>NC_052343.1:8411766-9611766 GCF_016432855.1 Salvelinus namaycush | reverse complement strand
TTAATCATGTCTTTACATATACTAAATAATAGGAGTGGAATTTAGATTTTTCTTTTGATTAGAATGGACCATTATCATACACCTGTCTGGAAACAGGGTAAAAAAAATACATGACATCTATGCACTTAAATAGCGAATGGAGGACTCTTTCCCCGTGGCTCATTTTCATTTTCATGCCAGCCAGGTAGGCTATACTCCTGTTGTGAAGAGAAACAATGTGCTTAATATGTGATTAGAAGGACAATAGAGTGCTGAGTACCAGGCAGTTAGCAAGTTTGGTAGGCTACTAATGACCATCAGCAGCATCAGAGCTTGGAGAAGGTGTGAGGTAATATGGGCACCATAACAGCCCTAGGTCTGGCACCTATTACCATACCCCGTTCAAAGGCAGTTACATCGTTTGTCTTGCCCATTCACTCTCTCATGTCTCAATTGTCTTCCCCTTCATCTATACTGATTTAAGTGGATTTAAAAAGTGACATCAATAACGGATCATAGCTTTCACCTGGATTCACCTGGTCAGTCTATGTCATGGAAAGAGCAGGTGATCATAATGTTTTGTATACTCAGTGTATATTGATTATTCAATCAGGGTCCACCCCAAAGCACCAAAACAAAGAAGCATTGATTGGGTAGAACAGTACATTCTTAGAAAAAAAGGTGCTATCTAGAACCTTAAATGGTTCTTCGGCTGTCCCCATAGAAGAACCCTTTCAAGAACCCTTTTGGTTCCAGGTAGAACCCTTTTGGATTCCATGTATATAGAACCCAAAAGGATTCTACCTGGAACCCAAAAGGGTTCTAACTGGAACCAAAAAGTGTTCTCCTATGGGGACAGCTGAAGAACCCTTTTGGAACCCTTTTTTCTAAGATTAACCCCTTAGTCGAAGGCACACCTTATGGTGACAGTTATGCAAAACTTCAATGATTTAGTCCCAGTGATGGCTGTTACACTTGGTTTATTACACCGTTGCTTATCTCATTATATACAAACCACCCATTTATTGACTGCTTACTTGTTCTGCTAAAATGAGCTAGAGAGAAAATATTTTTTCAAGTAAAATTAGGAGCATGCAGTTAGAAAGAGGTGGACAGTCCTGAGGAGAGAAGTGACATTAATCCCAAATCGATGACAATCGCTCTGCACAAATAACTTTCCATGAAGCCTGTGTAGCGGACAGCCTTGGACTTTCCACCATATCCTCTGTTTGATGAACCGTTGATAGCGTGAGTAATACTTCAATGTTCATTATTTTTATTTAAGACTTGGTCCTGACAGCACACTGCCAATTTATGTAGTTAATTAAATAGCCTACTGATGCAATTAACCTCAAACAACAATTTAAAAAATCTACATTCTACCATGATGCTTTTATTTCCACATGGCGGAGCTTGGGTTTGAAATATAAAAAATGGAATCAGAGATGATTTCATGGATGATTTCATTTTTATTTCAACATTTCCTCAGCAAGCTGCATCCATTACATCATCATTTGAGATCATGGTTGATCTTCATTTAAAGTTGACAATTTTTCATCTTACATTGAGTGCTACATGATCAAATATAGATAATAGTTGCTGTCGTTCTCTGCTTGTCCTCAGTTGAGAGCCATTGTGGTGAGGAGTGAGGTGATCCTGTCCGTCTACATCATTACCTTCCTGATGTGCCTGCCTGGCAACATCCTGGCACTCTACGCCTTCAATACCATCAAGATCCACAAAAAGCCCACTCCTACAGACATCCTCCTGCTCAACCTGATCGTGTCCGACCTTATCTTCCTAATCTTCCTGCCCCTCAAGATGCACGAGGCAGCCTCTGGCATGGTCTGGACTCTCCCCAGCCCTCTCTGCAACATTACCTCTTTTGTCTTCTTCTCCTTCATCTACACCAGCTCCCTCCTGCTGATGGTGGTCAATGTTGACCGCTACCTGTGTGTGGCCTTCCCTGTCCCGTGCAGGCTCCGCCGCAAGCTCTTGTACGTAGTGGTGAGCAGCCTGGTGGTGTGGGTCTTCAGCTCGGTCAACCTCTGCATCTACATTTTGAGAACCAGACCTCATCTGATTTCTATGCCTGCTATGAGAACTTCACCCAGGAGCAGCTGAAGGTGGTGCTTCCCATGCGCTTGGAGCTGTGTGTGGTTCTATACATCGTGCCACTGCTGGCCTGTGTGTTCTGCTACCTGAACTTCATCCTCATCCTCAAAAGGACCCCTAACCTTTGTGCAGAGAAAAGGAATAGAGCCGTTGGAATGGCTATCGGGACCCTACTGGTTTTTGTTGTCTGCTTCCTGCCCTATAACGTCACCCATGTACAGGGGTTCATCATCCAAGACAATGTGGAGTGGCGGCTCTACGCTCTGCACCTGACCACGGTCAACACCGTCCTGGATCCTATGACATTCTACTTCTCCTCCTCCATGTTCCAGGCCACCATGAAGAGGATCCTGACTGGGAAGTGAATGAACAGCTCCCCTGGCGTCTTCATGACAGCTCAAAACAACACTAGAGACATAGAGGGACAAAGTAACCCACCCACAACTGAGGGAGCTTTGTCTGACCACTGACAGAGCTTTTTCTGACAATTGAAGACTTCCTAATATGGATGCCATTTCACGGGGCCAACAGTCACCAGTTCACAGACAATGATGTAGACTAGAGAGAGACCTGCCAGCAGCATATCTGCCAGCAGCATACCACCCTGCATCCCACTGCTCACTTCAAATCAAATCAAAGTTTATTTGTCATGTGCGCTGAATACAACAGGTGTAGACCTTACAGTGAAATGCTTACTTACAGGCTCTAACCAATAGTGCAAAAACGGTATTAGGTGAGCAATAGGTACTGTAAGTAAAGAAATAAAGCAACAGTAAAAAGACAGGCTATTTACAGTAGTGAGGCTATAAAAGTAGCGAGGCTACATACAGACACCGGTTAGTCAGGCTGATTGAGGTAGTATGTACATGTAGATATGGTTAAAGTGACTATGCATATATGATGAACAGAGAGTAGCAGAAGCGTAAAAGAGGGGTTGGCGGGTGGTGGGTGGCGGGTGGCGGTACACAATGCTGATAGCCCGGTTAGCCAATGTGCGGGAGCACTGGTTGGTCGGCCCAATTGAGGTAGTATGTACATGAATGTATAGTTAAAGTGACTATGCATAAATGATAAACAGAGTGTAGCAGCAGCGTAAAAAGAGGGGTTGGGGGGCGGCACACAATGCAAATAGTCCGGGTAGCCATTTCCTTACCTGTTCAGGAGGCTTATGGCTTGGGGGTAAAAACTGTTGAGAAGCCTTTTTGTCCTAGACTTGGCACTCCGGTACCGCTTTCCATGCGGTAGTAGAGAGAACACTCTATGACTAGGGTGGCTGGGGTCTTTGACAATTTTTAGGGCCTTCCTCTGACACCGCCTGGTGTAGAGGTCCTGGATGGCAGGCAGCTTAGCCCCAGTGATGTACTGGGCCGTACGCACTACCCTCTGTAGTGCCTTGTGGTCAGAGGCCAAGCAATTGCCGTACCAGGCAGTAATGCAACCAGTCAGGATGCTCTCGATGTTGCAGCTGTAGAACCTTTTGAGGATCTGAGGACCCATGCCAAATCTTTTCAGTTTCCTGAGGGGGAATAGGCATTGTCGTGCCCTCTTCACGACTGTCTTGGTGTGTTTGGACCATTCTAGTTTGTTATTGATGTGGACACCAAGGAACTTGAAGCTCTCAACCTGCTCCACTACAGCCCCGTCGATGAGAATGAGGGCATGCTCGGTCCTCCTTTTCCTGTAGTCCACAATCATCTCCTTAGTCTTGGTTACGTTGAGGGATAGGTTGTTATTCTGTCACCACCCGGCAAGGTCTCTGACCTCCTCCCTATAGGCTGTATTGTCATTGTCGGTGATCAGGCACAACAACACACTGTTGTGTCGTCTGCAAACTTAATGATGGTGTTGGAGTCGTGCCTGGCCATGCAGTCATGGGTGAACAGGGAGTACAGGAGGGGACTGAGCACGCACCCCTGGGGAGCTCCAGTGTTGAGGATCAGCGTGGCAGATGTGTTGCTACCTACCCTCACCACCTGGGGGCGGCGCGTCAGGAAGTCCAGGATCCAGTTGCAGAGGGAGGTGTTAAGTCCCAGGATCCTTAGCTTAGTGATGAGCTTTGAGGGTACTATGGTGTTGAACGCTGAGCTTACAGTCAATGAATAGCGTTCTCATATGTGTTCCTTTTGTCCAGGTGGGAAAGGGCAGTGTGGAGTGCAATAGAGATTGCAGTGTCTGTGGATCTGTTTGGGCGGTATGCAAATTGGAGTGGGTCTAGGGTTTCTAGGATAATGGTGTTGATGTGAGCCATTACCAACCTTTCAAAGCACTTCATGGCTACGGACGTGAGTGCTACGGGTCTGTAGTCATTTAGGCAGGTTGCCTTTGTGCTCTTGGGCACAGGGACTATGGTGGTCTGTTTGAAACATGTTGGTATTACAGACTCAATCAGGGACATGTTGAAAATTTCAGTGAAGACACCTGCCAGTTGGTCAGCATATGCCCGGAGCACAAGTCCTGGTAATCCGTCTGGCCCCGCAGCCTTGTGTATGTTGACCTGTTTAAAGGTCTTACTCACGTCGGCTACGGAGAGCGTGATCACACAGTCGTCCGGAACAGCTGATGCTCTCATGCATGCCTCAGTGTTGCTTGCCTTGAAGCGAGCATAGAAGTGATTTAGCTTGTCTGGTAGGCTCGCGTCACTGGGCAGCTCGCGGCTGTGCTTCCCTTTGTAGTCTGTAATAGTTCGCAAGCCCTGCCACATAAGACAAGCGTCAGAGCCGGTGTAGTATGATTCAATCTTAGCTCTGTATTGACGCTTTGCCTGTTTGATGGTTCGTCGCAGGGCAGAGCAGGATTTCTTGTAAGCTTCCGGGTTAGGGTCCCACACCTTGAAAGTGGCAGCTCTAGTCTTTAGCTCAGTGCGAATGTTGCCTATAATCCATGGCTTCTGGTTTGGGTATGTACGTACAGTCACTGTGGGGACAACGTCCTCAATGCACTTATTGATGAAGCCACTGACTGATGTTGTGTACTCCTCAATGCCATCGGAAGAATCCCGGAACATGTTCCAGTCTGTGATAGCAAAACAGTCCTGTAGTTTAGCATCTGCTTCATCTGACCACTTTTTTATAGACCGAGTCACTGGTGCTTCCTGCTTGAATCTTTGCTTGAGGGCAGGAATCAGGAGGATAGAGTTGTGGTCGGATTTATCAAATGGAGGGCGAGGGAGAGCTTTGTACGCGTCTCTGTGTGTGGAGTACAGGTGATCTAGATTTTCTTCCCTCTGGTTGCACATTTAACATGTTGATAGAAATTTGGTAGAACTGATTTAAGTTTCCCTGCATTAAAGTCTCCGGCCACTAGGAGCGCCGCCTCTGGATGAGTGGTTTCCTGTTTGCTTATTTCCTTATACAGCTGACTGAGTGTGGTCTTAGTGCCAGCATCTGTCTGTAGTGGTAAATAAACAGCCATGAAAAGTATAGCTGAAAACTATACTTAACTAAACTCAATTGACTCTGAAGCTATGGAGGGTTGGTCATAGTTGGTCCCAAGATGGGAGACCAGATGCTGCTGGAAGTGGTGTTGGAGGGCTAGTAGAAAGCACGCTTTCCTCTGGTCTAAAAAAACATCACAATGCGCCAGGGCAGTGATTGGGGACATTGCCCTGTGTAGCGAGCTGTCTTTCAGATGGGACGTTAAACGGGTGTCATGGCTCTCTGTGGTATCTAAAGATCCCATGGCACTTATCCTAAGAGTAGGGGTGCTAACCCCGGTGTCCTGGCTAAATTCCCAATCTGGCCCACATACCATCTTGGCCACCAAATTATCCCCAGGTTCCAATCGGCTCATTCATCCCCCTCCTATCCACTGTAACTTTCCCCAGGTTGTTGCTGTAAATGAGAATGTGTTCTCAGTCAACATACCTGGTACAATACGGGTAAAATGAAAACCTGAAAGGTTCATTGTGAAGCTGCCAATCTTTACATAACTGTTCTCTTTGAAAGAGTATTGCTTTTCAGCCCATTAATATTTGTAACTTGTTATTATACAGTAGTTATTGATGAAGTGGCATCAAAATGCCAATAGATTATTCCAAACCTGAGCCACAACCACATGGACACATACAGTAACAATTAGTGTTTGTTGCTACAGTACTCATCAAGTGTTAGCAAAATGCTAATACACATATGATGTTATCTCAACCTTGGGCACATGGGAAAATAAATGTTAGGATTATAGTACCCTGTTATCATTGACATGACTGTTCTCTTGGGAAGGCAATGTCTGTTTGTACACTATTTACAAAAAAAGATATTGAAATTAGACGTTGGTATTTCACTCCCTCCTACACATATATAATATCAAATGTAAACACAGCAATGTTTTGCATTTTAGTTAACCGTTACCATACAGTCTCACCTCCTCACGTTTGCAGACCACTGTTCAATGCGTCTGCTATACACTCAGACAGGTCTGCTTGACTACTATATATGCTGGCACGTAACAGATCTTAAATTCGTACCCTTGGCTGAGCTCTCCAATTCCTGATTAAAAATAAATACACATCTACAGCCAGGTAGGTTATGACCATTTGGAATTAAGAATGTGTTTTCCTTCTCCCTTTAAGGTTTTCACTGTTGAGTTGCAAGTGTACTGTGGGTAATAAGAAGTTGGCTGAGATATTGTAACAAAAATACATTGAAAACAAAATTTGTATAATTTGAAAATATGATTATTGGGCACCCTGAATGTGTTATTTTTGGTTTTGTTTATCTTATAGCTTCAAAGCCATGGTGTGGGTGAAAAGTGAGGTGATTCTGTCCATCTACATCATCACCTTCCTGATTGGCTTGCCTGCCAACATCCTGGCACTCTACGCCTTCAGCGTCAAGATCCACAACAAGCCCACTCCCACAGACATCTTCCTGCTCAACCTGATTGTGTCCGACCTCCTCTTTCTTCTCTTCCTGCCTCTCAAGATGTACGAGGCTGCCTCCGGCATGCAGTGGTACCTGCCCGAGTTCCTATGCTCCATAACTTCCTACACCTTCTTCTCCACTATCTACACCAGTTCTCTCCTGTTGATGGCTGTCAGTGTGGTCCGGTACCTGGCGGTTGCCTTCCCCATCACCTACCGCCAACTCCACAAACCTTTCTATTCTGTGGTGGCCAGCACAATCATCTGGCTTCTCACCACTGCCCACTGCAGCATCGTGTTCATCATCCAGCACCACCCGGACCTCTCCCAAAGCAACACCTCCGTCTTGTCAGGTTTTGGCCAAGACTGTTCGGGTTTTGGTCACTAGATGTCCCCATTGCACCTTTTTTGTACCTTTTGTTTTTCTTGCTCTAATTATTGTTTGCACCTGTAGGTCATTCCCTTGTTAGTATTTAAACCCTGTGTGTTCCTCAGTTCCTTGCTCAGTGTTTGTAAGTTAGCACCCAGCCCCAGCCCAAGCCTTGTTTTATACAGATATTTCTCTTGTTGAATTTTCCAGAGGTTCTCTGGTTTAGTTCTTGTGTATTATTTGAGTAGTCTTTTGAGGTTTGTTTTTTCCCTGCTTTTTTACCACTTTGTGGAGTTTCTTTTGTATTTTGGAGGATTTCCATTTTTGTGCCTTTTGGCTTTATTTTTGGACATTGTGGATTTAGTTTCTTTGCCTGAAGATTTTGTTCTTTAATTAAACCACCATCTCTAGTACTGCTGTGTCTGCCTCATCTTCTGGGTTCTGACGATTATTAGTGACTGTTTCTCGCACCGGGTCCTGACACGTCTGCTACGAGAACTTCACCGAACAACAGCTGGCCATCCTCCTCCCGGTGTGTCTGGAGTTCTTCGTCATGCTCTGCTTGGTTCCTCTCATGGTTTGCATCTTCTGCTACCTCCGCTGTATCTGGATCCTGTACATGCTCCCCAGGATCAGCCCGGGCCAGAAGCAGAAGGCCATCGGGATGGCGCTGGGTACTCTGGCCGTCTTCCTTGTGTGTGTCTTTCCCTACAACTTCTGCCATATGCTGGGTTTCTTCACAGGCCGCAGCCCCCCGTGGAGGTACTACACCCTTCTGCTCAGCGCCTTCAACACTTGCCTGGACCCTATCATCTTCTACTTCTCCTCCTCCACCTTCCGCATCACTATCAAGATGTCCATCTGCAAGATGCTGGGACTGCGACAGGGTCAGGCTGCGATCCAAAGGGAAAGCACAATAGCCGATATTGGCCAAGAGTAGAACATGTAGTCACCGTAAGTGCCTTTTGGGTAATTTTGTCAAATAACTATTCATTTCACCAAATGTTTTAATTCTGTCATAAAGATCAAATGTTCAACTTCATAAAAAAATATGTTTTCCCATCTCAAGATGTTAAATTAAGAAGAATAACTATACAAATTCAAATTAAAGTAACAGGATTGACTAGGGTTAACAACATCTTAAATCAGCCATAACTCCCTTTGTGACGAGGAATGGAAGCATTTCCCCATTTCTAGTAACTTGTTAAAAACATTTCTAGCCTATCTCTGGGTAACACAGGGTTGGTGGGTTATGCTTGACGCGCTCAGTTTCCCAGCACAAAACACCAGAAAATGGCCTAAAATAGAAAGAACCGGCTCATCTGCTTTTACACAATGATATGGCTATATTACTGGATGGTGCATTTCTTTTGATTCAATCATTTAAAAAGGAATAGTTTTACCATATTTAAACGAGAGTTGAGTTCATGTTACAGGGTTAACATAAACCCGAGGGACAAATGTAAATGAATCATTAAATAAGTAAAAATCTTCAGACATTACTTTCCTAAAGTAACAAAATAACTGGGACTTGTAATTAAGTAGACATATGTCTTCGTAGAAGGTGAACAAACATGACATTGGACATGCCTAAATGGGGATTTTCAGAGAACTAAAACCTTACTTTAATGAAAACACACATTAGAATGCGTAAATAAAAAAATGTAAAAGGCTTAGCTTAGTTAAAGCATCGATGTATGTGATCCTAATGTTAAATTGAGTGTTTTATTGAAATGACCAAAGGCACTCTATTCGGGGAACGACCCAGCTATATAAAGTATATTTCAGATAATATGTAGTTTGTGTTTTAAACATTTCTGTGAACTGTACCTTTTGTTTGCCAAAGTCATTCATATTTAAATGTTTAAATGTTTACATTCCATTTACAAAAGTGAGCACTTCATACATGATTCATTTGTTTCATCACAGTAGCTTCTGTTACCCTTTTGAATTGCACACTATGTGAAAGCTTGGTTGTTATCCTTTAAAATATTAATTTGTCTGGTTAGAGTATGTTCTGTGTTACCCATTTTAATTGACACATAATGCTAAATATTTTCTACCTCTATTTGTATTGGCATGAATCTGCCAACATATTTGTGTTGCAAAGACCTTTCTGTATTCAAGAGTTTCAACGCTGAATGTAAGAAAGAGTATAAATGTTTTACTGTTATAGCTTTATTAAAATGACACGTAAACTGCTCAGGCACAACCAAACATTTGTATTTATCTTTGGTTCTCAATTTCCTAGTACAGTTTCTAAATTTCAGTGATATGTCTATTGGTGTAAGCTTGAATCTTTCATCGTGTTGGAATTGCGGGGCCAAAATGTCCCGGATTTGCAATCTTTTCAATGGCTTTCCTCTCTCTTTTAGCGTGGGCCCACCACTCTCCTGCATTCATGTATTCTGTAGGCACACATGTAAAATATTCCTGCAAAAGAAAAAAATGTAAATCAACAACTGTCCAGCATCCATGCTACTTGAGGCAGTCCCCATAGAGATACAGTTGAAGTCGGAAGTTTACATACACCTTAGCCAAATACATTTAAACTCAGTTTTTCACAATTCCTGACATTTAATCCTAGTAAAAATTCCCTGTCTTAGGTCAGTTAGGATCACCACTTTACTTTAAGGATGTGAAATGTCAAAATAATAGTAGAGAGAATGATTTATTTCAGCTTTGATTTTGTTCATCAGATTCCCAGTGGGTCAGAAGTTTACATACACTCAATTAGTATTTGGTAGCATTGCCTTTAAATTGTTTAACTTGGGTCAAACATTTCAGGTAGCCTTCCACAAGCTTCCCACAATAAATTAAATTTTGGCCCATTCCTCCTGACAGAGCTGGTGTAACTGAGTCAGGTTTGTAGGCCTCCTTGCTCGCACACACTTTTTCAGTTCTGCCCACAAATGTTCTATGGGATTGAGGTCAGGGCTTTGTGATGGCCACTGCAATACCTTGACTTTGTTGTCCTTAAGCCATTTTGCCACAACTGTGGAAGTATGCTTGGGGTCATTGTCCATTTGGAAGACCCATTTGCGACCAAGCTTTAACTTCCTGACTGATGTCTTGAGATGTTGCTTCAATATATCCACATAATTTTCCATCCTCATGATGCCATCTATTTTGTGAGATGCACCAGTCCCTCCTGCAGCAAAGCACCCCCACAACATGATGCTGCCACCCCCGTGCTTCACGGTTGGGATGGTGTTCTTCGGCTTGCAAGCCTCCCTCTTTTTCCTCCAAACATAAAGATGGTCATTATGGCCAAATAGTTATATTTTTGTTTCATCAGACCAGCGGACATTTCTCCAAAAAGTACGATCTTTGTCCCCATGTGTAGTTGCAAACCGTAGTCTGGCTTTTTTATGACAGTTTTGGAGCAGTGGCTTCTTCCTAGCTGAACAGCCTTTCAGGTTATGTTGATATAGGACTCGTTTTACTGTGGATATAGATGCTTTTGTACCTGTTTCCTCCAGCAACTTCACAAGGTCCTTTGCTGTTATTCTGGGATTTATTTGCACTTTTCGCACCGAAGTACGTTTATCTCTAGGAGACAGAACGCGTCTCCTTCCTGAGCGGTATGACTGCTGTGTGGTCCCATGGTGTTTATACTTGCGTACTATTGTTTGTACAGATGAACGTGGTACCTTCAGGCCTTTGGAAATTACTCCCAATGATGAACCAGACTTGTGGAGGTCTACAATGTTTTTTCTGAGGTCTTGGCTGATTTCTTTGATTTTCCCATGATGTCAAGCAAAGAGGTACTGAGTTTGAAGGTAGGCCTTGAAATACATCCACAGGTACACCTCCAATTGACTCAAATGAGGTTAATTAGCCCATCAGAAGCTTCTAAAGCCATGACAACATTTTCTGGAATTTTCCAAGCTGTTTAAAGGCACAGTCAACATAGTGTATGTAAACTTCTGACCCACTGGAATTGTGATACAGTGAATTTTAAGTGAAATAATCTGTCTGTAAACAATTGTTGGGAAAATTACTTGTGTCATGCACGAAGTAGATGGCCTAACCGACTTGCCAAAACTATAGTTTGTTAAGAAGAAATTTGTGGAGTGGTTGAAAAACAAGTTTTAATGACTCCAACCTAAGTGTATGTTAACTTCCGACTTCAACTGTACATAAAGAATAGTGTATGATCTGTTATCAATAAATACCAGCATTGTCTGCATGTTTCATCAATAAAACTGCAACAATTGATGACATTCTGCAGTGTTTGGTTTGACTCTATTTGACTAGGATTCGGGATTTTAAATAATGATTTAGGAGATGAGAAGAACATATGCCATCTGATTCTAGTTCTGCTCATCCATAGAGAACAAAAGAGGGCACACTCCTATATTTGCCATTGATGCTTCTGTGACAGCATTGGCAGCTCCTCCATTTTTGTAGTTGAATATTATCTTCTTCTATACATTTATCTACGATCTTTAAACAAACGGAAAAGGTGCATACCGCCACCTACTGTGCAGGATTGTGTTTTTTGTCAAAACATCCATACAGCCAAAGTTGGTGATTTACTGCCACCTGCAGTGTTGGAATATTTGCTCAGGAGTATAATTCTTTGGCTGATCCCTCCCACTGACATGGATGGAATTCTATGATCCTTCCTTAACCTACAGGAAGTCCCACCCAGTTGACACCTTTTAAATTGTGTAAGCTTGTAATGGTGCTGCCCATGCTCAAACAGAATTTCTGGCAAGTGGGCCCTCCATCCATATTTATGTCTTTATCATTTTTACCTGCAAAGAAGGTCATGAGCAGTGCCACCCAGCCCAGTATGTAGGACCAAGAGAAGCGCCAGTCACCGAAGCGCTTCCCCAGGAAGTTCACCGTCACTCCAGTGTAGATGGCCATTGCAAGCAGAACAAAGAGAGCTGGCGGATAGTAAGATAGGACAAATTCAAATTCTGACTCCCAATTTACAGTAGACAGAACTGTAGGCAAAATAGTGGTCAGGTCAGTAAACATAGACATAAGGTTTTTTCCTGAATTCATTTACATTTGTGTATTGAGGCTGTGCGTATTTGTGTATTGTGTCTAGCTCTGTTAGCTTCGCAATGTCCAGTGGGACTCACTGGAGACGAAGAACATGATCCCTGCAGCGAAGGAGCGGTTGAACCTCTCGAAGGCGGAGAAATGGGCAAAGGAGAGAATGCCTGCGATGATGCCCGCGAAGCACGACATGGCTGACAGGATCATGAAGGCACGGGTGGCATTCCAGTAGGCTAAGGACAAAGAGAGAGAGGAATAAAACAAGAAAAAGAGAGGACAGATACAATTTCAAAGATTAGAGAAAGTCGCAAGCCCACACTCCTGTGAAAACTGTGTCTTGACCCATTCATTCAGTCTAATGCTCCAAATGTTTTTTATCACCTACACTAGTGCCAGCCAATTAGGGCCAACGGGTGCATGATTTGCCTCCATAGTTAACTGTAAAAACATATTGATTCTAAAACACGTATTGATTCTATTGAGTCTGAGTCTAATGGCACATGTTGCTATTTCAGTCATTGAGTCATCTCCTTCATGGTAGTCCTGAACATAGGTAAGAAAGGCATACAACATTCATATTAGGAAGTCCTTCAACTAAGGGAGTTTCGTCTGACAACTGAGGGACTTCCTAATATGGATGCCGTACAGGCAGTCCCAGTGGTGCTATGGGTCCCCAGTGCGCCCCACTCACCGATGCTGTCCGTCTGCATGTAGCACTTGCCCGACATGCAGTACCTCCACAGGCCCTGGTGGGCGAAGCTTCCCGACAAGCGGTACTGCATCCAGTAGTCTGTCGCAGTTGAGACCACCAGCAGGATGTTCCCCACTATGGCGCAGAACAGGCCCCCTCCCATAAAGCTGTGCATCCTGAGTGACACTGCGACGGTGGTGAGGCTCTACGCACTGCAGCGCACAGAAAGGCAGAGGGACAGAGTCAATGGCACAGTCAATACAGGGAAACATCAGGCACAGGCAACACAGTCAACCATGGGGCGCGGACAACACAGTCAACCATGGGGCACGGACAACACAGTCAACCATGGGGCACAGGCAACACGGTCAACCATGGGGCACAGGCAACACGGTCAACCATGGGGCACAGGCAACACAGTCAACCATGGGGCGCGGACAACACAGTCAACCATGGGGCGCGGACAACACAGTCAACCATGGGGCACAGGCAACACGGTCAACCATGGGGCACAGGCAACACAGTCAACCATGGGGCACAGGCAACACAGTCAACCATGGGGCGCGGACAACACAGTCAACCATGGGGCACAGGCAACACGGTCAACCATGGGGCACAGGCAACACAGTCAACTATGGGGCACAGGCAACACAGTCAACTATGGGGTACATGCAACACAGTCAACTATGGGGCACATGCAACACAGTCAACTATGGGGCACAGGCAACACAGTCAACCATGGGGCACAGGCAACACAGTCAACCATGGGGCACAGGCAACACAGTCAACCATGGGGCACAGGCAACACAGTCAACCATGGGGCACATGCAACACAGTCAACTATAGGGCACAGGCAACACAATCAACTATGGGGCACAGGCAACACAGTCAACCATGGGGCACAGGCAACACAATCAACCATGGGGCACAGGCAACACAGTCAACCATGGGGCACAGGCAACACAGTCAACCATGGGGCACAGGCAACACAATCAACCATGGGGCACAGGCAACACAGTCAACCATGGGGCACAGGCAACACAGTCAACCATGGGGCACAGGCAGCACAGTCAACCATGGGGCACAGGCAACACAGTCAACTATGGGGCACAGGCAACACAGTCAACCATGGGGCACAGGCAACACAGTCAACCATGGGGCACAGGCAACACAGTCAACCATGGGGCACAGGCAACACAGTCAACTATGGGGTACATGCAACACAGTCAACCATGGGACACAGGCAACACAGTCAACTATGGGGCACAGGCAACACAGTCAACTATGGGGCACAGGCAACACAGTCAACTATGGAGCACAGGCAACACGGTCAACCATGGGGCACAGGCAACACAGTCAACCATGGGGCACAGGCAACACAGTCAGCCATTGGACGGTTTATGGATGCCTTTAAGGTCCTACTACACAAAGTTGCAGGCAGCCAGGGTTGGGGTCAATTCCATTTTAATTCAGTGAATTCAGGAAGTGAATTGCAAGTGAATTGCACATGTGAACATGTGTCATATTCAATAGCACAGGATGGCAAAGTGTCTCTGTAGTTGCACAGAGACAGTATGGACCCTATTTTGAACTGAAATGTTCAATTTCTGTATCACTGTCAACACTGTGCAATCCACTTATGCGATCTACTACCCACATGCAATGTAGAAATGTCAACTCAATAACCTCAAACACATACAAAAATACTCCAACACTCCACAAGCGTGGTTATACTGAAATATCAAAGTGTTACATTTCAAAGTGAGAGTGGAGGATGGGCAGTGGTGTAAGTATTTACCGGCTCCAGAAAATGCTCATGTAGAACTAACCAACAACAAATGATGGATATAAAAGCTGGATGGTATTTCCTGAGACAGTGATTCATGACCATCCAGCCAACAGTCATAACACCTCTGGAACACCTCCATGTTTCCAGATGATAAAACGTCCATAGAGATTCTTTTATGGTTGAGGAAATGAAGAGCTAACTGTCTCACTCATTGATCTTGCACCCGAGGCACTAGAAAATAAACATTCAGTTCAGTGGTTCAATGCAAAGCGAATACTATTTGTAACACAGAACAATCACCAAGGTCCTATGTACTGCAGAGACTAATGGATGCCTCATAACTTCTGCATTCATCTTGGCCATTTAACCTTTATTTAGTCAGTTAAGAACAAATTCTTATTTACAATGACGGCCAACACCGGCCAAACCCGTACAATGCTAAGCCAGTTGTACACAGCCGGTTGTGATACAGCCTGGATTTGAACCAGGGTGTCTGTAGTGACACCTCGAGCACTGAGATGCAGTGCCTTAGACCGCTGTGCCACTCGGGAGCCCAATCAAATTCAAATGACATTCAACATGCTTGCATTGAACGTTACTTGAGGTCAAGCGTTGAGGTCAATATCTGTAGAATGCTGAATGAGATGCGACTGCATTTTTTAAAAAGCACACTTTGTAATAAAATGAAATGACACATGACAGTTATTTACTTATTTCGCTTTAGAGACTTAAGCATTATCTTATTCTGATTAGTACTGAATGATTTCAATGTAATTAGCCCTTAACCCTTTAATTGCACTTCAGACCAAGTCTTCATTAGTCTTAGAAAAATATGCTTTCATTCAGTAGCTCTGCTATTTTTCTCCATGGACAGAAGTGTCCCTCTTTGCCCACCTGTGCCCCACATGGCTACAATGCTTTACTCCACACAGATTTACTTATACACTTGCTTATTAGTCCAATCAGACCAAACGGTCCAATCTGGCAACACAACATAACAGCACCGGGGCTAAAGTACCAGGATGCATCTTACCTGAGTTCTTCAGGATAAATAAACCCTCTTAAGTGTCAACCTTTCCGCAGGGAAAGACTGAGAGAGAAAGAGAGAGAGAGTGGAAGCCTGGAGTGAGCAAAACTTCGAAGAGGACCCCCTAGGCTGAATTCCAAAAAGTTATCCGCTCTGCTTTTCTGTCTATGGAGGCAAATCCTTTACAACAACCAGCAGCGAGAACAAATGCACTTGAGCTGGTGGGCGCAGAGGCACGTGGCTCTTTCCCATTGAGCGACCATGGGGACTGTTGGAGGGGGGATTGGGTTGATAGTGGTGGATGGGGGGGGGGGGGGGGGGGGGCCCGGGGTGCCGTGGTCTCCTTTCTGTTGTTGTCTCTGGTGTTCTAGAACTGTGGATGTGCAGAGGCTTGCAGTACTGGGGGTGGTCAATGCAACATGCTGAAGCTCACACTTTATTTCAGTTGGAGGAGGCGACTGTCGTCTGTGGGCTGAGTATGGTCATGAGAGCAGATACACGCTTAGAGAGAGCCCACACATGACCACACGCATGGCTTAAATGAACTCCCACTCTCCATCTCGCTCGCTCACGCACGCATTGACACGCACTCATATGCACCTGCTCACACACACACAATGTCAACATACATACAGTATCATCATGACGCACTGATGGTCACTTTTCATTTATTCAAAATGATCTGTTGCCACGTAATTACAAAATTATTATTTACACAGTATTTCAATGCATGTATATTAGATAACTTGCAGTCAGACAAAATGGTTTGATCAGTCATTAAGGAGCTTAATTAAATATTAGCATTCATGCCCAGAATTCAAGGAGAAAGAATTGTATGGTAAGTAAATACACCGGTGATCTGTACCAACACAGAACTGAAACAGAACTGACTGTGTGTCTGTCTCCCAGTTATTTAGCTCCAGGCCTCATGGACCTCAAATCCAGTGAACACGGGCCTCTGGGCTGCCTAAAGAAACACAGGAAATGAGTCTACGATGAGCATTCAAAGATGTTCCCGAGTCCAGTTCTCACTGACCTCTTGTTCTAATAAACATCTTTCCATATCTATTGGTCTCTGTGCTAATGTGTTTTTTAATATCTCCCATCTCCAAATATTATCCTCCCAGCATTATACGAAGGAGGAGACGGCCATTTTAAACTTGGACACTGTACCCGGTGTCATACACATTATAGTGGAAGTCCTCGTCTGACACCATCAGAGTGAGTGTATTACCTGGGCAGTCAGTAGGATCATTGTGTATCACCTGCAGTGCCCCCTTCAGCTCAACGTCCTCCAGTGCAACACGGAAATCTCTTCTGTAAAGGTAAGACCACAGTTATTAGATGACATCGCTGACATTATTGTTTAATGGGTAGTGCAGTCCAAACCCTGATTTTGCTATGTTTAATATATATTTTTCCACACTAATAGTGTGAATAATAGTGTGAAATTGTGAAAATGAGGATGCGGTCCTTATAGTGTCATGGGTGGCTCAGTTGGTAGAGCATGGTCTTGCAATGCCAGGGTTGTGGGTCCAATTCCCACAGGGGACCAGTATGAAAATGTATGCTCTCACTACTGTAAATCGCTCTAGATAAGTACATCTGCGAAATGACTAAAATGTCAATGTAAATGTAGTGTATAAGCTGTTTGAAAAGACAGGTAGTGCTGCTGTCCTTGTACCACATATCCCCTGGAGGCAACGGTTTGATCCCCCGTTCTGCCAATCACTATCTCGCCTGCATCCCTAATAAACCCTACCATCTCATATTCTGACACAACTGTGGGAAGCATTGGAGTTAACATGCGCCAGCATCCCTGTGGAACGCTTTCGACACCTCGTAGCGTCCATGCCCCGACAAATTGAGGCTGCTCTGAGGCCAAAAGGGGATATTACAAAGGTGTTCCTGATGTTTGGTATACTCCGTGTGGTGTGCAATATTGGTTATGAAGCCGGATGTGTTTATAAGATCAGTAACTTATGGTGTTTTATGGTCGTGCTCACCTCTTGGTGGAGTAAAATCTCCAAAATAAAAAGGCGGCAAAGGAGAGCACCAGCAACAGGGCGCCCCCAACTCCTCCGTAGAACAGGGACCGCTGGGTGGACGTTTCACCTGCTATTGAAAAATCCACAAAGGGATCATCAGTCTTACTACTTGGAGCTTTCCAATGTTCTACATTCACATTAAATATCGGCTGGAATTATTTAAGCTCCAAAGGTACATTAGGGCAAGCCAGACGCTACAGTAGCGATACGACACGATAACACTCCAGCTTCATTTCACTCTTTCGATTTATCCGACTCTCTTCACTACATTGTGGTGAATATGGTATAACTTCTGCTGGATAAAGATGACACATTTCACTACAAATACTGTCCTTTAGATATTGGTTTGTTTAGCATTTTTCCAATTACCCTATGTCCTTCACTCAGATAAGGCCAAACTTACCAATGAATGGGAGTTTAAGGAAGGCACTCCCATGCTCATTGGTTGAATTGCAGAGGACGTCACCCATGTCATCAACCTTGGTCCCAATGAGAATGGACCTCAGGATCCTCCAGTTGAGCAGGTCAGTGATGTTGTGAGTCTGATTGTCCTGAATGCTCCATGGTGTCCAAATGATCTGCGCCACAGGGTGAGAGTCCACCACACACTCACACCTCACCTCCCCATCATTCACAGAACAGAAGGAGAGGGGAAGTATAGCTGGTGCGTCTAAAAGAGAGGAAGATAAATTGAAAGAGAGAAAATGACAAAATGACTATGGCAAACGTCCATATATGAGATGGTTTATAAGATGGTTACAAAAACGTTTATGGCATAATAATACATACACTCAACGTTCACAGCCATGGTGTCTGAACTGCACTCTCCCATCTCGTTCAGAGCAGAACAGCGGAACTGCCCCACGTCTCTGGTCACAGAGAGACTCAAACTCCCAGAATCCTCTCTAAGCAGGACTGACTGCTCCCCGAACACACGGTACCACCTGTAGGAACTGATTAGGAGGTGACTGTGACCCAGACAGGACAGAGTGACCTTTTCTCCCTCCAGAGGCCGGGCTGGTAGCTGGCTGATGGACACATTGGTGGGTGGTGCTGGTGAAGACAAAAAATGGAGGAAATACAGGTATGTTAAAATGGTATCCAATAGCTCTCACAGTGACATTATCTTCGAAAATAATTCCAGCAAGTTCCATTATGTTGAATAGAAAAAGCATTGTGGAAAGTGTCACAACTGAGTGTACAATCTCTAATTTCTTTAATTGAACATAATTCATACTACATATTCAAATAATAATGACCATTACAAAAGGAGACCCTCATATACCACTGAGGACATTTTCATAATACCTTTCACAAATACACTCAGGAGAAGCTTATCATAGCCATGTGTGTTGTTGACCAGACAGGTGACAGACACATTTTCATAGGTGCCGTCTGCAGCCCAGATATCCATCACCATGTGGTTCTGGGGGGAGGTGGTTAGGTCAGAGCCAGGGAACAGGGGTCCTCCATCCACCATCCACAGCACTTTGGCCCTTGGTCGAGCCCGGGCCTGACACCTGCAGATGACTTGGCCAGCGTGGTAGGAGCAGCTGGAGTTTGCTAATATAGATGGCTTGTCTGGAGAATTAAAATATGTTTACTGTTAGTTCCATTAGCTATCAATAAAAGTTCACATTTAGGCCTAATTCACATTAAACAAAATCTCACAGTCCATATGTTGGCAGTAGTAGTCCTCCATGGTCAGCAATTTGTAGTGGTGGAATAACTCTGGACAAATACATGTTATCTTTTTAATACATTTTTCCATTGGAATAGATTTGATTTCAAGACACTAAATCCACGTATCCATTCAATAAACCTCAGATCAACCTAAAACTCACATTCTGCAGTGACCACAAAACTAGAGGAGGGCTTGGACCTCCCCAGAGTGTTGATAGCTGTGCAGTGGAACGCATTCTCGTCTGGGTGCAGGTCTGTGACCGCGGCGGTCTCTGTGCTGTGGTTCAGTGGCATGACCAGGCCATCTCTCAGCAAGTACCACAGGTAGGAGCTAGCAGGGGGGTTGGCATCGCTGACGCAGGACAGGGACAGGTTAGTGCCAACCTGGACCACAGTGCTTCCCCCTGAGACACTCACAGACCTGGGGGCATCTGAGAGAGAAGAGGGGCAAAGGAGAGATGTTGGAAATATCACAGTGGGGCTTAAAATGGAGATCATCATTCGTTATTGTTGAGGGAATTGCTCCTAGTTTTCTAATCTGATGTTCCTATGTCCCAAGTTGTATCACAGAATGTTCCCAGCCTAAAAAGCAAAGCTCCTACTGTGATACCGTAACATCTGCTGTGCAGATCTAGAACCTCACTCAAAGACCTCTGTTAGCTGATGTAATGCTACAATTTGAATGATAAGATACACAGTGAATAGAAACAAACAGTAAGAGGATTATAGAGCGACTCTAGCTGAGACTCACAGCTCACGTCGAGCACCACCTCCCCTGCAGCTGTCTGGCCTCCTGGATGTGTCACGTTACACGCCACCACTTTCTCATGATCCTCTGCGCGGGCCACAAACGAGATGGTGGAGAGGACGCGCCATCGACCCTGTATCTCCTCGGTGTGGTACCCCTGGACCACCCCCCTCTGGTCCCCGAAAGAGAGGGAGGGAGGGGAGGAGGGGCAGGTGTGGAGGACAGCACAGGAAACAGTGATGTTGCCCCCTTCCCTCTGCTCTTCACTGACCGACAGCTGTGGCCTTGGTGCTGTATCTGGGAGTAACAAGAGACACTAAGTCGAAGACACTGACAATGGGTTCACTCATTGTGTTATCGGTCATTCCTCGCAGCAGTCTGCTAACATCTACATAATGTAACCAACAAAAACTACATTAAGACACGTTTTCTTTTGGATTCGTGTGTTTATAATATTTGGTTAATTTAAAAAAATCTCAATCCATTTTCAAGAGCCCTTGGTCAGGTTTTGCATAATTCATTACCTGTAACCTCCAGTGTCACCCTCCACTGAAAGAAGGCAAAGACAGACTTGCTGACCTCATCAACCCAGGGGTAAATGTCCTCTCCGTTATGTTCTAATCTCATTCCATTGATCATCAGGCTGCAGTCTCCATCAGAGGCCCTTCCCACCAGTTCAGTTCTACCACTGTAGAGCTCTATGATATCCACGGGTTTGGTGCGGCTAAAGACGACTGGGTATTTACCAGGCAGCTTGGAGTACTGGTACCAGGTGACATTAGTGGGGATGTAAGCGCTGGGGTGTGTGAAGGAACAGGGGATGAGGACACAAGACCCCATCAGGCCAGATATCTGATTAGGAATGGTCACGGTCCACTCCTCGGCCACTACCAACACACACCACACCACTGGACAGAAAGAGAGAGGGTGAAAAGAAATGAGAGATTGACAGACATTTAATGAGTATTGTTTGATAGCTGAATGCTGTCGTATGTGCTAGAATAATTAAACAACTTCCAGAAAACATTTAATTTGCGGGCTCAAATGTATCAGCAATTTCGTGATGATATTGAGAATATAAAGATCCAATGTACATTTATCGTAGAAACAGAAGACAATACAATGTCTTATCTACCAGATTGTACACCCATTCAAGGCTAAGGACATCATGATCATTTTTGTAAACATTTACCTCTCAACTTGAGGCATGATAAATGCCCATTATGAGCAGGCACAAACAGTCATCATCAATGAGGTATAAAGTAGACCTACCTTGGAGAGTATAGCAGAGGAACACATGTTTTCTGAGCGTTATCATGACTGATGCACCTGCATAAATGAATGACATCATTAGAATTAGACTCTGGAAATCCTATTGAATCTGGAGGACAAAATGTCACTCAAGCGCAGATAAACTGTGACCAAAATGTAACTGGTAAGACTACTCATTCAGTTACTGCCGATTTCTCCAATATGAAAAATCTGAGGCAGAAAGAGAAAACAAAATACAGCATGCCTTTGTCTAGATCCAATAATAACAGTTCAGTACAGTCGTTGACAATTCTGAGAAATGTAAATGCAGTGCAACGGCTCACGAAATGTTTCCAACAAAATATATTCGGCTGCATTTGGTAACATACCTCAGTAGTCCTGTCCGTGTCTTCCACTGATGACCGTTGCTCTTGGAAATGACACTGAAGTGACCTTGATGTCTACCTTCTTCTGCTTCTCATGCCCAAGAATGGTCACAATGTTGCCACCTTCCACACCTCAACCATCTGAAACTAAATAGACATACAGCACTTCTATAACAGCAGTACTACTTGATGTACTATACTTGCAAGCTTACAAAGTATTTAGAAATACCTTTTAGGAGAAGAGAAAGAGAAAAAACTATCCAAGAGCATCGTGGCTAACTTTAAGAGCAGCCCAGGAGGACATGTAGCAATGTCCCTCAAGGTCATAACTCTATTACAAAGTATAATTTGACTTTTTACTAAGTTACAAAAGCTTGATGGGCATCCAGACATTTCACCATGTTCATTGTTGAACTCTTTTGAAAGAGCAGAGGATAGAAATGGATTTGAAAGTGGTTGTCAGAGATGGCCATGTTTATGTGTACCAGGGGCACAACCATAAGAAACCCTTAACCAGAACAGAGTGGTTATATGAACTGTAATAATCCCCAAGTTATGAAACTTGTAAATTGGCGAAAAAAGGAATTTCTTAAAATATCAATTGTCATTGGTTGCTTAAAAAGTGTTTTAAAAAACGGGATATTGTGTAACTGACTGAACGGCATTGCAATTACATCAGACTGAATGTACAAAACATAGGAGCAGCTTCAGTACCAGGTTCATCCTGCCCAGATGTTCCACAGAGGTTTAAACGGTCATTTTTACCCACAACCATGAGGCTTTTTAATGAGGTTAATGGAATAACTGTTTTATGAGGTCTTTCTATTGGAAAATCTTGTTGCCTGTTTTCCCAGAGTTTTCCCACTTGTTGCCTGGTGCGAGGACATATTTGTTTTGTTAACTTCAAAGAGAAATCCACGAAATCCGAAACCATAAATTGCTCACAGCTTTCACATAAAAATATTCCACATTTTAGCTTTTTAAGATACCACCAAAAAAATCTGTGAAAAGTCAATGGGAAAGTTTGATGGACAAGTAAGTAATACAATCGCTCATGCGTTGTGTCCTCTATTGCACTCAACCTTGCTTCACTGTCGAGCTGTCCGGGCTAACTGTCATCAAGATTCGAGAGCAATTCACCTGTGTCGATGTCAAAGCCTTGATTGGTAAAATATTGGTTAACGTGGGCTTTACTTTTACAGGAAAACTTTCAATAAACAATGCAAAAGTGACTGTGCTTGTTGAGCTTTGAGGTGGGACAGTCCTTTACTATATCAACATCTACAGGTAAACTAGTCTAGAATGGCATATTCAACCATACAGTAATGTGAGAAAGCAGGGAAATATGATTTCTTGCGCAGTCACCTAGACGTTACGTTGACACAAAATAAAAAGGTGTAGGCTGGTGATTTACCAGTGTTTCAGGTCCATTGTAACAGATTGACCTGATTAATGAAAGGTAACAGGTTGGACTGCATTCTTTCCATCGCCTATGACACTTGTCCTCTGGGAGAAACCAGCAACAGTAGTTGTTGTTCACAAAGCGGCATAGCTGGGCTGCCTAGCTCTCGCCTATCCTTTCTTTGGATTGGTGGATACATCTCAATATTCTAATCTCTTTTGAATATTCGAGGAGGATTGTTGACGTCAACTGCCTGTATTCAATCGAGACGCTACGCTACTTTTGGGAAAGGGGTTGTGAAGAAAAATCTTATTGCAAGAACTGGGAGATCTTTAATTTAAAGTTGAGGTGTCCAAATACCTTATGGTAGTAATCTTGCTAAGACCAGAAGAGCTGAGGAGGAAAAGGTGATCATGAAGATAACTTCCCTTTCTCAGAGGTCCCCAGCCAGCCTCTCGGGGGGAAGAATATGGAATTGATTGAGTTACAAAATAAACTGGATAATATATATAGATTAAAAGCAGAAGGAGCCTTTATTAGATCTAGGAAAAAATGTCTTGAGGGAGAACAGAATTCATCCTATTTCTTTAGACTTGAGAAATTTCACTCTACAAAGAACACTATCCATAAGTTAAACATTAATGCTGTTATTACAGATGACCAAAAATTAAGCGCTAAATACTGTAGCAATTTTTACAGGAAATTGTATACCTCTACATACTGTCAGGAATCCACAGATATGTTTTCTGACTCTCTGAATACTGTTCACTCTATCAGTGATAGAGAATCTAAACAGTGTGATGAGCCCATCAAAGTTGAAGAGATTATAGAGTCTATCAAACATCTAAAGAACAATAAATCACCAGGTGTTGATGCAATTACTTCAGAATTGTACAAATTATTTTCTGAACAATTTGAAGTCTTTTTAGAGTCTTAAAAACAATGTTCTCCCTCCTACAATGAGTCAGGGGTTAATAACACTGATACCTAAGCCTAAAAAAGAAGTGCTGCTCATCGATAACTGGTATCCAATTTGTCTTCTTAATAATTACTATAAGATATTAGCCTTACTACTTGCAAAGATAACTAAAGAAGTCCTGGATGCAATCATTGATGAAACACTGGCTTCATGAGGAACAGACATATTTCGAACAATGTCAGACTAGTATTAGACATACTTGACTACTCAAACCTAATAACTGAGGATAGCTTCATATTATCTTTTGACTTTTATAAAGCTTTTGACACGGTAGAGCATCAGTTCCTCTTCCACTCCCTTGAGAGACTTGGCTTTGGGGATTTTTTCTGTAAGTCTATTAATACTCTCTATACAAATGGTAACAGCTCTATCAAATTGAAATATGGCACCTCACCTAGATTTGAGTTAAAGAGAGAAATTAGGCAAGGCTGTCCTATCTCTCCATATCTGTTTTTATTAATCACCCAACTTCTTACAAATTATTTAAATAATAGTCCTGTACAATGTATCTCCATAGCTGGTAAAGATAAGCCAGCTGGCTGACGATACACTTTTTCTGAAAGACGCTAACCAAATTCCCGTATCGATCAATGTGATACAATCCTTTTCCAAAGTGTCTGGTCTAAATCCCCCAGGGATTTAGGGGGTTCGGAACATGCACTCTAATTTATTATTTTACCTTTATTTAACCAGGTAGGCCAGTTGAGAACAAGTTCTCATTTACAACTGCGACCTGGCCAAGATAAAGCAAAGCAGTGCGACACAAACAACACAGTTACACATGGAATAAACAAACATTGTCAGTGACTGGATGGTTGTTGCCAAGTACTAGCTACTCAAGAGCCTATCTTAAAACCAAAACACTGATGTGGAAAGACAGAATACCGCAACATAGAATGACACTGGAAAACAGCAGATCTAGATATTAAAAATAGATCTTTATTGTTATGGTAGGATCCTGTACGATCTAAACAGAAGAGGCGCTTATGGTAAAAGGTCAACTTTGTGTGTGTTTTTTATCATTTTCCCATATCTACTGAGAGACACTGTTCAACCGGAGCTGCCACCCAACCCAGAAATAATTATATTTATATAAACTTTATACAAACCAAGCCAGTAGACATATCACACACCCTGAATGCACATTCAGCTCTGCAACTTTATTTACACATAGCATCCAACTCAAACTGCATAGCACAGATGTGTCAATGTAGGGTTTCATGATAGTTTTCAAAGGTCCACGTTACAGATGAAAATGTTATTGTGACACTCTTGAATGTACAGTGCAACACATACAGAAACATGGGTGAATGAAAGTTACTGACTTACATTACTGGCTTGGAAGTTGTGCATTTTTTGAGTCTACGTCCTCCTTAACTTGTTAGCTACACTCACAGAGAAGATACATTAATTACAATACAGATGTACCATGTGAATTAAATTGCACAATAACAGGCCCTCTTCTTCACCCTCTGGGCTGTGTGGGTTCCTATAGGACAGTGTTTCTCAGTATCCCTTCATTCCAGGTCAGTAGGCTACTATCATGGAAGTCGGAGTTAAACACAGAGGGCCGGGTGGCGATGGGTTCTGCCTTATGCAACCAGTCCTCCACGTTTGCTAAATTACTTTGTTCCATCTCTCAAACAGAGACCTGCAAAAGAAAGGGGGGAATTACATATTACAGCCAAATAGAGACAGAAACACTGAGCTTGGTCAAGTACAGCACACTATGGCAAAGGTGTGAGGCAATTTGGTGGAAGAAGCATATGATTCACAAGGGTAAGTTGTTACATGAACTTGAAATTCATCAGTGCTCTGTCATGCTGAGAATCCATCAGACATTTTCTAATGGGTTACCGATATTATCTCAAACAGTCATACTGTTTTTAGGTTTTGAGACTCACCCCTCTGTGTGTCCCCTGCACTCCCCCTGTGGCTCCCACAGGGCCTCTAGATTGTTCCGTTTGCCTTGAGTTTGGCAACCAGGTCATCCACCGTCTCCACCTTCACTCCGGCCAGTCTCGTTGGGGGCTCGTCCACCCTCAACACCTCCACCCGCGACACCATGTCCACCCCCAGGTCCGCTGGCTTCATGGTGGCTATCTTCTTCTTCTTGGCTTTCTGGGAGGTGGAGGGAGAAGGAGATGAGAAATTAAAGTGCTATTTATGTTTGTGTGTGTGTGTACACTTTGAGTAAATGTACATTGTGTGTATTACCATGATGTTGGGCAGGGTGGCGTATCTGGGGGTGTTGAGTCGAAGGTCTGCTGTGAGGACGGCTGGCATGCTGATTTTGATGGTCTCTAGACCACCATCGATTTCCCTCACCACCTTCACCTTTTCCCCATCGATGGTCACCTCAGATGCAAACGTGCCCTGCAAGAATGTGAGGTCCTACATTTAGTAGATGTCATAATCCACATTGAGATGAAATAGTATCTGAAATTATCAAGTTAACTTAAATGGAAAGAAGGCTTTGTTTTTGTTACCTGACAATTGTAAACCTGTTGTAGGCCACGAGGCAATCCAAGAGTGACATCTGGTGGTTTAACCATGTAAATACACCCTAATTTTGCCCTTTGGTCTACTTTTCAGTGCAGACTGTGTTGACTGTAGTGACATAATCTAAGGCCTGCTAGTTCAGCTGGTCTCTTCACCTGACATTACGTCGATATGCTAATGCTTACAAAGACCATGAGAAAAGGTCCTGGTCCGGACAGCAATGGTATCCAAGTCAGCAGTTAACAGTAAACAAGGCCTCTATGCTCCGAGATCAGTTTAGTGATTCCTGCTGAGAAAAAGGATTACAACAAGAAACCACTACTGACCTGTGGCCAGTCTAACAAGGCTGCCGTCATCTGACCCGTCTGGTTACAGTCATCGTCAATGGCCTGTCAAAAAATACCAACACAATCAGTGAGCATTGCATGAGATGATGAGGTTCGATTTCAAAGTCAACTGGCATTGGTGTGGCAGTGGCACAATCTATTGCATCGGATGACCTGTTTGCCCAGGATGACGAGTGAGGCCTCCTCCTTCTTGGCCAGGGCAGCAAAGATCTTGGAGATCTGCAGGGGTCCCATGGCCTCGTAGTCTTTTCCTGAGACCTCCACGTGGATGCCGCGGTCACACCCCATGGCCAGTGCAGTACGGATGGTCTCCTACACACACACACACACACACACACACACACACACACACACACACACAATACAAACACTTGAGCGGTAGGGTTCTCAAAATTATATAAGAACACCATCTGAGAACAATAACAGAATAATACAATCATTAGCACAGTCAAGTTGGAGGTGACCAACTGCAGAATCCTTCTTACAATAGAATGAAAACATACTCAGGACCGCTATCCTAATGAAGAAACAAGATCCAAAGCTTCCCTCCAAACATTAGCTATTGAAGGCCTGTTAAGGATGTAGCCTAATGCTACAGAACGTTCGGATTGAAACGTAAAGATAGAAATGAATTGAGTAGAACAGATATGTATAATGTCATGTAGAATAATGTTTTGCATCGTTGAATCCGCCCGTCTTCAAAATGGCATCGCCAGGCCAGAGCACCACGTCACTCTTACCGTTACTTGTGTGGGCCCACAGCTGACGGCCACCACCTCTTTGATGAACTTCTTCTCCTTGAGTTTGACGGCCTCCTCCACGGCAATTTCACAGAAGGGGTTCATTGAGTGCTTGACGCCATCTGTCACCACCCCGCTGTGATCGGGCTTCACGCGGATCTAAGGGAGAGGGCAGGGAAGTCTTGATTAGGCACCAAACAGAAAAAAACTGACTGAAAAACAATGGGACTACCTGAACTCCAATAAGAAATGCTAATTCAGTTTCAAAGAGCTTTGCCCTACTGAACATAAGTGACTACTGGATAGTCACTCAGAAGGGTCAGAGAGAGACAGACAAACAACTAAACAGACAAAGACAGAGGCTGGAGACATGAAGTGCAGGCAGTCAATGTGCCAGAGTTGAGTGTGGGGACACTGTGCAGTCTAGGCACTTGTAAATAGTTGCTGTGGGCCCGATGTAGGTGTGCTCTGAGCTTTCCAATTGAATTTGTGAGGCAGTCAAACCTATTCTGGAACACGTTTGAAAGCCTGCCACTAACCCAATAGTATTGAACAGCCATGGTAAATAAACCTTTTAAAACGCCCAAATTCTATCAATAAGTCCATCCCATATACATTAGTCACCTCATAATACATGACTGGCAAAGACTGTGTGTGTGTGTGTGTCTCTCTCACACACCACCTCTGTCTGATAAGAGTTGGGGCAGCATATGGGACTGGGAAGGGTAGAAACATAGTTTAACTGAGTGCCCCCCGAGAGACGGCTACAGGGATCTAGTTATGTGCAGCTGAAGCAAGAGTGCTCAGACTGTAGTATGAAATAACTGGTAATAGATATGGTGCTAGGCTTCCTTTACAAAAATATATATATATTACCTTGGAACTATCTGATATGAGTGGCTTGGATAGTGATAGCCTACTATCTAACTGTTCTGATGCTGTGACACCTAGTTGATTATATGTTTTTAAATCATTGTGATGAAGCCTGAATGAGGATTATACATGTAGCTTAACATGTGTAATACATTGGCACAATACAGTGACAATGTGTTGTTAGCTTTCTTTTTTAATTTTGACAGTCGTTTATCGTTTTTCCAATTCGAGGAGTAGCACGCTAGACAAATTAACCTTAACTGTTACCTAGATAACCCTGTAATGACCTTGGTATTTTCCTTGCAGTTATGGTTGTTAGTTGAAGACTTGACATTCAAACAATGAACGCTAGCTTGCTAAACTAACCCTTCATCCATCCACCCACCTTACGTTAGCTAGTAACGTTAGTTAGCTAGCTACCATAGCCATAGGAAGTCTCGAATGGAAATTCTGCACGTGAAATGTTGAATTGCTTTAAATTAGAAGACAGTGGGGGAGTAGCTACCTTGACAGCATAGTCAATTACACGTTTAACTCCAACAAGAACCCGCGACATTGTTAGCGATTCTTCGGTTCAGCAATGTACAGTAGCTAGCTACCCAGTCACCACAACGAACTTTCACCCAAGAAGCAGGGACTAGCATTCTACTAGCAGCAAAAATGATAACGTCACTCGGTATGGTAGTTATGAAACCTTTAAAATAAAAGCACGTATTTCAAAACGTTGCAATGTGAATAACTCATTCAAAACAGATTTCATTGTAATCAATAGCCACTTATATTGTGACAACAAGAAAATGCAATGAGTAATTTATGAAAACATATGCCAAATATGTTTTGAAATTATTTATATTTAGACAAATAATGAAAAAAAGACAACATTGACACTGGTATTTGTCCCTCCCGAATAGCCCCCAATGCAAGACACTGTAATAGACTGTACATGGGTTACATATTGGCTCATAGAGATACATTTTCTACCTGTTTCAGCTAAAGTGGGGTGGGAAATACTCAGTAGGGTCTCTACTAAGCAAATATTATGGTTCGTTTTGGAGTGGGACTGTGTTGTACATACCCAGCAGGACTTCATTCTCAGCCAGCAGCAGTCCCCCTGAAAAACCACACATATTTGGTTAGTGGAGACCCTACTGAGTATTTCCCACCCCACTTTAGTTGAGACAGGCAGACAAGTTTTCTCTCTTCAAGCCAATAAGTATCTCATATACCGTGTATTGCTTTGCAGTGAAATGAGTGGGTGGAGTAAGGAGTCACCAGTACTCTGTACAAAACCAGTTGCCCAGCACAAGACCCATTTAAGTTTTGCAGACTCTATTGAGGATTTCCAATAAGATGTTTGTGTTTTATTAAAAGTGTATTTCTTTAAATATATATATAGCCTACACAATAGCTTTCAACATACTGGTATAAATAATCCAATATTACAAATAAAATACGTCAAATTATCAATAATTTTTTTCAGAGTGGGTTGCAATGCTGTGACCAGTGTACTACACTAGTGCTAAAGAAAAATCGAAGTTTAGTATGTCTTTGCAAGGGGACTGTTATTTTGAAAAAGAAAGCCCGCGATCGTACTGCCAGCATAATATCCTGCTGCTAGGAAAACGGTAACGCACGAAAGGTCGGGAAGATTTTATTAGTGATTCCATTGAAAGAAAGAAGGCGGGTCTAAACGACATCGCCCATTGTTGGATCCAATTAAATTATGTGAACATGAAGACTGTCAGCAAAAGTGACCTGTAACCAATCACAGAGAACAAGCTGGTGCTCCTGCCATTTCAGTTGGATACAAAGCCCAAGAAATGTGTTCCGCTCTTGGGTCAACTAGGGTAAAGTTCATGGTGTAATTAAAGGAGTAGCTAATCTTAATAAACTGCTTATGTGAGGTGAAAACAAATCTTTATGTAAAAAAATTTAATGTATTTGCGCCGAATACAACCTTACCGTGAAATGCTTTACAAGCCCATTAACCAACAATGCAATAAGTGCATTGATGACATCATCCCCACAGTGACCTTAAGTACATATCCCAACCAGAAGCCATGGATTACAGACAACACCTGCACCGAGCTAAAGGCTAGAGCTGCCGCTTTCAAGGAGCGGGACACTAATCCGGATGGATATAAGAAACCTGCTATGCCCTCAGACGAACCATCAAACAGGCAAAGCATCAATACAGGACTAAGATTAAATCCTACTACACCGGCTCTGACGCTCGTCTGATGTGGCAGGGCTTGCAAACTATTACGTACTACAAAGGGAAACACAGCCGCGAGCTGCCCAGTGACGCGAGCCTACCGGACGAGCTAAATGCGAGGCAAGCAACACTGAAGCATGGATGAGAGCACCAGCTGTTCCGGACGACTGTGTGATCATGCTCTCCGTAGCCAATGTGAGCAAGACCTTTAAACAAGTCAACATTCACAAGGCCGTGGGCCCAGACGGATTACCAGGACATGTACTCAGAGCTTGCATGGATTCACTGGCAAGTGTCTTCACAGCCATTTTAACCTCTCCCTGACCGAGTCTGTAATACCTACATATTTCAAGCAGACCACCATAGTCCCTGTGCCCAAGAAAGTGAAGGTAACCTGCCTAAATGACTACCACCCCGTAAAACTCACGTCTGTAGCCATGAAGTGCTTTGAATGCCTAGTTATGACTCACATCAACACCATCATCCCGAACACCCTCGAGGCACTCCAATTCGCATACCGCACCAACAGATCCACAGATGACGCAATCTCAATCACACTCCACACTGCCCTTTCCCACCTGGACAAAAGAAACATGTATGTGAGAATGCTGTTCATTGACTACAGCTCAGCGTTCAACACCAAAGTGCCCACAAAGATCATCACTAAGCTAAGGACCCTGGAACTAAACACCTCCCAATGCAACTGGATCCTGGACTTCCTGACAGGCTGCCCCCAGGTGGTAAGGGTAGGCAACAACACATATGCCACGCTGATCCTCAACACTGGGGCCCCTCAGGGGTGCATGCTTAGTCCCCTCCTGTACTCCCTGTTCATCCATGACTGCGTGGCCAAGCACGACTCCAACACCATAATTAAGTTTGCTGACGACACAACAGTGGTAGGCCTGATCACCGACAATGATGAGACAACCTACAAGGAGGAGGTCAGAGACCAGGCAGTCTGGTGCCAGGATAACCTCTCCCTCAATGTGAGCAAGACAAAGGAGCTGATCGTGGACTACAGGAAAAGAAGGGCTGAACAGGCCCCCATTAATGACGGGGCTCCAGTGGAGCGGAGTTTCAAGTTCCTTGGTGTCCACATCATCAACAAACTATCATGGTCCAAACACACCAAGACAGTCGTGAAGAGGGCACGACAACACCTTTTCCCCCTCAGGAGACGGAAAAGATTTGGCATGGGTCCCCAGATCCTCAAAAAGTTCTACAGCTGCACCATCGAGAACATCCTGACCGGTTGCATCACCGTCTGGTATGGCAACTGCTTGGCATCCAACCGTAAGGCACTACAGAGGGTAGTGCGTACGGCCCAATACATCACTGGGGCCAAGCTTTTTGCCAAAAATTCCAGTCACCCAAGTCATAGACTGTTCTCTCTGAAAGCGGTACCGGAGCACCAAGTCTAGGTCCAAAAGGCTCCTTAACAGTTTCTACCCCCAAGCCATAAGACTGCTGAACAATTAATCAAATGGCCACCCGGACTATTTACATTGAACCCCCCCCCCCCCCCCTTTTGTTTTTACACTGGTGCTACTCACTGTTTATTATCTATGCATAGTCACTTTTGTTAACTTTAGTCTATTTAGTAAATATTTTCTTAACTCTATTTCTTGAACTGCATTGTTGGTTAAGGGCTTGTAAGTAAGCATTTCACGGTAAGGTCTACTACACCTGTTGTATTCGGCGCATGTGACAAATTAAATTTGATTTGAATGTATCAACTCAACAAAAAAAGAAACGTCCTCTCACTGTCAACTGTGTTTTTTTTCAGCAAACTTAACATGTGTAAATATTTGTATTTACATAACAAGATTCAACAATTGAGACATAAACTAAACAAGTTCCACAGACATGTGACTAACAGAAATTGAAAAATGTGTCCCTGAACAAAGTGGGGTGAAAATCAAAAGTAATAGTCAGTATCTGGTGTGGCCACCAGCTGCATTAGGTACTGCAGTGCATGTCCTCCTCATAGACTGCACCAGATTTGCCAGATCTTGCTGTGAGATGTTACCCCACTCTTCCACCAAGGCACCTGCAAGTTCCCAGACATTTCTGGGGGGAATGGCCCTAGCCCTCACCCTCCGATCCAACAGGTCCCAGACGTGCTTGCAGGAAATCACGCACAGAACGAGCAGTATGGTTGGTGGCATTGTCATGCGTTACACCAAGGCGGGTCATGTCAGGATGAGCCTGAAGAAAGGGTACCACACGAGGGAGGAGGATGTCTTCCCTGTAACGCACAGTGTTGAGATTGCCTGCAATGACAACAAGCTCAGTCCGATGATGCTGTGACATACCACCCCAGACCATGACGGACCCTCCACCTCCAAATCAATCCCGCTCCAGAGCACAGGCCTTGATGTAACGCTCATTCCTTCGACGATAAGTGCGAATCCGACCATCATCCCCGGTGAGACAAAACCACGACTCGTAAGTGAAGAGCACTTTTTGCCAGTCCTGTCTGATCCAGCAATGGTGGATTTGTGCCCATAAGCGACGTTGTTGCCCGGTGATGTCTGGTGAGGACCTGCCTTACAACAGGCCTACAAGCCCTCAGTCCAGCCTGTCTCAGCCTATTGTGGACAGTCTGAGCACTGATGGAGGGATTGTGCATTCCTGGTGTAACTCAGGCAGTTGTTGTTGCCATCCTGTACCTGTCCCGCAGGTGTGATGTTCGGATGTGCCGATGCTGTGCAGGTGTTGTTACACGTGGTCTGCCACTGCGAGGACGTTCAGCTGTCCGTCTTGTCTCCCTGTAGCGCTGTCTTAGGCTTCTCACTGTATGGACATTGCAATTTATTTCCCTGGCCACATCTGCAGTCCTCATGCCTCCTTGCAGCATGCCTAAGGCACATTCACGCAGATGAGCAGGGACCCTGGGTATCTTTCTTTTGGTGTTTTTCAGAGTCAGTAGAAATGCCTCTTTAATGTCCTAAGTTTTCATAACTGTGACTTTAATTGCCTACCTTCTGTAAACTGTTAGTGTCTTAATGACCGTTCCACAGGTGCATGTTCATTAATTGTTTATGGTTCATTGAACAAGCATGGGAAACAGTGTTTAAACCCTTTACAATGAAGATCTGTGAAGTTATTGGGATTTTTACGAGTTATCTTTGAAAGACAGGGTCCTGAAAAAGGAAGTTTCTTTTTTTGCTGAGTTTACATGTAGGTAGAGGTAAAGTGACTATGCATAGATAATAAACAGCGAGTGGCAGCAGCTATGTAAGATTATGAAAACAAACACTGGGCCAATATAAAGTGGATAGGGTTAAAAAGTACTTCATTGTTTTTCGGCGCCAGGTATCCTAGTGGTTAGAGTATTGAGCCAGTAACCAAAAGGTTGCTGGATTAAATCCCTGAGCTGACAAGGTAAAAATCTGTCAGTTAACCCACTGTTCCCCGGTAGGCCGTCATTGTAATTTATGGGAATAGAAGTCTGGTTCAAACATCATAGGCAGCTAATCTCAAGATTGTCTTTAGCAGAGGCTCCTCAGAGGAGCAAGAGAAGGACCATTCTCCTCAGTGAATTTCATAAAAATGTAAATGTTCTAACATTTTAAAAGTTATCCTTGTTAAATATAACTAAACTAAATATAATCACATCACCAAATAATTGATTAAAACACACCATTTTGCAAATAAGGTCTACAGTAGCCTCAACAGTACTCTGTAGGGTAGCACCATGGTGTAGCCAGAGGACAGCTAGCTTCCACCCTCCTATGGGTACATTGACTTCAATACAAAACCTAGGAGGTTCATGGTTCTCACCCCCTTCCATAGACTTACACAGTAATCATGACAACTTCCGGAGGACGTCCTCCAGCCTATCAGAGTTTTTGCAGCATGAACTGACATGTTGTCCACCCAATCAAAGGATCAGATAATTAATCCAGTACTTAAAGCATAAGCTACAGCTAGCTAGCACTGCAGTGTATAAAATGTGGTGAGTAGTTGACTCAAAGAGAAAGACAATAGTTGAATAGTTTTAAAGAAATTAATTTATTCCAAAATGAAGAAGCAAGAGAGAAATTTCATCATTTCTTTTTCACTTTCAGTTTCACTTACTTAGCTTGAAAGTTTAGCCTATTAAAACACCCTGCTCAAACAGAAGGATGCTATGTTAGCTAGCTGGCTATGACTTTCCAACACAACACTGGAACTGTTCCAAGTCAAGGTAAGCTTTTGGTATTACTAATGTATTGCCACCGGGGCCCGTTGGTGTAACTGCTGACTGACTGTAGTATACTGTAACATTACTGCATGATTGTAGCGGGTTTACTAACGCCTTAGTTCTATTAGCTATGACGTTACTTTAGCTGATATGGTGACAACGATGTAGAATGTGTGCAGCGGTTTGGCTTGGAAAGGTTTTTTCGCCTGGTCACATACAGCTGAGCTGATGTGTTGTGCATTGAAGTCCACAAGCAATGGGACAAGGTGAGAGGAGAGCGCATATTTGCAAGAAGGAATACAACGTGGCTGCTATGAAAGTGAACTATGTTTACGCCTGATTAGGGGTGTATTCATTCCACCGATTCTGTTGAAAAACGTTTCTTAAAATACCTGAAGTTGTCCAATAGAAAATGTTGTTTGCAACTGTTGGACTAATGATTACACCCTATTTAAGATAGATGCATGCAGGATTGTGCAAAGTGGTACTGAATGTCACTGTCTGTCAACTCAAATTTGTCTCTCGACCTGTGTGCACCTACTTTGTAAACTTTCATTCATAGGCTAGGTTGTAGCAACCTCATGATGGGTATAGGGGAAATTATTTGAGTATCATGTAGTAGCCTAAACCTATCACTATTACATTGAACTGGGTGAATGGAATATGAATGAGAATCATCCAGTATGCTGTAATAGAAATAAAAACTGTCCTCCCTCATCCCTTCCCTCACTGACCGCCACTGGTCTGTAGATATTTTTTTAATGACCATGTTGACCAAACAATCACACATTCAATTAAAACCATACCTGAAAATATATACACTTTAGGGGCCTCTCAGACTTTGAGAAAACACTCTTTGGAACCAGAAGCATCACCAGTATATCCTGGGGAATGGAAGTGAGTTGGCAATGCATTTGAGATGCATAGAAATACCAATGGTTGCCATAAGCACACAAAGCGAGGTCAACCCAGAACTTGACCCAGGCTGTCCCCACTGAAAGGCTCCAGGGCCCTGTTTCCCAAAAGCATCTTAAGTCTAACTTCATCATTAGAACCATAGGATCTTATGGTTCTAAAATTAACTTAGCCTTAAGATGCTTTTTGGAAGTTGTCAAGAAAATGATCATGCACACCCAATCTAAAAAGTTGTATTAAATCATATTAAAAATGCAACATGTTCCTTGGTGGTCAATAGAAAATATCAGTGGAAGAAGAATCTCCTTCACATATCCTCTTAATTTATCTATTTAAAATGGTACTATTATATCAACCACTTTTAAATAATGTAGGTAGACTTTGCACACCATTTTTATTTGATTGATTCAATGTTTACAAAATGCTCAGTGCACCACAAAATGGTGCTGTTCGTTATCGTATATCACTTTCATTTGACAGGGTAGTCATGTGGTTAAAGCAAAAACCCGGATTCGATCTCAGCTCTCACCTGAGTAAACCAACGTGATCAGCAGCATCACATGTCACATGAGCTTGATTTGTACTCCGAACAGTTTCGAAACCATCTTTGGTGTAAATATCAGACATGAATGTAGACAGAACAAAATGATCAGAGTTGTAATTGTAATGTAATAATAAAAATGTTGGCACGCAATCGATGTAATGGAGAAGGTTGAAATTCATTTCAAACAGGGGCACATCAAATCAACATTGCCATGTAGCCTACTGTTCATAAAACACATTTCTACATACTCCTCTTCCAAGATCAAAAGTTGAACAAAAATAGATGCAGAGCAGGGCGGGGAATTAAATTCGCTAACACTAATAGTCCACTCCATATTTTGTGACACACGACGGACGCTGGTTTACTGCAGAGGTTTTGAGAGGAGAAAAAACCGAGCGTGACAAAACATTGACCGAAATTACTCGACGAATTACTGTGCCATAACCTTGCAACGAAACAACTCCAACAGTCCAAGTTGCTATCCTGACGACCCAGACTCAATTTAGCAGTGCAAGCGGCGCGAGTGAAACCGTGAGAACGAAAGCTTCGAGAGCGACATAAACCCCAGCCAGCGGCAGCGGTCTCCATTTTAACTTCGAGTCCGATCTATGCCTCACGTGTCTTGGACTGTCTCTCTCACATGACCCGAGTGTTTGTTCCCGTGATCAGCACTTCCATCTACGCGTCTGTGTCAGTGAATATCACATTTTATTCCAACCCTGATGGATATGCACCTCGAACAGAGTCTGGACACCGCGACAAGGTAATACAATGCCCGCCACTTCCTCTCCATCATGTATAGACGTCTCCTCTAGCAAGCGAAGGCCTGGCCTCCATTTTCTAGAGATCAGCTTGATTATGTGTAGTATAAACTAGATACTATAAAGTGGTTTATTTTAGTCATCTTTTTGGACAGCTAAGCTAGCAAATCCAACTAGAAAACGGTTACAGTATAGCAAACGATTGCAGAATTTCATGCAAACACGGTTATCTACGGTAGATAATTTACAGTACTAGGTAACGTTAAGTAATCTAAATCTTGCTAGTAGTATCGCCAGGCAGCTAGCTAGCTAACTAAACTAACGTTAGCTAGCTAGCTACGGCTATCAGTTTCGATAACACTGAACTAACATTAGTTAGTTTGCTAGATAACGTTAGTTAGTTAGTTCGTTAGTTAGAGATATACGAAGTTGTTAGCTTACAGCTAGAATGTAGCTGCTACATTAATTTTTCATTTTTGTACGTAGAAATCGCTCTGCCACAAAACAAGCAACTATAGTGTAGAGAATCATTGTACCATCTAAACCGCAGTGAAATATATTTTTACATAACCAAACATTGTATTTTCAGCTGTTTGAAGCAGGTGTACAAAACTGAAAGTAAGACTCCAAAAACTAAATTTAAGACCAGGACGCATAGAACAGATCTGCTGCTTCATAGACTTGCTTTCAATGTGATTGTATACTGTACAATTCTATGTGAATTTGGTCAGGTCATATAAGGACATTGATCAATTGAAATAAATTCATTAGACCCTAATCTATGGGTTTCACATGACTGGGAATACAGATGCGTATCTGTTGGTCACAGATACCTTAAAATGTAGGGGTGTGGATCAGAACCAGTCAGTACCTTGTCTCGCACCTCTTCACTGGAACACGCTGTTGTACATGTCGATTCAGAGCATCCCAAACATGCTCAATGGGTGAAATGTCTAAGTATGAAAGCCAGGGAAGAACTGGGACATTTTCAGCTTCCAGGAAGCAAAGGGTGGCTAGAAGAATCTTAAATATAAAATATATTTTGATTTGTTTAACACTTTTTTTGCTTACTACATGATTCCATATGTGTTATTTCATAGTTTTGATGTCTTCTATTATTTTTACAATGTAGAAAATAGTACAAATAAAGAGAAATCCTGGAATGAGTAGGTGTGTCCAAACGTTTGACTGGTACTAATAGATAACACACACAGTTGAAGTCGGAAGTTTACATACACCTTAGCCAAATACATTTAAACACAGTTTTTCACAATTGCTGACATTTAATCCTAGTAAAAATTCCCTGTCTTAGGTTAGTTAGGATCACCACTTTATTTTAAGAATGTCAAATGTCAGAATAATAGTAGAGATTATTTATTTATTTCTCTCTACTATTATTCTGACATTTGACATTCTTAAAATAAAGTGGTGATCCTAACTAACCTAAGACAGGGAATTTTTACTTGGATTAAATGTCAGGAATTGTGAAACACCTTAGCCAAATACATTTAAAATCAGTTTGTAAACTTCTGACTTCAAATGTTTGTGTCTGTGTGTGTGTATGTATGTATATATATTAATTCATAAATAATATTTGGTCAATTTTTGCTTAGTGTTTTCTGTTAAAATGACTTTATTTTATTTTATTCCATGTCAATTCACAATGCAGAATAATGATCCTATAACGTAGCCTACAGTGGTTCGTCCTTTAAAAGTTGCAGCGTACTGCCGCACAGCTTGCATGGTTCCGCGGAGTTCTATGGCACGTTATTTAACGTGTACCAGTGCCAACCACTGGTTCGTTAGTGCTAGTTTGACCACCAGAGGGCATCTTTGAGAAGCATTTGATAGCCTTCAATAGTGGCTGTGCTAGAGAATTTCAAACCTTTTTTTGTAAGAACATAGTATATGGGACTGATTTTAAGAATTTTTGCTAAATTAATTTGATTAATATTATGATGTTTCTATTCCAAGAAAAACAAAACACCCCCTGGGTTTCCTGTAGGATGGAACGGAAAATATGGCGCTGTACAACGTGATGGTTGGGAGTAGGCTACAGTACTAGGCTATTTAGCTAAAGAATCTCTGTGTCGTGCGTTAGACCGAGGTTCAGTTCCCCGACGGGGAGGAAGGAGTAGGCTGTCCTTTAAAAAAAAAAAAAGTGTTCTTAACTGACTTGCTTAGTTAAATAAAGGTTACACTAAGAGCATAACATTTCTACACCCTAATTGTAGTCCAACCAATACCCAAACGAAGATTCAGTCCAAATAAAAATCTCATTGATTTATCAAGAATAGTCCCCATACGTGTCTCGGAGCAGCGCGAATCGGTGTTAAAGTAGTTGTAGGCTATTGCTTCAAATCCTATTGCTTCTAACTTCAATATGCTCTTTAAATAAGACACCCCTTTTTACAGCGCATTACTCAATGCTAGTGAGACTCATGTCGCCTACAGTAGATCGAAAAATATGACGTGACTCTCCACCAATAATTACATATAGAGGATATTTCTGTAATTCTGTGATATTTTTTCCCATAGTTATGCATCAATAACGAATTACTAAATTAACATCTGCATTTTGAAAGAGTATTTTTATTTTATTCATGAAATTATAAAGATGCCATTATTAGTTACATTGTTTTAGTTTGAACGTGCAGACTGGCACTAAGAACAGCGGAAACGTTTCCCTAGTCAGCACCATTATTGGTGCAATTCCTCTTAGTGTTTCTCTGTGCTACCCAGTGTGGCGGGGTGGGGGTCCACCCTTCCTCCTCCCTTCCCCATGGGCTAGGTCCATCTTCTGTTCCCGGCTCTGCGGCCCATCCTGTGCCCCCTGCCCTCGTGCCTTGAACCTTGCGCGTTTTCAGTGGATACAGCTGGAGAACTGCAAGAAAATCCCATTGTGCGCCATTCGGAAGCATGACCAATATATATTGTCCTGCTAATAACAGAGTTAATAATAGATCTGTGATTGTATCCAAGGGGCTTTTATATTATTCTAAATTAATAATAATATTAATCGCTTTGTTTAAATAATAACTATTTTGGAGATTTCATTTTTCAAATAACGTAATATGAGCGAGGAAAAAGGCCTTTCTTGAACATGGGGTGAGACATTGTTACTAATTTGTAAATAAAGCCAGTTTGTTATTTAGAATTATTTATTTCTGTTTTTAGAGGGATAGAAGCCAAAAACCTACAGTCATCTCATGGGTCTCCCAGTCGAGGCTGGCATGGGTATTGAACCAGCATCTGCAGCAACATAGTTGCGCCACTCAGGCACTGTACAATGTGACCAGTCGGGAGTGGTCTACAGTACTACAGTAAGAGCAAAATAATCCTAACCTTAGTGTAACAACAGTTTTAGAAAGTAATACTGAAGTATTGCACAATTATCCGTTTCTATTTAGGTTTATGTCGCCCATTCATTGTCAGTTAGAGACACAGTAGGACCCAAAAGCATAATCAGTGCTCTAACTCCCCCTTGCGCTGGGTACCGTACTAAACCACAAATTACCTCTAAGTCCCGCAGCATAATTGCAAAACTTGTATGTATGACCGCTACGGCCGGGTAATGAAGTTATATCTACCGCAACCCTTTTACAGACATAGAATTCAGCGTGTCGATAGCAACAATGTACTTTTTGGAGAATTTAAAAAAAAAAGTGACTCATCATAAGCGTCTGTAGGCCTACCATTTCAGACAGTAGAATTCTGCTCCGGCATAGAATTATCTGTATTTTTGCCCTGACAACAAACATTGCTGATTTAATGTACTGATGTTTTTTTAATGCAGTTTGCTATGGTAGGGTAGCTAGATGTGTTTTCTTTCTACTAAATATATTGTTAAGCCACTGTATTTAACAAACGTTAAAGTACTTTTTTTAGGAGAGTTTGGTCTATATTATTTGATTGACAGTTCTGGTCGCCTAGTGATGGACATTAGTCCCGCCTCATATCACCAGAGAAGGTTTCGTGTCAGCATTTTAATAAGCTGTGGTGTAGCCTACCCTAAAAGACAAACAAACATGCTCTAGCCGAGGCGCTTTCAGGGTTAATTGATACAGGCTACCTGTAGCCTACTGTAATTCCATATTAGGGCCTATGAGACAAAATTAATAGGCTAGGCTATTCTACATGCAACAGACCGAAGACTGAACACAGGCTTACATCATTAGCCAAGAGAAAGCGCAGGCAGGGCAGCGCCCAAGAGAGAGGATGGGGCAGGCAGAACCGTGCCTATATGATCTCTTGGTAATCTGCATCTCGCAATGTCTTGTCTTGCATGCCTCGCAAATTCACCAAGTAGCCTAAAGTTCGCCTCTTCCTCCCTGTTTTTATTTAAACTACACGCCTTTTTTTGGTCTATCATGTAGTTAGGCTATAACAGGGAGAATAATGTTTTGTGATAACTGCACTGTGATTTTAATTATGTGGAGGGGAAAAACAAATATAAAAAACCAACAGTTTTTCAGTTAGGGATGTCATTTAATGTTAATGATCCCAACTTCGTGTAAACGTTTCAACGTTCACCCCTAGTATATGAGTATACACCTGCTCTTTCCATGATATAGACTGACCAGGTAAATCCAGGTGATAGCTATGATCCCTTATTGATGTCACATGTTAAATCCACTTCAATCAGTGTAGATGAAGGGGAGGAGACGGGTTAAAGATTTTTTTTTTTTAAGCATTAATACAGTTGAGACATTGATTGTGTATGTCTGCCATTCAGAGAATGAATGGGCAAGACAAAAGATGTAAGTGCCTTTGAACGGGGTATGGTAGGTGCCAGGCACACTGGTTTGTGTCAAGAACTGCAACACTGCTGGGTTTTTCATGCTTAACAGTTTCCCGTCAGAATCGAGAATGGTCCACCACCCAAAGGACATCTAGCCAACTTGACACAACTGTGGGAAGCATTGGAGTCAACACGGGCCAACATCCATTTACATTTAAGTCATTTAGCAGACGCTCTTATCCAGAGCGACTTACAAATTGGACATCCCTGTGGAACGCTTTCGACACCTTAGGTGTTCCTAATGTTGGTTATGCTCTGTGTATAAAAATAAAAAAAGAATCATATTTTTTGCAGCGTTCACCACTGCTAAATGAATATAAGATAACACTGCCCATTGATTCTTGAAGAATTGAACATGCTAAATAAATGTAGAATATCTCACCCATGTGGAAGCTAGGTGAATTGCAACAACACTTTGAATATAAACGACTCTTCCCCCTTACCCCGCATCAAATTGTCCCGCAACTCTGTGGAGGTTAGTGCTGTCCGATGTCCCAGGGATGCTGGCGAGCATACTGTAGGCCATGGTGGTTACCTCCCAAGGATTCAAGATTGCATAGACGATGGTGGAGACTGTTTTACTTTGTTTAGTCCACCAACTTCAAACAGCCACGTTTATTTATTGAAAATATATTTTACAGCGATTTTTTTTTTTAATTTTTAATTAATTAATTAATTTAGATTCCCTACACAATGATTCCCTGCGCTATTCAAATTGAGAGAAGAGTGTAGAATTTTAGCAACCAGGAAATGACAGAGCGATTTCTACATCGGCTCCTTGCCACAGTCTGCCATTGTTCGTTGTGCTTGAGGAGGCGATGGCCATGCCTTTTAGTGACGCTGATGTGAGAAAGGAAGCAGTGGTGTGAAGTACTTAAGTAAAAATACTGGCATCTCTAAATGCTCTGTTAATGATGTCTGAGTATTGGAATATACCCCCTGCTATTTGTAAATATGATTCTTTTTGTCATTATTTTTTTAAATGCTGCCATCTAGTTTGCTTAATATTAATATATGCAATTACATTTACTTTTGAAACTAAAGTATATTTAAAACCAAATACTTTTAGACTTTTACTCAAGTAGTATTTTACTGGATGACTTTTACTTGAGTCATTTTCTATTAATATGGTATCTTTACTTTTACTGGATGACAATTGAGTACTTTTCCCACCACTGCTGGCAATTAGCCAGGTCACTAACATTTGTACTCCACTGCCATCCCCTACTCTATATTAACCTTGTCAGCTAGACTTTGCTTGCCTATATTTAGAATTTTTCCTTTGTTCATGTCTTCCTAGTCACGAAAAACAAGAGGAGGAGGTCGTCCAATTAGAAGGTAAGAATTTATGGTGGGATGTATGCGTTTCGGATGCATGTGTGCCATTGTGCGTACCTTCACCATTCTGACTCTCATACATTTGAAAGTACTGACATTTCAGGCATCCTCTTGAAAAACCTGCTGCTTTAAAAAAACGACCAAAGAACAGACCTAAAACACACGCTTAAGTGTCAAATATTTTTTGGCCTAGCTTTTTTGCAATAATACTCCTTGTCTCACTCATTTCTCATCAAAGGATATCTGAGTGTTAATTTTCTCTTCCATCCTTCTATCGATCCTCTCATTCCACTGTCCTTCTCTCAGGAGACGGGGAAGGGGAGCAGACTGCTGTTACCATAGGCAGTATTCAGCAGTCCCAGGCATTCGCGGACCACAACATTCAGTACCAGTTCCGCTCTGAGGGTGGTCAGGTGGGTGTCCCCTGAACAGCGTTTTTTTTTTTAAGAAACCTTTAACTAGCTGAATTCACATAGGTCTGTTTTTACGGTATGAGGTCAGTTTACTGCATCACTCACTCACACTAGAGCAGGGATGGGCAACTCTGGTCCCCAGGGGCCAGAGTGGTGTCATACTTTCCCCCCATCCCTAGCAAACACAGCTGATTTAAACTAATTGCATTCTAAACTGACGATCATGATTATTGGAGTCTGGTGTGTTAGCTGGGACTGGACACCCAATCAGGCCCCTGTGGACTGGTGTTGCCCATCCCTCCACTAGAGAATCAACCGCATCACACAATGGAAAACCCTGAATAACCCTGTAATTCAACACTAACCTCTCCGTTGAATTGAGAGCCTTGTGTTCGTTCGCTTTGAACCCAGACAGCAGAACCGGCCAGGACACTGATATAGGCCTACAGGTTTGGGTGTCAAATTGGTTTGTTAATTGTTTATGTTTACGTCTACGCTTTTGTGAACCGTCACAGTGAACGTTATATCTTCACATAAATCCTTTTTATTTATTTTTTGGGATGAAGCTAGATAGAGCTGGTCCTTTCGCTGCTCATTTGGAGTAAACACAATTAGTGTGAGTGATCATGTGATTCCCTTCCTGGATTGGCATGCGGATGGTGTCACATGCTAGTCAGGAGGTGAGTCACATGATGAAGGGGTACAAATACAGATTATTTTGAAGTTGTTTTTATATTGAATTAGGCACATTCTGCCATATAAGCATACGTTGGGTGTGTAGATCAATTGTAGGCCTAGCAGTATCATTCAATGTGCAAGGGTTTAAATACTATAGCCTAGGGTGTGAACCTCAATATGACGTCAGGCTAGAAGGCATCCCGTGCTCTTTGTTGTAGAATTAATGACTCTGGTTTCTCTCTGTCTGTCTCTCCATCTCTCTCTGTCTCCCTCTCTTCCCCAGGTGACTTACCGTGTTGTCCAGGTAACTGACCAGCAGCTGGAGGGGAGAGATGACGGGGGAGGGCCGGTTAGCGTGGTCTCCACGGCCGCCTTCCCCGGCGCTCCTCAAGCAGTGGCCCAGGTAGGTACCAGGAACCGAGGCCACTACTGTCACCCCTTACAATAACACAGTTCCTAATGGCTAGGGAGCCTGACATACTTCAGTAGTATCAAACTATTGATCGTTATACAAGTTATCTGTATATTGTTGTTGTGCAGGAATCAGGACACTTACATTTATTTATATATATATATATATAAATGTGTCACTTGTTGTAATTAATTATTATCAATTAATATCCATGTCGTAAGTTAGTTGTCAGTAGGGCTTGCTAACCCTTCCCACCTTGTCCCCTGTCAGGCTGTGATCCAGAACCCTTTCAGTAATGGGGGTAGCCCCGTGGGAGAGACGCTGGGAGGGGAGACGCGCTTCGCCTACTTCCCAGCTACGGCTGTGAGCGACGGCACTGTGTCTGTGCAGACCACCTCCGACCCCACACAGGCCGGGGGTGAGTCAGCACTACCTCTACTTCTAACGCTAGGCTAGCAGTCTTCTGAGGGCAAAATACTGTCCCTCGTTTTTGGTTCAAGTCCAGACATAAAGAATGACCACTTATCAAATTGACATTTGAGTACCACGACACAGTGCTGACTGAGAGAGATTAACTGTTCATCCCCTCAGCCTCAAGGTTTGTCTCATTGCTAGAGTCCAGTGTCACCCAGCAAATTCTCCCTTAAGACTTTGTCACTGAAGTCTCCAACCTGCCCCATGTCTCTCTCTCTCTCGCTCTCTCTCTCGCTCGTTCCCATGTCATCTCTTCTCCCACAGGTCAGTTCTACGTGATGATGACCCCTCCTGACGTCTTGCAGACAGGCACACAGCGAACCATAGCCCCGCGCACACACCCCTACCCTGAGTGAGTATCAACCACAGCGCTTCTTGCTCTCCTCCTATGTCCCTCATTTTAGAGGGACTCTGAAAGGAGAGCCCATGCACACAGTAGTCTGAGCCACTCCAGATGTTAAGCAGTCAAAAACCCACCTACGCAGTCCTTGCGTTCATCTACCACAAGCATGTCAGACATGTTTTCCAAGTAGGAACTAGCCTGTACGCTTAGGTGTTATGCGGTAATTTCAACCTTTCATCAGTAATGACCTGTTAAGAAGTCATTTGACAGGATTTTTCTAGAACATCTAAGAGTTGGTTTGCTTTGAGTCTGAGATGTATCAGTTAGACTGGAAAACTAAGTTACTGATTAAATATCGAAAACGTAGTATTGACTATTCTCTCCAAAAACTGAAAGTATAGTCGCACTGCATCCCCCCTATTCACTTTCACAGAGATTTGGGTTGAGCGTGACCTGGATCTGGGTCAGACAGCACTGCGTGTGTGTAGTTTCCTTGAACATTGCTGTTCTTGTGGGATGGATGATGTCCTCACAGGGTCATTGTGTCCCTGTCCTTGTTGCCCTGGTTTCCCCCTTTTTTTGTCTACTTCCTCATTTTGTTTATCTCTTTCACAATCATCAATATCATTAGCATGCGATGAAGCTATTTTCCTCAAACCACTCTGAATGAGTAACACTGAATCAAAACCAAACTGTTAACTCTGGTTAATCCATGCTGAAAATCTAAATAATCTCTCATGCCAAATGGATGATTAATGATATTTGTGTCAGTGAATTAATTTGACATTAGTGTTCTGGTTAATTTAGGAAATGTAATTTCTATGAAGACATGCTGCCCAGAGCCAAGGGGTGTGAGTAAATTGTAAACATGCCCATAAACTAACATATCATCTAGAAGGGGGAGTGCCAGGCAAGTGTTTATATAATATAAAATAAGGAGTTGTGTGTTTTTTGTTATGAGATTGTTTCAAGGGTTCTGCACATAAGGGAAATGGTTTGGAAGAATGGTTCCAAAGTGCTTTTTTAAATTTGACATAATGCCATGCTTGTTTTGCCATCCAGAACGAACACATGATCCTCTGAAATCTAATTTGTGTTGGACTGAGTGGATATCCCTTGCCATTTCCCTGCCTGTATGTGATGAACTCTTATTCTCAGGCCTGTAGAGCAACATGGAGCTTCTTATATTCGGGGGGGAAAATACATTTTACAATTTAGCTTTAGGTAAAGGGGATGGTCGTCAATTTGCACACAGTAAGGTGTTGGGCTATGGGTTTGTTATTAAGACTGATCTGGACTCTTCCCAAGTTCTTTAGGCTTCTTGGGGCTTTTGTGTGGGATGTTCGTACAAGACCAGTCCAGTTGTTGTATGTCTAGTTCTAGTGTCGGGCTGCAGTGCTCCCAGTTCTCTTTGGCTACCAGTAAAGCTTTTATCTACTCCACTGTTAAATGTACAGTCTAAAAGGGCTGGATACCACTGCAATGTGTGCTATTGTCTAGGGAGGACTTGTTTTGCCATTCTATTCCCCCTTTCCATATGTTTTTCTTGTGTGTGATACTTTGTGTATTTTTTATTTATTCTTTCATCAACAACGCATAAACTAATCCATGACTGAACATATTTGATCTGTGCAAATAAATGAAATGAAATGAAAACTTCCACCGCTTACCTGCCGTTCGCAGAGACGAACCCGAGATGCTGCAACATGACGGTTTAAACTGGTGAGGACAACTTCCACATCCCCTCCCCCTGCAACCAATAAACCAATCAAATTAGGCCTAGATCATATACCACAAAGAAGAAAGAACAATCATACCAGCTCCCTATTCCCCCTTCATTCCCTTTAGTACAATTCCCTGGTGATTATGTTAGACCCTTGATGTGATTGAGCTACATTTAGCATTGGAAAGTGTGTGTGTACTCTTTGATGGTAGTCCTGATGCAGTATTGCAATGAGTTGTGTTTCTGTTCAGTTCTGTAAGACCTTGAATAGCTAGGTTAAAGTAAAAACAGCCCCCTTTGTTTTAGCTTGCTTTTAATTGCTTTTACTCATTAGATGTGAAAAAGGTAAGGGCACTGTGTGAACACCAGCCATTTTGGTTTAATTTATGACACAATTCATTAGACGGATTAAAGCTTTGTCAAAGTAAGTGCTGTCGAATTGTATTAGTTTACTGTCACGGCCCTGCGCATCTCGTCCCCAGTGCCTTCATGAGCTCATCTGGCTGTCACGTATGGGGAACTTAATTAAAGAATAGCACGGGGAAAACACATATAGGAAAAACAGTTGTCATTAGCCATACTCTGGACACCAATGCGACAACATCGAAATTTAGGATTATAATGAAGCCTGCGCCTTAGACTGTCTCCGGGGTATAGCAGGGAAGGACACGTACACCTCAGATACCTCCAAGAAATCTGCCTGTCCAGATGGTCGTCAGACAGTCAGTAATACAGTAATTCCAGTCACTGCGTCTCGCTGTCAGCACCAAGGTGGTGTTATTACCTCATATGCTGCCCCATACGGCTGCTTCAGATCAGCACGGCTGCCCAAGGCGGTGCAGGGCGGCCCCCCTGCAGAGTACGGCTCTGGTGCCTGAGTGGTGTGTAATTGTAAAAGGGTCAGGTGCTTTGAGATAGTGGTTCTGGTGGGGGATTCTTGCACTGGATTAGTTGCGTGGAGCGCTGTAGTCTGAAGATTTTTTATTTTGGTCTGAAGAGTTAGAAACATTTAACTAGCTGTTTGCACCTGTTTGTATGGAGGTGGACTGAGGACTCCCAGGTTTTGAAAATGGGTGAAATGTTCTATTTTTGTCTGTAGGAAAATGGATGGCCCACGGACACCCAGAGATGAAAGGAGGAGAGCGCAACACAATGAAGGTGAGCAAAGGGAAGGGCCTACATCACCCACAATCCTCCCCAATTCAATGTTCTCTGAGCCAATATACACTACTGTTCAAAAGTTTGGGGTCACTTAGAAATGTCCTTGTTTTCCATGAAAAAATACATGAAATGAGTTGCAAAATGAATAGGAAATATAATCAAGATGTTGACAACGTTATAAATAATGATTTTTAATTGAAATAATAATTGTGTCCTTCAAACTTTTGTCAAATAATCCTCCATTTGCAGCAATTACAGCCTTGCAGGCCTTTGGCATTCTAGTTGTCAGTTTGTTGAGGTAATCTGAAGTGATTTCACCTCATGCTTCCTGAAGCCCATCCCACAAGTTGGATTGGCTTGATGGGCACTTCTTACATACCATACAGTCAAGCTGCTTCCACAACAGCTCAATAGGGTTGAGATCCGGTGACTGTGCTGGCCACTCCATTATAGACAGAATACCAGCTGACTGCTTCTTCCCTAAATAGTTCTTGCATAGTTTGGAGCTGTGCTTTGGGTCATTGTCCTGTTGTAGGAGGAAATTTGCTCCAATTAAGCGTTGTCCACAGGGTATGGCATGGCGTTGCAAAATGGAGTGAATGCCTTTCTTCTTCAAGATCCCTTTTACCCTGTACAAATCTCCCACTTTACCACCACCAAAGCACCCCCAGACCATCACATTGCCTCCATGCTTGACAGATGGCGTCAAGCACTCCTCCAGCATCGTTACATTTTTTCTGTGTCTCACAAATGTTCTTCTTTGTGATCCGAGCACCTCAAACTTAGATTCGCCTGTCCATAACACTTTTTTCCCCAATCTTCCTCTGTCTAGTGTCAGGCAAAAGAACAATCTTAAAAATTAAAGATTATTGGCTAGTCTGAGATATGGCTTTTTCTTTGCAACTGCCTAGAAGGCCAGCATCCCAGAGGCGCCTCTTCACTGTTGACGTTGAGACTGGTGTTTTGCGGGTACTATTTAATGAAGCTGCCAGTTGAGGACTTGTGAAGCGTCTATTTCTCAAACTAGACATTCTAATGTACTTGTTCTCTTGCTCAGTTGTGCATTTTGCGCTGTTCTGTGAAGGGTGTAGTACACAGCGTTGTACGAGATCTTCATTTTCTGGCATGGAATAGCCTTCATTTCTCAGAACAAGAATAGACTCACGAGTTTCAGAAGAAAGTACTTTGTTTCTGTCCATTTGAGCCTGTAATCGAACCCACAAATGCTGATGCTCCAGATACTCAACTAGTCTAAAGAAAGCCAGTTTTATTGCTTCTTTAATCAGGGCAAACATTTTCAGCTGTGCTAACATAATTGTAAAAGGGTTTTCTCATGATCAATTAGCCTTTTTAAATTGATTAGCTTGGATTAGCTAACACAACATGCCATTGGAACACAGGAGGGATGGTTGCTGATAATGGGTCTCTGTACACCTATGTTATTATTCCTTTAAAAATCGGCCGTTTCCAGCTACAATAGTCATTTACAACATTAACAATGTCTACACTGTATTTCTGATCAATTTGATGTTATTTTAATGGACAAAAAATTAGCTTTTCTTTCAAAAACAAGGACATTTCTAAGTGGCCCTGAACTTTTGAACGGTAGTGTATCTTAACCATGCAACTCTGTGCTTTACTTCTGCATTCCAAGATACACTACATGGCAAAAGTACATGGACTCATTCTAAAATCATGGAAATGAATATGGAGTTGGCCCCCCTCTTTGCTGCTATAACAGCATCCACTCTTCTGGGAAGGCTTTCCACTAGATGTTGGAACATTGCTGCGTGGACTTACTTCCATTCAGCCACGAGCATTCGTGATGTTGGGCGACTAGGCCTGGCTCACAGTCGGCGTTCCAATTAATCCCAAAGGTATTAGGTGGGGTTGAGGCCAGGGCTCTGTGCAGGCTAGTCAAGTTCTTCCACACTGATCTTGACAAACCACTTCTGTATGGACTTTGCATTGTGCACGGGGGCATTGTCATGCTAAAACAGGAAAGGGCCTTCCCCAAATTGTTGCCACAAAGTTAGAATGTCATTTTATGCTGTAGCGTTAAGATTTCCATTCACTGGAACTGAGGGGCCTAGCCCGAACCATGAAAAACAGCCCCAGACCATTATACCTCCTCCACCAAACTTAAGGTTGGCACTATGCATTCGGGCAGGTAGCGTTCTCCTGGCTTCCGCCAAACCCAGATTAGTCCATCGAATTGCCACCAGATGGTGAAGCGTGATTCATCACTCCAGTGAACGCGTTTCCACTGCTCCAGAGTCCAATGGCTGTGAGCTTTACACCGCTCATGGTGATCTTAGGCTTGTCTGCGGCTGCTCGGCCGTGGAAATCCATTTCATGAAACTCCCGACGAACAGTTCTTGCGCTGACATTGCTTCCAGAGGCAGTTTGGAACTCTGTAGTGAGTGTTGCAACTGATGACATACCATTTGTACACGCTTCAGCACTCTGCGTTCCAGTTCTGTGAGCTTGTGTGGCCTACCACTTCGTAGCTGAGCCGTTGTTACTCTTAGACGTTTCCTATTCACAATAACAGCATTTACAGTTGACCGGGGCAGCTCTAGCAGGGCAGAAATTTGGCGAACTGACTTGTTGGAAAGGTGGCATCCTATAACGGTGCCATGTTGAAAGTCACTGAGCTCTTCAGTAAGGGCCATTCTACTGCCAATGCTTGTCCATGGAGATTGCATGGCTTTGTGCCTGATTTTATACACCTGTCAGCAACGGTGTGGTTGAAATAGTTGAATCTACTCATTTGAATGGGAGTCCACATACTTTTGGCCATGTACTGTATGCAATATCTTGTTGAATTTCTTTTTAAATTAGCTGCACCTTGTGATGTTTTAATGTTTCTTTTTTTAATGTTTGAAACCAAAGCCACATTAAGTGGACAATAGATCTTTTTTCTAATTCTATCCCAGAGGCACTTTTAGGGAATTTCATTTTGTATATCAACCAACCACTAGAGGCTGCTGTTGAACTGTCAGATGTTCCCACAATGTCACATGTCTAGCTAAGTGACTATTCAAGGCATGCAGAGAAAAATATCCATGTAGACCCTAACCACTCCGCATGTATCCCTATTGTTCACCTCTTTCTCTGAACCTGTTCTGTGTGTCTCAACAGTTGAGAGGCGGCGGAGAGACAAGATCAACAATTGGATCGTCACGCTCTCCAAAATCATCCCCGACTGCAACATAGACAGCACCAAGACGGGGGCTGTAAGTCACTCTGTAAGGCACTCTCAGCAGCTTTGTCGTGTGTGTACACATTTTAATGTACTTGTGAGTACCAGAAGTCCTCACAAGAATGGTAAACCAACTTAAATTCAGAGAAGTGAGGACATATTGCCGGTCCTCCCTTGTATGAAGGTTATATTAAGCTTAGTGGTTAGGTTAAGGTTAGGCTTAGGGAAGATACGATTTTTAATTGGAATCAATTGTGTGGGTGTGGGGGGGGTGTTTGCATTCATTTAGACACGTGTGTGTGCATGCACAAGTATTGGTATTTATTAGGATCCCCAATAGATGTTGCGAAAGCAGCGGTTACTCTTCCTGTCGTCCACACAGCAAGATCTTAATGAACTCCTCTCTCCTTCCCCCAGAGTAAAGGGGGCATCCTGTCTAAGGCGTGTGACTACATCCGAGAGCTCCGTCAGAATAACCAGAGGCTCCTGGACGGTGTCAAAGAGGTGGAGAGAGTACAGGTGGACAACGAGCTCTGCAGACAGCAGGTAAAACAGCCTAGAAAGAATGGTATCACAAAGAATCAGAGGCCTAGCCTGGACCCGGATCGGTTTGTGCCATCTTGCCAACTTCTATGGTCATTGTCAGGCACAACATTGGAGTTGGCAAGACTGCACAAACAGCGTTGGGACCAGGCTATCACATAGAATCACATGCCTGCGAACAGAAAGGGTTGATGTTCAAACAAATGTAGGCGTTTGATCACATTTAACGTTCATTTTACGTCTGACGACCGAAGTGCCATTTTTCCTTCAAAATGAAGTTATAGAATTGTATGGAGAGTGTTTTGCCTTTCATTCCTTATTGAATCCCAAAGCATCGCTCTCCATGTCCTCATTCTAATGCTCAGAAGTGAACAGTCTCCAGTCCTGTGGGGGATAGAGAGGCAGTGAGTGTGATAGCCCAGAGGAGAAGCTGGGATGATAGTACAGTACCTTGAGATTTAAAACAGATGGATGTTATGGCCAGGATTGTCCAAAACTTTTGTTGAAAAGTGTATACAACAGACGTTTCTGTCTAGTTCTTCAATCATTGAAAGAACAAGTGAGGCCTAGAAGTTGACGTATTTTGTTAAGCTGCTAATTCATTGATTACATTGAGGACACCCGTTGTTTTTTGTTGGCGGACATTGTTGTTGTTTGTCTCAGATCGAGGAGCTGAAGAATGAGAATGCCCTTCTCCGAGCGCAACTCCAGCAGCACGGCATCGAGAGCGTGGGCGAGACGCCGCCACAATGAACGAGGGAGACTGGGAGAGCAGGATGGGTAGAAGGAAGAGGAGAACGAGGCAGCCTGGAGACGACACGTAGGAACAGAACAAAATAAACGAGCTACTGACGAATCACTGTTTTTCAGTCGCAGACAGTTAGTCTTCCCTGGCCTTGTCTTTGAGGCTGCATCCGAGACTCTTGGCAGGCTCCTGCTGCTTTGTTGGCTGCACTTGACTGATCCAGGATCAGTTGAAATGACAAAAGAAGCCACCGTGTAGACAATTGACATGTCTCAGAGAGAGAACCGGTCACAACCAGCAGAGAAACCCTCTACTAGCCCAGAGAAACCCTCTGCACAACTCCTCCCTCCATTGACGTTGGATATTTTGTTATTGAGGAGTTTTCCCATTCTCTTCAGTCATATTTTATGTTAGTCTGTATTTGTGGTTGAGATTCATATTACCATTTTTGTTACGTTAGCGGTTTTAATTTATTAGTTTGTGTATTGTTAAAAATATGCCCAGAAAGACTCATTTAGAAAAGCTCATGTATCCTAGAGGAATAGATGATGTATGAGTGAGTGGTAGGTTACCAGCCAGTAGAACAGAAACACGATACAAATAAACCGCTGCATTGCAGAACTATGTGAAAGAACGCCTTGATCGTTGGCAATATTATTAGGTGTTTTCAGAAGTGACACCGATATACAGTGAGCTCAAAGTATTGGGACATGACACATTTTTTTGTTTTGGCTCTGTACTCCAGCACTTTGAGATGATACAATGACTGAGGTTAAAGTGCACACTGTCAGCTTTAGTTTTGGTGTATTTTCATCCATATCGGGTGAACCGTTCTAGAAATTACAGTACTTCTTGTACATTGTCCCCCTTCAATTTAAGGGACCAAAAGTATTTGTATGTATTCATGTGTATTAAAGTAGTCAAAAGTTGAGAGTTTGGTCCCATATTCCTTGCACGCAATGATTACAGAAAGCTTGTGACTCTACAAACTTGTTGGATGCATTTGCTCTTTGTTTAGATTGATTCTGATTATTTTGTGCCCAATAGAAATCAATGGTAAATAATGCATTGTCATTTTGGAGCGACTTTTATTGTAAATTAGTTTCTAAACACTTCTACATTAATATGGATGCTACCTTGATTACGGATAGTCCTGAATGAATCGTGAATAATGATGAGTGAAAGTTCGACGCACAGATATCATACCTCCAAGACATGCTAACCTCTCACCATTACAATAACGGGAGGTTAGCATTGTTGGGGGGGGGGGGGGGGTTGTGATGTTTATGCCTCTAACTTTCTCACTCATCATTATTCACGATTCATTCAGGACTATCTGTTGTTATCAAACACAACCAAACAAACAGCAAATGCATCCAACTAGTTTAAGTAGGCACAAGCTTGATGTAATCATTGCGTGCTAGGAATATGGGACCAAATACTAAACCTTTTGAGTACTTTAATACACATAAATGAATTTGTCACAATACTTTTGGGCCCATAAAATCAGAGAGGGGGGGGACTTACTATGTACAAAAAGTGCTTTCTAAACAGCACCCGATACGGATGAAAATACCCTCAAATTAAAGCTGACAGTCTACACTTTAACCTCAGTCATTGTATCATTCCAAATCCAAAGTGCTGGAGTACAGAGCCAAAACAACAACAAATGTCAATGTCCCAATACTTTGAGCTCACTATCTCAAGGATGCAATTTTGGTGTACCTGAAGGAATAGCTGTGCTTTGCCCAATATCACAGTTTACAGTGCTTGCATTAACAGAGCTGTTTTTAAAATAGCATCCATGCAACATTATATAAATGTGTCATGTTGAAGTAAAGCCAATGGCCACTGGCGTTAGTGGGAAATTGAAATGGTAATCAATAATTAATTTACTGTACTCTGGCCCTTTTCTACAATTATGCAATTTAATACACAATCTTTAAGGCTGGTTTGAGACTGTGGCCGGGTTAGATTTGATAGACCACTGATACGGCCTCCGAAAGGTTGAGCTCTTAAAATGTCAGCTGACATATGAAGTGAGTGCAAATGTAAACGATTCTGGGTGGAATATCACAGGTTGTATCTGAAATGGAACCCTATTATGTAGTGCACTACTTTTGACCAACAGTAGTGATTTTATGTAGGGGATAGGGTGCCATTTCAGACACTACCGATTTTTTTTTTTTAAACATTGTGTCACGTTAAACTCACTCTTGAGAAAGCGCATTGAGTTCACTGCTAAGCTAAATTTAGCGGCTACAGAAGTCTGGATGTTTTTTGCGATTGTGTGTATGATGTTTCTGTGTCTTGATATGTGTAATAATAACCACAAGTATCATGTCTAGCGTTTTGGCTTTTATTTTTGTAACCAACACATCAAATGGAGCTTAATGCACCCAAGGAAAAAGACTCTCTGGAGAGAATAAATGAACCAACTCACTGCTCAAGATAGAAACCAAGAACAGAGAAACTTCCCATCGTTGCACTTCGTATCTGCTCTGAATTTCCTCTCCTTGCAAACAGTAATGGTTGCTAATAAAGACTTGGGTAAACATTTAATCTCAGACACTCTTTCACTCATCTAGGACAATAACCAAGTTGAAATGCATTCAATGTACAAACAGGCAAGTTGATGATGATGATAATACCAATGTTATTGATGACTGGATTTGCGTCATGTATTTTGTTCTGAAATTGGGGAATGGGAATAGGTACATTTGTGTTTTAGTCCCTAATCAGGGAGTTTTAGACATGTACTGTCTGGCTCCGGAATCAGCAAAGCAGCACTAATACTCAACCCTGTGAAAAGTCATGTATACTCAATGATTCCACCTCGACAAGCTCTCCTACTCTGTGACCTTGTGCTTTGTAAGTGCAAAATAAAATTGTTACCCTGTTTTGCTCGAAACTGTCTCTCAGAACTGTTGCTCTTCAGCTGAATATAGCCGAAGTTGACTGCTAATGTTTCTTTTGCAGTCAAATTCTTCACGTTTAGTGGGAAGTGAGCACGGTCAATTATGGTGAAAATAACTAATAAGGTAGCGAAAAGAAATTGTTGGCTGTAGTTCATTTTGTTTGTTTTCTTTTTTGAAATGGCAAATACAGAATTTACCAGCCTCTATCACCTGTAGCAGACGTGCTATTCTCAGGTTAGATTATAAGACTTTTCTAAGTAAAATGGCAGAAAAATAAATAATTGACTTGCTAATAACCTTGTCAGCATGTGTTCTGGCTCATTGTCTTTTCCCCTACTAATGTATTCATAATTATTAGTTTACTTTGGATTAAAATCAAGACCATAAGGATAAAGACATGCCTACTAAAACTGTATATTAATAACAAAGGTTGAATAGAATTAATGATGGTTAATAAGACATTGAAGGCACATGGGTGAATAATGCAGCCTGGATGCCAGTCTGTTTCTGTTCTTGCCAACTCCGTTTGGAATTGTCAGGCCAAAGCAAACATGTTTGACACTGACAGCAATGGAGTAGACAAGCACAAACCGATCTGGGCCCCGGCTATGAATAATGGTAAAGGTAGAAAGAGCCGTCCTCATAAGCTGCAACAGATGGTTGCTCATTTTATTTTTCTGAAATAAATACAACAATCTGGTAATAAGATGATCCTTTTATTGAACTATGTTCTGCAGCAGGTGTGTGGTGTCACATCCACACGTGTGTGTTTCATTCTGTGTCGATGGACACCCCATAGGCATTGAGACAACTCCTGCCTGGGCCCCTCTTTCAGGTGGTCTTTCAGCAGGGACTTGGGGGCAGAGATGGGCAAAAATTCATAAAAATACAAAATACCCAAAAGACCAAAATATACTAAAAAATACTGTTGCCAAAATATATTTAATTAAAATACATGTATTTTGTATTTTTAAATATAGAAAATACATTTGCAAGCACCCTCCTTAATTATACTGTACTAAAGTATAAACTCAACATGCAACAATTTCAAGGATTTGACTGAGTTACAGTTCATATAAGGAAATCAGTCAATTGAAATGACTTCATTAGGCTCTAATCTATGGATTTCATATGACTGGGCATGGGCGCAGCAACTTGGCAGCCAGGCCCAGCCAATCAGAATATGTTTTTGCCGACAAAGGGGCTTTATTACAGGGCTTTATTACAGACATAAATACTTCTCAGTTTCATGAGCTGTACGGGTGGCTTGTCTCAGGTAATCCCGCAGGCGAAGAAGCCAGATGTGGAGGTCCTGGGATGGTGTGGTTGCACGTGGTCTGCAGTTGTGAGACCGGTTGGACGTACTGCCAAATCCTCTAAAACGATGTTAGAGGCGGCTTATGGTAGAGAAATTAACAGATTCTCTGGCAACAGCTCTGGTGGCTATTCCTGCAGTCAGCATGCCAATTGCACACTCCCTCAAAACTTGAGACATCTGTGGCATTGTGTTGTGTGATGAAACTACACATTTTAGAGTGGTCTTTTATTGTCCCCAGCACAAGGTGCACCTGTGCAATGATCATGCTCTTCAATCAGCTTAACAAAGAAGAATTGCTCACTAACGGGGATATAAACAAATTTGTGCACAAAATTAGAGAGAAATGAGCTCTGTGCTTATGGAACATTTTTATTTCAGCTCATGAAACATGGGACCAACACTTAACATGTTGCATTTATATTTTTGTTCAATATAGTTATAAAACAAACTGTGACCCTTGGTTAACATGCTATGACCAGTATCAATAGCCCAGACAATTGACACAGTTGTTAGTCCTCTTAGCTTTGTATTGCTACAAATTCTCTGCATTTGTGTCAGAAATAAGATGCTGTGACCACGAGCGTGATGTTATCTGAGTTGCAAAGGTGTTTGAATGAAAGTCGAGACACAAGACTCCAAGTGAGTGTAGTGATAGTGTGGCAATAATAACATAGTGTTCGCTTTCAAAGTCCAGTTCACTAGCCCCCTTTTGGACCAAATTCACTGTATTATCCTCACTCTGGAAGTGCATCCATGTGCATCAACTTTCTTTCAAGCTACTGCCATAAGACTTATTTTACCCCCCCAAAATGTGTAGTGTTTTTTGTCGTTTGAAAACACAAAATACAAAAGTAAACTACATGGCCATAAGTATGTGGACACCTGCTCGTCGAACATCTCATTCCAAAATCATGGGCATTAATATGGAGTTGGTCCCCCCTTTGCTGCTATTACAGACACCACTCTTCTGGGAAGGCTTTCCTGTAAATGTTGGAACATTGTTGCGGGGACTTGCTTCCATTCAGCCACAAGAGCATTAGTTATGTAGGGCACTGGTGTTGGGTGATTAGACCTGGCTCGCAGTCAGCATTCCAAATCATCCCAAAGGTGTTTGATAGGGTTGAGGTCAAGGCTCTGTGCAGGCCAGTCAAAATCTTCCACATCGATTTCGACAAACCATTTATGTATGGACCTCGCTTTGTGCACAGGGGGCATTGTCATGCTGAAACAGGAAAGGGGCTTCCCCAAACTGTTGCCACAAAGTTGGAAGCGCAGAATCATCTAAAATGTTGTATGCTGTAGCGTTAAGATTTCCCTTCACTGGAACTAAGGGGCCTAGCCCGAACAATGAAAAACAGCCCCAGACCATTATTCCTCCTCCATCAAACTTTACAGTTGGCACTCTGCATTGGGGCAGGTAGCGTTTTCCTGGCATTCACCAAACCCAGATTCGTCAGTTGGACTGCCAGATGTTGAAGCGTGATTCATCACTCCAGAGAACGCATTTCCACTGCTCCAGAGTCCAATGGCGGCAAATCAAATTTATTTATATAGCCCTTCTTACATCAGCTGATATCTCAAAGTGCTGTACAGAAACACAGCCTAAAACCCCAAACAGCAAGCAATGCAGGTGTAGAAGCACGGTGGCTAGGAAAAACTCCCTAGAAAGGCCAAAACCTAGGAAGAAACCTAGAGAGGAACCAGGCTGTGAGGGGTGGCCAGTCCTCTTCTTCCTGTGCCGGGTGGAGATTATAACAGAACATGGCCAAGATGTTCAAATGTTCATAAATGACCAGCATGGTCAAATAATAATAATCACAGTAGTTGTCGAGGGTGCAACAAGTCAGCACCTCAGGAGTAAGTGTCAGTTGGCTTTTTATAGCCGATCATTGAGAGTATCTCTACCGCTCCTGCTGTCTCTAGAGAGTTGAAAACAGCAGGTCTGGGACAGGTAGCACGTCCGGTGAACAGGTCAGGGTTCCATAGTCGCAGGCAGACCAGTTGAAACTGGAGCAGCAGCACGGCCAGGTGGACTGGGGACAGCAAGGAGTCATCATGCCAGGTAGTCCTGAGGCATGGTCCTAGGGCTCAGGTCCTCCGGGAGAAAGAAAGAAAGAAAGAGAGAATTAGAGAAAGCATACTTAAATTCACACAGGACACCGGATAAGACAGGATAAATACTCCAGATGAAGCAGACTGACCCTAGCCCCCCGACACATAAACTACGGCAGCATAAATACTCTGGAGCAAGGGCGGTTCGTTGCTCCAGAGCCTTTCCGTTCACCTTCACACTCCTGGGCCAGACTACACTCAATCATAGGATCCACTGAAGAGATGAGTCTTCAGTAAAGACAAAGGTTGAGACCGAGTCTGCGTCTCTCACATGGGTTGGCAGACCATTCCATAAAAATGGAGCTCTATAGGAGAAAGCCCTGCCTCCAGCTGTTTGCTTAGAAATTCTAGGGACAATTAGGAGGCATGTGTCTTGTGACCGTAGCGTACGTGTAGGTATGTACGGCAGGACCAAATCGGAAAGACTGGTAGGAGCAAGCCCATGTAATGCTTTGTAGGTTAGCAGTAAAACCTTGAAATCAGCCCTTGCCTTAACAGGAAGCCAGTGTAGGGAGGCTAGCACTGGAGTAATAAGATAAAAAATGTTGGTTCTAGGCAGGATTCTAGCAGCCGTATTTAGCACTAACTGAAGTTTATTTAGTGCTTTATCTGGGTAGCCGGAAAGTAGAGCATTGCAGTAGTCTAACCTAGAAGTAACAAAAGCATGGATTAATTTTCCTGCATAATTTTTGGACAGAAAGTTTCTGATTTTTGCAATGTTACGTAGATGGAAAAAAGCTGTCCTTGAAACAGTCTTGATATGTTCGTCAAAAGAGAGATCAGGGTACAGAGTAATGCCGAGGTCCTTCACAGTTTTATTTGAGACGACTGTACAACCATCAAGATTAATTGTCAGATTCAACAGAAGATCTCTTTGTTTCTTGGGACCTAGAACAAGCATCTCTGTTTTGTCCGAGTTTAAAAGTAGAACGTTTGCAGCCATCCACTTCCTTATGTCTGAAACACAGGCTTCTAGCGAGGGCAATTTTGGGGCTTCACCATGTTTCATTGAAATGTACAGCTGTGTGTCATCCGCATAGCAGTGAAAGTTAACATTATGTTTTCGAATGACATCCCCAAGAGGTAAAATATATAGTGAAAACTATAGTGGTCCTAAAACGGAACTTGAGGAACACTGACATTTACAGTTGATTTGTCAGAGGACAAACCATTCACAGAGACAAACATATCTTTCCGACAGATAAGATCTAAACCAGGCCAGAACTTGTCTGTGTAGACCAATTTGGGTTTCCAATCTCTCCAGAAGAATGTGGTGATCGATGGTATCAAAATCAGCACTAAGGTCTAGGAGCACGAGGACAGATGCAGAGCCTCGGTCTGACGCCATTAAAAGGTCATTTACCACCTTCACAAGTTCTGTCTCAGTGTTATGATAGGGTCTAAAACCAGACTGAAGCATTTCGTATACATTGTTTGTCTTCAGGAAGGCAGTGAGTTGCTGCGCAACAGCTTTTTCAATTGTTTTTGAGAGGAATAGAAGATTCGATATAGGCCGATAGTTATTTATATTTTCTGGGTCAAGGTTTGGCTTTTTCAAGAGAGGCTTTATTACTGCCACTTTTAGTGAGTTTGGTACACATCCGGTGGATAGAGAGCCGTTTATTATGTTCAACATAGGAGGGCCAAGCACAGGAAGCAGCTCTTTCAGTAGTTTAGTTGGAATAGGGTCCAGTATGCAGCTTGAGGGTTTAGAGGCCATGATTATTTTCATCATTGTGCCAAGAGAAATAGTACTAAAACACGAGAGTCTCCCTTGATCCTAGGTCCTGGCAGAGTTGTGCAGACTCAGGACAACTGAGCTTTGGAGGAATACGCAGATTTAAAGAGGAGTCTGTAATTTGCTTTCTAATGATCATGATCTTTTCCTCAAAGAAGTTCATGAATTTATTACTGCTGAAGTGAAAGCCATCCTCTCTTCGGGAATGCTGCTTTTTAGTTAGCTTTGCGACAGTATCAAAAATACATTTCGGATTGTTCTTATTTTCCTCAATTAAGTTGGAAAAATAAGATGATCGAGCAGCAGTGAGGGCTCTTCGATACTGCACGGTACTGTCTTTCCAAGCTAGTCGGAAGACTTCCAGTTTGGTGTGGCGCCATTTCCGTTCCAATTTTCTGGAAGCTTGCTTCAGAGCTCGGGTATTTTCTGTATACCAGGGAGCTAGTTTCTTATGACAAATGTTTAGTTTTTAGGGGTGGTTAAATTGAGTTCCTCAGTTAGGTGGTTAACTGATTTTTGTTCTCTGACGTCCTTGGGTAGGCAGAGGGAGTCTGGAAGGGCATCAAGGAATCTTTGGGTTGTCTGAGAATTTATAGCACGACTTTTGATGCTCCTTGGTTGGGGTCTGAGCAGATTATTTGTTGCGATTGCAAACGTAATAAAATGGTGGTCCGATAGTCCAGGATTATGAGGAAAAACATTAAGATCCACAACATTTATTCCATGGGACAAAACTAGGTCCAGAGTATGACTGTGGCAGTGAGTAGGTCCAAGACATGTTGGACAAAAAAAAAGTTGATGATGGCTCCGAAAGCCTTTTGGAGTAGGTCTGTGGACTTTTCCATGTGAATATTAAAGTCACCAAAAATGTGAATATTATCTGCTATGACTACAAGGTCCGATAGGAATTCAGGGAACTCAGTGAGGAACGCTGTATATTGCCCAGGAGGCCTGTAAACAGTAGCTATAAAAAGTGATTGAGTAGGCTGCATAGATTTCATGACTAGAAGCTCAAAAGACAATTTATTTTATTTTTTTGTAAATTGAAATTTGCTATCGTAAATGTTAGCAACACCTCCGCCTTTGCGGGATTCACGGGGGATATGGTCACTAGTGAAACCAGGAGATGAGACCTCATTTAACACAGTAAATTCATCATGCCAAGAGTGCTTTTACGGCAAGCTTTTACTCCACTCCAGCCGACGCTTGCCATTGCGCATGTAGCCACCCTTTGCCTTGATGACAGCTTTGCACACTCTTGGCATTCTCTCAACCAGTTTCATGAGGTAGTCACCTGGAATGCATTTCAACTAAGAGGTGTGCCTTGTTAAAAGTAAATTTGTGGAATTTCTTTCCTTCTTAATGCGTATGAGACAATCAGTTGTGTTGTGACAAGGTAGGGGTGGTATACAGAAGATAGCCCTATTTGGTAAAAGACCAAATCCATATCATTGCAAGAACCGCTCAAATAAACAAAGAGAAATGACAGTCCATTATTACTTTAAGGCATGAAGGTTAGTCAATACGGAACATTTCAAGAACTTTGAAAGTTTCTTCAAGTGCAGTCGCAAAAACCATCAAGCACTATGATGGAACTGGCTCACATGAGGACCGCCACAGGAAATGAAGACCCAGAGTTACTGCTGCTGCAGAGGATACGTTTATTAGAGTTACCAGCCTCAGAAATTGCAGCCCAAATAAATGCTTCACAGAGTACAAGTAACAGACACATCTCAACGTAAACTGTTCAGAGGAGACTGCGTGAATCAGGCCTTCATGGTCGAATTGCCTCAAAGAAACCACTACTAAAGGACACCAATAAGAAGAAGAGACTTGATGGGCCAAGAAACACCAGCAATGCACTTTAGACCGGTGAAAATCTGTCCTTTGGTCTGATGAGTCCAAATTTGATATTTTTGGCTGCAACCACTGTGTCTTTGTGAGATGCAGAGTAGGTGAACGGATGATCTCCGTATGTATGATTCCCACCGTGAAGCATGGAGGAGGAGGTGTAATGGTGTGGGGGTGCTTTACTGGTGACACTGTCAGTGATTCATTTAGAATTCAAGGCACACTTAACCAGCATGGCTACCACTGCATTCTGCAGCGATATGCCATTCCATTTGCTTTGCTCTTAGTGGGATTATCATTTGTTTTTCAATAGGACAATGACCCAAAACACACCTCTAAGGGCTCCTTCAAGACCATTGGAAAAGCATTCCTCATGAAGCTGGTTGAGAGAATGCCAAGAGTGTGCAAAGCCTTCATCAAGGCAAAGGGTGGCTACTTTGAAGAAACTATATTTTGATTTTGGTTACTACGTGATTCCATATGTGTTATTTCATAGTGTTGATGTCTTCACTATTATTCTACAGTGTAGAAAATAGTAAAATAAAGAAAAACCCTTGAATGAGTAGGTGTGTCCAAACTTTTGACTGGTACTGTACATGTAACGGATGTTTGGGGGCGCGGGTGGACTGGCTGTTGTTGGGGACACTGTTGGAGGTGTACGTACGGTCGGTGTAGGAGTACGAACAGTTACAATGCAGCAGCAGTGGGACACGGTTTCACCATTGTACACCAGTGTGCACCATAATGGCAGTGGAACACTCTGCAGGAGTCTTCGGGGTCAGCGATGGACTGGCCGTTGCTGAAGATAATGTTCTTTTTGAATTAGCTCTCCACCTTTGGAGCATTGGGGCACTCCCTCGTCCTCACACAAATCACTGAGCCTTCATTGCAGGTGCAGTTCCAGCAAGAGTCTCTTGGGTCAGGGAATGAATGGGGGGATACCTAGTCAATTGTACAACTGAACGCATTCAACTGAATGTGTCTTCTGCATTTAACCCAACCCCTCTGACTGGCCGTTGTTGAGAACTTTGGTTACATTCTCCACAGCAGTGTCCTGGTGGTCTGTAAGGGTTGTTGCACAATGTATAACAGTGTATCTCTTCGCAGAGAGGCGTGCCTCCGTGACACGTACAAAACCCACAGAGGACAGGAAACTGTTCCCCATCCCTGGCTCATATACAGGCGACTTTAAGATATTCAGAGACTTTGTCGCCAGCTGGTTCAGAGAACACAGTAACAGTTAACCCCAGAATGACCAGGATCTTCATCAAAGGGCCTCCATCTCTACAAAACAGAGTATCAAGACCTCAGCTCAGATAATAAACAGGTTCTCCCTTATCTTTCCTGGCGGCTGCCTTCCCCTTTTTCTACTGGCCCCAGAAGACGAAAATAACTAACAATTTCGAAGTGTAATTTTTTTGGTGACTATTCTTAATTATTATTTGGTTAATTATTAATAAATTATCATACAGCATATCAGTCATACAGCATGTCAGTATACAACTATTTACATAGTCAGATGTACTGCACATTAAAAAAAATACATATTTAGCGCAAAAGTCACTTAATGTTAGACATTTCACATTTATCTTGTTATCTCTCTATTTACATTTTTATATGAACAATCCAATGAGTTTAACAAGTATCCCCAATATCTTATCACCAGTAAATTCATCATAGCTATGAATCCCAGTATTTATTTAAATTTGCACGGTCCGTCAGTCAACACTCAGAGATGGACAGATGCTGCTGCAAAATCACCATGATCCTTATTTTCTCATTTTCTCATTTCTCATTTTTCCCCTTCTCTGCCACACGATCTCACCACCTCCACACACCCCTACTCCCCCCCCCCCTCCCTCTCTCTGTGCATGTCTCTCGGGCCAGTCTGACAGCCGCCAGTCAAACACACAGCCAGCCAGGCGCCTGTGTTCCCCCTGCTCTGTTTGAAGTGGTTGATCTCTGATCCCATGTACCTCAGATTGAGACATAGTCTTTCTCTTTCTTTCCCCACTGTTAGGATGGTACTCTAACAGACCGATGCAGACAACCGGCTTATTCAAAGAGTAGCAGCCGTACAGGGTTTGAGTTATGGTACATCGGACACCCACGCCTTAGAAATGTCAACATACGCCTCCCGGGTGGCGCAGTGGTCTAGGGCCCTGCATCGCAGTGCTAACTGCGCCACCAGAGTCTCTGGGTTCGCGCCCAGGCTCTGTCGCAGCCGGCCGCGACCGGGAGGTCCGTGGGGCGACGCACAATTGGCATAGCGTCGTCCGGGTTAGGGAGGGTTTGGCCGGTAGGGATATCCTTGTCTCATCGCGCTCCAGCGACTCCTGTGGCGGGCCGGGCGCAGTGCGCGCTAACCAAGGGGGCCAGGTACACGGTGTTTCCTCCGACACATTGGTGCGGCTGGCTTCCGGGTTGGAGGCGCGCTGTGTTAAGAAGCAGTGCGGCTTGGTTGGGTTGTGCTTCGGAGGACGCATGGCTTTCAACCTTCGTCTCTCCCGAGCCCGTACGGGAGTTGTAGCGATGAGACAAGATAGTAATTACTAGCGATTGGATACCACGAACATTGGGGAGAAAATGGGATAAAATTAAAAAATAAAAAGAAATAAAAAATAAAAAAATAAAAAAAAATAAACAGAAATGTCAACATAGGTACCATGTTAAGATTCAACATGGTCTCATTAGATATGACAAAATAGGGATACTTAACTATTGTAGTTATTCAGTATGTCACCAAGGCTGACGTAATATCCTGCTGTTTTTACCAAACAAATGTCTTTCTTTTTTTCCTTTTTTTATAATGTGTGGATGTTGAATCAACGTGGAAAACTGATTGGATTCGCAAAAAGTCATCAACGTAAGGGAATTTAGCTTTTTTTCACTCAACTTTTGACCTAAATCCAATTACAGGGTGACATTTTTTGTTGATTTCACGTTATGAATGTAAATCAAAACTAGACGTTTGTGCCCAGTGGGATGTCATCAAGGCATATAACTACAACGGTTCAATATTGTAATATTGTAATAATTGTAGTAATGTTGTAATAAATAGAGTAATATTATTACAATAGTTATGTCACATATTTGTTATTCTATAGTGTATGAGTAGAACTATGAATCCTCATATGGTTATTTTGTTTGAAATGGTCTGGGTGCGTTTCATATCATACCTGAGATTCACTTTTCTTTCACTAGTTATCTCTACTATTTTTATTCTTGTATGCCTTGGATAGCACTACACAGCACAACTGTCCTCAATTCATCGAGGAGAATTTGAACGGGAGGTCTTTATAATTACAATGCAGAGTTGCTGGCTAGTAAATAATATGCATGACTGACTCCAACAAATTCCACAGTCCTCAATACGCTTTTATACTCAAGAGTTAGAAAACTTGGCCTGAATGTCTCTCCTTTGTGTGCTGAGATGTTCTCTACCTTAAGAAATTGCATTTCAATAACAGTTATTGTCTATGAACTCAGCCTGTCAAGAGTGCAAGGCAGAAGAGCTTTAGTGATTCACACTCCCCCCCAGTACCACTACTCTCCACAGACTCTCATCTGGCTCTACAGTAAGCACTACAGGAGACTGAGACTTTTCTTATTTACAACAAGAGACTGAGCAGCCAATCAGTGGCGAGAAGGACAAGTCATGTGCTCAGGGGGACCTACAAGACAAGTTCTCTGCGTTGCTTATGTGGATATTTCAGTTTTTCTCTGGTAGGTCCTGCAAGACAAGGGAACCAAGATGGTCCATTTCTACATTGAACATTTAACTTGGTCCATATTACTCTGCTAAAAGGAGACTGGAATTTCCCAAGAAGACTGGCAGTAGTACAGTAACTGCACTGGGACAATCCTAACCCCTGTACGAACTGTGTCTGGCTTGCTAGTACATTTCACTAAAATAGTCAGGGCTCAACACTGCCCTGTGAGTGTCACAGCAAAAAGGAGGTCTAATTGGACAGAGTTGCTCAGGTACAGGGCAGGGTCTTTGAATACTAAACGCTACTAGAGTTCATTAGCATACTGTTGACTTTTTTCCCTCAATAATGAGCTAATAGTGACCCAGTTCGACATGAACAAATTAGCCACAGCAATCGTGCAAGACGCCAGGCTTTCTGGCTGGTCTGGAGAAGGTGGGGGGTCGGAAGAAATTAACAATTGGGTTTTTGGGCGTTTGGCTATTTCAGTAGTAAATATTATTTTTCTCAACTTCATTTTTGGGAAATTTTGGGTCAAGTGCCAGAACAAATAAAGTGCATATGAGGTGGTGAGACGGGGGAGGGGGAGATAAAGGTAATTATGATGACAGAGGGGGGAAACAATGCCAATGCCCCGGCCCAGGAGGAGCGAGTGGTGGACTGGCGCCTGTCTAGCTGACTGTGTCTCTGTGTCCACCCCACTGGAGCTGAGTTCTGTTTGACCAGAAGATTCACAAAGATAGTGCTGGCAACTGGTGACACTGGCAAAAACCTCCTACCTTTCCACCGCTTTCACTACTACTCAACAAATTAAGCTAGCTGGGTGGATTCCAATGAGGAGTCATTCGTGGTTATATTTGTTGACACTGATGTTCCGGTCACCCAAAGTCAACAAGCGATGGCAAAGAGTTATCTATATACGAGACAGACTGACGCAGGGTTCCCCACAACATGTTATTTCACTTAATACTTTGGGATTTTGGCAATAAGGTCCTTTATCTACTTCCCCAGAGTCAGATTAACTTGTGGATACCATTTGTATGTCTCTGCGTGCAGTAGAAGTAGATAAAAGGCCTCATTGTAAAACTCCTGAAGTATCCCTTTAAAGATACAAGTTGGGCACAGCCAATAAAATACTTAGTGAATGGATTAACATGTAATAGTATAATGATATAATATCCATCAGCCCTTGAGTGAACGTCCAATTAATTATTATTAGGCTATTAATCACTTATCAACTCATCACAGACTCTTTGTAGATGCAAACCATCCATTCAAAGGCTTACAATTGACAGTATAATTTTGTGTGCATGAAATGTGATATACACTGAGTGTACAAAACATTAAGAACACCTGCTCTTTCCAAAGCTATGATCCCTTCTTGATGTCACCACTTGTTACATCCACTTCAATCAGTGTAGATGACAGGGAGGAGACAGATTAAAGCAGGATTATTAAGCTTTAAAACAATTGAGATATGAATTGTGAATGTGTGCCATTCAGAGTGTGAATGAGCAAGATAAAAATGTTAATTTGAACGGGGTATGGTAATAGGTGCCAGGCACACCGGTTTGTCTCAAGGACTGCAACGATGCTGGGTTTTTCATGTTCAACAGTTTCCCGTGTGTATCAAGAATGGTTTAACACCCAAACGACATCCAGCCAACTTGACACAAATGTGGGACGCTTTCGACATCTTGTAGAGTCCATTCCCCGATGAATTAGGAAGGTGTTCTTAATGTTTTGTTCTCTCAGCGTAGCAGCATAGCAGGATATTAAATGTGCCATTGTAATAGCCTACACGTTAAAATGTAAAATTTAAAAATGTAAAAATTCAACTTCAAAAATACCTTTACGAAACAATTCAAGTGTGAATCGCTAATTTATAGCCTACCTGACCTGTTGAAATATTGTATTTTTTATTAGGTCTGATAAACACGACAGAATGTGTGTCACATATTATTGTCATATTCTAATATTTCCAATAACACTTGAAACACCCTGAATGAAGTGCTCTGTTTGCACCTCTCTTGTCTACTGTTTTACTGTTCCTCTTCTTTCAAATGAATTTTATTCTGTTAGACTGCAGGTTCCTCACATTACACCATATTATACATCAAATGAAAGCGTTGCAAAAGGAGGGCTAATTATTCCTTTGGAAGGGTTATAATTATGTCCTTTAGACAGAGGAATGGATACTGTAAGGAGGGATGGGAGGGATTTCCCAGGTCAGACAAAGGGCTGTGCAGCCAGCCATGCACTTCCAGTAACTGTTCGTCCATGACTCCTGCTGTTGGGTCATTTCCACAATTCTTTCAGATTTCTACTGAGAAAATAAATGATAACTTTTTTTTGAAAGAAGTAGGCCTACTTAAATGTTTTATTAATCGTCTATGCTATTAGACTATGGCAATTTTCAGTTATCCACCCTGAAGGAATGACCAAAAAATTATAAAATGTCACTATGTAGACCAATAGGCCAAGACGTACAAATTCCATTTTTGAAAGCGGGAAAGTGGATTAGGTAATATGTGACGGGATTGCGCTCCGTTGTCCGAGGGACGGGGGCAGGATTGCACAATAGTGGCCAAAGTGTGTATAAATACCAGTGCACCGCAGTCTCAACACATGACAGAGAAGTCCCTCATCCGCTGACACCAAAAGAACAATCAATCAACTTTGGACTCGTCTTAGTGCATTGAAAATTGTGCGTTGGAGAGCGACACTTTTTGTGAAAATTGAAGAGTTCTGGTCTTCTTCATAAACTGTCACTTCAATTTCAACTGATTTCAACAGGACTTTTAAATAGGCTATAATCTTCCTAACAAAACCGAGAATGAAGGCCTGTAGTGTTGCAGTTGCAGTGGTACTCGTCCTTGCGTGTATGTTCATTCTTGAAAGCACCGCTGTTCCTTTCTCCGAGGTATGTCTAATTCTCCAACACCAACCCACTACAAACATGTGTGCATCGATTTTAGAGGTTGGTCATGACTCATTTGTGCATAAAGTCTTTGCAGGTGCTAACGGAGGAGGTTGGAATCATTGACAGTCCAGTTGGGGAACATCAACAGCCTGGCGGCGAGTCCATGCGTCTGCCTGTACGTTCAATTGAATGAATGAATGAATGAATGAAGCTAATTACCTTTAGCAAATTAACATCTAAGTGGTTGCGTTTCACCCTCGGAATAGAATTAGACCACTAGCGCTAGCTGTTAACCATTTGATTGTGAGCCGTTAGAGAGGGCTTCAGGGCGAGCAGTGTGCAACGTGGTTGTGAAGTGGAGACTTGGACAAAAATACTTACCATGTGCTTGTTCCCTCTTTTTTTTCATTTTCTTTTCTTGGCGGGGATACAGGAGCATTTCAGGTTCAAGCGTCAGAGCCACCTCTCGCTGTGTCGTTGGTGCTGCAACTGCTGTCACAACAAGGGCTGTGGCTTCTGCTGCAAATTCTGAGGACCTGCCTGCAATAAAACCATCTTATTAACGTATTGCCTTTAATTGCCCCCCTCTTCTTCTACATTTCCTTTGGACTCTGTGGAGAAGATGCAGTTTCATTGATGTCTTTCTCACTGCAACCTCAGTCTTGTACATAAATGTTTTGTATCATGTTGTATAACATGTTGTATAGCCTAGTGACACAGGAAAAAGACAGCTAATTGAAATAATAATTTATATTATGTACATTTTGTACATTTTCTTGTACATTTTCTAGTTTGTACATGTTGCAATGTTTTCTTTCTGAGATGTTGTTTCTGTAACTATGATAATGAATTATAAAATCACTTCTTATTGTGACACTTTTAAAAACAATAAACACATTCTTGGAATAACAAACGCGGTTGTTTCTGAATTCTGAATGTGTTATAGATGTGTACCCTGTGGCTAAATGTTCGGGCCTGACAGCCAGAGGCTTATTCAAATTAGCCACGTAGTAGTTTACCCTGAGGTCTGGGAATGGAATCTACATTGCCTTCACCACTTGACTTTTTCCACATTTGTTGTGTTACAGTTTGAATTTAAAATGGATTAAGTTGAGATTTGTGTCACTGGCCTACACAATACCCCATACACAATACCCCATAATGTCAAAGTGGAATAATGTTTTTAGACATTTTTACAAATTAATAAAAAAAGAAAAAGCTGAAACGTCTTGAGGTAATAAGTAGCAAGCCTAAATAAATGCAGTAGCAAAAATGTGCTTCACAAGTCACATAATAAGTTTGCATGGACTCACTCTGTGTGCAATAATAGTGTTTAAAAACCCCTAGAGTCGATGTCCGAGCCCCAACGGAAATCCGACCCCCCACGGAAATTCAATTAGCATAATAAAAAAATCCCCATAAAAATCTGTCAGTTTAATTAAGCTAGAGATATGTTTTTTGGATGCATCTCAAGACTCTCTTCTCTGTATATATCAATGATGTCTCTCTTGCTGCTGGTGATTCTCTGATCCACCTCTACGCAGACGATCCCATTCTGTATACTTCTGGCCCTTCTTTGGACACTGTGTTAACTAACCTCCAGACGAGCTTCAATGCCATACAACTCTCCTTCCGTGGCCTCCAACTGCTCTTAAATGCAAGTAAAACTAAATGCATGCTCTTCAACCGATCACTGCCCGCACCTGCACGCCCGTCCAGCATCACTACTCTGGACGGTTCTGACTTAGAATATGTGGACAACTACAAATACCTAGGTGTCTGGCTAGACTGTAAACTCTCCTTCCAGACTCACATTAAGCATCTCCAATCCAAAATTAAATCTAGAATCGGCTTCCTATTTCGCAACAAAGCATCCTTCACTCATGATGCCAAACATACCCTCGTAAAACTGACCATCCTATCAATCCTCGACTTCGGCGATGTCATTTATAAAATAGCCTCCAACACTCTACTCAACAAATTGGATGCAGTCTATCACAGTGTCCTCCGTTTTGTCACCAAAGCCCCATATGCTACCCACCACTGCGACCTGTATGGTCTCGTTGGCTGGCCCTCGCTTCATACTCGTCGCCAAACCCACTGGCTCCAGGTCATCTACAAGTCACTGCTAGGTAAAGCCCCGCTTTATCTCAGCTCACTGGTCAACATAGCAGCACCCACCCGTAGCACACGCTCCAGCAGGTATATCTCACTGGTCACCCCCAAAGCCAATTCCTCCTTTGGCCGTCTTTCCTTCCAGTTCTCTGCTGCCAATGACTGGAACGAACTGCAAAAATCACTGAAGCTGGAGACTCATGTCTGCCTCACTAGCTTTAAGCACCAGCTGTCAGAGCATCTCACAGATCACTACACCTGTACATAGCCCATCTGTAAACAGCCCATCTGTCACGACTCCTACCGAAGGTGGCTCCCCTTCCTATCCGGAGCTGCCAGAGTCTCCCTCCTGTCCGGAGCTGCCAGAGTCTCCCTCCTGTCCGGAGCTGCCAGAGTCTCCCTCCTGTCCGGAACTGCCAGAGTCTCCCTCCTGTCCGGAACTGCCAGAGTCTCCCTCCTGTCCGGAGCTACCAGAGTTGCCCTCCTGTCCGGAGCTGCCAGAGTCCCCCTCCTGTCAGGAGCTGCCAGAGTCGCCCTCCGGTCCGGAGCTGCCAGAGTTGTCCTCCTATTCGGGGCCCGCTGAAAGGGTCCCCAGTCCGGGGTCAGCGGCGAGGGTCGCCGCTCCAGAGGCGCCACCTACGTGGTCCAAGACTAAGATGGAGTGGGGTCCACGTCCCGCGCCAGAGCCACCACCGCGGATAGATGCCCACCCAGACCCTCCCATATGGGTTTAGGTTTTGCGGCCGGAGTCCGCACCTTTGGGGGGGGGGGGGGGGGGGGTACTGTCACGCCCTGACCTTAGTTCCTTTTTTATGTCTCTATTTTGGTTTGGTCAGGGCGTGAGTTGGGGTGGGCATTCTATGTTTTTTTTCTATGTTTCCTGTTTTGTGTTTGCACCTTTCAGGACTGTTTCGATTTTCGTTGTTTCACTTTGTTATTTTGTATTTCGTGTTCAGTTATAATAAATTAACATGGACACGTACCACGCTGCGTTTTGGTCCGATCTTTCCTGTTCCTCAGATGAAGAAGATTGTTACACCATCCAACTACCTCATCCCCATACTGTATTTATTTATTTATCTTTCTCCTTTGCACCCCAGTATCTCTACTTGCACATTCATCTCCTGCACATCTACCATTCCAGTGTTTAATTGCTTTATTGTAATTACATCGCCACCATGGCCTATTTATTGCCTTTACCTCCCTCATCTTACCTCATTTGCACTCACTGTATATAGAATTTTATTTTTTCTACTGTATTATTGACTGTATGTTTGTTTATTCCATGTGTAACTCTGTGTTGTTGTATGTGTCGAACTGCTGTGCTTTATCTTGGCCAGGTCGCAGTTGTAAATGAGAACTTGTTCTCAACTAGCCTACCTGGTTAAATAAAGGTGAAATACATTTGAAAAAATCCACTAAATCCGCCGATGTCACACTTCCGCATCTGTGGTGAAAGGTGACAGAGCTACAGCAGTGTTTGTCAGACCATGAGACACCCCGAAAATTGGTCTTCTTACCAAGTCCTTTGTAGCGAAAGGTTTGGCCTTCAAACTATTAAGACCCATCTATGGAAAGATTCGAGTCTCGCGAACACAATGGTGCTCTCAGTTTTGCTCTACAACCCCCACAAGTGTTTTGGGACTCGTCTGAAGTCGGTACAGCCAATCTGCCAACTTCTGTCTGTAGTGTCTGAACCGTTTGGGCTAATATGACTTCTACGGAAAGGTGAGGATGCCCACAGGCTTCACATGACTCGTCTGAAGGTCTCCAGGTACCAGTTGAAAAAATGAATGGAAATACTATATATATGGAGACTGTTTAGTGGCAAAAATAAGGGGTTAAATACATGTAAAAAATAGACAGTTGAAGTTGGAAGTTTACATACACTTAGGGTGGAGTCATTAAAACTCGTTTTTCAACCACTCCACAAATTTCTTCTTAACAAACTATAGTTTTGGCAAGTCGGTTAGGACATATACTGTGTGCTTGACACAAGTCATTTTTCCAACAATTGTTTACAGACAGATTATATCACTTATAATTCACTGTATCACAATTCCAGTGGGTCAGAAGTTTACATACACTAAGTTGACTGTGCCTTTAAACAGCTTGGAAAATTCCAGAAAATTATGTCATGGCTTTAGAAGCTTCTGATAGGCTAATTGACATAATTTGAGTCAATTGGAGGTGTACCTGTGGATGTATTTCAAGGCCTACCTCCAAACTCAGTGTCTCTTTGCTTGACATCATGGGGAAATCAAAAGAAGTCATCCAAGACCTCAGAATATTTTTTCTAGACCTCCACCAGTCTGGTTCGTCCTTGGGAGCAATTTCCAAATGCCTGAAGGTACCACGTTCATCTGTACAAACAATAGTATGCAAGTATAAACACCATGGGACTACGCAGCTGTCATACCACTCAGGAAGGAGACGCGTTCTGTCTCCTAGAGATGAACATACTTTGGTGCAAAAAGTGCAAATCAATCCCAGAACAACAGCAAAGGACCTTGTGAAGATGCTGGAGGAAACAGGTACAAAAGTATCTATATCCACAGTAAAACGAGTCCTATATCGACATAACCTGAAAGGCCGCTCAGCAAGGAAGAAGCCACTGATCCAAAACCGCCATAAAAAAGCCAGACTACGGTTTGCAACTGCACATGGGGACAAAGATCGTAGTTTTTGGAGAAATGTCCTCTGGTCTGATGAAACAAAAATATAACTGTTTGGCCATAATGACCATCGTTATGTTTGGAGGAAAACGGGGGAGGCTTGCAAGCCAAAGAACACCATCCCAACCGTGAAGCACGGGGGTGGCAGCATCATGTTGTGGGGGTGCTTTGCTGCAGGAGGGACTGGTGGACTTCACAAAATGGATGGCATCATGAGGTAGGAAAATTATGTGGATATATTGAAGCAACATCTCAAGACATCAGTCAGGAAGTTAACTTCTTCTGGCTGCAAGCCCGAGGCCGGCCACAATATGACAACAGCAACTTCAAGTGCAGGGCGCGAAATTCAAAATATATTTTTTAGAAATATTTAACTTTCACAAATTAACAAGTCCAATACAGCAAATGAAAGGTACACATCTTGTGAATCCAGCCAACATGTCCGATTTTTAAAATGTTTTACAGCGAAAACAGCACGTATATTTGTTAGCTCACCACCAAATACAAAAAAGGACAGACATTTTTCACAGCACAGGTAGCATGCACAAAGCCAACCTAACTAACCAAGAACCAACCAAACTAACCAACAAACAACTTCATCAGATGACAGTCTTATAACATGTTATTCAATAAATCTATGTTTTGTTCGAAAAATGTGCATATTTCAGGTATAAATCATAGTTTACATTGCAGCTACAATCAGAAATTACACCGAAAGCAGCCATAATAATTACAGACACCAACGTCAAATACCTAAATACTCATCATAAAACATTTCTGAAAAATACATAGTGTACAGCAAATGAAAGACAGGCATCTTGTGATTCCAGCCAATATTTCCGATTTCTTAAGTGTTTTACAGCGAAAACACAATATAACGTTATATTAGCTTACCACAATAGCCAGAAACACAAGCCATTCCCCAGTAGCAAAAGTTAGCGATCGTAACAAACCAGCAAAAGATATATAATTTTTGACTAACCTTGATAAGCTTCATCAGATGACAGTCCTATAACATCAGGTTATACATACACTTATGTTCTGTTCGAAAATGTGCATATTTAGAGCTGAAATCAGTGGTTATACATTGTGCTAACGTAGCATCTTTTTCCCACAACGTCCGGATATTTTTCTGACACTTTTTCTGACACACATATTCTGACCAAATGACTATTCATAAACATAACTAAAAAATACATGTTGTATAGGAAATGATAGATACACTAGTTCTTAATGCAATCGCCGTGTTAGAATTCTAAAAATAACTTCATTACGACATCCAGCTTAGGTATAGCGAGAGAGTACCCAAAAGCTGGGCGCAAACGACTAGCACAACATGTTCGACAGATATATGAAATAGCATCATAAAATGGGTCCTACTTTTGCTGATCTTTCATCAGAATGTTGTACAAGGGGTCCTTTGTCGGGAACAATCGTTGTTTGGATTTAGAACGGCCTTTTTCCCTCTCGATTTAGCAAGCACACTTGCCAAGTGGCGCGAATCTCTCCATGTCAACAAACGGAAGAGAACGGAACACGGCAAAACTCTTGAAAAAATTTCAATAATCTGATTAAACTATATTGAAAAAACATACTTTACGATGATATTGTCACATGTATCAAATAAAATCAAAGCCGGAGATATTAGTCGTCCATAACGACAGCTTATCAGAAGGCAAATCCAGGTCCCTTGACGCGCTCTCCAGAAAACAGGAAACTGGTGACACGTCATACAAAGAGCATTTATACGAGCCCAGATCAAGTTACACACTCCATTTCTTCTCTCACTCCTTGTCGACATCTAGTGGAAGATGTATGAAGTGCATCTAAACGAATAAATATCAAGGACTTTAATAGGCAGCCCCTAGAAGAGAGCATCGATTTCAGATTTTCCACTTCCTGTCAGGAAGTTTGCTGCAAAATGAGTTCTGTTTTACTCACAGATATAATTCAAACGGTTTTAGAAACTAGAGAGTGTTTTCTATCCAATAGTAATAATAATATGCATATTGTACGAGCAAGAATTGAGTACGAGGCCGTTTGAAATGGGCACCTTTTATCCGGCTACTCAATACTGCCCCTGCAGCCCAAACAGGTTAAAGCTTGGTCGCAAATGGGTCTTCCAAATGGACAATGACCCCAAGCATACTTCCAAAGTTGTGGCAAAATGGCTTAAGGACAATAAAGTCAAAGTATTGGAGTGGCCATCACAAAGCCCTGACCTCAATCCAATAGAAGATTTGTGGGCAGAACTGAAAAAGCGTGTGTGAGCAAGGAGGCCTACAATCCGGACTCAGTTACACTAGCTCTGTCAGGAAGAATGGGCCAAAATTCACCCAACTTATTGTGGGAAGCTTGTGGAATATATACGCTACTAGAGTTCATTAGCATACTGTTGACTTTTTCCCCTCAATAATGAGCTAATAGTGACCCAGTTCGACATGAACCAATTAGCCACAGCAACCGTGCAAGACGACAGGCTTTCTGGCTGGTCTGGAGAAGGGGGGGGGGTCGGAAGAAATTGACAATTGGGTTTTTGGGCGTTTGGCTATTTCAGTAGTAAATATTATTTTTCTCAACTTAATTTTTGGGAAATTTTGGGTCAAGTGCCAGAACAATAAAGTGCATATGAGGTGGTGAGACGGGGGAGGGGGAGACAAAGGTAATTATGATGACAGAGGGGGGAAACAATGCCAATGCCCCGGCCCAGGAGGAGCGAGTGGTGGACTGGCGCCTGTCTAGCTGACTGTGTCTCTGTGTCCACCCCACTGGAGCTGAGTTCTGTTTGACCAGAAGATTCACAAAGATAGTGCTGGCAACTGGTGACACTGGCAAAAACCTCCTACCTTTCCACCGCTTTCACTACTACTCAACAAATTAAGCTAGCTGGGTGGATTCCAATGAGGAGTCATTCGTGGTTATATTTGTTGACACTGATGTTCCGGTCACCCAAAGTCAACAAGCGATGGCAAAGAGTTATCTATATACGAGACAGACTGACGCAGGGTTCCCCACAACATGTTATTTCACTTAATACTTTGGGATTTTGGCAATAAGGTCCTTTATCTACTTCCCCAGAGTCAGATTAACTTGTGGATACCATTTGTATGTCTCTGCGTGCAGTAGAAGTAGATAAAGGGCCTCATTGTAAAACTCCTGAAGTATCCCTTTAAAGATACAAGTTGGGCACAGCCAATAAAATACTTAGTGAATGGATTAACATGTAATAGTATAATGATATAATATCCATCAGCCCTTGAGTGAACGTCCAATTAATTAATATTAGGCTATTAATCACTTATCAACTCATCACAGACTCTTTGTAGATGCAAACGATCCATTCAAAGGCTTACAATTGACAGTATAATTTTGTGTGCATGAAATGTGATATACACTGAGTGTACAAAACATTAAGAACACCTGCTCTTTCCAAAGCTATGATCCCTTCTTGATGTCACCACTTGTTAAATCCACTTCAATCAGTGTAGATGACAGGGAGGATACAGATTAAAGCAGGATTATTAAGCTTTAAAACAATTGAGATATGAATTGTGAATGTGTGCCATTCATAGTGTGAATGAGCAAGATAAAAATGTTAATTTGAACGGGGTATGGTAATAGGTGCCAGGCACACCGGTTTGTCTCAAGGACTGCAACGATGCTGGGTTTTTCATGTTCAACAGTTTCCCGTGTGTATCAAGAATGGTTTAACACCCAAACGACATCCAGCCAACTTGACACAAATGTGGGACGCTTTCGACATCTTGTAGAGTCCATTCCCCGATGAATTAGGAAGGTGTTCTTAATGTTTTGTTCTCTCAGCGTAGCAGCATAGCAGGATATTAAATGTGCCATTGTAATAGCCTACACGTTAAAATGTAAAATGTATTTAAAAATTCAACTTCAAAAATACCTTTACGAAACAATTCAAGTGTGAATCGCTAATTTATAGCCTACCTGACCTTTTGAAATATTGTATTTTTTATTAGGTCTGATAAACACGACAGAATGTGTGTCACATATTATTGTCATATTCTAATATTTCCAATAACACTTGAAACACCCTGAATGAAGTGCTCTGTTTGCACCTCTCTTGTCTACTGTTTTACTGTTCCTCTTCTTTCAAATGAATTTTATTCTGTTAGACTGCAGGTTCCTCACATTACACCATATTATACATCAAATGAAAGCGTTGCAAAAGGAGGGCTAATTATTCCTTTGGAAGGGTTATAATTATGTCCTTTAGACAGAGGAATGGATACTGTAAGGAGGGATGGGAGGGATTTCCCAGGTCAGACAAAGGGCTGTGCAGCCAGCCATGCACTTCCAGTAACTGTTCGTCCATGACTCCTGCTGTTGGGTCATTTCCACAATTCTTTCAGATTTCTACTGAGAAAATAAATGATAACTTTTTTTTGAAAGAAGTAGGCCTACTTAAATGTTTTATTAATCGTCTATGCTATTAGACTATGGCAATTTTCAGTTATCCACCCTGAAGGAATGACCAAAAAATTATAAAATGTCACTATGTAGACCAATAGGCCAAGACGTACAAATTCCATTTTTGAAAGCGGGAAAGTGGATTAGGTAATATGCGACGGGATTGCGCTCCATTGTCCAAAAGGGGGGGGGGGGCAGGATTGCACAATAGTGGCCAAAGTGTGTATAAATACCAGTGCACCGCAGTCTCAACACATGACAGAGAAGTCCCTCATCCGCTGACACCAAAAGAACAATCAATCAACTTTGGACTCGTCTTAGTGCATTGAAAATTGTGCGTTGGAGAGCAACACTTTTTGTGAAAATTGAAGAGTTCTGGTCTTCTTCATATACTGTCACTACAATTTCAACTGATTTCAACAGGACTTTTAAATAGGCTATAATCTTCCTAACAAAACCGAGAATGAAGGCCTGTAGTGTTGCAGTTGCAGTGGTACTCGTCCTTGCGTGTATGTTCATCCTTGAAAGCACCACTGTTCCTTTCTCCGAGGTATGTCTAATTCTCCAACACCAACCCACTACAAACATGTGTGCATCGATTATAGAGGTTGGTCATGACTCATTTGTGCCTAATGTCTTTGCAGGTGCGAACAGACGAGGTTGGAAGCATTGACAGTCCAGTTGGGGAACATCAACAGCCTGGCGGCGAGTCCATGCGTCTGCCGGTACGTTCAATTGAATAAATGAATTAAGCTAATTACCTTTAGCAAATTAAAATCGAAGTGGTTGCGTTTGCCCCACAGAATTGAATTAACCTACTTGTGCTACCTGTTATCATTTGATTGTGAGCCGTTAGAGAGGGCTTCAGGGCGAGCAGTGTGCAACGTGGTTGTAAAGTGGAGACTTGGACAAAAATACTTACCATGTGCTTGTTCCCTCCTTTTTTCATTTTCTTTTCTTGGCGGGGATACAGGAGCATTTCAGGTTCAAGCGTCAGAGCCACCTCTCGCTGTGTCGTTGGTGCTGCAACTGCTGTCACAACAAGGGCTGTGGCTTCTGCTGCAAATTCTGAGGACCTGCCTGCAATAAAACCATCTTATTAACTTATTGCCTTTAATTGCCCCCCTCTTCTTCTACATTTCCTTTGGACTCTGTGGAGAAGATGCAGTTTCATTGATGTCTTTCTCACTGCAACCTCAGTCTTGTACATAAATGTTTTGTATCATGTTGTATAACATGTTGTATAGCCTAGTGACACAGGAAAAAGACATCGCTAAGTGAAATAAGTGAGGATTTAAAAAAAAAAAAATGTTCTAATTTGCACGTTTGCGATGTTTTCATTCTAAGATGTTGTTATTGTAACTATGATAATGATTTGTTAAATCTTTTTTTATATATATAAACAAACACATTCTTTGAAGAGGTATTCAACCCCTTTTTTTATGGCAAGCCTAAATAAGTTCAATAGTAAAAATTTACTTAAGTCACATGCATGGACTCACTCTGAGTGCAATAATAGTGTTTAACATGACTTTTGAATGACTAACTCATCTCTGTACCCCACACATACAATTATCTTTAAGGTCCCTCAGTTGAGCAGTGAATTTCAAGCCCAGATTCAACCAAAAAGACCCGGGAGCTATTCCAATGCTTTGCAAAGAAGGGTAATTATTCTTAGATGGGTAAAAAAAGGATAGATTGAATATCCCTTTGACCATGGTGAAGTTATTAATTAGACTTTGGATGGTGCATCAATACTCACTGCAAATATTCAGGCGTCCTTCCTAACTCAGTTGGCGGAGAGGAAGAAAATAGCTCCGGGATTTCACCATGAGGCCGATGGTGACTTTAAAACAGTTACAGAGTTTAATGGTTGTGATAGGAGAAAACTGAGGATGGATCAACAACATTGTAGTTACTCCACAACACTAATCTAATTGACAGAGAAAAATATTCTAAAACATGCATCCTGTTTGCAACAAGGCACTAAAGTAATACTGCAAAAAATGTGGCAACGCAATTCACTTTTTGTCCTGAATACAAAGTGTTATGTTTGGGACAAATCCAATACAACACATTACTGAGTACCACTCTCCATATTTTCAAGCATTTTGGTGACTGCATCATGTTATGGGTATGCTTGCAATCGTTAACATTTTCACAAGTGAGTTCCAAATATCTCTAACAGTCGCCCCAGTGTGAGTTTTTTATGGGCGTCATGTCATTATGCACTCACTGTTCCAAAATGTGGTTGTTACGCAGCAGGACAGTTATCCCGCGCTGTCCTCAAACCAAGGCACGCTGCATGTTAATTATCTATAGGCTATGTTTCAACTTGGCAATTTCAAATTATTTTCAAACACGTTTGAATTTCTAACAACAGTTTGAATTGAGGTGTGTTCTCCCTCCTCATTAATTCACATAACAAGTAGCCCATTTCACTGTTGCGGACAATTTACATTTGAGGCTTTACTGAGGCGGGCAAACTTCCCTCTTCAACGAGAATAAGTGCCTTATTTTCTGTATATCGTGTTGCCGTTTCTACTGTGGCATACAGTGTATGTATGTATGTGTGTATGTATGTATGTATGTATGTATGCATGTATGTATGCATGTGTGTATGTATGGAGCATCATGTATTTACAGTTTTATTCACATGTTCAGGTACTGGTGACAAATCATGCATTCCGATTCTTGTATAGATTGTAATCGACACATATGATGTGTGTAAAATATTTTTTGAAAGTTAATGAGCTAATGCTAAGCTATTTGCCAGCTATGTGTTGTGCCATGTTTGTTGACAATCTGGTTGTCATGTTACCTTCTGCCAGACCAAAGCTGTTATAAAAAATGAGGGGAAGGAATAGTTCACTCGACTGACATATGGTGCTTTCAAAACAGCTGGGAACTAAAAAATACGAGGTCAACTCATGACATCAGTGATCTTCAGGTATTTTGGGATTTGGTATTTCATTAGGATCTCCATTAGCGGTTGCAAAAGCAGAAGCTACTCTTCCTGGGGTCCACACAAAACATGAAACTTAATACAGAATGACATAATACAGAACATCAATAGACAAGAACAGCTCAAGGACAGAACTACATAATTCATTTAAAAAAGGCACACGTAGCCTACATATCAATGCATACACACAAACTATCTAGGTCCAATAGGGGAGAGGCGTTGTGCCGTGAGGTGTTGCTTTATCTGTTTTTTAAAACCAGGTTTGCTGTTTATTTGAGCAATATGAGATGGAAGGAAGCTCCATGCGATTAGGGCTCTATATAATACTGTACGCTTTCTTGAATTTGTTCTGGATTTGGGGACTGTGAAAAGACCCCTGGTGGCATGTCTGTGTGTCTATGCAAACAATATGAGATTTTCAACACATTAATGTTTCTTATAAAAATAAAAAGTGATGCAGTCAGTCTCTCCTCAACTCTTAGCCAAGAGAGACTGGCATGCATAGTATTAATATCAGCCCTCTGATTACAATTAAGAGCAAAACATGTCGCTCTGTTCTGGGCCAGCTGCAGCTTAACTAGGTCTTTCCTTGCAGCACTGGACCACACGCCTGGACAATAATCAAGATTAGACAAAACTAGAGCCTGCAGAACTTGCTTTTTGGAGTGTGGTGTCAAAAAAGCATCTCTTTATTACGGCCAGACCTCTCCCAATCTTTACAACCATTGAATCTATATGTTTTGACCATGACAGTTTACAATCTAAAGTAACGTCAAGTAATTTAGTCTCCTCAACTTGTTCAACAGCCACACCATTCATTACCAGATTCAGCTGAGTTCTAGAACTTAAATGGTTTCCAAAGCTTTTTACGGTCATTTTTGTTCTCAATGATTTTCTCATCAAAGTAGATAGATTCTAGAATCTCATGATTAAACCACGGGCTAGATCTCTGCTTTACCCTGACCCATCTAATGGGAGCCATCACATTCACCACACCAAGGAATCTACATTTAAAGGCTTCCCAGGCACTGTCTACCCTTACACTATCCAACACAGGTGACCAGTCAATTTTATCCACTTGCTCCCTAAACATTTCAACACAGTATTTTTGGAGTCTTCTGACGGTTTTGGTTACACTTAAATGTATCTTTAAAAATCCCTACTTGTGCAAAATGTAATAAAATGATAACTGATTCTATATACTATTACTCCACTCTGCGGTATTTTGGATTTATCAGACACCAATATTAAGTCAATCGTACTTTGCACTGTTTTACATACCCTGGTGGGATGTTTTATCATTTAGGTCAGAGCAAGTGATCTACAGAAGTGCATAAATACATTGTGCGTTGAGCTATCCTTTTTGCAGACATCAGTATTGAAATCCCCTAACAAAATGACTTCCTTCACCAGGAAATCATTACAGTTTGACAACACAATTTCGAGACCTTCATAGAATGCATTCTGACACAACCCCAACAAAATCCGCTTGGTTTTGGGAAGGCTGATATCCAGCCAGACAATCTCCAAATCAACGCTTAAATCCGATCTGATGTTAAAAGCAATGTCCGATCTCACAAACGCACATATTCCCCCACCATTCCGATTCCGATCCTTCCTGACAACAGAGTATCTCTTGCCTATCTCAATCACAAACAGATGAATCCAACCATGTCTCAGTAAAACACAAGACACGTATCTCATCAATCTTCGGTAGTAGGCTTCGAACGTTTAAGTGCACAAAATGTAAAACCCTTCTTCCCAAAGGCCTCACTGAATTCCCGATCCACTTGTAACTCGCCTCCCACTGCACGACCATCTTCCTGCTGCACTGCATCCGGTGGCCTCTCTGCCTCCACGGAGCACCCCTCCTCAGGTGCTGCTCCATCGTCGAAAAGGACATTTCTGTATTTCATTTCCAATAAATATGCAAACATTTCTAAAAACATGTTTTCACTTTGTCATTAGGGGGTATTGTGTGTAGATGGGTTTGATTTTTGGGGGGGAATTCAGGTTGTAACACAACAAAATGTGGAGTAAGTCAAGGGGTATGAATACACTCACACACACACACACACACACACACACACACACACACACACACACACACACACACACACACACACACACACACACACACACACACACACACACACACACACACACACACACACACACACACACACACACACACACACACACACAATTAATTCCTGGGCTGTTCTGAGAGTCTAAGTTGTCAATATTGTCAATGTTTTATGATCAGTCCATTGCACCTGGTAACCCTTTGAGGTGGGAGGGTGGTTGACATTGTTGCTCAGTATTCTGTGTAATACAGCTGTCAGCATATAGGGAGTGCTAGTCAACAGGGATTGTTAAGTTTAAGGGCCCCCATTCGAGCAATCGTCATAGTGACTGCTCATTCAAGTTCAACACATCACATATTCGAATAAACTTGGGCACACTCAGCTTTTTCTCTCTCTCTCGCTCCATCCATATGTAAAATGCCACAGAATACATTAATTCAGAGCTAGGCGATTGAAGAAACAGAGTAGGTCTAAGATAAACATATTCTCACCATCTCTCTGCCTCTCCCTTTCCCTTTCCCTCTGCCTCTCTCCCCCTCTCCCCCCTCTCTCTCTGCCTCTCACTCTCCCTCTCTCTCCCAGCCTCTCCATCTCAATCTCAATATATTATGTGCTCTAAGGCCACTGAATGGGTTAATATTGACAGAGAGAGAGAGAGAGAGAGAGAGAGAGAGAGAGAGAGAGAGAGAGAGAGAGAGAGAGAGAGAGAGAGAGAGAGAGAGAGAGAGAGAGAGAGAGAGAGAGAGAGAGAGAGAGAGAGAGAGAGAGAGAGTTGAAATACTCTCCAACAGTAGGCCCTACAGCTAGAGGGTAATAACCGAGAACTATTGACCGTCAGCTAATATTGAGATTCTGTCATTAAAAAATGTCTTCCGGCCGCCTATCTATATTATAGTTCCATCACACCAGTATAATACATCATGTCATTTGCATTTAGATCTCCTCTTTTCTTGGATTGCATACTGGATTGTATACTGGATTGCATACTGGATTGCATCCTGGACATCGGGCGCGATGGAGTCGATAGTGAGGAGATTCCTAAAGAGAATGGATGGAGATCATAATGAAGGCAAACCACCAACACAAACACAGCCGCCCGGCCCCTCTTCTGTCCGAATCCTTGCAGCACCTGGAGTCGTTAGTTTTAATTAGCAGAGAGGAGTGATAGGGGCTTCTCTCCCCTCCCTCCTCTCTTCTCTGACTGTATGCTCAGAAATACTGATTGCTCCAGAATACTGAATACTATACTGGTGGCCAGCCTACACTCAGGCTTCCAATGACACGTTTTATACCAACGACTACATAATCTTACCCGGGCTCAGCAGGCCTGCATGCATGAAGTGAATAAATCAGTGAATATATTCACAAGTTCATTTGAATAGATTAATTAATATGTTGTTAACTTTATGCATGATTATACACTCTTAGGCTGTCCCTATAGGAGAACCCTTTTTGGTTCCAGATAGAACCCTTTTTGGTTCCATGTAGAACCCTCTGTGTAAAGGGTTGTACATGGAACTCATAAGGGTTCCACCTGGAACCAAAAGGGTTCTACCTGGAACCAAAAATAGTTCTTCAAAGGGTTCTCCTATGGGGACAGCCGAAGAACCCTTTTAGGTTCTAGAGGGCACCTTTCTTTCTAAGAGTGTATATGCTAGCTGCCTGACTGGAAACAGATTGGAAATATTTGAATAGTATTAATTACTGTTAGTTTTAACTAATAATATGCCGGGGTACAGTGGAAGCCAAATCATGCTGGTCTAATTTCATTGAGGTCAGAACTGAAATCAATCCTGTCTGTCAGATATTGTAGTACCCATAGCCAACTCTTCTCTCCTCTATCCTCTTCCTTTTTATTCAAAGCTTTTGAAGTGTTCTGTCTGATAGGATGTCGCTCTGCTTCAGATGCGTGCGCGCACACACACACACACACACACACACACACACACACACACACACACACACACACACACACACACACACACACACACACACACACACACACACACACACACACACACACACACACACACACACACACACACACACAATATCGAACAATACACAATACTGAAGCACAGGCGATGATTTACGTTGCCTATCACCTCCTCCATCTGTCCCTCTCCACCAAACACTCAACCCACAGCTCAACACACTAGAATGGGTTAGTGGGCCCCAACAGTCAACATTATTCAAAACTTAAGCCCACATTCAAAACCAAACTGATTATTGTCTGAAGAGGGATCTGGTGCCACCGAGGAATAAGTCCATTGTTTTTTAAACTTGAGACACCCGACTTGTTTCATTCATATGTAAAGTCTTATCTAGACCCAGGCAAGTGGAACCTTTACTTCTCCAAGGCTACTTGAATCCTAAGCAAACTGTGGAAATGAATAGAGCGTGTGTGCTTAGCTGTTGCACTGTATACTCCCTGTGTCTGTCCACATTGTGATAGCAGGGCCACAGTGGGAAGAAAAATGCATTTCAGGTGAAGCACAGCAAGGTGGACCAGCTTTGTGATTCTCATCCATGCACACCAAATACACACACACACACACACACACACACACACACACACACACACACACACACACACACACACACACACACACACACACACACACACACACACACACACACACACACACACACACACACACACACACACACACACACACACTATTTCACACTTTCCACCCCCCAAAAACACATACTGTAACATCTTCAACCAAGAGCTGAGGGAAATATGCCATGTTCTCTCAAACATAATATCTCCCACAGCATGTGTTGGATCCACATAAATCATGTCGGTGTTATTTAGATGTATATTACCCTTGGGAGAGCTGTGCATTTGAGTGCAGCGCTGGCTAGCGTTACCCTCGGGCCCACACTGATTATATCAAACAATATGCAGCATGGCCTGAATGCTTAAAGAGGGGGCATCTCCATCTCTCCTCGCTCTCCTCGCTCTCCCTCCGGTTGAACTGTGAATGAAGGTATAATAAGGTTAATACTGCTGATTTACCCAGAGCCACCCTGGGGTGGATAGATAGGCCTTGACATTGCTTCATTGGTTCATGCTTAACCATGGAGCCTGGATAGAATCCCCAGTGAGCCAGTGGTACAGTCTGTTGTCCTAATGGCACTACAAAGTCGCAAACCGTTGATTTGTCATTCACCCACACGCATTCTTCAGTTACGCAGGGTATCCATTCAAAAAACACAGAATTAGGGTGACTAAATCAATGGAGGCCAGAGAAAAAAAGTGGTCCAAAATCAGGAAAAGTGAGCTAGGCTGTTTTTTGTGCAAGAATTAAGGCAACTGGCTACCTGCCAGGCTCACTTTCCCGTTGAACTCGTCTTTTTTCTTCTTGAATACACAGGACATGAACCAATACAGGGGTAAGATGTATATTGAGTTTGAGACGTGACATGTAGTATTTTCATATTGTGATATACGCTTTTCATATTAACTGCAGTGGGCTACATTTTTATTTATTACATTTTTTATTTCACCTTTATTTAACCAGGTAAGCTAGTTGAGAACAAGTTCTCATTTACAACTGCGACCTGGCCAAGATAAAGCAAAGCAGTGCGACACATACAAAAACACAGAGTTACACATGGAATAAACAAGCGTACAGTCAATAACACAATAGAAAAAAAGAGAGTCTATATACAGTGTGTGCAAATGGCGTGAGGAGGTAAGGCAATAAATAGGCCACGGTAGCGAAATAATTACAGTTTAGCAAATTAACACTGGAGTGATAGATGAGCAGATGATGATGTGCAAGTAGAAATACTGGTCTGCAAAAAAGCAGAAAAGTAAATAAAAACAATATGGGGAGGAGGTAGGTAGATTGGGTGGGCTATTTACAGATGGGCTATGTACAGCTGCAGGGATCGGTTAGCTGCTCAGATAGCTGATGTTTAAAGTTGTGAGGGAAATATAAGTCTCCAGCTTCAGCGATTTTTGCAATTCCTTCCAGTCATTGGCAGCAGAGAACTGGAAGGAAAGGCGGCCAAAGAGGTGTTGGCTTTGGGGACGACCAGTGAGATATACCTGCTGGAGCGCGTGCTACGGGTGGGTGTTGTTATCGTGACCAGTGAGCTGAGATAAGGCGGGGCTTTACCTAGCATAGACTTATAGATGACCTGGAGCCAGTGGGTCTGGCGACGAATATGTAGCGAGGGCCAGCCGACTAGGTCGCAGTGGTGGGTGGTATTTGGGGCTTTGGTGACAAAACGGATGGCACTGTGATAGACTGTATCCAGTTTGCTGAGTAGAGTATTGGACGCTATTTTGTAAATGACATCGCCGAAGTCGAGGATCGGTAGGATAGTCAGTTTTACGAGGGTATGTTTGGCGGCGTGAGTGAAGGAGGCTTTGTTGCGAAATAGGAAGCCGGTTCTAGATTTAATTTTGGATTGGAGCTGAGTCTGGAAGGAGAGTTTACAGTCTAGCCAGACACCTAGGTATTTGTAGTTATCCACATATTCTAAGTTAGAACTGTCCAGAGTAGTGATGCTAGTCGGGGGGGCGGGTGCGGGCAGCGAACGGTTGAAAAGCATGCATTTGGTTTTACTAGCATTTAAGAGCAGTTGGAGGCCACGGAAAGAGTGTTGTATGGCGTTGAAGCTTGGTTGGAGGTTAGTTAACACAGTGTCCAAAGAAGGGCCAGATGTATACAGAATGGTGTCGTCTGCGTGAAGGTGGATCAGGAAATCTCCCGCAGCAAGAGCGACATCGTTGATATATACAGAGAAAAGAGTCGGCCCGAGAATTGAACCCTGTAGTACCCCCATAGAGACTGCCAGAGGTCCGGACAACAGGCCCTCCGATTTGACACACTGAACTCTGTCTGAGAAGTAGTTGGTGAACCAGGCGAGGCAGTCATTTGAGAAACCAAGTCTGCCGATAAGAATACAGTGATTGACAGAGTCGAAAGCCTTGGCCAGGTCGATGAAGACGGCTGCACAGTACTGTCTTTTATCGATGGCGGTTATGATATCGTTTAGTAGCTTGAGCGTGGCTAAGGTGCACCCGTGACCACCTCGGAAACCGGATTGCACAGCGGAGAAGGTACGGTGGGATTAGAAATGGTCAGTGATCTGTTTATTAACTTGGCTTTCGAAGACTTTAGAAAGGCAGGTCAGGATGGATATAGGTCTATAACAGTTTGGGTCTAGAGTGTCAACCCCTTTGAAGAGGGGGATGACCGCTGCAGCTTTCCAAACTTTAGGGATCTCGGACGATACGAAATAAAGGTTGAACAGACTGGTAATAGGGGTTGCAACAATGGCGGCGGATAATTTTAGAAAGAGATGGTCCAGATTGTCTAGCCCAGCTGATTTGTACGGGTCCAGGTTTTGCAGCTCCATCAGAACATCTGCTATCTGGATTTGGGTGAAGGAGAAGCTGGGGAGGCTTGGGCAAGTAGCTGCGGGGGGGGGGGTGGTGGTGACAGTGTTACCTAGCCTCAGTGCAGTGAGCAGCTGGGAGAAGGTGCTCTTATTCTCCATTGACTTTACAGTGTCCCAAAACTTTTTGGAGATAGAGCTACAGGATGCAAATTTCTGTTTGAAAAAGCTAGCCTTTGCTTTCCTGACTGACTGCGTGTATTGGTTCCTGATTTCCCTGAAAAGTTGCATATCACAGGGACTATTCAATGCTAGTGCAGTCCGCAGTCAGGGACACACAGAGTGTTTCTTGGTAATTTTAAACAAACTTTGTAACAAATGTATACACCTCACACACATGATAATGGGCTTAGAAAAAGAAGACACCTGTACCATGTCAGATATAGAGTTGAAATGTATTCAATTATGAGTTTGCATTCCAGTATTACACTTTATATACATCACAGAAGACTGAAATATAACATAGAAACACCGGATTTTCTGCTGGGTTTTTGAAATAACGAAATAAAAATATTAAGAACATTCCACCCATGAGGCTACTAGAAGACGATCTGGTCATCTAACTACAGGAACATAGTTAAAAATATATGGAAAGTAGACATCAAACTGGATGGACATCAGAGATAGATGGGATAGGTTGAGGGAAGAGGAAATACAGGACTAAAAACAAAAGGATATAACTGTTGTAAAATAGATTCTGTCCGTAAAATGTATATAGTATGTATAAGCTGGAAGTAGAAGCCTAAGTGTTGTTGTTCATTAGTTTACTCCAATTAGGGGAGGGGTGGTAGTGTTAGCAAAAAAATAGTAAAGAAAAATATATTTAAAAAATATATGTATATACAGTATAAACAGTACCCGTCAAAAGTTTGGACATACCTACTCATTCAAGGGTTTTTCTTTATTTGTACAATAATAGTGAAGACATCAAAACGACTAAATAACACATATGGAATCATGTAGTAACCAAGAAAGTGTTAAATAAATCAAAATATATTTTAGATTCTTCGTAGTAGCCACCCTTTGCCTTGATGACAGCTTTGCACACTCTTGGCATTCTCTCAACCAGCTTCATGAGGTAGTCACTTGGAATGCATTTCAATTAACAGGCGTGCCTTGTTAACACTTTGACGCGTACAATCACGTATTTGTGATCATTGTTGAATGGTCCCTGCAGCGTACGATCTCAAATACGTGATTGGAACAGTAGCAACAGAACGTATGATGCAACAAACGTGTCTAAACACCATTGTTGTCTGAACAGCATCTAAATATATATTTTTTGTACTTATGAAAAACAAAGGTCTTAAACTTTATTCCTCAATTTGACCTTCATCATCCAAGCATCACACGGAACGCATCCACAGCCAAACTCATTCCATAAACCAGTCTAAATAACAGGTTGCGGTGACAAAAAACAAAACATAAGTTAGCGACCTAACAGCTAATCTACTTTACAATGTACCACATCTCTGGTGAGCACAAGAGACTAATGTAATGCTGTTTAGAAAAGAAATGCGTGTCACCTAAGCTAACAGCAGCTAAACTCTTTATGATGGCAGCCATGTTTGTTTACCTTTGACAAGCAAAAACTCCCCAATCCCAGAATGCAATTCACTACAAAACGCAAATGAACGAAGTCAAAGATGTCTGCGCTCATTGCCTGAAAAATATTAACTTAGTTTAGCCACTTTTCAACATATTACAAATCGTTGATATACTTGTTACAATGTATACAAGAACCGGAGCACATGACCGAAAGCATTTACCGTTTTTGACAAATCACTAAGCAAATAAAATGTTTTCACCTCACAGATCATCACATCAAATACAAGCCTACTGCCTAGCCTAACTTAGACCAAAAGCTAAACAGGGATGAAACCATTTTAGGGGGGTTTGTGGGGGGGTTAATTACATGTGTGGGGGGGTTTCAAGTCCATGGGGGGTAGAAATAGGGGAAGGTATCGTGGGGAGATATGATGCAGGAAATACTACTATGATGGGGATTTATAAATAAATGGGGAGCAAGAGAAGGTTATACGCTAAATGAAAATAAACCCCCTAGAAAGGGGGGTCTGTCCATCAAGAGCTATGATGAAACTGGCTCTCATGAGGACCGCCACAGGAAAGGAAGACCCATAGTTACCTCTGCTGCAGAAGATAAGTTCATTAGAGTTACCAGCCTCAGAAATTGCAGCCCAAATAAATGCTTCACAGAGTTGAAGTAACAGACACATCTCAACATCAACTGTTCAGAGGAGACTGAGTGAATCAGGCCTACATGGTCGAATTGCTGCAAAGAAACCACTACTAAAGGACATCAATAAGGAGAAGAGACTTGCTTGGGCCAAGAAACATGAGCAATGGACATTAGACCGTTGGAAATCTGTCCTTTTGATTCGTTTTTGGTTCTGACCGCCGTGTCTATGAGACACAGAGTAGGTGAACGGATGATCTCCGCATGTGTGGTTCCTACCGTGAAGCATGGACGAAGATATGTAATGGTGTGGGGGTGCTTTGCTGGTGACACTGTCTGTGATTTATTTAGAATTCAAGGCACACTTCACCAGCATGCCTATCACAGCATTCTGCAGCGATACACCATACCATCTGGTTTGCGCATGGGACTATCATTTGTTTTTCAACAGGACAATGACCCAAAACACCCCTCCAGGCTGTGTAAGGGCTATTTTACCCAGAAGGAGAATGATGGAGTGCTGCATCAGATGTCCTGGCCTCCACAATCACCCGACCTCAACCCAATTGAGATGGTTTGGGATGAGTTGGACCGCAGAGTGAAGGAAAAGCAGCCAAAATGTGCTCAGCATATGTGGGAACTCTTTTGAATATTGAAAGCAACCGCAAATATACCATTGAATTAGATAGAAAAACCATTGAAAATTGTATTTTATTCTGAGAATCACAAAGAGGTGTAGCGTAGCAGCGTCGTGAGGTGCATTTTAATAGTCAGGCTTAAAGCCTTTGAACTTAATGAGATCACTACCATAGATTTGTATTGAAACCTGTGTAATATGAAATGTGACAGTGTTCAGTGTTCAGTGTTGACAAATTAGGCTAAGATTTATATAACGAATAGTAATACACTGGATATGACATATTACATATTCATGCACAATTGAGTGAGTATTACATGGTCATGTAATAATATAATGTTATTGATGACTTCATTTGCTCGCTCTCTCTCTCGCTCTCTCTCGCTCTCTCCCAACTCTCTCTCTCTTTCACCTCTCTCTCTCTCCCTCTCTCACACACATACTCTCTATCACCCCCTCTCTCTCTATCTCTCTCCATAACCCCTCTCTCTCCATCCCCCACTTCCATTAATTTCTTGTCTGAAACATCCATCATAGGGTAAGGAGAGTGGCTTGAATCAACGTCTACAGTCCTGTAATAGATGGGTCCGATTAGCAGCATGTGTGTATATTACACCCAGATCCATGGTTGAGTGGTGTAACGCTGTGATTTGGAAGGTCACATGTGGGTAGAAGGTAAAGGCAACTGATATTAGCTTGCCTTTGTGGTTCCCAGGGGACCGTATAGTTCCTGCTGACATCATCTCTTTTGTAGGCAAATGTGTTCACCGATCCACCGGTGCCACGGCTTCTGCACAAATAGCTTCCACGGGATTTAAAGAAATGTGTCGCTAGTATAGCCGGGCTGCGCCATTCATCCCATCCAATCCTATTTTCTTCCCTCCATCTCCCTCTCCCATTGGACCTATTCCAATTCCCTGGGACTCAATAGGATTGGTTAGACTTTACAGTCACATACACTGCCTTGTTTTTCATCTTCTCATGGCAAATACAAAACTGAACACTTCTTGCTTTGGGGAATAAACTACGAAAGTTTCCACAGAAATTAGACAGATTAAACAAAAGATGATCACCCTCTTTCTTAAACTAATACTCTTTTCTCCAAGTAGGTCAGTAAACAAAAATGATATGCATAAAAATGTTATGCATGATGACTATACTCAAGTAAACAACACCAGCAATGAGTGGCGGCTAATGGATGCTAGCTCGACACACGAGGGTGTGTGAAGTCTTTCAAAGAATCCTACTACACTAAACCACGGCTGGTGCTGCAGACTCGCACACACACACACACACACACACACACACACACACACACACACACACACACACACACACACACACACACACACACACACACACACACACACACACACACACACACACACACACACACACACACACACACACACACACACACACACACACACACACACACACACACATTCTAATTAGCAGGCTTCTCCATTTCCTGCTTTACTGTGTAGTTCTCTATACGCTCTCTACACGGCTTCCCCATATCCTCTTATGTAATACTCTGCTGATGCCTGAAAGGCCTGGGAGGATTTTGTCTGAGCTTGTCTTCAAAGCAACACAGTAATGACAACAGCACACAGCACATTGAACAATCATCATTATTTGCTTTACCGCAGTAGCACAGCCCTCTGAGGCATCAGCGGCAAGGTGATCCATGCCTTTCCCTTATCAACCCATTCGGCTTAATCTTACAGTTTTTTACGATTGCTGACACACTACAATTTAACTTTTCCCACAATTAGCAAAACCTTACACTCAAGGAGCAAAACACAAGGCTAGATTTGCACAACTGTAAGCACATTGTCAGCTTCACACTATTTGCAAAACATTACACACAGTGATTTGCAAAACACTAAACACACTTGTATACATCAGACACAGAAGTATATCATAATGTCACTTCCTTGCAATTCAAAAGCACTGACTGTCAAATTACCACACCTATGAGCCAATCTGTTAAACACAGCCATCAGGTGCACAAACCACATGATTGCTAAATTGTAGACACACCAATCAGGTTTAAGCACTATAAAAATGCAGCAGGTAGGTTCACCTGCCTTCAACCAAAATGCCTTCAACCAATATAATCAATGTCACAGGGCAACGTGGGGGTAACATCACCCTTTGCGCTGCCATTTCACAGCATGGGGTTGTCCTCCATCATGCCAAAATGGGCCTTTACAACACACCTCACATTCTCTCATTTTTGGACCGATTGCACCACATCGTCACAGTAGGTAATGAAATGCACCAGATGCAATACACGGTCTTCTGGGACAATGTGTCATTCCACCGCTCTGCTTTGGTCCAGAACTGGTTTCAACACCATCCACAGTTGACAGTACTATACCTTCCACCATACTCTCCGTTTCTAAACCCTATCGAAGAGTTTTTCTCTGCATGGCGGTGGAAGGTTTACGATCTCCAGCCCCAGGCTCAGGTACCCCTCATTCAGGCCATGGAGGACGCCTGTGACCAAGTCGACGGCGCAGCTGTGCAAGGATGGATTCGACATTCAAGACGGTTCTTCCCGCGTTGTCTTGCTAATGATGATATTGCTTGTGATGATGAAATTCTCTGGCCAGATCCAGCTAGGCGAAGAGATAATGTATAGTATGTTTACTGTAGTATTTTCTGTACAATATTGTCAGTTTTTTTCTGATAATTTTTTGTTTGTTGTTGTTGTTATTTACTGTAATTGTAACCTGTACTGGATACAGTATTTTAAGTTTGTCTGTTGTTTGCTGAGCTAACAGTGTTATGCACACTACTGTAGTAGCATGAAAACTGGGACATGTTTTGTTGTGATTCTCCATGTTGACATGTTGACTGATTTGGGTATATGGAGAGAAATAAATGATATTTTCCTCAGTCTGCAGCGTTGGTCTTGTGTAGTGTTTGTATAGTTGCACTTTCTCTGTGTACTTCATTTACACTACTCTAATCACTGACAATTAGACTTGCTAAAAGTGTTTTAGGTTAGCAACAGCAGTGTGTAACTGGTTCAAAAAGATTGAAGTCATATGAAATGTGTGTGTTTCGTATGGTAACAAAATATCATTTTTATGAAGTCGTGTATAGTTTTGACAAAAGTGTTCCATTTTGCAAATGATCTGAAGTGTTGTGCTACTTTGGTGTAGGGTTGTGCTAATTGTGTGTAGTGTTTTGACAAACCGGGCCCTGTTTTCAAAATTGTGCTTAAACAATTGAAAAAAACTGTAAATGTGTGTGTGTGTGTGTGTGTGTGTGTGTGTGTGTGTGTGTGTGTGAGACGATGACTCAGCGTTACAATGACAATCTGACTTGATCAATGAAGACATTTGCATTGTGTTGTCTCCGCTTGCCCCCTAGGGCTCCGGATTCAGCGAAGATGCGCTTCTCAAAAACCCATTACACATAGATCTGGACAGGGGGCAAGTGGTTAAGGACCCCCAAGAGGTTCCCCCCATGCCTCTCTCTAAAGGGGATTAAAGACAGTTAAGACACTGATAAGGACGAAGGTTCTGGAATGAAGCAACTCAACGCCTTGGTTGACTCAGCGTTCTGGCTACACCCAGAAGAATAAATCAGCGCTCTTGACCCCAGCCCCCTTCTCCAAACCTCTCTCTCTCTCTTTCTCTTCAACAACCACCTTTCCCAAACCATGATCGCTTTTCCACTCTTCCCCCTCTGAGCCTCAGTGCATTGTGGGCCTAGCTGTCAGACCCATCTGTCACCACCTCCTTCCACCCTCTCCACGGCACATGTACTCCACAGCCTGGCCAGGGACAGCCATGCACATTCCACACGGGTGGTGCAGCTGTGGGGTCCCCTCGGTCCTCTCCAGAGTGACTTTCCCCTCCAAAGCTCCAGAGTGCTCTCCGTCTGTGCTCACCACTGCATGACACGCCAAATGGAGAGGAACAGAATTTGGGGAGTGTGTTTGTGTGTGTGTGTGTGTGTGTGTGTGTGTGTGAGGGAGGGGGGGGGGGAGTGTGTGTGTGCGTTCATGCGTTCATGCATTAGTGCGTGCGTGTGTGCATGTGTATGTGTGTGTGACGGCCCCAGCTGTTCCCATTATCCAATATGCTGTACTGTATCCCTGGCCAGAGGAAAGTTGCCAGCCCGGCCTCTACTTAGTGTATACTGTCAAACCTCTATGGGATCGGTGTCCCCTCCGCGGGATGGTTGCGCTAACGTAGGCTAATGTGATTAGCATGAGGTTGTAAGTAACAAGAACATTTCCCAGAACATAGACATATCTGATATGGGCAGAAAGCTTAAATTCTTGTTAATCTAACTGCACTGTTCAATTTACAGTGAAATAATTCCATGCTATTGTTTGAGGAGAGTGCACAGTTATGAACTTGAAAATGTATTAATAAACCAATTAAGCACATTTGGGCAGTCTTGATAAAACATAAATGCAGAATTTTGAACAGAAATGCAATGGTTCATTGGATCTGTCTAAAACTTTGTACATACACTGCTGCCATCTAGTGCCAAAATCTAAATTGCACCTAGATTCCTAAGTCATGTATTGTCCTTTCTCTTGCATTTCAAAGAGGATGGGAAAAAACATATATATATATATTTATATATACATATGCATGTTTTTGTCTTTGTTTTATCTTTTACCAGATCTAATGTGTTAATGTCTCCGACATTAATTTCACATTTCCACAAACTTCAAAGTGTTTCCTTTCAAATGGTATCAAGAATATGCATATCCTTGCTTCAGGTCCTGAGCTACAGGCAGTTAGATTTGGGTAAGTCATTTTAGGCGAAAATGTAAAAAAAGGGTCCGATCCTTAAGAGGTTTTACTGCCTTAACACACCTATCTTCCAATGCAGTGGTTCAGCAGCCTGGTCTCAGACCTGGTTGTGCTGCCCTGGTCCCAGACGTGTTTGTGCTGTCTTGTAGCCTGGTCCCAGACCTGTTTATGCTGTCTTGTTGCCTGGTCCCAGGCCTGTTTCTACTGTCTTGTAGCCTGGTCCCAGACCTATTTGTGCTGTATTGCTCTCTGGTCCCAGGCCTGTTTGTGCTATCTTGCCAACTCCTATGGTCATTATTATTCAAGACAGCACAAACAGATTTAGGACCAGGCTATTCACTCCTGGATAACCAGTCTTCCAGACAATCACTGGGCTTTATTGAAAGCTATCCAAGCAAGAGCCTTGGCTGGGAGATGAACCTAACTCCACAAGGAATTCTCTTAAACACCTGGGAGGGAAATCAGAAAAGATATGGTGGGGCTAGAATACCACGATCCCACAGGGGATTCTCTCCCTGTTTTATGCACTCCGAAAGACACGGCAGCACTACAGGGACAGATAAAGTATTGACTGCTCCGCTTGTAAACCATCATGACCTTAAGCTGTCTTTTAATAAGGCTCGTAGAATATCATTACCACACTAACGCATACAAAGTCGTAGACAATTTACCGACGGCTGTTCTGACTGCAGTACATATTCTATGACACAATGTAAACACAGCATAACATCAAGCTTGAAATGTACAAAACATTAAGAACATCTGCTCTTTCCATGACATAGATTGACCAGGTGAATCCAGGTGAAAGCTATGATCCCATTTGTATCTTTTTAAATGTATTGAATATTTAAAACATACAATATACTTGCAGTGAAGCCACTCAACAGCTACATCACATTAGTCATTTAACAGCCTCTCATCGAGAGCGACACACTAGGGTCAACGCCCTGCTCAAGGGCATGTCGACAGATCTCCCACCAGCCCCCCAAAACCTCCAACCTCCTGTATGTGTAAGTGAGCATGTAATTGAGTGTGTGTGTGTATGTAGAAGTCTGTATGTGTAAGTGAGCATGTAATTGAGTGTGTGTGTGTATGTAGAAGTCTGTATGTGTAAGTGAGCATGTAATTGAGTGTGTGTGTGTATGTAGAAGTCTGTATGTGTAAGTGAGCATGTAATTGAGTGTGTGTGTGTGTATGTAGAAGTCTGTATGTGTAAGTGAGCATGTAATTGACTGTGTGTGTGTATGTAGAAGTCTGTATGTGTAAGTGAGCATGTAATTGAGTGTGTGTGTGTATGTAGAAGTCTGTATGTGTAAGTGAGCATGTAATTGAGTGTGTGTGTGTATGTAGAAGTCTGTATGTGTAAGTGAGCATGTAATTGAGTGTGTGTGTGTATGTAGAAGTCTGTATGTGTAAGTGAGCATGTAATTGAGTGTGTGTGTGTGTATGTAGAAGTCTGTATGTGTAAGTGAGCATGTAATTGAGTGTGTGTGTGTATGTAGAAGTCTGTATGTGTAAGTGAGCATGTAATTGAGTGTGTGTGTGTATGTAGAAGTCTGTATGTGTAAGTGAGCATGTAATTGAGTGTGTGTGTGTATGTAGAAGTCTGTATGTGTAAGTGAGCATGTAATTGAGTGTGTGTGTGTATGTAGAAGTCTGTATGTGTAAGTGAGCATGTAATTGAGTGTGTGTGTGTATGTAGAAGTCTGTATGTGTAAGTGAGCATGTAATTGAGTGTGTGTGTGTATGTAGAAGTCTGTATGTGTAAGTGAGCATGTAATTGAGTGTGTGTGTGTATGTAGAAGTCTGTATGTGTAAGTGAGCATGTAATTGAGTGTGTGTGTGTATGTAGAAGTCTGTATGTGTAAGTGAGCATGTAATTGAGTGTGTGTGTGTATGTAGAAGTCTGTATGTGTAAGTGAGCATGTAATTGAGTGTGTGTGTGTGTGTAGAAGTCTGTATGTGTAAGTGAGCATGTAATTGAGTGTGTGTATGTAGAAGTCTGTATGTGTAAGTGAGCATGTAATTGAGTGTGTTTGTGTTCATATCAACTTCATAATGTTCAGATATTTTTACATACTTTTTTTTTGGAACCTGACGTCCCCGTAGAATTTAGTACAGCCATGGTTTATGGAGCTGTCTATCTATAAAAAGTTTGTCCACAATGAGAAAGGCTTATTCCGCTCCCTCTGTTGCCTCTGTACAGGGTACAGCATCTTGCGACGTTCGTTTATCTCCTGGGGAAATTGGTCATTGAGACCGAATTTGGTCCCTTTAAGCTCCCTTCCCCTGCTTTTGATCAGCTCCTTTTGTTGGTTGTGTTCAAATTTTGCGATGATAGGTTGGGGATTCTTGGAAGTTTTAAGGCGGATTGCATGAACTCTCTGATCGCCCCCTCTGGATTATTGGAATCGTCCTTCTAACCCCCCCCCCCCCTTAAAAGATTTAGATGCACTATTGTAAAGTGGTTGTTCCACTGGATATCATAAGGTGAATGCACCAATTTGTAAGTCGCTCTGGATAAGAGTGTCTGCTAAATGACTTAAATGTAAATGTAAATGTCCTCAGGAATCCCCCGAAAATATTAGATTTTCATGCATGCTACGGCTTTGTATGTCTAGTAGCAACTCCCTCATCACCCTGTTTTCCCTGAGTATACAATCCATGTTGGATTCAAGGGTTTTTACCTTAGCTGTGAGTGCCTTGTTCTCTCCTTGGAGCGGGAGAATTCACTCTGGCTAAACTCCAAATTCCCCCTCAGCCCTGCTACCTCCTCACACAACTTTTGAAGTGTTGCTGGAATCCAGCCAGAGCACTAGCCTCTACTTCAACGGTAAGTAAATCGTCCGTGTCTGTAGATGAATCTGTCTTTTTTTTGTTTTGTTGTCGGGTTAGAGTTATTTTGTGAGTTAGCCAGATCTTTCCACGATGGAGCATGTTGTTCCTCCATAGCGTAAAGCTGTTGATACTCGTCGATTTCCCTCAGGGTCTCCTTAGTATCCAGGTTGGCTCTGAACTGCAACCAGTTGTTTACAAATGTTTTTAAAGCTATGTCTTTCCCACGACGACCGAAGATGTAATCATGAGTTGGAAAATGCGCCATCCCACTTCAATACAAAGTTGCTTTTGCTGTTTTGTTTGTAATTAACAGGCTGCTCGCGTTTCAATGTTCATTGCCTTTACTTGCCGACTATAAAATAAAAGTGTGCAAACGGTAGAAAACAGGAGCGATATACCCAACTCAACATGAGGATGATCTACGGTCGAGACTATCCTACCAACGGGACATTAAAAACTGTAATATCTTATGTTTCACCGAGTCGTGGCTGAACGACGACACGGATAATACATGGATAATATAGAGCTGGCTGGGTTTTCTGTGTAGATGAAGGGGAGGAGACAGGTTAATGAAGGATTTTTAAGCCTTGAGACAATTGAGACATGGATTGTGAATGTGTGGCCCAACTGTGGGAAGCATTGGAGTCAACATGGGCCAGCCTCCCTGTGGAATGCTTTCGACACCTTGTAGAGTCCATGCCCTGAAAAATGTAGGCTGTTCTGAGGGCAAAAGGGGGAGTCCAACTCAATATTAGGAAGGTGTTCCTAATGTTTGGTGTACTCAGTGAGAAGAGAAACAGTAAATAAACAAAACTATTTATTTAAACATTGAACAAATATCTCTTTAGTTGGGCCAGTTTCCAGTTTGAACTGGGCCAGTTTCCCAGACACATATTAAGCCTGATTCTAGAGTAAAAATCATGTTGAATTCTCCATTAAAAGTGCTTCTCAGTCCAGGACTAGGCTGAACATGTGTCTGGGAAACTGGCCCTAAAGACTTAATTTAATTTTGAGTTAAAAACCCAGTCTGCAGGGACAGTTTTGGGATGTTGTCCATACTAAAAGCACATGGAACCACATGAATGCTTTTCCAGCCCTGCGGCCGACTCCTTTCATAACATAATAATTAATCCATGAACCGTGAATCATAAAGTATGGAACATTGTGATGCAGAGCTTTTTTATTCTGTTACATCCTCAGCTGCATCCCAAATGGCACCCTATTCCCTATGTACTGCACTACTGTTGACCAGGGTCCATAGGCCTGGGGCGGCAGGTAGCCTAGTGGTTAGAGCGTTGGGTCAGTAACCGAAAGGTTGCTATACTGAATCCCCGAGCTGACAAGGTAAAAATCTGTCGTTCTGCCCCTGAACAAGGCAGTTAACCCACTGTTCCTAGGCCGTCATTGAAAACAAGAATTTGTTCTTAACTGACTTGCCTAGTTAAATAAATAAATAAAATAAAAAAATATAGGGAATAGGGTGCCGTTTGGGATACCGCCCTCGTCTTCAACACTTGAGGGTTATATAGAATGCTTCACTTTCAAAAAGTAATATCTCTCTCTTCTCCGCCTTGTGAGCCTCTCTTAGAACACAAATCCACTCCAAACGGTGTGTTCGGCAGTCCGCAACGCTTCCACTGTCTCTCAGATTAAGGCGGAGTGATACAAACAACTTGGCAACACTCTTCTTGACACTGCACTGATTTGCAAACTGATTACCATCAAGAAAAAAAAGAACCCGCACCCAGGTCGGATCCGATGACGTGTCACTTTTTCGCTGAAAGAGATGTATAACATAAAGAGGGGGAGAGAGGGAGGGAACGAGGGAGGCGGAGGTATAAGACAGGGACAGGGAAGAGGGGGAGGATGAAACGGAAAAGAAAGAGATATACAATAATACTGATTGGGACAGCATGAGCTGACAGGAGAAAATAATTGACAGGGTGATGTAGAAAGATCCAATCAAATCAAATGTTATTTGTCACATGCAGCGAATACAACAGGTGTAGACCTTACAGTGAAATGCTTAGTTACAAGCCCTTAACCAACAATGCAGTTTTAGTAAAGTAAAAAAAATGAAATAAAAGTAACAAATAATTAAAGAGCAGCAACACACACACACACACACACACACACACACACACACACACACACACACACACACACACACACACACACACACACACACACACACACACACACACACACACACACACACACACACACACACACACACACACACACACACACACACTCACACACAGGCTGACATGAAGACAACAACATAGATAGGGCCTCTACTCCAGCCTCTCTGTCCCTGATCCGCCTCTCAGACCCCAAGGTCAGCCAGGAGAGAGGCCTGGATAAGTGTGTGTGGAGGGGTGGGGGTGGCTGAATGGAGAGGGGAATGGAGGCAGAGATGGATGGGGTCAGGAGGTGTGTGTGGCAGGGAGGCAAGACAGTCCGAAGGAGGATTATGTGCAAGGTGCTTGGTTCTGTCTGACTCAGGTCTGGTCAGATCTAGGTGACCTTTGTGTGTGTGTATGTGTGTAAATGTGTGTGCATGTGTGTGTATGTGTATGTATAAGTGTGTGTGTGTGTGCGTATGTAAAAGACTGTGTTTGCATGTACTTTTACCTAACATAAAACTGCAACAACCTATTCTCCATTTTTATGTTTTCTCAATTATCATGTTGACTTCCTCTTGCACTGCATTATTACAGTACCTCCCTGAACTCTCTCTCTCTTTTCTAACCCTCACTCATTCCCACTGCCTCCCCTCCCTCCCCCTTCCTCTCCCCCTCCTTCCTCCCCTTGTTCAATCTCTGCACTGTCAGTTTGTGGCTAGCGCCTCTCGCTCAGTCATTGATCACAGTGGAAACAGCGTTGTGCGTGTGCTGGTCTAGAAAGCAGTGCAGTGGTGGCGTCTCCACAGGGAGGGAGGGAGATCAAATACTTTAATTACACCAGACTTGTAGGTGGTGCCAGCTACAGGCACCAGTCATGTAACAAGGACAGGTGGGGAGAGAAGACACTGAGGCACACACACACTGTTACACACTCTTACACACTCACACACACACACACACACACACACACACACACACACACACACACACACACACACACACACACACACACACACACACACACACACACACACACACACACACACACACACACACACACACACACACACACACACACACACACACACACACACAGAGAGACAGTCAGACAGACAGACAGACAGACACACAGAGGCATCAGAGGGAAAAACATTTCACACAGCAGACACTCTCTTACATGTGCACTGAGGTATAGAAGAAGGAAAATAAATAATTGACATACTGAATGGAAGATATTGATTACGCATGATTCTTCTATTGAATTAAATGGGGGGAAACACATTTAGAACATTTCTCAGAGTCATTGATATGCACACGAAAACACACACAGACACATGAACGCACATGTGCATACAAAAACAGGATTTACAAAACACAACCCAAGCATCACTGATTGTATACAGAAACCCTCTGATCCCCGAAGGCATACATTGATCGTCAGAACAGAACCAACTTCTATTGCTATAATGCTCTCTATTCGTTCATTTGTTTGATCTCCATTGCGTGGATCCTGCAGAAAGCACCATCGAGCGTGGTGGGGGAAAAAGCTGACACAAGCGGTGTCGTGTTGTGATTGATGCCCCGTCTCAACCGGAGCCCAGTGCTGATTCAGAGCTCCTAGGCATCGTGGGAAGGGAATCTGTTCTCCACTCGACTGGGCCCAGTCACACCAGGGATCTCCTCCCTGTCACTCACCGCCCAATCGTGACCCAGGACAGTCCCACAGCAGCCAATCATCTGGATTCCCATGCTAAGGCCTGTCAATTTGGCAACCCGAACGCAGCATAGCACGCAATAGGTCAAAGTGCGTCTGGAGATCAACAAAGGAGAACAGGTAGGATTGGCCCCAATTGAATCCATTCTTCCTTCCTCCCTTCTGTGAAGTAAAGTGATTAGACATGATTTTACAGGTGAACATCAGGGCTCCAACACATAGCTTTTACCTGGCCACTTATTTCTAATCAGTGATTTCTTCATGAAAGAGAGGCAGGAAGGATGCCCCTTTACAGTTTTTTTCAATTGTTTAAGCACAATTTTGAAAACAGGGCCCGGTTTGTCAAAACACTACACACAATTAGCACAACCCTACACCAAAGTAGCACAACACTTCAGATCATTTGCAAAATGGAACACTTTTGTCAAAACTATACACGACTTCATAAAAATGATATTTTGTTACCATACGAAACACACACATTTCATATGACTTCAATCTTTTTGAACCAGTTACACACTGCTGTTGCTAACCTAAAACACTTTTAGCAAGTCTAATTGTCAGTGATTAGAGTAGTGTAAATGAAGTACACAGAGAAAGTGCAACTATACAAACACTACACAAGACCAACGCTGCAGACTGAGGAAAATATCATTTATTTCTCTCCATATACCCAAATCAGTCAACATGTCAACATGGAGAATCACAACAAAACATGTCCCAGTTTTCATGCTACTACAGTAGTGTGCATAACACTGTTAGCTCAGCAAACAACAGACAAACTTAAAATACTGTATCCAGTACAGGTTACAATTACAGTAAATAACAACAACAACAAACAAAAAATTATCAGAAAAAAACTGACAATATTGTACAGAAAATACTACAGTAAACATACTATACATTATCTCTTCGCCTAGCTGGATCTGGCCAGAGAATTTCATCATCACAAGCAATATCATCATTAGCAAGACAACGCGGGAAGAACCGTCTTGAATGTCGAATCCATCCTTGCACAGCTGCGCCGTCGACTTGGTCACAGGCGTCCTCCATGGCCTGAATGAGGGGTACCTGAGCCTGGGGCTGGAGATCGTAAACCTTCCACCGCCATGCAGAGAAAAACTCTTCGATAGGGTTTAGAAACGGAGAGTATGGTGGAAGGTATAGTACTGTCAACTGTGGATGGTGTTGAAACCAGTTCTGGACCAAAGCAGAGCGGTGGAATGACACATTGTCCCAGAAGACCGTGTATTGCATCTGGTGCATTTCATTACCTACTGTGACGATGTGGTGCAATCGGTCCAAAAATGAGAGAATGTGAGGTGTGTTGTAAAGGCCCATTTTGGCATGATGGAGGACAACCCCATGCTGTGAAATGGCAGCGCAAAGGGTGATGTTACCCCCACGTTGCCCTGTGACATTGATTATATTGGTTGAAGGCATTTTGGTTGAAGGCAGGTGAACCTACCTGCTGCATTTTTATAGTGCTTAAACCTGATTGGTGTGTCTACAATTTAGCAATCATGTGGTTTGTGCACCTGATGGCTGTGTTTAACAGATTGGCTCATAGGTGTGGTAATTTGACAGTCAGTGCTTTTGAATTGCAAGGAAGTGACATTATGATATACTTCTGTGTCTGATGTATACAAGTGTGTTTAGTGTTTTGCAAATCACTGTGTGTAATGTTTTGCAAATAGTGTGAAGCTGACAATGTGCTTACAGTTGTGCAAATCTAGCCTTGTGTTTTGCTCCTTGAGTGTAAGGTTTTGCTAATTGTGGGAAAAGTTAAATTGTAGTGTGTCAGCAATCGTAAAAAACTGTAAAGAATTTGATCAAGGCACAACAAAGATGGATAGGTAACAGCATTGTGAGATCAACAAAGAAGGATAGGCTCGGGTAAGGAAGAAAATAAATAACATAGGAATTCTCTTGAGACCCTATGCTTGGAATGAATCTGCTGTAATTGTGCCAATCGCTTTGTTTCTTGGTTTCAGGCTTAATGAGAACAAATGAACTCCTTATTGAATTTCAGTGTATTATGAGAGATTGAATGCTTTTCTTCCTGGGAGAAAATGTATCTAAAGAGGTAAAATGTAAGGAAGGGCATTGTGGTTTATTTTGTTTTATGAGCTCAATTAGTTTGACACTGTTCATACTGTACACTCTGTGGACTGATAAGTGAAATAAGAAGTGTAAAGAAATGACTTGATTCTGCCGGTCTTTCATCATGTCTCCTTTTGCTTTGTATCTCTCCTTTATCTGCCTCAATGTCCTGTTACTCGTCGTCTCAGTGATGTGGCCAAAAACACATCAGCCTTTCTGCACTTTTCTCCGGCTCCCCCTGTAAATGGATTCCTTTTTTATTTTCTTTAAAAGGTCTTTGATATTGCGGATCAATTTTTCAGAAGTGTTTTTCTTTCATATGAAGACTTTTTTCTCTCTCTCTCTCTTTCCCCTCTCTCGCCGCGAGTGTGTTTGGACCGAGCCCAAAGCAGGTTGGAAGGAGAGCAGTCAAAGGAATTATGGAGGAGATTAAGGGCGGGAAAAGAAGAGAGAGGGGGTCTTGGTGAGGAGGAACAGATGGAGATGGAGGCAGAGAAGAGAAAATAATAATACATATTTATGTCCTGTATTGTTTCTGCATGGCAGAGTCTATATCATATTTGAATGCTGTACGAGCCAACCATGAGAAATGTGTTGGCAAGGCGTTGTTACACTGCACCAATAAAGCACATTTGGGATTTGGAATGTGTGAGAGAAGGAGAGCGGGAGCCGCATTAGGGAGGAGAAAATGAAAATGAGGGAAAGAGGGAGAGAGAGAGAGAGAGAGAGAGAGAGAGAGAGAGAGAGAGAGAGAGAGAGAGAGAGAGAGAGAGAGAGAGAGAGAGAGAGAGAGAGAGAGAGAGAGAGAGCGCGAGAGAGAGAGAGAGAGAGAGAGAGAGAGAGAGAGAGAGAGAGAGAGAGAGAGAGAGATGAAGGGGTATGAGGAAACCAACATGGAGACAGCCTGGTAGGAAAAGCAAAGAAGAAAGAAAGCATAGAAGCCTACCAGAAATAGATACACACAGGTACTGCATAATGGGAACGTGTGTGCGAGGTAGCATGAGAGCAAAACAGAGAGTGAGAGAGAGAATGAGAAAGACAGACAGAGAGAGAGATAGACAGAATGAGACGGCGAGAGGCAGAATAAGAGAGAGAATGAGAGAAAAAAAAGAGAGGCAGAGAGAGATATGTGTGTCCAGCGGATTGAAGGGCATGAAATAGAGAGGGAGTGTATTGGGCGGTGGGGGGTGGCGGGGTGGGCCAGACAGGGTCCACAGAGCCAGAGAGAGGAGAGGGACAAGGCCCATTAACCCGGGAATAGTACACCTGACCAGGGGGCCCAGAGGAGGGTTCGGATCCCCAGCTTGAGGTGGTGTGAGAGGATATGAGGATGGAGTCAGGAGTGTCTGGACGACACGAAATGACAAAGGATATGTGTGTCTGTGTTAAAGTTGTGTGCAGTACAAGCACATGTTAACCAGCACTGCAAACCAAAATCTGATGATAATCTATGACGCAATACCAAACAGTAAATGGCATATGATATGACATACAGTATGTCAAACAGCATATCTCAAGGGTGCAACAGCACAGTATGTCAATTTGTTGTGTGCCTGCGTGCATGCAGGTCCATGTCATAATATGCTGTATCGTTTCAGCCAAACCGGGTCCACTCCCCAGCAGCCCACTATGATCTGGCATGGTGGTGCACTGGGCCGTATGCATGTCACTGCCTTAGTGCTACACTACAGCATTGATCAGTGGTGCATAACAGACAGACAGACAGACAGGCCTTGCTACTACTGCTGAGACGCAGCAGCCGCAGCAGCATCAGTGGAAGTGACTGCTGTGCTCCTCCTAAATAGGGCCCGACGGAGACGAAAACACCGGCTGCAGATTGAATCCCGCAGACGGACAGGGACGGAGAGGGAAAGTCAAAGAGGTTGGGCCAAAGTAGTTAGTGCTCTGACTGAGTGTGTTGAAAGGAGAGGAGGAGGAAGGCACAGAAGTGGAGCAATGGCGAGGAGGCTGGCGAGGCTGGCATGTGCCAAGCCAGGGGGAGAACAGAGGCAGACCCCCTGCCTTCAGTGTCATCTGTCGCCATAGGGAGGAGGAGAAGATAAGGAGGGAAAGAAAGACGGAGGGGGTAAAAGAGAGGAGAGGGAGGAGATAATTGAAGATGGGAAGAAAAGGCTGGATTGGGGAATGGAAGAGAGTGAGGCAGCAATCTCAGGTTCAACACAAAGCGTCAGTACTTACTGTCAACTGGCACTATGATTTGACACTTCTGTGTTGAAGGAGAACTCAACTCAGAAGATGCTCTCTCTGTCTCTCTGTCTCTCTCTCTGGCAGCTATTGTAAAGCATATTGTGGTCTCACTCTCAACCAGCATCTTGTGTTTTTTTTAGTTTTTTTTTACCATGAACACCACATGAACACCATAACTTATCTACAGATACAATCCTGCAGCAACAGGAAATGTGAATTATTATAATGAATTGCCGTGCAGGAAAATTCTTAGCAAACAAAAGAATGATCAAATGAAGATCCTACATCTTTAGGCGTATGGCGCATGACCATCAATGCAGTGTTCTCAGATTAGTTGTAACAAACATGTGCATTCCTACAGGTCCCCAGAACCAGAATAGAAAAATACAGTTCTATTGAATATGGAGATAAAGTGAATTAATACAATTGATATGCATAATAATATAGTGTAGACATTTTATAGTGTAGATATATTTTATTTGTATTTCTTCACTGAGGTTATCATCCTACATTTTTTGGACTATTTCCCATGGCAGCCAAATCTTAAACACCAAAGGACATTCAATAGTCAATAGGCTCCCAATCTGTAAAACAAAATACATTGTCTCACTTTCCCACTGACTCTCAGTGGGAAAGTGCATTACTCCGCCGCCACAAGTGCCTCCTTTCAGACAGGGAAATAAATATTTCATTACCCCAGATAAAAGAAAAGTGGCCCAACCGGAGCAGAACATCACAAGATCACATGTACTAGCAGAGTAGCATGTCCTCACCATTCACAACCATTCACAACCATTGTCCTTCAAATGGCTTCCCAACTCAAGCATTCTTCACCCTGCTCTTCCCATTTTGTTTGAGCACAACCAATAGAGACCAGTGTTCATACTGTTTACATAAGACAGACGTTTATTCAGCTCATCATATTATTGTATTGCACATCGGCGGAGATGAATGGGGTGGCAGACTTATAACCCGAGGGTTGTATATTTGATTGGATTCTGTTCCAAGGTAAGGAGACCGATGTTTAGTCATAAGCTTGGTACTTAACCTCACGCTACCTCCGTATGTATAAACACATGAAGAGGATGACGAGAGAGAAAATCAATCGCTCTATATGCTTGGGGCCAAGGGTAGATGCATCAGCTTAACAAGTGAAAACCAATCTTGACATGTGAAGGTTATAACGGTGGGTAAACACTAAACCCAACACTGCTAATAGAAGAATAAACGAGGGCACGTGTGTCATGAAAGGAATGTGTATTTTACTAATAAAACAGATGGCATACAAAAACAAGGCTCTGAAGCACAAATGGAAAACTCACCTTTGGACTCTGTAGCCAGTTCAGTTCCTAATCCAGGTAAGAGGTCCAATAAATCCAAAAGGGCAAACATTTTAATAAGGAAAGATCTGACCAGTTGATTGGTTCAGAAACATTACCCAAAGGAAATCCACAAAAGCCCAAAAGGTACAGATAACTTTCAAAAACATTGTCCTAAAAACAGAGTGGGATAATCCACCAAAAGGAAAACCCTTCTAAATACTTCAATACACGACTATGAGACAATTCTCACCAGTATATCATGATAGACACTAGGCACAAACCCAACATTTTCTCCCACTAACATGCAGCCAAAATTTATAGAGTCACGGTTATAGAGTCACTCCCCACATTTGTCTATAAAGTGATGCCCATGTAAACTAAAGAGTTACCAAAAACACTCTTTGGTCTTAGAAAGAGCCAGTGGATCAGTTCTTCAGTCAGGTTGTGAGAAACCCCTATAAGCCTACAAAGCTGCTGACCGCATCAAGAGCTAAATCCCTAAGCATGCCGAGTGGAATAAACCATCCTCTAGCTAGCCTGGCAGACAGGCCCAGTGTAGTTGGTAGTGGAGCCATGGAGCCAGCCAGTCTGCAGCAGGGGAGCCTTGGGAGAGAATGTCACAATGCTCCCTTCACTGTACGGCTCCTAACTGGGTGTGAATGAGCAAACCTGGCTTCCTTTTAAAGGTGCCTACCCAGCATCCGACACCACCTGTTGTCTCCAGCCACAGGTGCATGTTGGGATTTGAAGTCAACGGGCCAACGGTTCAGGGTCGTATTCATTAAGGCACACTGTGGCAAAAGGTTTCAAAATGGTCTGTTTACCACCTATTTCATGCCTAGTGAATAAGACCTTGGTGATCATCCAGAGGCAGGAATGAAATATGAAAGGAAATAGGTCTCCAAGATGGCCGATCAAGAGTAGTGTCCAGGGCCTTGACTTCATGAGTGTCTGGAGGCACCTAGGAGAATGCTGTAATACTTCTCAGAGGCAATGAAACATGTTGATTAAAGAAAATAGTTGCATTATTAAACTACCATCTTATAGGCATTCAGCGAGATATTCAATGCCGTGTGCATACAATTTATCATTCAAAATGTCTTCAATGGGGAAGGAAATATCAGCATCTCAATCACTGAGGGTGTTGTCATGGGGAATCAGCCTGGCCCTGTCACAAGCTACCAAAATATCTTGACTACAACAACCTTGAGAGTGCTTTTCTCACAACAAGCCCGTTTTATAGCCTCTTTTCACAGGGAGAAAGCAGAGACAAGGCGTTCACAGCTACCTAGCGCTCTAAGTGCCCAAGTCTAAACACAGAGGGCAAGCCCAAGTCATTCACCCACACACATGCACATACAGTAGACGCACACACACTCACACAAACACAGCCATGTTGCTTGCCTCCGTGCCTTCATGGTTGGATAGCACAGAGAATCAAAATGCTTACTCGGTTTTGTTTCAGTCAAGACACAGGGTCATTCAACTTGAATGGCACTGTCTTGGAGAGGTCACATCCATCGTCTGTAATGGAAGAGTTCTTTCTCTTTTTCCTGCAAGGACTTTTAAAGGTCAGGGTAGCCATTCACACACCAATTTACATTGATAAGCTCTGCCTCTCTCTCCAAAGTTGTTTATCCACTGAGTGTGTGTGTCCCAAATGGCACCCTACTTATGGCAGGAGCCCTATTGGCCCTTTATTTTTTACATTTGTTCATTAACCTTTTTTAAAAATAAATGACTATCGCCCCGTAGCACTCACTTCCGTCATCATGAAGTGCTTTGAGAGACTAGTCAAGGATCCTATCACCTCCACCCCACCTGACACCCTAGACCCACTCCAATTTGCTTACCGCCCCGATAGGTCCACAGACGACGCAATCGCAATCACACTGCACACTGCCCTAACCCATCTGGACAAGAGGAATACCTATGTACGAATGCTGTTCATTGACTACAGCTCAGCATTTAACACCATAGTACCCTCCAAACTCATCATTAAGCTCGAGACCCTGGGTCTCGACCCCGCCCTGTGCAACTGGGTCCTGGACTTTCTGACGGGACACCCCCAGGTGGTGAGGGTAGGAAACAACATCTCCACCCCGCTGATCCTCAACACTGGGTCCCCACAAGGGTGCGTTCTCAGCCCTCTCCTGTACTCCCTGTTCACCCATGACTGCGTGGCCATGCACGCCTCCAACTCAATCATCAAGTTTGCAGACGACATTACAGTGGTAGGCTTGACGGGACGGCCTACAGGGAGGAGGTGAGGGCCCTCGGAGTGTGGTGTCAGGAAAATAACCTAACTACACTCAACGTCAACAAAACAAAGGAGATGATCGTGGACTTCAAGAAACAGCAGAGGGAGCACCCCCCTATCCACATCGGCGGGACAGTAGTGGAGAAGGTGGAAAGTTTTAAGTTCCTCGGTGTACACATCACGGACAAACTGAAATGGTCCACCCACACAGACAGCGTGGTGAAGAAGGCGCAACAGCGCCTCTTCAACCTCAGGAGGCTGAATAAATTTGGCTTGTCACCGAAAACACTTTTGCAGATGCACAATCGAGAGCATCCTGTCGGGCTGTATCACCGCCTGATACAGCAACTGCTCCGCCCACAACAGTAAGGCTCTCCAGAGGGTAGTGAGGTCAGCACAACGCATCACCGGGGGCAAACTACCTGCCCTCCAGGACACCTACACCACCCGATGTCACAGGAAGGCCAAAAAGATCATCAAGGACAACAACCACCCGAGCCACTGCCTGTTCACCCCGCTATCATCCAGAAGGCGAGGTCAGTACAGGTGCATCAAAGCTGGGACCGAGACTGAAAAACAGCTTCTATCTTAAGGCCATCAGACTGTTAAACAGCCATCACTAACATTGAGTGGCTGCTGCCAACATACTGACTCAAATCTCTAGCCACTTTAATAATAAAAAATTGGATGTAATAAATGTATCACGAGTCACTTTAAACAATGCCACTGTATATAACGTTTACATACCCTACATTATTCATCTCATATGTATATACTGTACTGTATACCATCTTCTGCATCTTGTCTATGTCGTTCGGCCATCGCTCATCCATATATTTATATGTACATATTCTTATTCATTCCTTTACTGTTGTGTGTAAAAGGTAGTTGTGAAATTGTTAGATTACTTGTTAGATATTACTGCATGGTCGGAACTAGAAGCACAAGCATTTCGCTACACTTGCATTAACATCTGCTAACCATGTGTATGTGACCAATAACATTTGATTTGATTTGATTTGAAGTCAGTTAAGAACAAATTCTTATTTATATTGACAGCCTAGGAACAGTGAGTTAACTGCCTTGTTCAGGGGCAGAACACTCTAACCACTAGTCTACCTGCAGCCCCTTTAAAGGGAATAGGGTGCCATTTGGGACACAAGCAACGTTTCCCACAGAACCTGACTATAAATCACCTGGAGGTCGAATCAGGAGGCAAAGAAAAACCTGAATGTGCTTCTCCTTGAGAAAAAAAAAAAGACACAGCAGTCTCACGCATAGTTATTTCTCTCTCTCTCTCTCTCTCTCTCTCTCTCTCTCTCTCTCTCTCTCTCTCTCTCTCTCTCTCTCTCTCGCTCTCTCTCTCTCGCGCTTTCTCTCTCTCTCTCTCTCTCTCTCGCGCTCTCTCTCTCTCTCTCTCTCTCTCTCTCTCTCTCTCTCTCTCTCACTCTCTCTCGCACTCTCTCTCTCTCTCTCGCACTCTCTCTCTCTCTCTCTCTCTCTAGTTCTCCATGTACCTGATATACACGTTTGTTTTTTCTCCAAAATCCATGTGCATTTGAAGTAGATCAATCTACATTTCAGAAACAATCAACCGGTGAATCCCAGTGGTCATTTGAAAATGCCGGAGTGATGTATACATTAAAAAAGAAGACAGGAATTAATATTCTCTCTGACACATATTTCAGATGTTCTCCGTATTCAAGCTGTGTTGCTTTTTTTTAAATGAATAGACCAACGTTCCATGGTTTAATGGAGAAAATGTTTATAATTAATGCCTTAATCAGGTCTCAACCTCCGATCTGCCATTGATGATGTTTTACACACACGGCTGAGCAGCTCTGAGCTACACCTGGTGTGTGTTAGTGTGTTAGTGTCAGAGAGAGAGAGAGAGAGAGAGAGAGAGAGAGAGAGAGAGAGAGAGAGAGAGAGAGAGAGAGAGAGAGAGAGAAATCAATTTCTTGAATATTGGATTTCATTTTGAGGGAGAGAGAAAAGCAAGCCTTGCTCAAGCTCATTCTTTAAAGACCTAAAATCCACATGCATGAATCTTTTAGCAGTGGCTGTCTGTGTGATATGGGCTAAGGCGTAGGGGGGAGAGAGGACGGTAGGAGGGGGAGAGAGGAGAGGATGGCTCATGTGAGAGTGAGAGAGTGTCATTTCCCCAAATTTGAAAGCCTTATTCAAGGGACTTTGTCCCCCCATGTATCATGCACAGGAATGTGACATTTTATTTATATGTTTGGATATTTTTTTTATACACACACACACCCAACACATACACACATGTGGTGTGTGTGCGTGCATACCTGCATGCATGCTTGCGTGTGCGTGCGACCGTGCGTGCACGTCTATTTCCAGTATATTTATGTATATCCACTGTATGTGTGTCTTATTACATTGTTTAATTGAGATTGAGATGCAAATTGTGAGCTGTAATGTTCAAGCTGCGTCAACATGACACACACATACATGACACTAATGAACACTGCAGTGGCTGACTGACAACCCTGTACTTACCTTCAATACATTCAATTCCTCATATGTAATGGAAAAAGATGAAACATCATGATTCTATTAACCATTCAGCTTACTAAGTCAGGAGAGAAGTGTATGTTCAGAAGGTGGCTACTTCCTATGCCTGCGTCCCAAATGGCACCCTATTCCCTATACAGTACATTCGGAAAGTATTCAGACCCCTTGACTTTTCACACATTTTGTTACGTTACAGCCTTATTCTAAAATGGATTACATTGTCCCCCCCCCCCCCTCATCAATCTAAACACAGTACCTCATAATGACAAAGCAAAAACAAGTTTCTAGACATTTTTGCAAATTTATTACAAATTAAAAACTGAAACATCACATTTATATAAGTATTCAGACCCTTTACTCAGTACTTTGTTGAAGCATCTTTGGCAGCGATTACAGCCTTGAGTCTTCTTGGGTATGATGCCACAAGCTTGGCGAGGAGTGGCTTCTGTCTGGCCACTCTAAAATAAAGGCCTGATTGGTGGAGTGCTGCAGAGATGGTTGTCTTTCTGGAAGGTTCTCCCATCTACACAGAGGAACTCTGGAGCTCTGTCAGAGTGACCATCGGGTACTTGGTCACCTCCCTGACCAAGGCCTTTCTCCCCCTGATTTCTCAGTTTGGCCGGGCGGCCAGCTCTAGGAAGACTTGACGGTTCCAAACTTCTTCCATTTAAGAATGACAGAGACCACTGTGTTCTTGGGAACCTTCAATGCTGCATAAATGTTCCCCAGATTTTTGCCTCAACACAATTCTGTCTCGGAGCTCTACGGACAATTCCTTCGACCTCATGGCTTGAGGTCGAACTGAGAGACCCTATATAGACAGGTGTGTGCCTTTCAAAATCATGTCCAATCAATTGAATTTACCACAGATGGACTCCAATCAAGTTGTAGAAACCTTTTTTAATTTTATAATTTTTCTTTAACCTTTATTTAACTAGGCAGGTCAGTTAAGAACAAATTCTTATTTACAATGACGGCCTAGCCCGGCCAAACCCAGACAACGCTGGGCCAATTGTGCGCCACCCTATGGGACTCCCAATCACGGCCAGATGTGATACAGGATGGATTCGAACCAGGGACTGTAGTGACGCCTCTTGCACTGAGATGCAGCACCTTAGACATGTCAAGGAAGATCAATGGAAACACGATAAACCTGAGCTCAATTTCGAGTCTCATAGCAAAGGGTCTGAATGCTTATGTAAATAACGTATTTCTGTTTTTAATTTGTAATATATTTGCAAAAATGTCTAAAAACCTGTTTCACTTTGTCTTTATGGGGTATTGTGTGTAGATTGATTAATTTAAACATTTATTTTCTTCATTTTAGAATAAGGCTGTAACGTAAACAAAATGTGAAAAAAGTCAGGGGGTCAGAATACTTTCCGAGAGCCCTGGTCACAAGTAGTGCACTATAAAGGGAATGGGGTGCCATTTGGGACGAACCCTATAACTACGTGTCATACTTCTTACTTATGTGCTGTATAAGGATGCATAATACATTATTCTAAAAGGGACAATAACATGGTAATGAGTGTCACGGTGGTTTGCAAATCTGTTCACTTCAGAATTAAATGCTGGAACACTTTATAACAGGAACTCCTGGGCACCTTGTCTCATGACAACTCAACTGATGAGGACTGTCCTTTCTCAAAACAATGGGCTATCAGACCTGGGTTTAAATACTATTTGAAATCTTTCAAGTAATTTGAGTGTTTGCTTTAGCCTGTCTGCAGTGTCAGGTCAGAATCTGAATCTGGGTGTTGTACTTAAGAGACTTTTCTAGTTGTTCTATTGTAATAGGCAAGCTCAATCAAGCCCAGATAATTATTATTATTATTATTATTTATTATTATTTATTCTCCCCAATTTCGATCTTGTCTCATTGCTGAAACTCCCCAACGGGCTTGGGAGAGGCGAAGGTGGAGTCATGTGTCCTCCGAAACATGACCCGCCTAACCGCGCTGCTTAACACCCGCCAGTTTAACCCGGAAGCCAGCTGCACCAATGTGTCAGAGGAAACACCGTTCAACTAGCGACTGGGTCAGCCTGCAGGCACCCGGCCCACCACAAGGAGTCGCTAGAGCGCGATGAGCCAGGTAAAGCATCCCTGGCCAAACCCTCCCCTGACCCGGACAACGCTGGGCCAATTGTACACCGTCCTATGTCCTATGCCACGGCCTTTAAAATTATATTAAATAGTGTTTGAACCTAGGTCTGTTCTCAGAGCAATGATCTATATGGGAATGCATACCCAGGTACACAGACTAAACAGAGACTTTACTAAGAACATGGAAAACAGGGACTAAAGGACAGTGGTGCTTTATGTCGGACACAGAGAGCTATGAAAGAGAAGTCAAAGGAGAGGGAGAGAAAAGTCAAGAGAGCCATGGATAGATGAGAGGGGGAGGGGGGGGGGGGGGGGAGAGGGAGAGGGGGAAGAGAGAGAGGGAGGGGGGAAGAGAGAGAGAGGGGGGAGAGGGAGAGAGAGGGGGGAAGAGAGAGAGGGAGAGGGAGAGGGGGGAAGAGAGAGAGGGAGAGGGAGGGGGGAAGAGAGAGAGAGAGGGGGGAGAGGGAGAGGGAGAGAGAGGGGGGGTAGAGAGAGAGGGAGAGGGAGAGAGAGAGGGGAAGAGAGGGAGAGAGTGTATGGAAACTGCTCGGCATCCGACCGTAAGGTGCAACAGAGGGTAGTGTGTACGGCCCAGTACATCACTGGGGCTGAGCTCCCTGCCATCCAGGACCTATATACTAGGCGGTGTCAGAGGAAGGCCCAAAAAATTGACAAAGACTCCAGTCACATAGACGGTTCTGTCTGCTACTGCACGGCAAGCGGTACCAGAGCGCCAAGTCTAGGTCCAAAAACCATAAGACAGCTGAACAATTAATCAAATGGCCACCCAGACTATTTACATTGACATCCCCCCCCCCCCCCCTGCTGCTACTCGCTGTTTATTATCTATGCATAGTCACTTTACCCCTACCTACATGTACAGATTACCTCGACAAACCGCACATTGACTGTATACGTATATCCTTGTTATTGTTATTCTATTGTGTTACTTTTATTTATTTATTTTACTTTTGTTTATTTTGTAAATATTATATTAACTATTTCTTGACCTGCATGGTTGGTTAAGGGCTTGCAAGTAAGCATTTCACAGTAAGATATACGCCTGTTGTATTCGGCGCACTTGACAAATACAATTTGATTTGATTTGCGTGAGAGGGAGTGAGTGAGAAAGAGAGCGATAGAGAGAGAGAGAGAGAGAGGGAAAGGGAGGGAGAGTGAGAGAGAGAGAGAGGTTGGGTGGGAGAGTGTGTGGGAGAGAGATAGAGAGAGGGGGGAGGGAGGGAGAGAGGGAGAGATAGAGTAAGAGAGAGGGCTATGGAGAGAGGGCTAGAGGTAGAAAGTGAGAGAAAGAGGTAGAGAAAGAGGATGATGCATGCAGAGTGACACTTCATTGATTGGCACTCTGGCAGAGCTGGGATGGTGGCCCACGTCAGCACTGAAGCGTTCGATTCAGAGTGCATCGACAAATGGGTCCGGGGCGCTCTGGGGAGGGGAGGTGTTTAATTAATGGCCAACTACTTCTCTGTTAGGAGATTAACCAAGAGCAGGGCCCAGGGGCGGGGCCACAGGGGCCCAGAATAAAACTCTGCTCTATCCATCCATCCGGTTGGGAAAAAGAGAGGGATGGGGGAGGTCGCCGATCAATACATAAATTGAACTGGCGTGATAATGGCGATGATCGCACAGCAATGCTAATGACAAAACCGAGTCGCTTAATGATTTCCCTGAGCGGCCAATCGGAGTGTGAAGGCGGAACGCGGTGAGCAACGCGCTCGTGTCATGCTATTAAGTGGAACTTATCCGCACTACGACTCTCTAAAATGTATTGATGACCCATGCTAAATGGGGTAAGAGACAGTGCAGGAAATGAATGTCAGCATGAGGGCCTAAACAATCTGCTCCCGAGTGGCGCAGCGGTCTAAGGCACTGCATCTCAGTGCAAGAGGTGTCACTACAGTCCCTGGTTTGAATCCAGGCTGTATCACATCCGGCTGTGATTGGGAGTCCCATAGGGCGGCGCACAATTGGTCCGGGTTTGTCCGGGCTAGGCCGTCATTGTAAATAAGAATTTGTTCTTAACTGACTTGCCTAGTTACAAAAAGGTTATATTTTACATAATATATGTTTTTATTAATCATACATTTCATTAGTCCATTGTTGACATACTCCCAAAATGTTTTGCTTGTCAGCAATCATGTTTTCAAGATGTGTAACTTTCAAAATACAGAAATCATCCCCGTATGATGCATTATGCAGCATGAAACGCAGCATCAAACTTGATTGCTGGCAACAAAACCTTTTGGGACAACAATGGACTAGTAAAACAAATACCCAAAGATCGTTTTTGGATGGAGTTTTCCTTTAACAGTGCAGATGCCGCAGAAAAATATATTTTAAAACCCATCCAGTCAACTCTCTAGTGGTCCTGAATCGGCTCACAGATAAATGTAATGTGCAAGCATTAATTTTAGAGTTGTCTCAACAATTTCGAACCCTGAATGCCTCAACTGTGTACAGAATGATTACGTTTCCACGACTCACACTCTCTCTCTCTTTCTCTTTTTACTTCTCAATCCCCCCTCCCTCCCTCCTTCTCTTAATACCAACCAAGCACAGCCGACGCTTTGAGAAAATACGTATCAACCAAGATTGATGATACCGCGGCGCTCGTACACTGGAGAGGGTCACATTCTCGCGCTGTGTTGTGGCTTCGTCAAAGATGGATACCTCTGCACTGTCTACACCCCGTCTGATTATGCAGTACAAATAGCTGACTATTGTTACTCGGCATGGCATTTTTGTAATGATTTGCATATTAACACCTCCAACTTCACAGAAAACCTCAGCCAAACCCTGATGATTTCAATTTTTCTTTGCATTTGATGATTTCCTTCCATACCTGGGATCAAATGCTCTTTGAAATCTTTTAAAAACGTTGAGTGTTTTCTCTCGTCTGTCTGGATTGCCAGATAGACAGGGTTAGTAGTTTTAGGACTATCTTACTGGTCCATTAAGCCAGGCAAGTTCAATCGAGTACTAACCTAACGTAGCAGGCCTAAGAAAAACTCTTAAGTGTTCTTTCTTTCTGGCCCTTTCGGGAGGTTCTCTTCTACACTGTCGAACCAATTCAGTAAGTGTGGAGGAGGAGTTAACATGGAGAGTCGCCTTGTTAACATCCAAAAGCGGAAGTCGCATCACAGGCTCTTTTCTATTTCCCCAGAAAACCAGATGCATCCGGTTGTCATCGACACCGCAGAGTGTGGTTGAGTACAGATAGAGTATTTTAAATGATTTAAAATAGTATTTGAATAGTATTTGAACCTTCTCCTTCAGTCTCTGAGTATACAAAGTCCTCGGCCGTTTCTCCGTCTAGCTGGCCCCTTCTCCCTCGACACCAACAACTATTTAGCAATTCTCTTTCATTTCTCCATCAATCAGAAGACTAACACTTCATAACTTCTTCTTCGGGGGAAAGATGTTTCCGTGCAGCTGTTGCTAAGCCTCACAAAGGGAGGTCCATCAAAGAGTGAACCAGAGAAACAAAGAAACAATTGGGTTTGATGGTCTTTCACTAGAAAATGAATTGAATTGATACTCGCATTTTTCTTACAATAATGTTTGTTTATTTCACAAGAAGCTGTTCTGAGGTTCATGATGAAGCATCTAAAGGCATTTGAAGTTAGACATCATGGTTCCAGGAGGAAGGTAGCCAGTCTATGTAAACATTCTCACTGTAATCACTCTGTTCTGCAGTGAAAGCCGATAAATATCCTAGCTAGCTATTCTAAGTCAAAATATAAATAATGTGCCATTCAAACCCATTTGTTATTGCACTGTGAATGTCAAAGAATAGCATAGTCTCTACTTGGGATAGGAGTGACTTCTGAATCGTTTGGAGATAACAAACTGCCATACATGTAGCGTATAGACCGAGCCGGGGTAGATAGCGATTCATCTCGACCTCACAATAGCATATCATCTCACAATACGTAGCAGTATAGCAGTGTAGCATATTTCAGAGTGCCAGACTGGTAACACTATATCTTATGCATGATGCCACCTTGCGCGATGCAATTCTCCGGGATGGAATAGTCTGTGCCCTGGTATGCCATGCACATCTCATCAACTCATTGTTCCCCAACTCTGGGGAGTGAACCCTGGAAGAGAGGAGAGCGAAAGAACACCATTCTAAATGAGTTGCTGTGGAACAGAAAGAGGGAGCACGGGAGCGAATGAGAGAGAGAGAGAGAGAGAGAGAGAGAGAGAGAGAGAGAGAGAGAGAGAGAGAGAGAGATGGAGAGAGAGAGAGAGAGAGATGGAGGGAAGATAGCGTTGACGTGGAGAGAGATGGGAGGGACGGTGGGATCAACGATAAGAGACGAAATGAGAACGATTGATTTGGGAACGCAACAAAGGAAACAGGGATCAAATGAGGGAGAGAGGGAGGGAGAGAGAGACAGAAAGAGAGAGGAAAATAGTGTGAACAAGAACAACAGGGTGTCTGCATTAGAGGGAGTAATTGGCAGACTGAGTAGGGAAAAGGAGAGAGAGAGAGAGAGGATTAGAGAGAGAGAAAGACCTGCTAAAATGAGGATGACAACTCCCATACATTCTATGCAGTGCATCAAAGGCACCATCAGGCTAAGTTTAAATGAGGACATCTCTTCTGCATGAAGGACATCTTTCCCCTAGACACCCACCCAGACTTCCGCTCAGTCTTCCTTCCTCATTCACTCTAAGATTATCCCTTTGATTATGCACACGACCCACATAACCTCCGTGGCATTTACAAGCGCCGCAATTAGAAACAAATGCATTTGTGAATAGACAGAAATAGGAATTACAGCAACAAATGGGAACATCCGTCTCTCTGTATGTTTCTCTCTGCGTCTCTCTTCCTCACACGTTTTCTCTCGTTTTCTACCCCAGGCACAAACCAAGGTCGCTATCCTCATTAACTTGCTGGCTTACTCCAGCTCACCTACAACAATCCCCACCTTCAGCTGCTGTACTCATTACAGCCGAATCATCGGAGAGAGAGAGAGAGAGAGAGCGAGAGCGCGAGAGAGAGAGAGAGAAAGAGAGACATAGACAAACCTTGTATAAAATATGTTGATTTTGTACCTTTAAAACAACATACGATTTTCAATGTTTTATCCACTGTCAGAAAAAAAACAATAGGCTGGGCAGCACTTCCTAACTGATGTATCTACTGCTACCCTTTGGTCTCCATACTAAGGTTTTAACCAAGCCCTACCCTGCTTAGCTATTACATTTGTCTCTGACTATTGCCAATGTGCTATTGTGAGAATGCTTGTTGAGAGATCTCCACTTAAAAACGAAATAGATTCACTGTTGCTATCGAAGTCATTCCAAATGGTAGGTTTAACAGAGCAAATGAAACGTGACCATACTTTATCACTCATATTTCATCAATGATGGTATTTGGCCTATGTAGCATTTGCAAAGTCATCAATAGTGATTGTTTCAATTTAATCCAGAATGAAACAACACATTGACAATACAATAGGCCTATAGGGTTTCAAGCTCCAGTTGATATAAAAAATGGTGATGTTGAATTGTGTTTGGTTGTCAATACAAACAAATAGCAACATTCGAGGGAGAAAGTATCTCCAAAAATCAAAGTTCAAGAATAGCACTAAATCAAACTTTCTATACACTTGAAATAAAGTTTGATTTGATTTAGTCCTATTCTTTAACTTAGATTTTTGGTTAAGATGGAGACGTGAATCCAACATGTAATTCAATAATCTGTAGAAAAACTGGCGTTAAAGCCAAAATAAGTCAGCGCTACAGATGGAACTGTCCAATCAGAAGATACATCTCCTTCAAGTGTTGATATCTGGTTGCGTTGACAACCAAACACATTTCAATGTCATATTTGAAATACAATAAATAACCTATTAACTTGTCGACAAGTTAACAAATAATGTGTTGAATTCATGTCTCCAACTCAACCAAAAATAACAGCTAATGAATGGGATTAAACCAGTGGCTGAGATGGAACTATCCAAGCAGTAGATACATTTATTTTAAATGTTGATATATGGTTGCGTTGTCAACCAAACACAATTCAATATTGCTTTTGTAATACAGTAAATAGCCTAAGGTTAAGGCTATCTTACCAACTAATGTAACATTCAACCTTAAAATGAGAAACACATCCATGGCCACATTGAGGATACTGTAACTATACATGTCTTCTTCTGTCATCATATAAAGCGTGCATGTTCAAGATAGCACGCATAGGTCATCACAGGTCTATGGAGATCTTCACAATAGCTGTAATAATCTGTGAAGAATCTTGATGCACCATGTACTTTACTGTAATCTCAACTGCAATCTAGTTCAATTTGGTTGTGCTATTAGATGAAGCACAGTGAGAACACATTCAGTTGTTGTATAAATACACATAATGTCTGACGTTGTATTCCCAGTTGAACTTTACTGTGCTTTTAAATGGTTGGGTGACAACTTAACAAAACATCTGAGAGGTTTTTTTCCATTTGGAATTTTCTGGTGCTTTTAGATGACTGAAAGCGCAGTGATTTGATTGGACATTAGACTTAACTTTTGGCTGTCTTTTTGCGTGGGTGAATATAGGTCGTTATCTCATTGATCAATGTTGACAACCAAACACATTTCAATGTCATATTTGAAATACAATAAATAACCTATTAACTTGTCGACAAGTTAACAAATAATGTGTTGAATTCATGTCTCCAACTCAACCAAAAATAACAGCTAATGAATGGGATTAAACCAGTGGCTGAGATGGAACTATCCAAGCAACCAAACACTCGCCTCCCTACCTCTGAGGAAGTACAGTTCCCGCTCAGCCCAGTCAAAACTGTTCGCTGCTCTGGCACCCCAATGGTGGAACAAACTCCCTCACGACGCCAGGTCAGCGGAGTCAATCACCACCTTCCGGAGACACCTGAAACCCCACCTCTTTAAGGAATACCTAGGATAGGATAAAGTAATCCTTCTAACCCCCCCCTCCCCCTTAAAAGAGTTAGATGCACTATTGTAAAGTGGTTGTTCCACTGGATATCATAAGGTGAATGCACCAATTTGTAAGTCGCTCTGGATAAGAGCGTCTGCTAAATGACTTAAATGTAAATGTAAATGTAATGTCTCAACCAAATATTACCCAATTATCCACGTCGAAATGACGTAGTGTGCCCAAGTGGGAAGTAGAGGAAAGCGAGCATGAAAGAAAAGGAAAGAGAAGGAAGCAGAGGAGATATTAAGGAAAGAGAGGCCGGGAAAGAAGAGGAATGAGAGAGAAAGAGAGTAGGCAGACAGAAGGAAGGAGAAAGAGAGGACAGAGTCAGAAAATCCATTAGGGAACAAGGGAGGAGCTGAGAGAGATGAGAGATGTGTGAGCAAGTTATACGCCCGGGTGCTCAGTCCTTATAACTATAGCACTTGGCATGGTGTGATTTGATAGATATCTACTGCCCAACTCGTGTTATTCATCACTGCCATATTTCCACAGGCCTGGGGAGTGGCAATTCAGTGCAGAGGAGAAGTGTAAAGATTCCACTTTCAAGAACATTGACTAAATCCTAGTCTTAACTGATTTAACAGAGCTCTCGCTCTACAGCTTTCTGATGGCTGAGTCAGAGTTCAATAAGCTCTACAAGCACACCATTGATTAATGAGCGAGCTCGGTTTAAAGTGCAATGTCTATGGAAACCAAATAGTGGATCCTACTTTAGGAGAAAGTTATTTTATTTGAAATGAGCTATGAATTTTTCCACAGGCAATGTCATTATCCGTATGCTTTCCAGCCATTTATTCCTTTGGGAAAAATAGTTACTCAATTCTATTTTATTCTTAATATATGGAATGGACAGAGGTTTATAAATGAAACAATGCCTTTTCTTATATTATACAAGGCCTTTTCTAGGTATTGTTCACGGTAGGGTTTTACAAGAGGAACATGTTTTCTGGGGCAACACCAAGGACAGGAGTAGATGGATAGAGTGAGGCTCAGTGAGGCTTTCGGGCCAGAGGGGACGTAGAGGATTAAATGGCTACTCATGAGACTCACCCAACCCATCCATGAGACTCACCCAATGAAAATAAAGGGGGAAAAAGGGATCCAAAATAACAAAGCAGTCAAACAAGAATGAAGTAGGGAGCATGAGATAAAGTGATATCTGCTCATTTTGAGCTCTGTGGCTATGTTTTATGCACCAGTATGGTGTAGGATGAAGTTGCCCCAAGACATTGATCTTGGGTCAGTTTAGCATTAGGATTGGTGGAGGGGATCTGATCCTAGATCTGCATCTAGGAGATACTTCAGTATAGTTTATGGTTATGTGTGTGGGGGGGGGGGGGGGGGGGCAATGAAATACATCATGGTCCGGGAGTTAAACATGCTTGATTTGGATGTTAAAAACTTGTGTGGGTGCAGATCTAAGAAACATTGGAGCAAGCTATTTAATTTTTTTTTTTTTAAATGTTTTTCCGATTCCTACAATTGCAGCGTTTGGTTTGGAGAATAGAAAATGAAATATGGCTGAAACAAGCTAGCAAACAAAGTTAATAGGGAACTTCCTCTTCCTGGTTAGACCTAGTCATGTAACATGGGATTCACCCGTCAGTGTGCTTGACAGGCTGCTGTCCACTGTCATGTGGGGCTGAACTTCTGAATTCCGACTGTCGCTGCACAATTCAAGGCTGCTGAATCTCTGCTTGCAATGTTAGTGTAACCATAGTATCACAGGTAGGGTTTACTAAAGGGCAAGATAGCGAGAAAGACAGACAGAGAGAGTGACACCGAGAGAGAGAGAGAGAGAGAGAGAGAGACTGATATGGCTCACAAGAGAGCGAGAGCGAGAGCGAGAGCGAGAGCGAGAGCGAGAGAGCGAGAGCGAGAGCGAGAGCGAGAGAGCGAGAGCGAGAGCGAGAGCGAGAGCGAGAGCGAGAGAGAGAGAGAGAGAGAGAGAGAGAGAGAGAGAGAGAGAGAGAGAGAGAGAGAGAGAGAGAGAGAGAGAGAGAGAGAGAGAGAGAGAGAGAGAGACTGATATGGCTCACGAAACAGAGAGAGAGAGAGTTGGCACACGAGAGAAAGCGAGAGAGAGAGAGAGAGAGAGAGAGAGAGAGAGAGAGAGAGAGAGAGAGAGAGAGAGAGAGAGAGAGAGAGAGAGAGAGAGAGAGAGAGAGAGAGAGAGAGAGAGAGAGGGGCGGTAACTAGACATGATTAAACCCTATCATCTATTGCAGCTTGGTGCTTTGATCCGTCTTCAAGGCCGCACACTCCGGCTCTGCTCCACTCGCATTAAAAGGTGACTAGTCTCTCCCCACCATGTTTCATCATAGATTTACCATACATAATTTACAGTAGCCCCAGGGGAATCATGGGATTAAACACAAACACATTTCTGGGTAAAAATAATCAGACAGGAGTCTTCAGACATATCACGAAATGAAGTACAAATGGGTATTAGGGTGGCCATTTTGGACACAAAAGGGAAAGACAACTCCTAAGACTCCTCCTTTTCGTTTTCTTTGACTTCCCATTTTCTTTCCTGATCTCCTCCTTCCTTATACCCTCTCTTTCTATTTCCTTTATTTCCTCCTTCCCTCCCTCCTCTACGCCTCCTTCAGTGGATCCTTTTTTCTCTGATTCGGATTCAGATTTTCAATTTCAAGGTGCTTTACAGGCATAACATGTTGCCGGGGCAATCAGCAGAGAAACAATTGAACGCTTAAAGTGGTTGTAACGACATCAAATTGGGCCGCTGTAACAGCAGGCGTGGTATCAAGGGTGAAAATGAACAAGATTAATACGGCGAATAAATGTTTCCTCTACATGTTGAGTAGGCCTTTCCTCTGGCTGCGGGATGTATGGGGAGCCTCGGTGACACACAACCCTATTAGAGCCACAACAGGTGGGAATCTGTGGAAGATTTCTAAAAGGTCAAAGTCCTTTCACTTTCAACCACATCTCTCTCAATCTCAATCTCTCTCTTTCCCAGTTTTTCATTCCCCCTCATCTTCACACTCAACAAGTGAGATAATCTCTTACATGATTACCCCCCTCTCTTTCTATACTCTTTTTCCTCTCTGGCCCTCCTTTTTTGTTCACAGAGCAATGACAATGATCTCTCTCTCTCTCTCTTTCTTCCCCCCTTCCTCCTCTCTCTTTTCTTCCATCCCACTCTCTGTGTCTGTCTCATCCATCCTCTCTCTTTCTCCCTATCTGTCTCTCTATTCCTCCCTCTCTATTCTCTGTCTCACTCTAGCCCTCTAGGGACATCTGGTTTCAGAGGTCAATCTCAATGGGACCCAAGGATTTTTCTCACTCTCTCCCTACCTCTTTCTCGCCCTCATCCCTCTTTCTATCCCTCGATCCCTCCCTCTCACCGTAGGGGACTGAGGGACAGTGCATTACAAGCATATGTTGGTCCCCTATGCCATGACAATTAATGCGGGGGGGGGGGGGGTTAAGGGGGGAGAGAGAGAGGGAGAGAGAGAGAGAGAGCCCGCATTTCAATACATTACCATACTAAACAGGCTGGCGGCGGGGCGTCTTATACCCAGGCCCCGGCATAGACACACACACAAAGAGAGAGAGAGAGAGAGAGAGAGAGAGAGAGAGAGAGAGAGAGAGAGAGAGAGAGAGAGAGAGAGAGAGAGAGAGAGAGAGAGAGAGAGAGAGAGAGAGAGAGAGAGAGAGAGAGAGAGAGAGAGAGAGAGAGAGAGAGAGAGAGAGAGACTGCTAGCGCCATGCACAGCAGACACTTGAAGGAAAACTTCCCTGGTGAGTCTCATTCTAACCTCATCAGATGGGGTGTTTGGATAAGGGCTGAGTCCAAAATGGCACCCTATTGCCTATATAGTGCACTATAGTTAACTACTTTTGACCAGGGCCCATAGGGCTCTCTATATGCAATAGGGTGCCATTTGGGACTCAGATAAGCTGCAGCACTGAATTCTGATCAACCTGGGTTTGACTCAACGTGCCAAAATGTGTGGATAAATTACATTACTGCATATGCCTTTATAATCGGTTAATTGGCAGTGAAATTATCGTCACTTAGGCTTTCAATTGTTCAATGTTATTAACTTTTGCTCACACACGCATACACAAACACACACACACACACACACACACACACACACACACACACACACACACACACACACACACACACACACACACACACACACACACACACACACACACACACACACACACACACACACACACACACACACACACTACACATTTCTGGCAAAATGCAGATTGCAGAAGCCAAAAGCTAACTGGGGAGTGGGATTCCCAACGTATAACAAACTTTTGGTGATATATAATTAAACATTCTTCAGCTCCATTGCCATCCCCCAAAAAACAGATTGACAACTCCAGGGAGCTTTGGAAGAATTAGGGTAATAGGCTTTGTCAAATTGAGTCAAAATGCTATTTTTTTTGTCAACATCTTCTCAGGTGTGTCTTTTATAAAAACTAAAACAATGGAATACAAACAAACAGCAACTTTTGACAGGTTTATAAATAAATGCAGAGCCTGTGTACAGCAGCCTGGTTGAATTACTGATTACTATCATGAATTCCATTAACGGGGTATTGACACTGCATATCTCTCTATCAAATCTGTTCCATATAAAGTCAATGTCTTTCTATGCTAATGAAGAACCAGCTTTGTATCCTGCGACATTTCAATGCAAATGTCTAGAAGTGTAGCTATGTGGGCGAACTTTTGAGAAAATACCATATTGTCGGTCTACATTGCGTTACATAAACAGATGAAAATAGAATGTGAATGTAAGCCTACTGTGTGTTATATTCAAATGCTGGAAAATATGAATATGGTAATAACACCATGCAAAAGCGAGAACAAGTTGTGTAGTAATGTATAGCCTAACTCCCTTAAAAGTATTGTGTAAGGTGTTTTGGAGCAGGCTATGGACTCATGGGTCATTATTAGAGTAGGTAACAGAGTTCCAGGGTAGGGTAGGTAACTTTCTAAATGTAATCCATTACAGTTACTAGATAGATACCTGTCCAAAATTGTAATCAGTAACATAACTTTTGCGTTAACCAAAATCAGTAACGTAAATCAGTTACTTTTACTTTCGCCTTAAGAGGCATTCGAAGACAAAAATGAATATTATCAATTGAATGACATCTAATGCAGGATAAATGGCTTTAAATGGATGTTGCATTTTATATGGCTTTCTACTTCAATACAGATGGTAATACGATTAGGATATATCTTTACATTAAAAACCCTAAATCTGTCAGATTTCCAGTCATTCCAAATGATTTAATACCCCTTAATCTTCAAGAATAGGACTTGGAATTATGGAAATATAGATTAGCCAAATTGTTTTACCTGAGTATAACTCAGAAACGAAGGACTTATTAGCCTACTCTGTTGTTTATGATTGTGTTGTCATGGAGGACTGATTGGGCTCATTGCTTCGAGTTGAAAAATAAATGCTGCTCTTATGGAATGGCATGCTTTGAGCACTACCGAAAAGTGCTATTTGCATTTGAAAAGGTAATGCCATATGATGCATTTGCTATAGCCCTATTGTTTACGTGTTTTTATCAGCACAAATTAGATTGAGCAATGAAAGCCCCACTTGTGTTCTTCTTAAATTAAACTCGTTTTTGACTGTATTTTTAGCACAATACCAAGGAGGAGGAGTTCAGAATGGAGGAACTCTCTCAAACTTTTTTTCCAACCCACAGGCCTGTTCAACGTCTAGTTTTCATTTACATTTAGTTGAGTTATCAACTCCAACGCGATTTCAACGTTAAATCAACAGAACATGTCACCCTGTCATTGGATTTAGGTGAAAAGTTGGGTGAAAGAAATATTGAATTCCCTTACGTTGATGACTTTTTGTAAATCCAATCAGTTTCCCACGTTGTTTCAACGTCCTCATATTGATTTCTGTTGCTGAAATTACGTAGAAATGACTTTGATTCAACCAGTTATTGCCCAGTGGGATAGGCTCAGTGGGATCCGCACTACGCAGCTGTTGCAAGATCACATTTTTCACTGTCTGCCCACTGGTCGCAAAAAAAAGATTGATGGGCAGCTTAAACTTATTCAAAACAAACATTATTGGGTTAAAATACACATATTGGCTAAATCTGTGAACAGCCATCCACAATAACCACAATCCGTAAGTCAAAAACAGCTAAATGAGAAAGCAGCAGTGTGATTCACATAATTGCGCTAAGTAGATATTAATAATACGTTATATCCGTATCGTCCGTAGGCTATACACCACTGCTGTCGTCCTTACCTCCAAGCGTTTATTCAAGTTGGAAGTATAATCTTTGAAGACAGACAACAGTCGCACCATTGGAAGACAAACACATTTGCTGTGTCATCATAGTGGTCTCTGACTTGTGGTCAGACTCCCTCAGGCGGAACAAACTTAAACTTGTGCTTTTTTTCAATGCTGATTTGAATGTAATTGAGAAAACAGGAAAGTGTCATAATTTTTTTTTCTCCGGCAGACATATTTTCTGAATTTAAAAGTAATCATCTAGTTTTTCAAATGTATCTGTAATCTGATGACAATATGTTTGCTGGTAACATAATGGCTTACAGATAAAATGTTTTGTAATCGGTTACATGTAACTGATTACAAAACATTTTAACATTTTAACTGTAAGCCATTATGTTACCAGTTACCAACTCCCCAAGGCTGCAGAGTTCCTAGGGGAGCCTCCCCCTTCCTGGTTAGGCTTACTCTCATTGTAAGAGATTCCCCAGTAGGGAAACGCCGCTGTTCACTGCCCAGGTGCTTAACTTTCGAAATCCGATTCCGTCACTGTCCACTTCAATGGTGCTGAATTTCCATATTCCAATTATGTCGCTGTCCACTTCAATGGTGCTGAATCTGAATCTCCCTTATTACATCTTGTTGGGTGACTCTGACTCATTTCATTTGACTTTCAATGGGATATATGATGTGTATGGAATATCAGGCGTTGCATGCTTCAACACTGCAGAGCAGGTAGTCTATCATCACGTTGCTGTACTCATATGCTACTATCGTGTTAATCCCAGTCATCTCACACACATATGGTGTGTAGCCATGTGCATAAACCCTACTTAATGCAGTTTTTTTTCTAGACGGGTAGGCCTAGTGATATTCCAAAACGCTCATGTGGACTCAATTGCATGGTCTTCCAAAAAGTGCAGTTACAGTGATCAAAATGGTTTGCTTTTCCATAATACGAGTTCACTGGTCTATTCAGTTTTCACTGTAGGATGTCTCCTATTTTAAGGTATTGGAACTCCATCCAATCTCTGGTCATGTGGGCAACCGCTGGGCACAAGCCCAACAAAACAACCCGAATAGAACATTCACCCTTATTCACCCTTTATCCAATAGCCTATAATTCAGATACTCACCACGCACGTATTCCTCGTAGCTCCACCTATCGCTCTCTCACTCTACCTCGGTCCCTGTACTACGGTTATTATGTCTGTCCCCCGGTGGACCACTGTTTCTCCGAGTACTGCAGCAACACTAGGCTTGCTATAAATCACATTGCATTATCACCGCGCCGTTTTCGCCTCGCGCGTTTACCCGCCTACCATACACCTCGGATTGGCCAGCCCGCCTCCTTTCCCACCCTCTCCGAAAGTGGCTGCAGTGCAATTGTAGCTCCCACCCCTTCCTTGGTGGCGATGATTGGAAGAAAGGAGTTCTCCTTGAACTGTCAATCATGCCTTTTCTTGTGCTCTTCGCATTTGTTGTTTCTCGGAGCGATGCATTGAGTGCGGGGCGACAAGACGCGTTGCATACCGACAGAGATCGAGGAGAGTAAGCTAATTACGGGACGAATTGTATACTACAGAACGCACATATTGTATCCATTAGTTTGCAATGTTCTGTCGAATATTTGGCAGAAAACAGTTGAGTATTTACCTTCGTGTTCAGGTGCGCATTTGAGCACATCTTCTCTCCAAACCATTTAAAACAACATTAATTCAGTGTCTGGAATATTTGCGATTATTTTGCACCAAGATTTTGTGTCATTTGGTATTCCCTCTACGTCTACGAAAACATCAACAACCCCTTCTTTGGTTAAGGGGTGGGGGGGTTATCAACGAGAAAAGTCAAGGGAATAGACATGTTTTTGTTCAGTCACATGTAAAAGCAGTCGGTTATTGCTGTTGGACATAAATAAAACACACCAGGTAGATCTTTTCACATTTTTCCTGCAAAGGCTCCATAGAAGGGGAACGGTATTCTACTACGAAAACAACATCGAAAAATCTATCGAAACATCAAAACATGAGCTGCCCAGTCTTACGAAACGTGTTCGCTGGTTTGCTCCTCGCACTGCTGTCGAGTGGTAAGTTCTAGTAGGCTACTTTGATTTGATGTTGCCGCTGGATTGGATCCATACATGCATCTTCCCCTTCATTCCCACTGGTACGGTGCTGTAGGTGAATACTAATGCCGAGGCTTCGTGATGGGGGTCTACCTGCTTATGAATCATGCGTGTGTGTGTGTGTGTGCTACAGTGCACACTCGGTTTTCATTTGCTCACAGTTTGGAGAGAGAGAGAGATAGGGAGCGCGCGCGAGGGAGACAGAGGTGTGAGTGGATGAAACAGTGAGTATGAGTTAGCATGTGCTAGGTATAGGCTACAGCCTTTGCGCAGCGCACGGCTCAATCTTCAGCTTGCTTGTAGCCTACGAGTGGTGCATGTTAACACATTTCACTTCAGAATTCGAGACACCCCATTCCCATGCTCTCTGGTCTATCAGAACGCGGGCGCATTCCAATACGTGACATGATTGATCTGGTGGTAACCCGTGCACATGACGTTCGTACTATGGCGCTAAACTGCTACATAATTTCCGATGCAGTACAAGCAGTTGAGAAGAGTGTAGCAAAAAAAAACATTTTCTGCAAGGTTGAGAGATAATAATAGACAGCGAGATAGATCTTGGGGCATTCCAACACGCACAGGGCACTCTGTACAGTGTAGCCTAGGAACCTTCACTACTTTCCCCCCGCCGTGGCTAGTTATTTATCCACCACATTGTCTGTTGCTTTTAACGTTTTCTCACCGGGCAAAGATAATTGCAAGATAATTGCGGTGATCGCCTGTACATCCGGAGGATTCATAGGGATTTAAGTATGCTCCGTTATTAATTCCACAAAGGATGTAGGCGCGTCACAAATTGGACAATGGTTTATTCTGTATGTTGTGCAATGTGCACCGCAGAGGAAGGGAAACTTGGGCATCACAAAAGTGCCAAGTCACATGGAGCGCCGGAACATAAATAGCATTGCAATATAAGTTAAAGCCCTAATGCTTTTTCATTTCCTACCGTGACCGATATTATAACCATCTTGCAGATTTGTTTTATCTCAATCCACGCACTGTTGATGTTGTTGTAGATTCTCTTATGCCTCCCCCCGCGCTCCTTCCAACATCTGGTGCGCCCCTTGCGCACGTGCATGACGCAAACCACATATTAAATCACACATTAAACCACAGATCACACATGCGTGCCTCGATAACTCTCCCTCATTACCTTTGGGAAATCATGAATGAAATAAATAACCTGGCCTTAATAACAATAATTGATGTGTCAGTGTAATAAGATGCTATAATTGCTCACAGATGCAGGCCGGGCCAGGTAGATTCCTACTCCCATGTTCCTTCCGGTCAGGAGTGGTGGAGTACCCAGCTGGTTATGGTGGGATTCGAGTAGGGCCTAGGCTACACCAGGAATGGGGCAGATGGACAGCCCTGCAGGACACAAACACCAAACAGAACAGCATGAAACCATCTGATTATAGCGCCTTATTGGGTTCACAGTACCAATTCACAGCCTGCTAAGGACAGATTACCTTTTTTGAATGGATTGAACTAAAATTGCATTTTACAAACCTACCATATCCACATGTTCGAGCACTAAACTGTAGAGTTGATGAATGTAGCCCAGAGAGGCCATATTCTTGTTTTAAGTGTGTAGCACATTAAAAGCTACAGTTTGCAGTTGACTGAAAATACTGTATATCAGTGTCATCTTTGTTCTGTGTGGTACATTGACACTATAGTATGAAGTTGACTGAGAGTATATCATTGCCATCTTTAGAAAACGATGTAGCCAGTTTCCCGGCTGCTGCTACCGCCACACACCCACTCATGTGGAGGCATGCATGAATGATGAGGGAGGAAGGATGGAACACAGCCATTAAAAGCCTGGTCAGCTCCCTGTTAAATCATGCAAGGTGCCTCGAAGACGTGAGCGTGTGTAGCGCTCATTGGAGTGTGTCAGATGGAGTTCCCACTCCCAAATGGACCCTTAGTCCCTATAGTGGTTACACCCTATGCACTTGTGTAGATCTGTGAGGATTGAATGGGTATAAGCAAAGTATGGAAATGTACTCCTATAGCTTGTCAGGGAGCTAGGAAGGGTCAATATTGCTTAGACCTATTACAGTCCTCTCGGATCTACACAAATGCACAGGGTATAAGGGCTAGGGGGCGATTTTGGATTGGGCAGATCATTCTCATCTCCGTTGCTATTTGAGTCATTTATAAATCAAGTTTGCACTGCTTGATTGAATCTACATCCATTTAGTCATTGATCAGCACTCCTGTTAGGCTGCTATAATCGTTGGCTACTATGAAGTGTCAATCATCAAGTTGGTTTCTGCTGACCTGTGCAGTGACGTTCAAAGTTGCAGCTGTTGCATCTCTGAGCACAATGCCTAGTGAGCATTCTGAGGAGCACCGATGTGCTATGGACCTTTCGGCATAATGGCTTTGGCTGTATTGGACTGAGAGATGCTAAGTCATTAGTTTCCATCCTGAGACAGAGTGATAACCAAGGTCGTATTCATTATGGCACACGGTAGCAAAACGTTATGCAGTGGAACATGAAAACAAATGCTTCTTATTGGACAAGTCCAGGTAGTTCCTCTCTGTTTCAGTCTGTTTTCTATCCATTTGGTGCCTAGTGAATTCTATGCGGTCATTGCCCCCATAGCAAAACGTTTTACAATGGAACACAAAAAGAAAAGAAAATCCTCATTGGACAAGTTCAAGTCGTCTCTCCCTGTTTCAGTCAATTTTCTAATGTTTGGTGCCTAATTAATAGGACCCGGTTCTCCTAAACCTTTCTCGTCTACGTCAGAGATGGCACGCTGGGAGACTTTGCTTCCCACTTATTTTCTCAATGAAAGCTAACTAAGCCTGAGAAAAGAAACTACACGCCCCCACACCAAATTAAACCATTTAGACTCCACAAAGAGGATCGCTGTTGTGACAGACACCTGCAGTAAGTACCTTATTATGAGGTTCATGTTAGCATGTACTTTACTGGTAATGATAAATATGCTGCGGTGCTGCTCAAGATGATATTTCATGGTCTAGGAATAGGAGATGCTAATTTACGACCTCATGATGTAAGCACGCCAGTAACACAATCTAGCATCTGCACAAAGACATAGCACCTGCTTCTATACAGATTCACATTCTAACACATGCTCTTACACAGTAATACATTCTATCCAATTACATATCTGTATGCTGAGAGAAATTACCTTAAGTCAAGGTCACATATCAGCATAACCTGGCATTTGACCTTTGGTCTTTACCTTGGTAGCAGACCAAGCGCAATCAAAAGTTCTCTAATCCATTTGATGCACTACATAAACCTCTCTCTACTTTTCCACATTACAGTTTTGGATCCCTCTCAGACACGTCATCCTTAACCTTTGAAAATACTCTCCTGTACATCACTGAAGCCATTTTCAAACAACCCAACAGATGCTTCTAGCTACAAACTAATCCAAACTAGCATCCAGAGGACTTAAGGTGGCCATAATGAATCAAAGGGTACAGGTGTGGGAAGTGTTACGGGGCGTATCGGGCGCAGGTAAAACAGGCGGGTCGCTGCGTCGCCCGCGATCCCTCTCGTTACAGCGACATATGGGGGGGGGGGACAAGTGGGGTCAAGGCGCGTGGCACATCGTGGCACATGTTGATGGCATGGCCCCCCTGTTTGTGCTCGGTCAAATCACCGACTTTGGCTGGGAGATGAAGAGCTGCAGACGCGTCTGTGTGCCAGCACCAACAGATGCCTCCAGCTCCTAATCTGGAGGGGCCTCTCTTCCCCTCTTTCCTGCCTCCCTCCTCCCTCCTCCTCCCCCGCCTCCCCCACGTTTGAAAGCCACCATTTCTGTGCCGCCGTTGTTCTCCAAGCCTGGCTTGCATATGCTCCTCTTTTTTGGAGCCTGTATTTTTTTTGCCTTTTTCTCAGTTCTTCTTCATCTGTTGCCAGACACCATTGGATGTGAAACTGAGAAGCCCGGGGTTTGAGTCTCATGGAGTTGCTCTTTTGGAGAGAAAAATAGAGACGCTGGATGCTGTGGGAAGTATATATAGCAGTGACCTGACAGAAAACAAGTGGGCTGTGTGATATTTCACATTTTCAATTCGATTTTTATAAGGCCCTTTTTACAGTTGTATGGGGGGTATGTGAGACTGTATACTGGGGTTTGTGCTATGGATGATGTGCTTCCACCGTATCACTCATGCTGGATGGAGAATTGATAGATAGCCTTGTGTGGTTTGAACTAAATCAGTAAGTGTTGCTATGGAGAGAGGCACCATGGAGAGAATGGCCCCAAGCGTTTCTGTGGAATCTTCCACTATTCCACCCCTGCCTATTACTGACCTTATCTTGGCTTAAACAGGACTGGCCTTAGAGGCTATTCCATCCAAATCTACGTCCAAATATGTTTCTGTGGGTTTCTTGGATTGTTTTCAACAGGGTGAGGGTGGTGAGATGTGCTGGCCTCTGGAATGATGCTGTAATGTTAGTGGCTTTCAAGCTGGAACAGTGACATGGGGTCATGGGGTCAAACTCTAGATGGGCACTCTGAGTGTGGAGAGGAGCGAGAGGGGGGAGAGGGGCGATGGTTGATGGCCAGTGCTCTGTCACCTCAATGCCCTTGAGATTTCCTGTGGTGAGTTTTGATAAACACTTCACTGGCCTCCCATATTGGTTCTAGCGAGGCAATTATACATAAGTGTCAGTCCCATAAATAATGATTACAGCCAGGCTTGTTTGTAATTATAATCACAGTTATTATATATGGAGTTCAATGTAATGGACATGAACCAGGATCACTTTCAATGTGGGACAGGTTCTTTTACTGTGTTAAATTACAGTAATACACTGTAATACTTCTCTTCTCTCTCACCCCGCCTCCTTGTCCTATTCCCAGCTCAACCCAGACGGCCAGCGCTGCCCTGTGCATGAATATGTGCATGAGCAATGGGCCCTCAACCTAATAGTAATGAAAAAAAGCCTATGTTTTATTTAATGCAGGAAGAGAAACATAATTCAAGTGGCAGCAGAATGTATGTAGAGGTAGAGAGAAGTGGGAGGCCCATATACTGTACACCCCCCCCCCCCCCCCACACACACACACACACACACACACACTGAATTATATACACACACACTCAAACACAGCCTTTATAGGGCCACCCACAAGATGAATTTAAACAATTCCCCCAGTGAAGGTGCGAACAGTAAATCAATGAAGCCCATCGGAGCCAGGAGCACCCAGCCTTGAGGGGTAGAGAGGAATATCTATATATTCATACATCTTTGTGCACATGAATAACTTTCATTGATCTCTTATCAATACAGGCATATAGGGAAAATCGAATATGTCTCTGGCACAGGCTAAATCCTCATTCCTCTCTTTCTGGCTCTGAGGCTTTAGCCGGGGCATGTAGATTGAGCTATCTGGAGAGACAGAGAGACAGAGAGACAGAGAGACAGAGAGCGGGAGAGATTTTACCCCCCTCTGTCTCTTGTCTTTTTGTGTGAGGGCGTTAGCATCGTTGGAAACACAATTCAGATTAGAGCAGCCGCTGCTTCTTTCTCCTGTGGGAGCTGTGAGGGACCCGGGTCCTGCTTCTCTCCCTGTCCTCATTACCAGAGACAAGAAGCTTCGCTGGCAAATCAATGGAAGAGGCTTAGGAAACTAATGCAGCCTGGTCCATGCCTGATGGGACTGTGGGTGTGTGTGTGTGTGTTTGTGTGGGGGGGGGGGGGGGGGGTGAGTTTGTCTGTGTATGTGTGCGTGCATGCAAGCGTGGGTGCATCTTTTTGTCTGTGTGTGTGTGTGTGTGTGTGTGTTTGCAAACGTGTGATTGTCTTGTGTTTGGCTATGTGGAGGAGTGTGTTAATTTGTACAACAACACAGGGGAGACAAACATTAGTTTCCACCCTGCTGCTCTATTGTGGTCTGTTAGAGTACTCTCCATGCACCCGGTTAACCACGGTAATATTTACCACTGGGATATGATACTGCAGAAGCCCTAGAATTACTTTGAGATAACATTGGATTTATCATCTGAATCCATTTTAGTGCAATACTAATAGGGTAACATGGGGTACGATGCTCCCCCCCTTGCAGATTTTTTTGTTATTTAATAAAAAATATATTTTTAAGAAAGGATTATTTGACCAGCTACTGGGTTAAGATGCCCCCATGGGGTCTCACAGAAGTGTCCCTATTTTGCACGCACAGTAAATTCTCTTTCTTCTTTTTTACCTTCTCCTGACACTCCATTATGTACAGTTAAACTAAACTCATTTGAATAAGGCAAGATTGTAAATCCCAGCAGTCTCTAAAATGAAATTCAAGAGCAAATGGTTTTCAATAGTTTGTAATATCTATACATTTTTAGGAATATAAAAGATGAAATATTGATTAAACACACACACACACACACACACACACACACACACACACACACACACACACACACACACACACACACACACACACACACACACACACACACACACACACACACACACACACACACACACACACACAGCTCGAACCAGACTGGTTGCTTGTGGATGGATATGGATGGATAATTCTGGGTGCCTCTTCATAAAACCGTAAAACCAGTCTATGCCTGCCAACCGCCTTTCTTTATTGAATGTGTTTTGGATTCCCATCCTCTCGGGTCAACGGCAAGTTTTTGGACATCCCATGATGTAAGTCCGAAAAGGGCTCAGTGAAGACTGGTAACCCACTCAAAAGGCTGTGGCCTGGGGTTTTGACTTGCTTGTCTCAGTGGCACTTCAGGGTTTTGGGTGGCATAATAAAAGCACAGGACTCTGCCCTGCCCATTGTCAATAGAATTCAGGGCACAATGAAGCACCTCTTTGTCAGATAAATTCTTGTAAACTCTCATCTGAAAAGAAAAAAAAGAAAAGGAACAGAAAATGGGCATGTGGGGGGTCCTCCCCCAGATATATTTTTACATTTTAAAAACATATTTCCTGCAATTCTACACAGTTTCACAGTACTTATCATGCCTCTCTTGTGGAGTATTTTGAGGGCTATTTTGAAAAAGAAAAATTAGCTGTTTAATAGCTCATCTCATGTTATTCTTTACATTTTGCCATGAGGATGAGAGAAAATTTGGCCGTTTTAGAGCTAATGTCCTGCTACTCTACATGTTCCCATGAGGCTGAGAGAGAATGTTGCACTTTTAAACTGTTCAGTGAAAATCTCACTTTTAAAAGTTCATATTATGTTAACTCATACTCAAATAATGTTGTTGACTCGTCTACTTGTATTTTGTGGCCAAAGCATACATTGGAGGGAAAAAAACACTTCAAAAAGCCAACCTCAAACTTGTATCTCAAACAGACTTAATATTAATATTAATATTTCCTCATAGAGGATGAGCTGGCCAATCAGCGGTGTACTCGCATTAATATTTTTAATGACTGGTATAAGCCCAGACCATTCTGTTGTTGGGGTATGCCCACACCATTCCAACACAGAAAATATGCTTTTTAACATACTTAATTACTATGTTTTGGGATGGAAACTATTTTACTCATATTGTAATTAATTATAGGTCAGATTTAATAGAAATCTGGTAACACTGGACAGTTACTTTAAAGGTAGACTTTGGGCAAAATGCAAAAATAACATCTTTAAACTGTATAAATGACCAATGCACCATTATACCTGGTAATGTAATGCTTAAAAAATGGATGAATAAGATATTTGGCTACAGAAATGCAATTTCTTTCTGCTCTCTACAGCTTCCGTCCAAAAACAAATCTTGTGAAATTACATACACACATATTGGAGGAGTTACTGGTTAGCAACAAGTGGCTAGCTTAGCTAATGAAGTAGCTACGTCAGTCACGACATGCATGACAAGAATGACACATCGATGAATCACCAAAGGCTCACCATTTCTGTTTGAAAATTGAGAAAGAGGAGGAGTTGGACCGTTTTCGTACCCAAAGTCAACCGTAATTACCTGCAATTTTACACATGTTGCCATTGCTTATGACATATTCATATGCTATCTGGGCCCCCCCCCCCCCCCCCCCCAAAAAAAGACAAATATTAGTATATTTTTTTAATTTTAAAGACATTTTTGAGGGTGGCGAATCTACCTGTTCTGAATTTTGGGGGGACACATGTCCTTATATCCCCTGTGGCAATTTTGTCTATGCAATGTATCCAGAGGTGGGAAACTACTGTAGCTGTCCTCCGGCTACACCATAGTGCTACCCTAGAGGGTGTTGTTGAGGCTACTGTAGACTTTCATTGCACACCAGTGTGTCTTAATCAGTTCTTTGGTGAGATGTGAATATATTTAGTACAGTTTTACAAAAAAATATAACTTTTTTAATGTTTCACCATTTTTATTTTTATGAAATTAACTTAGTAGGATGGTCCTCCCCTTTCCTCCTCTGAGGAGCCTCCACTGTTCCACTTTAACAACATCTTATCCTGCTTTCAGAAATACTATCTGTTAAGCACTCAGCTTGTCAGAAGCTGTTTTCATGCTACAGCATAGTCTTATCCCTCGCATATCCTTACACCTCCTGTGTTGTTGACAGTGCAACTACAGGCTGCAACTAATGCTAAAATATCCTGCTGTAACAAATACTGTCTGTCAAGTGCTCAACTTGTCAGAAGTTGTTTTTAGCCCACACACATCACCGGCAACTCTAGTGTTGTTTACAACTATGGGCCGGGATGCAATGAATGCTACATCACGGTGTCATGTTGTGGTTTTAGTCTCTCCACTGCCTCTCCTGGTCTATCAGGGCTGGAGGTTTTTGGGTCGGAGGAGGGAAGGTAGGTGGGAGAGAGGAATGGATGGAGAAAGGGAGGGAGGGAAATAAATAAAGCAGAGAAAAACAGATCAATAAAAATTTCAGCAGCTGGCTCGTACACTCCTCCTCTAGCCAAAAGATGGAGAATGAGAGGGATGGAGAGAGGGAGAGAGAGAGAAAGACAGAGGGATTGAGGTAATGGGAAAAAGGTGTGGGAGAGAGGGAACCAGATAGAGGGAGTGGGAGAGAGAGTGTCAGACGTACATAGACAGAGAGAGAGAGAGCAAGAGACAGTGAGAGAGAAGGGTGAATAGCGACACGGGGAGTCAGCCGTTGAGACTGAGAGAAACATGTTGCTGAGATATCATCAACTGATATGTTCCATTCATTGCCCTCCTGCCGCTCATTTCATAGTGATTAAAGACACAGGCCGAGGTATTATACACTATATATACAAAAGTATGTGGACACGCTTTCAAATGATTGGATTCGGCTATTTGAGCCACACCGATTGCTGACGCGTGTAAAATCGAGCACACAGCCATATAATCTCCATAGACTAACATTGGCAGTAGAATGGCCTTACTGAAGAGCTCAGGGACTTTCAACGTGGCACCGTCATAGGGTTAGGGTTTCCAACAAGTCAGTTCGTCAAATGTCTCGGCTGCTAGAGCTGCCCTGGTCAACTGTAAGTGCTGTTATTGTGAAGTGGAACTGTCTAGGAGCAACAATGGCTCAGCCCCGAAGTGGTAGGGCACACAAACACAGAGAATGGGACCTCCGAGTGATGAAGCGTGTAGGGTGTAAAAATCGTCTGTCCTCGGTTGCAACACCCACTACTGAGATCCAAACTGTTTCTGGAAGCAATGTCAGCACAAGAACTGATCGTCAGGAGCTTCATGAAGTGGGTTTCCATGGCCGAGCAGCCACACACGAGTCTAAGATTGCCATGTGAAATGCCAAGTGTCGGCTGGAGTGGTGTAAAGCTTGCCGCCATTGGACTCTGGAGCAGTGGAAATGCGTTCTCTGGAGTGATGAATCACGCTTCACCATCTGGCAATCCGACGGACGAATCTGGGTATGGCGGATACCAGGAGAACACTACCTGCCCCAATACATAGTGCCAACTGTCAAGTTTGGTCGAGGAGGAATAATGGTCTGGGGCTGTTTTTCACGGTTTGGGCTAGGCCCCTTCTTTCCAGTTAAGGGAAATCTGAACGCTACTGCATATAGTGACATTCTAGACGATTCTGTGCTTCCAACATTGTGGCAACATTTTGGGGAAGGCCCTTTCCTGTTTCAGCATGACAATGGCCACGTGCACAAAGCAAGGTCCATACAGAAATGGTTTGTCGAGATCGGTGTGGAAGAACTTGACTGGCCTGCACAGAGCCCTGACCTCAACCCCATCGCACACCTTTGGGATGAATTGGAACGCCGACTGCAAGCCAGGCCTAATTGCCCAACATCAGTGCCCGACTTCACTAATGCTCTTGTGGCTGAATGGAAGCAAGTCCCCGCAGCAATGTTCCAACATCTAGTGGAAAGCCTTCCCAGAAGAGTGGAGGCTGTTATAGCACCAAACGGTTGACCAACTCCATGTTAATGCCCATGCTTTTGGAATGAGATGTTTTACTATGTACTGTTTAATTCAAAGGGAGTGAGTGGGAGGTAGGGGGAAGGAACGAGAGAGATAGAGGGTATATGAAAGTGGACAGGCCGGAGAGAATAAGAGTTATGAAAATATGATTGAAGAAGGGTGCATAGAGAGAGGGAGCGGGAGAAAGAGAGACAGATGGCAAGAGGGAGGAGGAGGAGAAGGCTGGATGCAAAAAGCCGCAACAGGCAGTGATCGAGATGGATTGATTTGCGGGACAGACGATTCGATTAAATAGTAAATGGCAGTTTTAATCCCTGCCAATAAAAAACGATTCTCGGCGAGTGGGCGTTGTGAAACTGTTTCAGGGTCAGTTGCTGTGTGATATTGCGGTGGTAAGGATTTGGCGCTAATGTGATATTCTACTCATTAGGGATTCGTTCCAGGGAGGCACATACCTCAAATAATTCTAATAAGATGCTCTTACAGTCCGGGTGCCACTGCACACTGCATAACAATAAGTGGTTAGGAGCTTGGTGAGACGCCAATGGCCAAATAAGGCCACCACATACCCTGTGAATTATCCCTTTTTAAATTACCTGTGTATAGGAAATAGTGTGTTCTGTCAGTGTGTTAGCAGTGTGGCTGTGGGACTCGTACCATTTTGGGAAACAATAGAATTGGTAAGGCAATTCCGCCTGATGCCCAGTGGTAGGCGGTGGTGGCACAGTGCAATGCCCCTACTCACCATCGCTGTGCCACTTCTCTGCCACCATGAAGAGAATCACGGCAATTTTGCTGTCATTTAGGGCTGGCACGTGGTCGGCTGTTCCAGCTGTGAAGGTGCCAGTGGGATTTTCTGGTAATAAAGAGTCCATGTTAGCAGCACGCATCTAACAGTAAAGACTCAGTTAGGCAGGATTTTCACCGCAAATTTCACTGTGACAGCTCCCTAATGACACTTACAGGAGCTGTTTTACACCGGTATGAAACGATTCCTCTCCCTCTATTACCAGTGGGTATTTCATTAATAGGTATGAAAAAATCTCGGCATGTGTCTGATCTGATATTCCCATATCCCGACACTAATTTATTTGGAATGAGATGATGGGGAGAAATAAATTATTTATTGTTTTGTGATATTTCCCATAATTTGGTTTAAAGTGAGATTGCACTGAGTGATATTTCCCATAATTTGGTTTAAAGTAAGATTGCACTGAGTGATTTGTGTGGCAATAGTCCTGTAATTGGGTTAAAATGGAGATTGGGCCAGGTTATTGTGTGGTGATATTTCTAACTAATTGGATGTGGTGTTAGATACCACAGTAGCTAAACGTCTGTGTTGTCTTGCCAGTTCAGTAATGCACGTTAGAGTGAGATTCCATTAGTGTATTGTGTGGTGGGGAGGACAGAGGAGGGGTATTCTACCAGGATGTTGTGGATTGCCGCATGCAGAGAATTCCAATCACACATTCTAGTCTTTTGACAGTATTGTCTTGTAGGGTTCTGGTTGTTTTGAAAATGTCAGCCTCGATCCAAAGAAGATGCCTTAGTCTGTGTGTGAGGAAAATCCCCTAATTATAGAATAAGCCATAGCTAGCCTATATAGCACATATAGCTTCTGATTGCTCTTCATTAGTTAAACTGTGTATATGCATAATTGATAAATGAGGCTTACAATTCCTAAGATTTACAGTACATTCCAGAAATAAAGAAATTCATAAGTAATGCAGTTATTTCAACATGCAAATTATAACTTCATTCGGAGCGTAACACGTTCTCCCCGAGCTTATTTGACATCCATGAATTATATATGCAGTATAGATTGAGGCATATTCTAATACGCCCTAACCCTAACACAATAAAGAACGTTTATTTTCCCTGAAGTCTGATGATCTGCTTCTCAGCAAACCTGGGTTAAATTATCTATTTTTTTAATAATCTGTTTGATATCTGTGTTTGATTGACCTTGCCTTTTTCAATAGAACCAATAAAACTGTCCCAAAACTTCAAACCCGCCCATTTAACACTCCGGGCAGGCTAAAACAAACGGAAAAAATAATAATTATGAACATTTCAAATAGTATTTAAATCCAAGTCTGCTTCGCTGTGAAATCACAGTGTCAGAGCGACATGACTTCACACTATTTCACAGAGCACTGGCTGTATCGACGCAACCTTTGTATGGTCAGCAGACCCCCGATTTCCATTAAAAATAATGAAGGTGTCGGAAAAGGGCAATTAGCTGCCTAATGTCAGGCAACAGTACTCTAATACGAGATAGTTTTGCTGACAAGTCAATATCTGCTCCAAAAAAACATTATCCACGGTAAGAGACTGATTCTTTGGGGAAAGTTTTTCTTTACTGTTGAGAACCTCACATTAGGCCCAGGCTAGAGGGAACTAGGTGAAATGAATGCAGAACCTACAGCTAAATATGATACAGTGCTTTAATAAAGACAAACTCAAGACTTCTGAAGACCCAGACTAGTGAAGATGCAAAGAGATCTGTATCTATAGAATATGCAAGATGAACAGTACTGTTAACCAGCAGTGTAAAAAAAAAACACTGTGTGTATTACTTATGATGTTCATATACACCCACAGGTGTAACATGATGCATCTGTGAATGTTCTTTTCACTTTGACAGCTGAGATCAAAATTGATCTGTATACCAGACAGAGCCTCTTAAACCAGACAAGACAAATGTGACTACAGTTCAGGTGTTTCCTCAATCAGCCAGACTGGATTGATCTTCTCTGGAATCAGTCATGATCTAGTCGCATCGACAGAAAGATGCCCTTAAGATTTCTGTAAAGAAAGAAAAACCAAGATGGTGGTTCACTGATTTGGGAGGGAAAAGGTTTCAGCCTAGTATTGTTGTTTCAGTAATGTTTCAGCTCACCAAGCGTTTATGGGGTAAAACTTGGAAGGGATTCAGTTAGTGCCATTGATTTTGTCATAATTACATTTTTACAAGTCCTGGTTGGTGTGGTGGGATTAGTTTGAGGGTTTATCATGGTGTGTGAGTACACTTGCCTGTGGGTTCAATTAATACAGACGGTTATTTCAGTCAGACTTTATCGATAATACGTTACTAAACGCATGCTGTAAGACGTTTCAGATTACATGTAAAGGATTTAATATAGTTTCCACTACCTTCCATTAATTCCTTCTTCATACTGTTATCACTCTCCACTAATATGTTTCTCATTTGCATCCATGCCAATGTCAGTGTTATATTATCTCAGTTTTTGCACAATATAATACTTGAGTGAATTCCATGTTCCATCTGTAGGCTGCTTAGTAAGTAAGTAGCATTGCGTTGGTGTAGAACACTGTTTTGCTATTCCTGTGGTGTTCTGCGTCATTGTGTGGAGAACCTTCAGCCTCTGTGAGAGCCCAGTCACTGAACCTACCACCTCTTGCAGTAGCATTCTTCCCACCCTCTGCTCTGAGATCTCTTTCACAGACACACACACATACCATCTGTTTGCCTTTTTCCTGGGGAGACCTGGGTCCATTGGGACATACTGTGCCTTGCAAAAGTATTCTCCCCCTTGGCGTTTTTCCTATTTTGTTGCATTACAACCTGTAATTTAAATGGATTTTTATTTGGATTTCATGTAATGGACATACACAAAATAGTCCAAATTGGTGAAGTGAAATTGAAAAAACTACTTGTTTAAAAAAATATATATTTTTTTTAAGCGGAAAAGTGGTGCATGCATATGTATTCACCCCCTTTGCTATGAAGCCCTTAAATAAGATCTGGTGCAACCAATTACCTTCAGAAGTCACATAACTGGGTAAATAAAGTCTACTAGTGTGCAATCTAAGTGTCACATGATCTGTCACACGATCTCAGTATATATACACCTGTTCTGAAAGGCCCCAGAGTCTGCAACAGCACTAAGCAAGGGGCACCACCAAGCAAGTGGCACTATGAAGACCAAGGAGCTCTCCAAACAGGTCAGGGACAAAGTTGTGGAGAAGTACAGATCAGGGTTGGGTTATAAAAAAATCTGAAACTTTGAAAATCCCACAGAGCACCATTAAATCCATTATTAAAAAATGAAAAGAATATGGCAACACAACAAACCTGCCAAGAGAGGGACACCCACCAAAACTCACAGACCAGGAAAGGAGGGCATTAATCAGAGAGGCAACAAAGAGACTAAAGATAACCCTGAAGGAGCTGCAAAGCTCCACAGCGGAGATTGGAGTATCTGTCCATAAGACCACTTTAAGCCGTACACTCCACAGAGCTGGGCTTTACAGAAAGAGTGGCCAGAAAAAATAAGCAAACATGTTTGGTGTTCGCCAAAAGGCATGTGGGAGACTCCCCAAACATATGGAAGAAGGTACTCTGGTCAGATGAACCAAAAATTTAGATTTTTGGCCATCAAGGAAAACACTATGTCTGGTGCAAACCCAACACCTCTCATCACTCCGAGAACACCATCCCCACAGTGAAGCATGGTAGTGGCAGCATCATGCTGTGGGGATGTTTTTCATCGGCATGGACCAGGAATCTGGTCAGACTTAAAGGAATGATGGATGGCACTAAATACAGGGAAATTCTTGAGGGAAACCTGTTTCAGTGTTCCAGAGATGTGAGACTGGGATGGAGGTTCACTTTCCAGCCGGACAACGACCCTAAGCATACTGCTAAAGCAACACTCGACTGGTTTAAGAGGAAACATTTAAATGTCTTGAAATGGCCTAGTCAAAGCCCAGACCTCAATCCAATTGGGAATCTGTGGAATGACTTAAAGATTGCTGTACACCAGCGGAACCCATCCAACTTGAAGGAGCTGGAGCAGTTTTGCCTTGAAGAATGGGCAAAAATCCCAGTGGCTAGATGTGCAAAGCTTATAGAGACATATCCCAAGAGACTTGCAGCTGTAATTGTTGCAAAAGGTGGCTCTACAAAGTATTGACTTTGGGGGGGTGAAAAGTTCTGCATGCTCAAGTTTTCTGTTTTTTTTAATCATATTTGTTTCACAATAAAAAATATTTTGCATCTTCAAAGTGGGAGGTATGTTGTGTAAATCAAATGATACAAACCCCCCCAATATCCATTTCAATTCCAGGTTGTAAGGCAACAGATTAGGGAAAATGCCAAGGGGGGGGTGAATATTTTCACAAGCCACTGTACGCTAGTGCTGGGCTATGGTCCTGTACGCGTGATCCCGTACCTCTAGCCCAGTCACCCACCCTCCCCTCACCGCTAGACCCTCACACACCATAATAAGAGCCCTCTACCACCTCTGCGGTGCCGCTTCACAGCAAGGTTAATGGGAATGCCACAAATATTAATAACACCATTATTACCCCACCAGTCCACCCCTGTTTGAATATGATAGTTTGTAAGAGAGCTTCTTAAAGGGCTGTGACTACAGTAGCAGGTTGTGCTCACTAATGGTCTTCAGGATGGCACTGGCCCTTTGCCCTTCACATACCCACCAACCAGCCAGCCAGTTAGTCAGCCAGCCAGCCAGCCAGCCAGCCAGCCAGCCAGCCAGCCAGCCAGCCAGCCAGCCAGCCAGCCACACACACACACACACACACACACACACACACACACACACACACACACACACACACACACACACACACACACACACACACACACACACACACACACACACACACACACACACACAAAAGCCGGGTGTCAAACACACCTGTCAAGGTCAAGCAAGGGCTGTCTGTAGCTAACAGCAGATTGCTAACGATAAAGCATCAGCCCCTGAAGGCCAGCCGGCGGCTCTACAGCTCAGAGAATGAAATAAAGTCTCTGACCTCCTGGCTAATTAGTGACGATACATCTGGATGTGAGAGAGAGTGGGAGCTAGGCTCTTATTGGCTCTGATTGCTGGCCCTCCTCAAATTCCAAACAAATCCAACTGGAGAAACGGGTGTTATGCCAGCATCTGAGTCATCACCGGGTCAAATTAAAACTTCCATTTGATCTGTTTCCAGGTTTTTTCAGCGTGTTGTTATTTGTTACTGAATAAGAAACCACATCAACTGGATTTGAATAATCCAAGCCTGTCTTAGTCAACTGTGGCTGTGTTCATCAAGCGTCTCAGAGTCGGAGTGCTGATCTAGAACCAGGTCCCCCTTGTCCATACAGTGTAATGTTATTCATTTTGATCAAAAAGACAACTGATCCTAGATCAGTACCCCCACTCTGAGATGCTTTATGAATACAGGCCCTGCTGTATAAAACTAGGGACCTGAGTTGGCCTCTGTGTTGGCTGAAACCGGACTATCTATCTGTCCAACAGATGCACTAACCCCGGAATGGACCCTCCTTCCTCTCCTCTCTCCCCCTCCTACCGTCCTCTCTCCCCCCTACGCCTTAGCCCATATCACACAGACAGCCACTGCTAAAAGATTCATGCGTGTGGATTTTAGGTCTTTAAAGAATGACCTTGAGCAAGGCTTGCTTTTCTCTCTCCCTCAAAATGAAATCCAATATTCAAGAAATTTATATTTCTCTCTCTCTCTCTCTCTCTCTCTCTCTCTCTCTCTCTCTCTCTCTCTCTCTCTCTCTCTCTCTCTCTCTCTCTCTCTCTCTCTCTCTCTCTCTCTCTCTCTCTCTCTCTCTCTCTCTCTCTCTCTCTCTCTCTCTCTCATTCTCACTCTCATTTGCCTATGTGTTTAGTCTCTGTTTGCCTCGCCTTGTTAGGCCAGCGAGGGTTAATGGTCTCCTAAAGGCATGTTCCAGGCCAGGACAGTTAATTAGGAGGAGGTGATTGACGCCTGCCTGTGTAAAGTAAAGCATGGGGAGTAAAGGGTGGGGGTATCTGCACTCCTGAGGCTTATGTATAGAGGTCACACTAATCAAAGCTTTGTTTAAACAACTGCCCACGATGTAGAGTAGTGGTTGGAGCCGCTGTATTACCGCATAATCAAGTTATGAATAACAATCTTATCCGTGTATACCCTCCAGACATACTTGTGATGCACAAAGACTGTGCACGCTAGATCGTGAAAATGTTTTGAAGGACCTACTACTGATAGTTCTAGTAAGCTAACAATACAACCTGTGTTATCATCACCCTCATCATCTTTCTCAAACTGTTATTACCGGTGCTAATTCCTGGTAACACATTCAGCTCTGTTCTGCGTTGTTGTGCTGGGGTACGGCTTGAGTCGTGGTGTTCTTTACCACAATTACATACTCCAGTGAAGCAGACAAGGTAATCCCCTTCCCCACTGTCTCTGATTGTGTTTTATTGCACTCGTTTTTCATTTGGCCCCATCCCCCTCTCTGCTATCTGTTCAGTCATCTCCACGCTTGGGAGAGAGATTCTCAAGTTCTCTCTCTCTCTCTCTCTCTCTCTCTCTCTCTCTCTCTCTCTCTCTCTCTCTCTCTCTCTCTCTCTCTCTCTCTCTTTCTCTTTCTCTTTCTCTTTCTCTTTCTCTTTCTCTTTCTCTCTCTCTCTCTCTCTCTCTGGGTGAACGCTGATTGCGGAGTGGACTGCACCACATGGACCTGTTTGGACTGCTGATTGAGAGACAGGGAGATTGGCTGGAGTGTGTGTGAGTGTATGTGTTAGACTGTGGAACTCCATATCAAGCTATATCAAAATACAGCAAATGACTTCTTGTTTGCTATATGTGGCTACAGTGTCCATTCGTGTGTAGGTGTTTATGTTGGCTCGTGTTCGTAGGTGCATGTGTGTGTGTATGACAGGACAGGATTGATTGCCTGTGTGAGGCGTGTGTGTACCCTTAGGTAGCAGGGGGAGGTGGGGGTAAAATGTCAACGCAGGAGCAGGAGAACCTTTATGACAGGACTATGCAGTTTCTCCTACGTTCAGATCTAGGATCAGCTTCCCCATTGTCTAATCCAAACCTTAACCACAGTGGGGAATATGCAAAACTGACTCAAGATCAGCGTCACACCGAGTCACAGCAGGGAACAGCCAATGAGCAGTCCCGGGGGGCTTCATTAGAGAGACACACACACACACACACACACACACACACACACAACCCCACACCACAATCTCTCTCAATGTCGTCTGCACCTCGGAGCCGGCTGCCAGTACGAGTCTGGAGGAATAAAATCATCACGCCCACACAGCCAAAGGAAGAAGAACGACAAAGTTAGCGCTATTAACAAGTGTTTTCTAATTGGCTGTGAGTGCTGACAGACAGCCAAGGAGCGGCGTGCAAGACGAGGAGCTTTTCTATAAATAAAATCCAACAGACTGGCTATGCCCCACAGTGCAGTGAGAGAAAGAGAGAGAGAGCGAGTGATGAACATACACATACACCCATGCATGCACGCACGCACATACACACGCACACACACGTACACGCATATACGCACACATGATAGACAGATACAAACAAGTTCATAAATCAGAAGCTGAATAAATCGCAAGATCTTGGGGAGAGAGGATTATTATTTGTTTTGCCTCATTCTTTCCTTCCTTTTGCTTGATCTTTCCCCAGCCTAAATGGGAAAAGAGAAACTGAATAAAAAAATGCTTTTGATATCTCTTCCTCGCCGCACAATAAATACAATTGTCACAATCTGTCAACTGACTGACTCCCTCCCTCCCTCCCGTCATCCCCCCACTCTCCAGATTGGAATCTGGAAACCCATTTTCTTTGTTCCTCTCCTCACCAAGCCCAGACCATGTCAGGTAGTCTTTACACGTCCCCCACTAACTTCTTCCCTCTTTCCCATCCCTTTCCCATCTCTCTCTCTCTCTCTCTCTCTCTCTCTCTCTCTCTCTCTCTCTCTCTCTCTCTCTCTCTCTCTCCCTCTCTCTCTCTCTCTCTCTCCATCTTTATCCCCTTGCCGTCTGCTGCGGACTCTGTGGAGAATTTGCCCAAATTACCTGTCATACTGGCAGCTACTTGTAAATAAGCCCGGAAAGTGTGTCGCTCTCCTCCTTCCTTCCCTCCCTCACTCTCCCTTCTCTCTCTCCACCTTCTTCTTTTCAATCCCTCATGTCTCCCCCTCTCTCCCTCCTCTCCCTCTGCTGCTTGTTTCTATCCCTCCCTCCATCCCTCTCTTCTTCTCTCCCCTAACAGCACGACTAACTGGGACGCCCAGGAAGTCTTTGCATTTTTTTCTTTGGGAGAAAATGAGTTTGTGCTGGCTCCCCGGGAGATGTTTCAGGCAGGGAAACAGACCATTGACTACCTGTCATTTAGCCCTGCGGCATTAGAGAATTAGAAATGTATTTGGTCTGGTGCTCTGCAGCTCCTAACAGCTGGGGGAGGATGAATACAATGGAAGTAGTATGGGTGTGTATGGGACGTTTGATGTATGTATGAACCAGGATTTATTTATACACTAGCTAAGTATGTCTGTGGATGACATGAGTAGGCGAGTAGCTATTTGTACTGGGATCTAGACATGTGTGTACTGTAGCAGTGTGTGTGTGTGTGTGTGTGTGTGTGTGTGCGTGTGCGTGTGTGTGTGTGTGTGTGTGTGTGTGTGTGTGTGTGTGTGTGTGTGTGTGTGTGTGTGTGTGTGTGTCTGTGTGTGTGTGTGTGTGTGTGTGTGTGTGTGTGTGTGTGTGTGTGTGTGTGTGTGTGTGTGTGTGTGTCTGTGTATTCTGCCAGGTTTCTCATTGTGGGCGGGAGGTGTCTGTGGCAGGTCAGGGCCACACTCTTAGTTCAATTTCTAGTTTGGAAGGTGTAATCATTTCTTTCCCGGGGGTTACAGGTACAAGGGCTGTGATTTGGAGTGAGGGAGGCAAGTGGATGAGAAACCTTAAGAAACAGGAGAGAGAGAGAGAGAGAGAGAGAGCGAGAGAGAGAGAGAGAGAGAGAGAGAGAGAGAGAAGCCTCTTAGCTAAACCCTGTCCTGTTAACACTGTAAGAGTCCAGAGTCCGCCCAGCGACCAGCCAGCCATCATGTAAGATTTAACAAGTCTCCCCTTCCACCGCCCCCCTCCCCGTCCAAATCATAAGGCAATAGAGATGTGTCATCTTGATAAATGAGGAAGAGGTCTTGGTTATTTCTGGCCTTTTTAAGGAGCCTTTGGGGAACAAACACTTCCTAATTCAAGGACGCCACATTTAAAATGTGACCCACTTCATTCTTCAAAGGCCCTCTCTCTCCGTCCATCGCCTTCCTCGTCAGACTGATTTTAGGAGGACCGTCTGGGCTGAGCTGAAGCTGAAAACAACTGCCTTCGGCCAACAAACACCAGGCCTCATGGGTTCAAATACTATTTGTAATCTCTCAAATACTTGGAGTGCTAGGTGGGCGGAGTTTGCAGCAATTGGAACTTTTCTATTTGTCAAATCCGAACAGGCAAGTTTAATCAAGCACAGCCAAAATATTTGAAATTATTTCATATAATATTGAAACCCAGGTTTGGCCGACAAACTTCTGTGAATCCTCCACCTTTCCACAATTGGAAATTCTGGCCGATTTTTAACTCTAAATGTTCAAGTTCAATTATCCTATCACATAGATTTCACACTGTGCCAAGTCTTTGTGGTCAGAGTACCTACATTTCTTCATCTTTACACTCTGCCTGATGGGCTAAGTGTGGGTACTGCGAGGGGGAGAAGTGCTGAAGGTTTGCGGAGATGATAGCACCTGTTAGCCAAAGCGAGCTCAATCATGGCAAGTCACGGATCAGCTCCCTGCATGATAGCCGTCGGCGGAGTGCAGAAAGGAAGGTATAAGGTAAGGTATGCACAGATGAGCTAGCTAACGCTAGGAGAGGTGGCACTACAGTAGGAAATGGTACGGTGTGTTGCTTCCTAATTGAAGTTAGCGCTAGCCTGCGGCGTCGGTAGCATGTGGCGATAGAGGAGGAAAAAGAGAGGGAGCAAGAAAAAAACAGGTGGAAGCAAGGGAAAAGAATAGTAACCTGGGGCATTTTATGTGGGTGTGATGTGTAAGCTTTCACAAATTCACACTCCCTCACCTACACACTCGCATGTAATGTAGAGTCAAATTGAGGCAGTTTGTGTGTGTGTGTGTGATGTGTGAAATTTCACACACACGTACACACTCTCCCTCACCTACACACTGTCTCTCACATATGTATAGTAGTCGGGATAGCATTGCTCTATAAGAAGACAAACAGTCTAAATATTCTAGCCCTTAGCAGCTGCATTAGCATACCTGTTGGTGGCAGCTAGGTACCTCTGGGCTATTACCATGTGTGTACTGCAGCTTCTTTTATCCTCTCACTTTGCCCCCGAACACACATACAAACACACAGAGACAGACATGCACACAGTTTGCCCACTGGACCGTTTCTTACATGTGCAGCTTTGCTTCGAATTTAAAAGTCAAGGCAGCACTGGATTTAAAAGGCAACATGGGGTTGGAGGGATGCTGTTTATCCTTCAAAACACACACACACACACAGAGATATTCACACCTGTGCAATGAGGTCAGCCGACCAGCCGGTCCTATCTGATGTTGTCTTGCCTGGGCCGGTCTCAGATCTCTTTTTGGGGGCATGTGATATCTGCCTGTGCCCAGCTACCATGGGCATTAGTGCTGCTGTCCTTGTGGCTGCAGGCCACTGAGTAGAGGAACCTTTGATCAGGGCCCGGCTCTGACTCCATCCACACAGCCTCACATTTACTCTGCTCCGGTCTGGCCACAGCACAGCCCGCGTCTTTGTCATAGTGGGGGAGCTTCAGGAAGATGTTCTTTAGTCTTCCCCTCGCTAGCTTTTATGACCCAGACCCAGTGTCAGTCACAACCCGCCAAAGCCTCTTTCAACCCTTGATCCTCACGCCGCTGGTTTTCGCCACAGAAAATAAACTTAAATATCCCCCAAATGCTTCCGATTAAATGTCATCCATGAAAATGGCATAAGGGCAAGAACAGGAGGGAGGAGGAAAACACTTAATCAGCGTGGCCTTGCCATTTCAGCGGAGGAATGAGGAACATGCTTTTGCTAATGAGCTCCCGTTGAAATTCCCTGCCATGCGATGTTGGCTTTTCATGGCTTGATTTCACATCCATTTATCCGCCCCCGAGCCGCAAATGGGCCCAGGAATGTATGCGTCATATAACGGCGACAGCTGCGCTATCAAAACAGGGAAGTGGGGGGTAGCAGACATTGGATGGGAAAATAGATTATAAAGGAAGTGTATGGATTGGATCAATGTCAAGGCACTCTCCTCCCTGTGTGGAGTCAGTAGACTAGAGGTGTAACGGCCTCCTGGTTTCAGAGCATTTTGTATTATTCTGTATGTAAATCCGAGACACTACTTTTAGGATAATACTGTATGTCACGTTTCGTCCATCATCCATTTCTTATGATATATTACGAATTACAATTTGCATGATATGTTAAGATTTGCAAAACGTACAATATGTTACGTATTTGCATAACATAAGATATGTTGCAAATTCCAATTTGTGGATAACATTAGCTAGGTGGCAAATGCTAATGTTAGCTAGCTGGCTAACATTAGCTAGCCTAGGGGTTAGGGTTAAGGTTAGGGTTAAGGTTAGAAGTTACGGTAGGTTAAAGGGTTAAGGTTAGGGTTAGGGGAAGGGTTAGCTAAAATGGTTCATTTTACAGTTAGGGGAAGGGCCAGCTAACATGCTAAGTAGTTGCAAAGGAGAAAAAAATGTAGTAAGTATTTGAAAAGTTGCTAATTAGCAAAATTGTTAAAATTGTCCTTGTAGAGATTCGAACATGAAACCTTCGGGTTGCTAGACATTTGCATTAAACATAAATAAATAAAGGTAAAATAAATATATAAATACGTCCACCCACCCCGACCAACCGTCTTCCTTTCGTTTTTTACCTTAAGTAATCTTCTGTCTTATGTAACCTATACCAAACGTAACATATCATACTAATTTGAGTGTCTTGGATTTACATTTACTATTTTATGTCTAGTCTATGAGACCAGGTTGGTAACAGAGATGGTGTAGTGATGCTTGCTCTTCAAAAAGTTTTGCTTGTGTAATTTATTTTCCACTTTTTGGAAGACTAGAAGTGTAATTGTTAGGGTGGATGTGATCAGCCTTGGCATCCTTTTTATGTTCACGCTCTGTTTCTTGGTGAATGCTTCTCCACTTTTTTCCTCTGTTCTTCAATGTACACAAGACACCGACACTAAGGCGGATACAGGGAATGTATACAGCTTTCCATGGAGGTTGCATTGCGAAAGCTGATTGAAATCCTAAACCCATTTCCACTCTGAGAGAGAGAGAAAATGAAATTATCCATCTCCCCGATACTCCAAGACTATCTCGCCATTTCTTCATTCTCTTGCCAATTTAACTGTGTAACAAATCCAAATGAAAAGATTGGAAGATTTGACCTTTTTTACTCAGTTATGGTAAAGATAAGCTTGTCGTTGTTTCTGCTGCAGGAGGAGAAACAAAAGTATGATTTGATTTGTTTTGCAAACTTCATTTGAAGTTTTTAAAAGTGGACACGGACTGATATTGACTTCTGTAACGGTTTGTGGCCTTCCAAATGAGTGCATAATGCTATATCCCCATGCTGCATTTACATTGGATTATTTGTGAATCCAGGAAGAGGGATATTCATGTTGGCAGTGCAGTAAGACATAGAGTAAATGGACATGCTCGCATTGGGACTGATTTAAAGGCTGAGTCTCAAGAGGAACGTTAGCCTTTGGTTGAGTTGTCAACTAACGTGAATTCAATGTGAAATCAACAACATTATTCACCATGCCATTGAATATAGGTTCAAATTTGGGTGAAAAAGAGATGAAATGCCCTATGTTGATGACTTTTTGTAAATCCAATCAGTTTTCAATGTTGATTCAACATCATCACGTTGATCTATTTTGGTTGAAATGATGTGGAAACAACATTGGCTCAACCAGTTCTGGCCCAGTGGGACACTTTGTTAAGGGTATAACTGGTTGCGACAGCACTTTTAGTTAGCTAGACTACAGTGGCGGTCGGTGCCGTTTAAGATGTGTGAGGACGATTATTATTTTTATGAGCATGGCCTTACCTCTATTACAGCATATTGGATGACTGTCATTCAAATTCCATTCACCCAGGTCAACGTAACGTCGATAGGTTTAGGCTACTACATGATACTAGAATATTCCCCATACCCATCATAAGATTGCTACAACCTAGCCTATGAATGAACGCTTACAACGTAGGTGCACAGGTTGAGAAAAATGTGAGAAATCAAGGTGACAGACATCGATACATTCAATACCGCCTTGCACACTCTTGCCTGAATCTAGCTGTTCTGGGGTGTAATCATTAGTCCAAACAGAATGAGAGTTTCTATTGGAAAATTCAGGTATGTCCATCCCGTTTAGTTTGCTTCCGTTTAAGAAACGTTTTGCAACGGAATCAGCGGAATGAATACATCCCTGATCTCCCGCACACACAGTTCACTTTCATAGCAGCCCCATACAGCATCATTACTTTGTTCGTTGTATAATTATTTCTCGGATCTACGCACTCTCCTCCACTAACCTTTTCTCTTTGCTTGTGGAATTCAGTGCACAACACAACAGCTATCTGTGACCATGTGAAAAAACCTCTTCAAGCCAAACCTTCATACCATAACCGATAACCGCTAAACAGGCTATATCATTGTCACTATATTAGCTAACGTCATAGTCAACATAGCTACTAGAACTAACACATTAGTAAACCCACAATTCCTCTATTTTCTTTCTCTCGGCATTGTTGGGAAGGGCCTGACAGTAAGGATTTCACTGTTCATCCAAACATGTTGTTTACAAAGCATGTGACAAATAAAATTTGATTTGACTTCAATCTAATCCATGTGTACAATCATGCAGTACATGTATAGCAAGCAATTTAGCAGTTACACCGGCGTGTGGCAATAAAGTGGCAATAAATTCATAAAAACTAAAGCTTACCTTGACTTGGAAGAGTTGCCGTGTTGGCTAGCCTTAGCCAGTTAGCTAACATAAATAGCATTCTTCTCTGTTTGAGTCAGGTTGTTGAGTAGGCTAAATTAGCTGCAGCCATTAGCTAGCTAAGTAAATGAAAGGTAAACTAAGAACAGGAAAAAAATACAACTTAATATAGCTAGCTCTCTCTCTCTCTCTCTCTCTGCTGCTTCTCCTTAATTTGTTAAGAAATTAATTTGTTCAAAACTGTTCAACGATAGTCTTTCTCTCTCTTTGAGTCAACATCTCACCACACTTGATGCACTGCAGTGCTACAGTAGCTAGCTAGCTTATGCTTTCAGTACTAGATTCATTCTCTGATCCTTTGGATGGACAATATGTCAGTTCATGCTGTAAGAGCTCTGATAGGTTGGAGGACGTCTTCTGGAAGTTGTCATAATTACTGTGTAAGTCTATAGGTTAGGCCGGAAAATAGGTGTCCTCCGGCTATACCATTGTGCTAGCCTAAAGGGTGATGTTGAGGGTACTGTAGACCTTCATTGCAAAACAGTGTGTTTTAATCAGTTATTTGGTGACGTTGATATATTTAGTATAATTGTATGTAAAAATGTATGTTTCACAATTAAAAATTGTATGAAATTCACTGAGTAGGATGGTCCTCCCCTTCATCCTCTGAGGAGCCTCCACTGCTTGACATGAAGGATCACATATTTTAGTCTGTCTGTTTTGGTCTCTCATATTTGTTTATGTGGCACCATATCTTGGGTGACATGTTACTTGAAAATAATGTCCTACCTAGAACCGTAAAGGGTTATTTGGCTGGCCCTGTAGGAGAACCCTTTTTGGTTACGTCCATGTAGAACCCGTTTTGGTTCCAGATAGAGGGTTCTACAGAGACAGCCAAACAACTCTTTACAAACCATTTCTTCTAAGAGTGTTCAGCTGCCAGGATTAAGTGCAATGATTATCAGCCCTGCTTCTATTTTTTCCATTAGCTTAAATGATTAAATGACACACAAAAGCTGTTCCATACAGTGTGATCTGATCCCTTTAGGATTAGCAATACGTTATGTGGGAGACTGATGTGTGTCCACCTTACCCTGCCTGCCTGCCTGCAGTGCTGAGGGGGCTGACGATGTTCCGAGGAGAATTGCTCCTGTCCCGATGACTAGTCTCCAGTTTATTATTAGTAAGAAGTGAGTGGGTGGGAGAGCGAGATAAAGAGAGGGGAAGAGAGGAGATAGACAGAGTGGGGATAATAGGAGTGTTTGCCGGAGGGAGGGAGGGAGGGAGGGAGGGAGGGAGGGAGGGAGGGAGGGAGGGAGGGAGACTAAAGTCATAGGGAGGGGAGGTGGAGAGGGAGGAGAGGGAGACATGTAAATACAAGAAGTGTGAGAGGAACCACAAAATGGAAAAACGAGGGGAAAGTAAAAAATGTTTAGGAGGGACAGGAAATAACATAGAAACTGAGAATGTAGAATCTGAAATGGAAGTAGGGAGGTATAATGATGAGAAGGTAGGAATGGTGGAGACGGAGACGTGTTCTGCATTGAGAGGATAGAGAGAGGGAGGGAGTGATAGGGAGCCTTGCTGGACTGATACATTATTGCTGGACTATTGATTTAGCGGGGAGGGAGAAAAAGGAGGGCGTCTGCGAATGAGAGAGAGAGATGGTGAGAAAAAATGGATGATGAGAGGATGTTGACAGTAATGTTAGATATCTGAGTCATTGGTATTACCCCATTCACAGCGGTAAACAAAGTTTAAGGACCCAATGCATCGCCCGGTCGTCGTAAACGGTTCATCTTGACAATGTAAACATCATCCATTTATATGTGTGACCTTAAAAGACTTGTGGAAGGCCTCCCGAGTAGCGCAGCGTCACTACAGCCTGTGTCACAACCAGCCGTGACCGGGAGTCCCATAGGGTGGCGCAAAATTGGCCCAGCATTGTCCGGGTTAGGGGAGGGTTTGGCCGGGGGGACTTTACTTGTGGCGGCCCAGGCGCCCGCAGGCTGACTTCGGATGTCAGTTGAACGGTGTTTCCTCCGACACATTGGTGCAGCTGGCTTCCGTGTAAAGCGAGCGGGTGTTAAGAAGCGTGGCTTCCCGAGCCTGTTGGGGAGTTGCAGCGATGAGACAAGATCGTAATCATGAAATTTGGGAGACAAAGGGGGTAAAAATTGCAAAAAATTATAAAGCACTTGTGGTAATCCCTCAAGGGTCGGAGAAACTGATCTATTAGTTAAGTAATTGTTGGCCACAAATAATACCCATAGGAGAGGGAGAGAGAGAAAAATATATATATTTACTGGAGGTTTTTGAGTGACGAATACTCACCGTTACAAATGACTGCCTGGTGTGTTTCCCCCTCAAGTCACAAAGCTCTAGCAGAGGCAGACAGTTAAATACTGTGCTAAGAGGCAGACATGTTACCACAGGGGTTACAATTCTGCTTCATTCCCCCAGGGAGGACTTCGGTGTAACCTTGAACAAGGTACACAGACTTCAGGCAGTCAGTAAACAATGACACGAGGCAGACATTTTGTGGAACAGAGGTCCCTCTCAATGAGGAAGTCAGCTAATCAACCTGACACATTATTATTACACAGATGGTAATCATGAGCATAAAGGAAATAGAAGAAGACAAAGCGTTCCTAACTGAAAAGAGAAGTTTTTTATTTTTCCACTCAGACTGCCAGTCTGCCAGTAACAGTCCTTGGCCTTTAGCTGTGTGTGTGTACGCGTACATGAATGTGTGCATGCGTGTGTGCTCTCTTTCAAACACACACACACACACACACACTCTGAGGCCTGCAGCCATCCTTCAGGAGTCTGATATCTGATCGCCTGGATTGATCTGCCCAAGGAGAGCGTGACATTCAACTCACATACAGCTCGCCCAATGAGGCCACAGAGCAGAGAGGAGGGAGCTCCGATACAGGAAGTTAATTAAAGCCAGAATAATAACACAAACAAAACAAAACAGAATTTAATCCAGCTGCTAGGTATCACATCGATTCCCAGCCCAGGACGTTCCTGCAGCGGAGCTCCCAAACTTCAGACTCGGAGGGGTTTCCCATTCAGTGCTCCACATTGTGTCCTTCGGGAAATCTGTTCCGTCTCAAGACGAGACTGGGAGGCTTTTAGTAGGGCTCCAGGCAGCTCAGGTAGTGCCCTTGAATCCATTGATCTCTGAAGTATTTTTACTGTAAAGAGTACAGTATGTCTGCATTGACAAAAGACTACAAGTACAGTACATCTGTGCTTCATGAACTTAAAGCACATTATGAAATGCACGCCTTTCCTACACATGCCTATACTACGCACTTCTCAGTAGTTGGTATTCAGACTTACCTTATGCAGGTGCATAATGAGCTTTGCAGGCGTGGTTCTCTTGTGAGTGCTGAATACATTTAATTCAACCGCTGAAAAGCCTCCCACTTGCTGGCCAACATATTTTCTTGTGGAGTTTTCATTCAATAGGGTTTTCAGTACGTTTATCTGTTTAAATACAGTGTACCTTTAATTAAAATGTTGTCTAATGACTCATTATAATACATTGAGAAAACAGGTTCTGAATATAGGGATCAATGAAAAAAAGCCATCTAAATATATGCATATTTGTCTCCATTTCAGCACCAACTGGTAGATGAAAAAAATACTGTGATCCTGTATATTATTTAGGCAAATTTTAGGGTTAGGAAAGTACAGTTGAAGTCGGAAGTTTACATACACTTATGTTTACATACACTTACATACACTTACACTTATGTCCTTTTTCAACCACTCCACAAATTTCTTGCTAACAAACTATAGTTTTGGCAAGTAGGTTAGGACATCAACTTCATGCATGACACAAGTAATTGTTACAACAATTGTTTACAGACAGATTATTTCACTTATAATTCACTGTATCACGATTCCAGTGGGTCAGAAGTTTACATACACTAAGTTGACTGTGCCTTTAAACAGCTTGGAAATTCCAGAAAATGATGTCATGGCTTTAGAAGCTTCTGATAGGCTAATTGACATCATTCGAGTCAATTGGAGGTGTACCTGTGGATGTATTTCAAGGCCTACCTTCAAACTCAGTGCATCTTTGCTTGACATCATGGGAAAATCAAAAAGAAATCAGCCAAGACCTCAGAAAAACATGGTAGACCTCCACAAGTGTGGTTCATCATTGGGAGCAATTTCCACAGGCCTGAAGGTACCCGTTCATCTGTACAAACAATAGTACGCAAGTATAAACACCATGGGACCACGCAGCCGTCATACCGCTCAGGAAGGAGATGTCTCCTAGAGATGAACGTACTTTGGTGCGAAAAGTGAAAATCAATCCCAGAACAACAGCAAAGGACCTTGTGAACATGCTGGAGGAAACAGATACAAAAGTATCTATATCCACAGTAAAACGAGTCCTATATCGACATAACCTGAAAGGCCTCTCAGCAAGGAAGAAACCACTGCTCCAAAACCTCCATAAAAATCCAGACTATGGTTTGCAACAGCACATGGGGACAAATATCATACTTTTTGGAGAAATGTCCTCTCGTCTGATGAAACAAAAATATAACTGTTTGCCCATAATGACCATCGTTATGTTTGGAGGAAAAAGGGGGACGCTTGCAAGCCGAAGAACACCATCCCAACCGTGAAGCACGGGGGGTGGCAGCATCATGTTGTGGGGGTGCTTTGCTGCAGGAGGGACTGGTGCACTTCACAAAATAAATGGCATCATAGGAAGGAAAAGTATGTGTATATATTGAAGCAACATCTCAAGACATCAGTCAGGAAGTTAAAGCTTGGTCACGTTCTGACCCTAGTTCTTGTGTTATTTCTTTGTTTTAGTTGGTCAGGACGTGAGTTGGGTGGGTATTCTATGTTTTGTGTTTCTATGTTGGGTTTCTCGTTTGGCCTGATATGGTTCTCAATCAGAGGCAGGTGTTAGTCATTGTCTCTGATTGGGAACCATATTTAGGTAGCCTGTTTTCTGTTGTGTTTTGTGAGTGGTTGTCTTCCGTGTCTGTATGTTCCACACAGAACTGTTTCAGTTTTCGTTCGTTACTTTATTGTTTTGTATTTCAGTGTTCAGTTTTTGTCTATTAAAACTCATCATGAACACTTACCACGCTGCGCATTGGTTCTCCGATCCTTGTTACTCTTCATCCTCAGAGGAGGAAGAGGAAAGCCGTTACACTTGGTCGCAAATGGGTCTTCCAAATGGACAATGACCCCAAGCATACTTCCAAAGTTGTGGCAAAATGGCCTCAGGACAACAAAGTCAAGGTATTGGAGTGGCCATCACAAAACCCTGACCTCAATCCCATAGCAAATTTGTGGGCAGAACTGAAAAAGCGTGTGCGAGCAAGGAGGCCAACAAACCTGACTCTGTCAGGAGGAATGGGCCAAAATCCACCCAACTTATTGTGGGAAGCTTGTGGAAGGCTACCCGAAATGTTTGACCCAAGTTAAACAATTTGAAGGCAATGCTACCAAATACTAATTGAGTGTATGTAAACTTCTGACCCACTGGGAATGTGATGAAAGAAATAAAAGCTGAAATAAATAATTCTCTCTGCTATTTTTCTGACATTTCACATTCTTAAAATAAAGTGGAGATCCTAACTGACCTAAGACAGGGAATTTCTACTAGGATTAAAAGTCAGGAACTGTGAAAAACTGAGTTTGAATGTATTTGGCTAAGGTGTATGTAAACTTCCGACTTCAACTGTATGTATGAATCCTTAAAAAACAGGTTTGGAGAGCTCTTACGCACAAAGTATATTGATGAATCAAAAACAGTGGTTTGATTCATCCTGAAAGTTGTCATATTCAAGTTCAATCCATGAAATATTGTAAGCTGGAAACAAAGTGTACAGTAGGCGTTGAGCAATAGTCCTATGAATCTACTCTAATCCTCACTAATCATGGAGCCATGATGACAGCGGTCCAGTCGTGCGCCAGGCCTCAAGTTTAACCTGTTTGGCGTGCAAGCCCGACACCGGTACACTTATGACAACAGCCAGCTCAAAGTGCAGGGCGCGAAATTCAAAATATATATTTTTTAAATATTTAACTTTCACACATTAACAAGTCCAATACAGCATATGAAAGGTACACATCTTGTGAATCCAGCCAACATGTCCGATTTTTAAAATGTTTTACAGGGAAGACAAAATATGTAAATCTATTAGCTAACCACGTTAGCAAAAGACACCATTTTTTTTACTCCACCAGTTTTTTACTGCATCAGTAGCTATCACAAATTCGACCAAATAAAGATATAAATAGCCACTAACCAAGAAACAACCTCATCAGATGACAGTCTGATAACATATTTATTGTATAGCATAGGTTTTGTTAGAAAAATTTGCATATTTCAGGTATAAATCATAGGTTACCATTGCAGCCACCATCACAACTCGACTAGAATAACTACAGAGAGCAACGTGTATTACCTAATTACTCATCATAAAACATTTCTTAAAAATACACAGAGTACAGCAATTGAAAGACACAGATCGTGTGAATCCAGACAATATTTCAGATTTTCTAAGTGTTTTACAGCGAAAACACAATATAGCGTTATATTAGCTTAGCACAGTAGCAAACCACACAACAGCATTGATTCCAGCCAAACATAGCGATAACGTATTCACCACCAAAAATATTAATTTTCACTAACCTTCTCAGAATTCTTCAGATGACAGTCCTGTAACATCATATTACACAATGCATATAGAGTTTGTTCGAAAATGTGCATATTTAGCGGCACAAATCGTGCTTATACAATGAGAAAAGTTGCCAAGCTGCCCTAGAAAATGTCGGGCGCCATCTTGGAGAGTCACCTAGTCTAATCAATAAATAATCATAAACTTGACTAAAAAATACAGGGTGGACAGCAATTGAAAGACAAATTAGTTCTTAATGCAATCGCTGAATTACATTTTTAAAATTAACCTTACTGCGCAATACAGGGTGCAATACAGGGTGCGATAACGCAAGGCTACACTGCAAATAATGGCGTCTTATGCATTTTACTTTTTTCAACAGAACAACGAATTATCAGCATAAATAGTTCTTACTTTTAGCTGAGCTTCCATCAGAATCTTGGGATGGGTGTCCTTGTCCAAAAGAATCGTTGCTGGGTTGGAGAACGTCCTCTTCCATGTTGTTCCATAGCAGTAAACAATGGCATGCGAAAGAGAGATACCCAATTTTCTACAACGTCACAAAATGAAATACCCGAAAATCGCAATATACTGACATAAACTGATATAAATCGGTTTAAAATAACAAGATTATGATGTCTTTAAAGCCTATATCGAATAAAAACAGAGCCGGATATATATAGGAGCTAAAACCAGAGCTTCTAAAAAGACATGCCAAGACCCTCTCTGCGTCAGCGCGAGGATCCAAAAGGGTGGACACCTCGATTCCAACCAATTTATAGACTTTCTGAACTGCGTAGAAACTCCATTTCAAGTCTCCCTATTCGCTAACAACCAGGGGAAGGCGTATGCAGTGCATCTCAACCAATAGAGGACAGGCAAATTAATACACAGGTCTCAGAACAGCCAGTAAAATTCTGCATTATTACATACACATTGCTCTAAGTCGAGTTCTGTTTCACCCACAGATATAATTCAAACGGTTTTAGAAACTAGAGAGTGTTTTCTATCCAATAGTAATAATAATATGCATATTGTACGAGCAAGAATTGAGTACGAGGCCTTTTTGAAATGGGCACCTTTTACCTGGCTACTCAATACTGCCCCTTGAGCCCAAAGAGGTTAACCTGCTACAGTACATGTGGTCTGAGTTCCATAATGATTCACGTAGGTTACATGTCCCAAATTATTACACAATGTTAGCCTAATATGATCCACTAACGCTAGCGACCCTCAGGAACAACTACACGGACACAACAGAGGATAGAAAGGTAAAGGGAATGGAATGGAGTGATTCAAAAGGTAGGCTACAAAGTGACAGTTCTAAAAGTACGTGGGTATTACTGACGGTGGCTCCCGATAGTGGCTAATATTTAACATGATACAAATTGTTAAATAAAACGGAGAAAAGCATGGGGGCATACAACTCGGCTGGTTCAGCCCTACAGAAGCCTATGCCTGGGTCTCTACATTTCGTCCACACAAATTATGAGGGCATACAACAACAATTCGGAATAACGGCACAGCTATTTATAGCCTACTTCACTGTGGAAAACGGGTCGCAATACATGACCAGTTTCACATTAGTCTCCAGGGATCATAAGGATTCGAGCTCCACCCCGAATGAATAGCGGGTGAATAGCACGTTTTCTTATGCTTAAGTTCAAGGTCAGAATAGAGAGAAAAGTGCATAAAAAGGGAATTTGGGTCAGAATCCCCCCCCCCCCCTAGGTATATAGCCGATGTGGAATCGCTAGCTAGTTAGTGGTGCGTTAGTATCATCCATCGTGCAATGCCTTTTGTGGAGCGATAAGAAATGCTTTGTGAGTGTTGGTTTGCAAAAGGTCCCTGGTTCGCACCCAGTGAGGGACGTAGACAGGACATATATCTGTTCGATATATGTTTTTCATTACAAAGGGAAGGCGCAATGGGAAGCTATTTGCACTCTCAATTTATGTCCATTCCTACCACTTGATGCATAAATAATTCCCACTTTAAAGTATCCATAACTGCCATTTGGGGGGAATGTTATTTCTATTCAACCCACAAGGACTCGTGTTCAGATATCTACCTTTGATAGGTAATTGTCTTTTGGCAAGGTCTTATCGACATTAATTCCATTAACCAAAGAATTGCTGGCACGAGTTATCGTAAGCTTCAGTGTTCGCAGAGTACTGCCAGAAGTCACACTGGGGCTTCCCATGGATCAAGATCAGGAACCTTGGCAGTGCAGGATCCCAAAAGACATCATTAGCATTATCTCAACCCCAGTCTACTGCAGGGAAAACCACCCACTGTCCCCGGAACATCTTCAATAATTCCCACTCAAGAATCCCTTACAAATGGGCAACTAAGCCTATAGGCTGGTGATCATTGGAGGACAAAATAAGTCGGGTGGAGAATCAGAGAATGAGCGCTGATCTAAGATCAGCACCAACCCCCCCCCCCCCCCCCCATCCCCCCGCCGTCTTATTTATTGTGATCTGAAAGGAAAAACTGATCCGAGATCAGCACCCATACACTAAGACTTGTTGTCAACCTGGGTCCATAAACATAGAAATGTAGAGATAAGTGATCTAAGGGGTAGTTTGTTTTGGAGACCCACCGGTACTTATATATGCAGCAGAATTTTTTAGCGTTCGGTTTCCTTTATCTGGCTCGTCTCCACCGACAGGGCCTGTCGTGGTCCCCCGCTGTGGATTTGGCTGGTCTGGCCGGCAGCCATGAGCGTACGTGGCCGTTACGGCTGTCTTTGATCATCAACTGGCAGTGGAGAGTCTCACACTTAACAGCACCTGGTTGCCTCACGCCCCCACACACACCTACAGTTTAGCGCTCTGCAGTGACTCATCCTTCCAAACTCCTCTAGCGATGCCTCCACACCAAATGTTCACTCAGCAAACAAGGGAGCCATCTTTTTGTAGTAGTTCCAGTGGGAAAGTCGTTTCCGTGCATTTGATTATCATAGTAGTAATGCAGTAGATATATAAAGGTGGAGCTATAGCAGGAATCTCCAGTGTAAGATATACCTAGTTAGAAATGTAATGACCTAGGTTACTTGTCCCCACCAATGCCCCAGTCCAAAATACTGCATAACACACTCATCTCATTTCCATAAAGCAGAGTTAAAGAAATTGTCTATCTGGAATGATAATATGTGCAATCTATTTAGTTTGCTGCTTTGAGAGAGAACAAATAATAGGATGTAGTATATGAGATAATGAAAGTTGCAGTGAGGCTGACAGGGCACAATAACATACAGTATGAGAGTGCAGGAGCGGGTTCTGCTTTGCCCAGTCAGTGTGATTTCTATACTGTTTTGTTCACCACTCAGCGATTATTTCCAACACATCAAGGGCCCAGACCAACCGCTCGGTTTTCTTTCTTAATGAATGGATTCATTTTGTTAGGTCACACTCCATTCCCAGGCAACCATTATATAGGCCACACACCAATGCAGCCATAATACTTTATATGCTCATTAAACATGTCGTCTATACATTGGCGTTGGTGTTGGTTGTAAACACATGCAGTGGTTATACTGTATCCAGGTTTTCTGCATCAAAAGCACTTCTATTACTTTCCCTTTCCAATTTGTTATTGGTAAACACAGCAAAATTGCATGAGTCAACAGCTTTCATTGTAAGGTAATTTGCATGAATTGCTTTTTGAACCGATATCCTCCCTCTTACAGTATGTTTAAGTCTGCACCATCTGGCCCTTGGTTCATGCTGTATCAAACTGTATATCAAGCTCTATCAGACTCCTCGTCTTCATCCTCCCACCGAGAACTGATGAATGTATCAATTTCCATCTCAATGCCGCGGCTGCAGTATTGCTATAGAGCAGGCGCCTGAAATTTACAACAAATTACATGATATACCACGGCACATTCCAGCTGCCGCGCTCCGAGTAAATCTCCAGAACAGTTGGTGGATGGACCGGCATCTGTTTTCATCGCACTTCTCTGACACTTGTCTTTTAGGGGTAAAACGTTATGAGTGTTTGTTTTCCTTATGCGAGCGTAGAACTTCACAGGCCGTAAAATAGGCCTACAATGCAACGCTAGCTAACAAAACATAGCTAACATAGCTGATTTTCATCATGTCCTCGAAATGGGCATCTGCCAACCACGAGAGCGATAATAAGATGTAGAACGTGCCGGTGAATTGTTTCTCTCCCCTCATTTCCATTATCATAATCTTCAAAGCTGCTTGTCTTGTTCATTTTGCTCATGACCCTGGCAAGTAGGTCATTGAGGTCCCTGAAATAACTGCAAATAAGAGTGTCATCATTAAGGATCCCAAGCGTGTAGGAGTGATAGGACTGCAGAGGCTTCAGATATAAAAGGACAGAGAGCGGCCATGGTAATGATCTCCACCAAATTCATGCTGTGCATTCTAATATCTAACAAAACGCTTGCTGGTCTCGTTTGGCTAGGGAAGGGATGGACAACCTGCATAATCGGACTATGTTTTAATGTTACGGACACATGTAGGGCAAATGTTACTGCGTGTTATATCTATTCATATTTCTGGTTTATATGTTATTTGTGAGAACATTTGTGTTTACGTATATTTAGTGGTATTAAAACGTACACTAAGGCATATATGAAAAGTAGACACAATGTTTACAGATGTTATGCCAACATTAGTGGTATACATGAATGTTTACACATGCTATACAAGCGATTTTATTAGCGAGGAGGCTCTGGCGCTGCGCTGTAGATAGAGTATCTTTGCCAAGCCTCAGGCTTCAATGGGCGGGCTGCGTTGTTGCACGCTCCGAAGCTCACAGAGCCTCAAGGTGAACTAAGAGCAGTCAAATGTGGCCTAGATACTGTACTGAACCCTCCCTGTTCCCTGCGCCTAGATTTCCTGTTTTAACCGTTTTTTACATAAGCAAATGTTATACTCTCCCAAACGCCTATCAACTTCCCTTAGCAACTGGGGTAGGAGATGAAACACACGGATATGCTAAAGGGCAAAACATGTAAAGTATAACATATAGCTGGGTTGGATGAAAAATATCCTGGGTGAAAAAGTGCCCATGTGTCTTGTGTGTCCTTTAGGGTCCTTGCCTGTACCGTTTGCAAGATTCATTGTATGACGTTTTGGGATCAATGGACACAGTTGGAGAAATAACACTGTTGGCTCTATTTTTTGTTGTTTGTCATATGGCAGAAAGTGTACATTTATATTTAGCACCGCAGAAAGCAAATGACAATAGAAATAAAAAGCACAGTATCAATTCAGGTGTGGTGCCACATGGGCTCGGATATAAATGACCAGAAAAAAAGAATGGAAAGTGGTCTACAGCATTTTTCAGTTTATATAAGTGTAATTTAACTCAATATTCACACAGAGACTAAAGTAACAAGGATGAAATCATCCCCACCTAGCAGTGGCGTGTGTCTAAGCGTCTGTCAGCTCTGTGCGTCGTTAGTGAGGGTTAACACCGCCGTTGCCGAGGCTGAGGCTCCATTTAATCTGGGCGCCACGGCTACATGCTGTTTCACCGCCGCCCGGGCCGTCCCTCGCTCCTCTCATCCAGACGTATTGTTTTATTCTGTCATGTATTCACTTCACGGACGGCCTAAACTAATGTGATTTAAGCCACTTACATTTTTCATAATGCACATTAGCGGTTTAGCCGTGCCTGAGCGGACCAGGTTAAGGACTTTCTTCAAGGGCACTGCCACCACACTGCCACGCTCACCCGTCATAGGACCCTCTCAGTCCCTTTCTGTGGGGTGGCTCGGAGGGCACTGACACACTGGCACCCCTTGATAGGTGTCTCAAAACCCATTTACTGGTGTGGATGGCCTGGTTCCACTCCAAAAAGGGTATTTGTCTCTTCAGTGCATGACTTTGATACCGCAGTAGACAGTATGTCATGTTCTATTCATGGTAGGGCCCCACAAAGGCTGAGCTATGGTGTGAGAATAGTTATAGTCCCATACAGTGTGGTGAATTACATGTCAAATCCAACTTAGATCACCTTTGAATTCAGTGCGGAACACAGGCCGTCAAGGTAGTGTATAAATGTTAATGTATTCCACCCTGTAAATGAAGTAGGACTTTAACATATGCAAAACAACATGTCAAATCCAAGGGTACAGTAGTGTACGAAAAATATATTTACATGCATATTGCAAAATACACAATTGTAGAGGACAGAGACTTCCAAGTGTCAAACAAGTCCACTTACCAGTAAGAGGGAAGTATGTGTCGGCATTGAGTGCTGTGTGTGTATATGTTAGCAGCATAGCACAGCCCTGACAACAAGCAGCACGCAAAGACAGCCCACTCATTCAACACACTGGGTTGTTGTCTTCACTGGAGAAAGCCGAGCCTAACTCTCACTTCATATTCAGAATTACATCATATTTTACCTTAAAGCCGTATCTGAGGCAAACCAAACTGAAATTCGTTCATCAAGGGCATGGCAACGACATTCTCCATGTGGAATTGAACTAGCATATACTGTATGTTAGTTAAAATACTTTTGCTCTAAGCCATGCTAGAGTTACAGCTACAACACGTCGTCGTGCATATGCCATGAGTTTACTGGCCTTGCTCTCCTTCCTCTCCTTCCTTCCTCTCTCCCTCCCTTTTCTCCCTCCTCCTCTTGGTCCATCACCCCATCACGGTGTCAGAGATGGAGGAGAGTGTTCTGGCTATAGAAACTCACATCGATCCACTCCCCGTAGTCCACACCCAAGCCTGCTGACTCCGGGCAGAAAAGGGAGGGAGACAAAAAAGAGAAGAAGAACCCTCAGCTCTTTTTCTCTCCACCCTTCTGCCCCATGTCGTCTACACTGTTTCCCCCCTCTTCTTCCCGTTGCTTTCAGAGTTTCAATTCTCCCCTTCCCTTTCCTTATCCCGTATCAGACATGACTGCTCCTCCTATCCACCTTGCTGTTCAGTATTTCTGCACAATCCAATTTTTCCAATTTCCCTTCCCATCTCTCTCATTCTCGTCTCTGTCTCATCCATCTCATCCCTTATATCCTGCATCTGCTCCCTCCTCTTCCCTCTGTGTGTCCCTCCACTCCTCCACCCTTCCACTCTCCCCTCCCCTGCTGAGGCCCCCACCGCACACACACACCTCCTTCCCTGGCTCTTCCCCCTGCCGTCTTGCAGCCCATGGAGAGGGCTCAGTCTCAGAGGATTAGAGGCAGTTGATCAGGCTCTCTGCAGCTCTGGTTCCAGGTTTGGGGCTGGTAGCAAGAGGATTTACACCAGGCACTTAATAAGACACCATGTTTGGGTCCTCAAATGAGCCTGATGTCTGCATCTTACTCACATGGAGCCCCTGAACTCCTGGGCCCATGTTCCCAAAGCATCCCAGAGTAAGAATACAGTTTTGCCCATTAGTGTCACGTTGGTATGAAGAGATTCGGGAGACAGGCACAGGAATGCGTAATAGTTTTTTTTATTGCACCCAAATTACGGCGTGCCGTGTAAAGGCACGGGGATGAAGACCAAACAAACACTATACAAAACACAGGGTTGAGACCCAAACAAAAGAGCGAGGAGTACCTCAAATAAATAACACACGCACACAATGATTAACACCGGGACGAGACCCGTAATCATCTGCGCAATCCACAATGTCACGAAAGCCCAAAACACACAGCACAGGTACTCACACGCATCAACGGACATAGTAACAATATTCAACCGCCTAATGAAACCAAAGGGCACATATAAACAAATACAATCAGTGGGAATAGGGGACAGGTGTGCGCAATGAAAGTTCCGGAGGGATCCGTGACAATTAGCTCATAATTAAATGGCTGGGGGGACCTAATCCTAGATCAGCACTGTTTGGCCCCCACTCCTACTATGAGATGAGAATATGGGCCCTCATTCTACATCCAGAGCAGACCACAATCACCACATCTCAGACCAGAGGAGAAACTATGTATGCATGGCATACATCCTGACGTGTATTCCATATTTCCACATCAATACGAATTAATCATCAAACAGACATTCTATTGGACTTGAAGGGCGTATTCTACCCCCACCTTACCCTCTCCTGATTGCAGCTAGTGCCTGGTGTTTAGCCATTCATATACAAGGATGTGATTTAATATACACTGCATATTCAGCTTTCCATATGCAGAGTGAGGAATGTTATATATTCAGGTTTTCCATCATGCGCCCTCTAATTTATAGAGAGCGTTTTCATCAAAGCATGTGTGCGAGTCGGCTCCTAGATCAATGAGCACGATGTCTGGTGATGTAGATTGATATCGGAGGACAAGGGAATCTGTAACATTCCCCTAGTATGCATGTGTTTACATTTACAGTATGTACGCATGCGCCCGCACTACTCCATTACATTTCACTGCGTGTGCGTGCACTGTGGACCTCCTATTTTATTTTCGTTTCCCTTTATCGACCTCTACTGCTGAAGAACACACAATGAGAAATTGAGCTTATATGGAGTCAAAAATCCCTGTTTATCTACACAAACAAGGGTCTGTGTTCCTCAATAAGGCTCTAAACGAGCTCTTAATGAGTTACTTGGCCTGTTACGGCGATTGCTCCCAGGGCAGACAGAATGGTTTGGCTGTCATTCATCGGAAGTCTACAAACAGAGACAGGAAGTCTACAAACATAGATAGGAAGTCTACAAACAGAGATAGGGCGGATTCAATTATGCTGAGCTGCAGGGCACTGGTCTGTAACCCGTGATGTGAACAGTCAAAAGTGGTGACGGTGGAGCGTCCTTCTCAAACCGGACAGTAATCTGCATCGCTCGGTTATATTGTCAACACGGCAGCGTGGTGCATCGTTCTGAAACATGCAACATCTCGTTTCTATAAAACATATGTTTTAATTTTCAAACTAGTTTTCATTGGAAAGGCAGATAAAGCATTTTTTATGTGAAAACCCAGAATCCTACTCATTAATCCACGTGCTTAATTGCAGCATTTTTGTTTTGAGCCGACTTCACCGTGGGCTTTGAACGGGGCACCTGGCTTACGCCCGGGAGGCAGTCCAACGCAAATGCAATCAACTTTCACCCGGTTCAAAATCCTCCCACCAGGGGTAACCCGGGCCAGATAAATCAACCCCCTCATAGAGAGAGAGCATGGTGGTGTCTGAACCTATCAGAGGTAGGGAAAAGAAGGGAGGCTTGTGTCTGAACCAATCAGACAGAGGGAAAAGGAGTCGGCGGACACAGAGAACGGACACCATAGATATAGAATCAGGGTACATTGGCTTGTATGGGGAAAGCTGTTCTAGTCATTCTATTTCTATGGCTGCCACTCAAAGTGATGAAATAAATGTTGGCAGATCAGTGGCTCATCGTCAGCTCGCCATCCTAGTGTTGGACTGAAGCAATCTTTCAGTCTGCCCTCAATCTCACACTGGAACACCGGGTGAGAGATGACCTTTAATTAGCACCATGGCTTTAATTAATCAGTTATGAGAGGAACCGTAATGAGAACCAACCAACAGACAATCCAATCGTGTTCATTATGCATCAAAAGGGAAGAAAAACTGATAAGAGGGACTACCTGGAGTTGTCCAATAAGAAATGCATATTTCTGTTTTCTATTGCAAAATGTGACGGTTTGCCCTAATGAATACAACCCAGCTCATCATAACAACCAGGAGTGGGAGGTGCTGCCGATTCTATTACCGCTAAAGGTAGAAGAGGAACAGAACACTTTTTTCTCCCGTGCTGTACTTTTATATTCCCCCTCCCATCCTTCATCCTTCTCTTGCAGTCTATGTAGCGAAGCACTGCGAGGAATTCTGATTGAAGAAGAGGGATGGGGATTGATAGAAACTCAGAGCTCTGACTTGGAGAGGCTTGAGAGAGGTGTGCGTGTGGGGAAGTTTATTGGAACCCGTACAGGGTGTCTCAGGTTCGCGCCAAGCGTTTATTTTGTTATGATGATTTAGGAAGTTGCCTCGTTAGTGGAGAGGATCAACTGCTTGGCTCAACCTCACTCAGTCCCAACAGGACACAGCGGTCGGTATCTTCTCCAGACCTCCTTTCACAAACTAAGAATAAAACTGAAGTGTTATGTTCTAGTTTTCTCTCACCTTCAGATGCTCTAGTCACACTGTTGATGGAGTGAGAGTAAGATATTGTGCAGTGATGGACTGGCCTGTAGACTGCAGTATTCCACTGAGGCACTGAGGGAAAAAACATCAGCCAAGATGAGCCTGATAATACCTGCCAGGGGGTGTTGTGTCCTAACGCTCTGTTTTTAGTGTGTGTGTGTGTGTGTGTGTGTGCCAGTGTGCATTGCTGGGCGTTGCGGGGGCGTTAATGGTGTGTTCTCATTGGCAGTGGACCCTGGCAGATCTCCCTCTCAAGGCTAAAATGTTTACACTTGACTAAAAGCAGTCCGCCCACACACGCCTGGCGTTCTCATAAGTGGCTGGCTCTGTTATACAAGCTGCATTCAGATAATACTAGCGCCTCCCTGGGATCGTTTATTGGCACAAACAGAACGCACAGATCTGTTTTACAGGGAAAGTTTTGCAAATGGTGTTACAAAGCGCACAAATTATCTACGAAACCATTTGTTTTCCCATTCAGCGAAGTTGCATTGTGTTTTGTTTAATTGACTGTGAACCTATTGCTATGTACACGGCTCTGTTCAGCAGACAAGCCAAACGAGTCTACTGGGGAAGTTAAAAGTAACAACAAATTAGTGAATTCACAGGCATGTCAGGGTTTTGGGTTGAGGATGATTGGGGAATGATGGACCTAATAGTAGAAACACAAGCCGTTGTGATGATCTAACACTAGTGCTTCCTCGTTATCACACCTAGGTGCACTGTGGGTAATGATTTATTATCTTTTCCTCCATATTCTGCTTCCCTATATCAACAGTCTGTCTGTATCTATTCGAAAGCCCCCAAACAGCTAATTAGAAGAAATGTATGCTCAGACACATTCTGCATCCTGTTGGATCCTATCACATTATTCGGTTATGCAATTGCATAAATAAATGCAAGAAGAGTGCACAGCAATGTACTTGACAGTTTTATATATAGTGCCATGCTTTTGAGAGAAATTAGTTCTACCGCATGAGAGTGCTGAGGGGGGAAGAGAGAAAGAATGAGGGAAAGTAGAACATACCTCATGAGTCACTGCAGATTTCTTCCCCCTTTTTTAATTTGTCTGTTTCCCCAGTCAGTGACTGTCCCTAGTCCCAAATGACCCCCTATTCCCTATATAGTGCAGTACTTTTGACCAGGGCCCATATGGCTCTGGTCAAAAGTAAAGCACAATACACGGAATAGGGTGCCATTTGGGACTCCGCCCAGAGTCTCTCCTCTTCCCGTAAGGGGTCGGAAAGGGACCAGTGATGTGGAGTGTTGCTAGAGTCACAGATCACTGGGTTTAATTGTCCCTGATGGTTGGCACCGAGGGCCACTCTGTGAGGCTCGGCTTGGCCAGACTCAGCTTGGCTTGGTCAGTGTGTGTGTTTGTGTGTGTGTGTGTGTGTGGGGGGGGGGGGGGGGGGGGTCTGTGTGTGAGAGAGTATGTTGTGTGTGTGGAGACTGTGTGTATGAGAGAGAGATAGAGCAAGACAGAGAGAGAGAGAGAGAGAACGGAGAGGGGGGTTGAGAGAGATGGTGACATAAAGATCAGTCTTTCCCACACGCTTCTCCCATCTTCTCTCATCCCATCAAATGAACATCACATTGCCACTCTCATAGCATCAAAACACAACTTAAATTATGCAAAGTTCAACTTTATTGGTCTGCTGACTTAACTTCAAATGTGACAAGATTTTTCTTTAAGTTGACCCTAACCCTGCAAGTTGATTTGTGAAGTGCATTCACGCTCTAGCACTCGCTCCGCAGCTGTCACTCATGTTGACAGTTTTTTCATATCCTCATACTGAGCGGCGGTCCAGCATGCATTTTTATGTCTCCATCAAATGTAAATGAGTTGCACTGACACCCCTGAACGACTGTGGAAAGTTTAACAAAAGCCCAGAGACCCTGCGGGGGAGGCTCTAACCAGAGCTTGCCCACTTTAGACAGCAGGGGCCAAAACCTCGGCCTCTGTTGCATGCTTTTGGGAAGCTGTAAGTGGGCCAAGCTATTCAGATAATTAGCAAATGAAGTGGTTGCATAATGGAAGTCAGAGAGCTCGGTGGTTGTCGCCCCCCTCAGTAGCGACCTGATACTGACAGACATGCATTTAATAACAGTAATTAAGCATGTCTCCTTCATTCACTGTGACAGGGTTCATTCCCTCATAGCAAGTGTTGTTGTTGATTGTATGTTGAGCCCATATCGTTGCTGAGCAGTGAGCACCATTCACACGGCTATAGAATTGCATACCAATTTGTCACTGTAATACAGCTGGATACCTTTCTATTTAGGCCGATCATAGCCAGTGTTTTTGCTCTGAGCAATCTCAGTTGCTCAGAGTTGTTTCTTCATCAGCTTGCCTCGCATCGTGCCAGAGATTCATTGGAACATCTACCAAGCCCAAATGAGCACCACGGGACAGCGGGAAAGGGCGAGTAAACTATAAGAAATTGACTTCCCAGTCGATTCCATGTGCTGATATGGAACCTGGAATCGCTGGGCTTGTGTGGAATTGGATCAGTCACTTCGAATTGGTAGCTGCAATTCTCCAGGGAGCAACAAGAGAACGAGGACGGGTGGGCTTAGGAGTGATCAGCCAGGAAACAGGTCGCATCAGAGGCAGCGGCTCTAACCTAACACCGGCTTTGATGGATGAGGCGCTAGCCTTTGCTAATGCTAACCCTTGGCAGTAGGCTAACGCTAGCCCTGCGTGTCCTCTGACATGTCAGATTGGGAACGAGAACAAAAGGCGACACGGCTCTGGTTAAAGGAGGGAACACAGAGGAGGGAGCGGCAACGCGTGTTGCTCTGCCCAAACCTCTGATAAATCCAGGTCTGCAGTAGATCAATGTCCCCGTCCGGTGGGTGCATGCGTAATAAGTCACCGCTGATCTGCGTGGCAGGTCTGCTAACATGCTTGAACGGGCCTAATTAAAGGATCACTGTAAATCATTTCCGGGCGGACGACGCCTGCCGGACGAAGAAGTCCGTCCAACACGCTCTGACCTTTAGCCTGCCAGCCAAATCTCCATCTGCACTCGTCATGTAGACCCACTGGCCCACAGCATTGTGGCATACAGTATGGAGTCTCTGACGGCTCTCTATGCGAATGCCAGGGACAGCCGGGGAATGAGCATGAAGCGGTCTTGCTTATGTTGTTCCTTGTAGATTTCTGTGTGTGGCAAGACGTCAGAAGCACTAAAGCCATGCGGAAGCCTTGGTAGCTCATGGTTGTGGGCTGATATGGGTGGGATTTTTTTTGTGTGTAATATTGGTAGAAAAAAATAACATTCCAGTCATTTCAGAAACACATCTCTTTAGAGGGATGGGGAAAAAGGTGGTGCGGCTGCCGCTGTTGTTCTACTCCCTTTTCCCCCATCCCCACCAGAAGCACTTTGGAAAGGAATCAAACTGGAACAAAGAGGCAACAGGGACTAACAACAGTGAGAAATGAAATCTGCTGATCCAATCAGGATTCCACGCCTGAATCGAGTCATGCTGGTTTATGTCGAGTTGCGTACCTCCGAGGCGGCTGTTGGTGGCTAATACTTTGGTGCTGACAACCAGACGACGATGGCTTGCCGACCCAGCTCCCCCGTAAAAAAACGGACGGTTTAGGTGGTTTAGGGGCGAGCTCCTTCAGGTAGTTTTTAATTAGCCACTCATTAGGAACCGGTGGTAAAAGCAAACGGAACAGCCGGTGTGAGTTATTATCCAAATAACGAGTTGAATTTGGTAATTAAGTCCTGAGGTAGAGTGCAAATGAGCAAAGCCAGCCGGAGTCTCGGAGGAGCTATGGCCACACCTGGCGGAGGCTAACCGCTAACCTTCTCCAGCAAGCCACCGTGGAGCAAGAGCCCCCTGTGGTGGCAGAACAGGCCTCCCACAGCTGCACAGTTGAGTGAAATCCAGGCACTGGAGTACCAATTTAGAGCTAAGATGGAGGAGGGGGTTTGGCAAATATAGCTTGCAGCTTGCATGAAACACTTGATAATGTCTTGCCACACTCACTCAACTGATCTCATCATGAAATCCTGCTAGAGAAAATGAGCGCCCGGTGTGCGATGGCAAGGGCAGTGTGATGCCTTTAAAATATGCATCTGGTAACAAGGAGGGGAGGGAAATAAAGGAAGAAACATCCACAGGTTGTCATCCTCCAGGGAAATCATGGCTCCTTCATGCAGTAAGGAGGGCCATCATTGGTTAAAGACCAACCCGGTGTGAACATGCCAGTGAAACAAGCCTGGTTGCTTAGGCGAACAGGGGGCTTTGATTTTAATCTCCTTCAATGTCAGAAAGATTTATGACAGTTGATGGGAGATATACAGTGGACTATGTACCATTTAACACTGCTGACACACTCCCTGATGCACCGTGGCTGTCTGACTTACACACTGACTCACCGGGAAGGCTGACTGACACAACGACTCACCTCTACAAGGAATCTCATTACAGGAAGAAGAGAGAGTAAGAGAAGAAACCTACAAGGTTTGCCTAGAGTGTTGTCCTGGATCCCAAAGCCAAAGAGGCAAGGAAGCAAAAAGAAAGACAGACGGGAGAGAGGTCCTAGAGACCAGTCCTGCCTGAGAGAGATGAATGGAATGCGATAAAATCTGGAGCGGGCAACATCACCAATGGTAGGCGAGGCCTGGTCTCTATGGCGCAGAGGGGGTGTGGTTGTCTTTCTATAGTCAATAGACCCTACATTGATGCCCGGAAAGACACTATATGAGGTATACTGGACAGCCGCACCAGTGTCACTCCAACTGTTCCTACATCTCCCCCTTTCTCTTTCTCCTACTTCCTCTCTCCTCTCACCTTTCTCTTTATCCCTCTCTTCTCACCCACTTTACTTCCCATCTCTTTCTCTCTCTCCCTTCTCTCTCTCTCTCCCTCCGTCTCTCTCTCAGTAGGCCAGCTGTATGACGGGCCAGGGGGGATAAGGGGTCGTCAGCTTCTCTCCAGATGGTTGGCTGAGCAGCAGCTGCCAGAGGGCTGTGGAGGCGAGAGGCAGAGGCGAGGGTGTACCAGGAAGAATGATTACAATTTTGTGAGGCGCCCAGGTGAAAACGGGGAACACACACAAAATATAATCAGTTGTTGGAGTGTGCCGTAGTGTTGGCTGGAGTGTTGCCTGAGTGATTCTGTAGTCTGCCAGAGTTAGTGTGTTGGCGTGTTGCTTCCAGCCTACAGTGGTGTAGAGGTGGATAGGGAATGGGACTTCTGGTTGGAGAGTGGCGTGTGTGGCTCCCCGAAGGTATCTCAGTGGGGGTTCGTTTTGAATACGCAGATGCACCAGTGGTCTAAAGTGTGAGCAATGTGATTGGTTCAGGTTAAGCAGACACGTTATGCAACAACTGTGTTACAAATAGGGACGCCTACGTCCCCATAAAACCCCCGTCTCTACCAATTATGACTCATATGTCATGTGATTTCCATCCAATTATGTGATGTAACCCTAATTACTCTCTCTGCCTCTGCCCCGAATGGCACGCTATTCCTTATATAGAGCACTACTTTTGACCAGGGCTCATAGGGCTCAGGTCAAAAGTAGTGCACTATATAAGGAATAGGGTGCCATTCGGGATGCACCGATAGTCTGGTACCATATTCTTTGGTCTAGCAGAGCTTGGTCACAGTGATGGCCTGTGTCTGGATATTTACTGAGTGACTCAGAGAGAGGAGGGAGGGAGATGCTGGGTAGAAAATGGATACTCACAATGGGCCCCACTCAATAATAAAAAATACAAAAATTGCCTGGTGGCTGCAAAACTGTATGTCCCTGAAATTGGTAGGTTATTACGGTAATTCTCTCACTCTGTTCAGAACAGACATCTAACAGAAATATGCTCTATAGCCACTCTATCTTGTCTGGCAGCCTAAAGCATGGGACTTCTCAGCCGTTTAACACATGTGTACGCTCATGCACACACGCTCACATTCTCACACACTCTCCTCTTTCACCCCATTCAACCCCTGACCCCCTCCCCCCCCCCCCCCTTTCTCACCTATAATCTCACCCCCACCAAAATGTTTGTATTTGTGTCCAGCAAAAGGACTTACCTGGTAAGCCATTTTGTTGTATTTTTGTCATGGTTGTCCAGCACCCCTCCTAATTTTCTTTGTTTGCTGTAGCACAGGCATACCTGAACCGGTTTGTTTGCTGTAGCGCAGGCATACCTGAACCGGTTTGTTTGCTGTAGCGCAGGCATACCTGAACCGGTTTGTTTGCTGTAGCGCAGGCATACCTGAACTGGTTTGTTTGCTGTAGCGCAGGCATACCTGAACCGGTTTGTTTGCTGTAGCGCAGGCATACCTGAACCGGTTTGTTTGCTGTAGCGCAGGCATACCTGAACCGGTTTGTTTGCTGTAGCGCAGGCATACCTGAACCGGTTTGTTTGCTGTAGCGCAGGCATACCTGAACCGGTTTGTTTGCTGTAGCGCAGGCATACCTGAACCGGTTTGTTTGCTGTAGCGCAGGCATACCTGAACTGGTTTGTTTGCTGTAGCGCAGGCATACCTGAACTGGTTTGTTTGCTGTAGCGCAGGCATACCTGAACCGGTTTGTTTTCTGTAACGCAGGCATACCTGAACCGGTTTGTTTGCTGTAGCGCAGGCATACCTGAACCGGTTTGTTTGCTGTAGCGCAGGCATACCTGAACCGGTTTGTTTGCTGTAGCGCAGGCATACCTGAACCGGTTTGTTTGCTGTAGCGCAGGCATACCTGAACCGGTTTGTTTGCTGTAGCGCAGGCATACCTGAACCGGTTTGTTTGGTGTCACTCCTCTCAAAACCCTCCCCCTCCTTCTATAGAACCCCCTCCCTCTTCAATTCCCCCATCAGCTCCCCCTATCTACTTCAAACAAGGCCTGTTTTCTTTCGCCGTTCGGTAGGAAAGGCAGAGCAGGCCATTGAAGGGCTCTGGGGGCCTTGTAAGGAGAGGAGGCGGATAAAGAAAGAGAGGGATCGAGAGAGGGAAAGGAGAGATGGAGTGTCCCTGTGCATGACAATGAGGAGACCATTCAATTAGCGGCAGTTTACGGCCCCTGATGTTGATTACCTAAGACAGGCCAGTGAGTCCCAGCTTTTCACTGATTAAACGGAGGAGAGGAGCAGGGGGATGAGACAGAGACGCTGGAAGTATTGGTTCCAGGTATTAGAATTTCCTTCTGTTTAATAAACGAGGGAGGAGAAGGAGGATAGGAAAGAGAAAGGAGGTCACTGTGTTCTTGGAAGGCGAAAGGCTTGGAAGGGCCTTGTGTACTGTCACCCTCAATGTTCAGGTAATTGGACCATATAAATGGGGAAAAAGACCCTTTCTATTCATTCTATTTGTCTGTATAGGACAGGTAGAGGGCAAGTGCATCCATATGGCAGTGTATGTTTTAGGAGCCTGTGTAGAAATAGAGGTTATTCCATGTAATTAATGATGTTTAGAGATGTGATTATGTGACGGTTCCCCTTGATGGGATGTGATCGGGAGCGACTACTTCCAATGTTCCGTGCCACTTAGCCAAATATGTCACTGGATGACAGTCCAGGTATGTGACTGCGTCACAGCTGCTGGTTCCTGATTCAAGAGGGACACAGCCCACTGCTTTGTGACCGCCATTCGTCAATGTGACACTCATCTTATTTATTTAGCCCGCCGAATGAGTTATCTATCTATTAACTTTGAGATGTTAAGTCCCCCATATGGGGAACTTTGAGCGGTTCTGGACCAGTTCCGACTGACATTTTGGTGTACAAAGCGCTCTGTGAACGCCATAAAACAATACCACTTTCTCTTGGTCACAGATGGACAAAGTCACTTTGTGCTTAAAGCTGAGTTGTAACGAGTCTGCACCAATTTGAATGGTGTTTCTGCGCCGCTCATTGGACGTTTAGGAGAAAATTCTCTGTCGGCAGTTATATGAAATAGTGACAATATTGTACTGTTACTAAGTATGATCATGTTTATTTTACAGTTGTAAGAAATGTGAATTCTTATAGTAATGTAATTTATAATTTGATTGTTACTCTATTTAGAAAGCAATTCAAAGAAAAAATATATATGATTTTTTATATTTTCATAACTGTTGTACTGTGCTTGTGTATTTGAGCTTGTGTCCTCAAAAGAAAGTGTATCTTACTTTTGAGGACTTGGTCAAACAACGTTTGATGACCTAATGCCAAGTTAATTACCAGCTATGTGTGGAGCCATGTTTGTTGACATCATACAATGGATTCTGGGTGTCACATAAACAACTCTCAGACAAAAAAAGTCTCGTAAAATGTCAAATGTTTTTACCAGAAAGGTGAGTTCCAGTCTTTTCTAAAACGATGCACCGTTAACAGTTATTGTTTATTCCCATCTCATGAAAAATTATTATATTTGGGTATGTCTATTTAGGCAGAAATCAAAATGTTGCCCTACCATTCAATTTAAAGCTGCAATATTTAAGTTTTGGGGGACCCGACCTGTAATCTCATTGAAAGCAAGTCTAAGAAGCGGTATATATGTTCTATGTGCGCCATTTCTATGCTTCCCGTTCTTAAGTTTCATTTTTGAGTATTTTACTTTCGGTTTTGTACAACAGCTTTAAAAAAAAAACTAAAAATAGAGTATTTTTAGTTATGGAAAATATACTGTAATTCACTGCAGTTTAGACGGTACAATGATTCTCTACATTATACTTGCTTGTGTTGTCACGTAAACAGAAATTAGGCGAACTGTTAGAATCTTCGTCTTCTTCTTCTTCCGAGTATGGAGTATTAGTTGCCGTTCTTATTTAGGCTCTGCCAGTGCAGCGCTATCAGAAGCCATAAAAGCACTCTGTCGGTTGGCAGTGTAAATACTAGAAAGCTGGGACACTGTTATCTCATTTAGAGATCTGCATAATAAGTTAGGAGACATCAAACAGCGGTAGGTAAAATCGGTCAGAGGTGTTTGTGTGTGGGTGGGTGTGTTCATACTTGTTTGTGTGGGTGTCCTCTCCTGTTTTCCTACCTATCACTCAAGGCGACGTTGTCGTCAAAAGCCGAGCGGCATAATTGCAGGCCCACAAAAATAAACACTGGCATTAGCTGGCAAAGGCCAGTCACTAGCAGAGTATGCTAAAAAGAAATGTGACAGACAGCTTGGACGTCAAGTATGGGGGAGTTAGGAAACAATGTAGGGAGGAAAGGAGGGAGGGTGTGAAGAAACAGAGAGGGGCCGGAACAAGCACACAGCGTTTTTAATCACATCATTCTCCAGCTCTGCCACAGCCTGCGTGTTGGAGTTGTTTGTTTCGCCTTTAATAATTCATCCAAAGCCACTGACCCACTCAATTAAATCCCAGACGATTCTGTCGGCAGCGCCTTCAACAATTCTTTCTTCCCTGAGAAAAAAGGGGAAGCAAATGAATAAATATTACAATTTCAATATTCAAACAGTTGCGGGGAAGGATAAACAAGCCGAGGGAATCGCTAAATATGATTGCCTCGGTAATTTAAGAAGGGAAGGCGAGAAAGAAGGAGAAGAAAGGAGGAGGAATGGTCGGGGGAAGGTGTTAGTCATATCTGAAATGCGTTCGCGACAAGATTACAGAGAAGAAAACAGAAGCGGATTAGAGAGGGGTGGGGGTGGAGAGGCAGGGTGGAGGAGGAGAGGAGGGGTGGAATCAGATGAGGTCACAGAGGCTTGGGGCGGCAGACCGCTGTGCCCTCACGGCTGAGGGTCTGACAACTCTGGGGGAGGAAGATGTGTGTGTGTGTTTACTAAGATGTATTTGTGTATGTGAGGTTACATAGATGTGTACTGAACGTGCATAGGATAATGTATGTGTGTGTGTTCATGTGTACAGATGTGTCCAGATGTGTGTCTGCCTCTGCGCACATGTAGGCAGGCGTGTGTGTGTAGATATGAACCTTCTCACCAATCATCCCAACCCATCTTCCCATCTTCCCAATCATCCTCACCCATCTCCCCTGTCCCTGGTGGTGCTGGGCAGGTGCTCCAGTCTTGATGGGGGCCACATCCTTCTGCTCCCTGGGCTCTGAAGGCTGTATTTTGGTTCACTGCCTATGAACTCCTCATTCACTCAAGGAGACACAGGCGATGGAAGCAGACTGTTGAGGTGTGAGTGAATGCGGGGGGGGGTATCCAAGGATAGTAAAAGAAGGTAAATTCAGACAAGTGGGGACATTTCGCCGGTCCCCACAAGGAAAAAGGCCATTTTTGGCTTGGAGGTTAGGTTTAGGCATACAATTAAGGTTAGGGTTATAATTAGGGTTAGGGGTTTGGGGTTAGAACTAGGGTTAAGGTTAGGGTTAGGAAAAATAGGATCTTGAATGGGAATAATTTGTTTGGTCCCCACAAAGATGGTAAAACAAATGTGTGTGTGCGTGAGTGAGTGTTTGTTTGCGTGTGTGTGAATATTGGCACTGGTAACGGCAAGGTAGGGGTAAGATCAATCGCACCGCAACCGAGGCTGGAACAAAGTGCTCCAGCCCTCTGTGTTGATGTGGTGGAAATTGCATCTTCAAGGAAACATGCTTGATGCGATTGTGGGATCAATAAAGAATAGGGGAGAGAAGGGGGCTCCTAGGGCTAGTGAGACTGTGGGGCTGGGGTTGAATGAGAATGGGCGTCACTCAGGCTGCTCCTCCCTAACCTTTCCTGATGTTCTAATAAAACATGTCACCTCACGGCAGAGAGCGAGCTGGGGTCTTAAATAGAGCCAGTGTTGGGGAGTAACTAATTACATGCAATAAGCTACATGTAATATGATTACAAAAAAACTGTATTTGTAATCAGTTATGTTACCAGCAAAAATATTGTAATCAGATTACAGTTACTTTTGAAAAACTAGATTATTAGTACTTTTAAATCCAGAAAGGATGTTTGCAAAAATATACATTATGACAGCTTTTTGTTTTCTCAATGACATTCAATTCAGCATTGAAAAAATGCGCAAGTTTAAGTTTGTTGAGCAAGTCAGAAACCAGTATGATGACACACCTAATACGTGCTGTTTTGGTTATTGTTCTTTTTTTTCTTAGTGACATCAACTTTTTGGCTTTTAACTCTGATTTAACTAGCTATGTAACTAATCTAGTTTCAGCATGAGAAAATTAGCGTCCCAAATTCCCGCGAGATATTGCAAGAATTTGCACACTCACGGATACGGAGCCGCAGAAATAAAAGATCCAGTCATGGATATGGAGCCACTCCCTATTAATAAAATAGTCAAAGGTTTAGTATTTGGTCCCATATTACTTGTTGGATGCCTTTGCAGTTAATTTTGCTTGTGTTTCAGATTATTTTGTGCCCAATAGAAATGAATGGTAAATATACTCAGCAAAAAAAGAAACGTCCTCTCACTGTCAACTGCGTTTATTTTCAGCAAACTTAACATGTGTAAAGATTTGTATGAACATAACAAGATTCAACAACTGAGACATAAACTGAACAAGTTCCACAGACATGTGACTAACAGAAATGGAATAATGTGTCCCTGAATAAAGGGTGGGTCAAAATCAAAAGTAACAGTCAGTATCTGGTGTGGCCAGTGCTGCATTAGGTATTGCAGTGCATCTCTTCCTCATGAACTGCACCAGATTTGCCAGTTCTTGCTGTGAGATGTTACCCGAATCTTCCACCAAGGTCATCCTGACATGACCCTCCAGCATGACAATGCCACCAGCCATACTGCTCGTTCTGTGCATGATATCCTGCAAGACAGGAATGTCAGTGTTCTGCCATGGCCAGCGAAGAGCCCACATCTCAATCCCATTGAGAACGTCTGGGACCTGTTGCATAGGTGGGTGAGGGCTAGGGCCATTCCCCCAAGAAATTGCCCCCAGTTCCTGGACATTTCTGGGGGGAATGGCCCTAGCCCTCACCCTCCGATCCAACAGGTCCCAGACGTGCTCAATGGGAATGGGATGCGGGCTCTTCGCTGGCCATGGCAGAACACTGACATTCCTGTCTTGCAGGATATCATGCACAGAACGAGCAGTATGGCAGTATGGCCTGCAGGAAGGGTACCACATGAGGGAGGAGGATGTCTTCCCTGTAACGCACAGCATTGAGATTGCCTGCAATGACAACAAGCTCAGTCCAATGATGCTGTGACACACCGCCGTAGACCATGACGGACCCTCCACCTCCAAATCAATCCCGCTCCAGAGTACAGGCCTCGTGTAACGCTCATTCCTTCGACCATCAATGCGAATCCGACCATCACCCTGGTGAGACAAAACCACGACTCGTCAGTGAAGAGCACTTTTTGCCAGTCCTGTCTGTTCCAGCGATGGTGGGTTTCTGCCCATAGGCGACGTTTTTGCCGGTGATGTCTGGTGAGGACCTGCCTTACAACAGGCCTACAAGCCCTCAGTCCAGCCTCTCTCAGCCTATTGCAGACAGTCTGAGCACTGATGGAGGGATTGTGCGTTCCTGGTGTAACTCGGGCAGTTGTTGTTGCCATCCTGTACCTGTCCTGCAGGTGTGATGTTCGGATGTACCGATCCTGTCCTGGTGTTGTTACACGTGGTCTGCCACTGCGAGGACGATCAGCTGTCAATCCTGTCTCACTGTAGCACTGTCTTAGGCTTCTCACAGTACGGACATTACAATTTATTGCGCTGGCCACATCTGCTGTCCTCATGCTTCCTTGCAGCATGCCTAAGGCACGTTCACACAGATGAGCAGGGACCCTGGGCATCTTTCTTTTGGCGTTTTTCAGAGTCAGTAGAAAGGCCTCTTTAGTGTCCTAAGTTTTCATAACTGTGACCTTAATTGCCTACCGTCTGTAAGCTGTTTGTGTCTTAACGACCGTTCCACAGCTGCATGTTCATTAATTGTTTATAGTTCATTGAACAAGCATGGGAAACAGTGTTTAAACCCTGTGAAGTTATTAGAATTTTTACGAATTATCTTTGAAAGACAGGGTCCTGAAAAATGGATGTTTCTTTTTTTGCTGAGTTTATGTATTGTGTCATTTTGGAGTCACTTTTATTATAAATAAGATTATAATATGTTTCTAAACACGTCTACTAAATGTGGATGCTACCATGAGTCCGGATAATTCTGAATGAATCATGAATAATGAAGAGTGAGAAAGTTACAGAGGGTCAAATATCATACACCTAACCTCCCCCTGTATAATATTATAAAACCAGTGGAGTGTTGCGGACGAGCAGAGTGACATAAGGAGAACTTGGGAAGGTTGAACATGTGGGCTGCAGCATTCTGGATAAGTTGCAGGGGTTTGATGGCATAAGTGGGGAGCCCAGTCAACATTAAGTGGCAGTAGTCCAGACAGGAGATGACAAGTGCCTGGATTAGGACCTGCGTCGCTTCCTGTGTGCAGTAGGGTCATACTCTACGGATGTTGTAGATCAGTGGTTCCCAAACTTTGACGCAGAGTTGCAAAGAAAAAGCCATATCTCAGACTGGCCAATAAAAAGAAAAGATTAAGATGGGCTAAAGAACACAGACACTGGACAGAGGAACTTTGTCTAGAAGGCCAGCATGCCATAGCCGCCTCTTCACTGTTGATGTTGAGACTGGTGTTTTGCGGGTACTATTTAATGAAGCTGCCAGTTGAGGACTTGTGAGGCATTTGTTTCTAAAACTAGACACTCTAATGTACTTGTCCTCTTGCTCAGTTGTGCACTGGGGCCTCCCACTCCTCTTTCTATTCTGGTTAGAGCCAGTTTGCGCTGTTCTGTGAAAGGGAGTAGTACACAGCGTTGTATGAGATATTCATTTTCTTGGCAATTTCTCACATGGAATAGCCTTAATTTCTCAGAACAAGAATAGACTGATGAGTTTCAGAAGAAAGTGCTTTGTTTCTGGCCATTTTGAGCCTGTAATCGAACCCACAAATGCTGATGCTCCAGATACACAACTAGTCTAAAGAAGGCCAGTTTTATTGCTTCTTTAACAGGACAACAGTTTTCAACTGTGCTAACATAATTGCAAAAGGGTTTTCTAATCATCAATTAGCCTTTTAAAATGATAAACTTGGATTAGCTAACACAACGTGCCATTGGAACACAGGAGTGATGCTTGCTGATAATCGGCCTCTGTACGCCTATGTAGATATTCCATTACAAATCTGCCGTTTCCAGCTACAATAGTCATTTACAACATTAACAATGTCTACACTGTATTTCTGATCAATTTGATGTTATTTTAATGGACCAAAAATGTGCTTTTCTTTCAAAAACAAGGACTTTTCTAAGTGACGCCAAACTTTTGAACGACAGGTGCAGGTGCAGTACTGCTGGTAGTAGCAGTACTACCAGTAGAGCTGGTATGTGTCTCTATGGACGCAGGCCTTACTTTTTTTTAACCATTTATCCATTTTCGAGCAAACTGAATGAGTAGCAGCTACGTTAGGCTACATACGGACTGTTAGTGGAATTCCCACGAGAGAGTAACGGTTAATGTGATTGGATATTAATTATTTGACTAGGCTACCTGTATTTGACACTGTGTTGTTATTTCACTGAACACTAGATAGTTTAATTTTATTTTTGGCAGTGAAACGAGGCTACTCAGGCGAGGAAAAAACTCACTTAAATGTATAGCCCTGTTGGAAAACATAATGAATAACATTTTTATTTGGCGTACCCCCGACGGCATTGCGCGTACCCCTGGGGACCCCAATTTGGAAATACCTGTGGTAGAGCACGAACCTGCAAGAGTGAGTCACAGTTTTGATGTTAGCAGAGAACAATAGGGTGTTGTCCAGGGTCAAGCCAAGGTTCTTTGCACTCTGGGAGGGGTACACCGGGGAGTTGTCAACCATGATTGAGATGTCTTGGAGTGGGCAGGCCTTCCCCGGGAGGAAGAGCAGCTCTGTCTTGTCAAGGTTGAGCTTGAGGTGGTGGGATATCTGCCAGGCATGCAGAGATGCGTATCGCCACCTGGGTGTCAGAAAGGGGGAAGGAGAAAGGTACAGTATTTGAGTGTCATCCGCATAGCATTGATAAGAGAGACCATGGGAGGATATGATGGAGCCGAGTGACTTGGTGTACAGAGAGAAGAGGAGAGGGCCTAGAACTGAGCCCTTGGGGACACCAGAAGTGAGAGTACGTGGTGCAGACACAGATCCTCTCCACATACAACCATGCACACACACATAGTATTCACTCAATTGGAAATGTTTACCTACGCTCATTCATAAGCCTTCTCTCTCTCTAACACACACACACGCACCCACGCACACACACACACACACACACACACAAACACACACACACACACACACACACACACACACACACACACACACACACACACACACACACACACACACACACACACACACACACACACACACACACACACACACACACACACACACACACACTCACACAAGTCCAGCAATGCTGCATAGGTCTTTATTTTTTTTCTTCCCTCTCCCCGTGCTGGTTGTTTCCATGGCAACAAACTCCAGTTTCTGGCGCTGAAAAGTGGAAACTGACAGGAAGTGTGAGCAGCCTCCAGGGGGCGTGCGGTGGGGGAGTGAAGAAGGGAGGAGAGGGGGATGAGGTACAGAGGGAGGAAAGGGAGGGATGAAGGCGGAACGCAAAGGAGCAGGTGTGGGCAGAAAGTGATCAACCTGCTCTTTTTTTCTACCATCCTTCCATCCCTTGTTTATTTAAATTAGCCTGGGAGTGCTGATTGGCAAGAAAACATTTGCTGCCATGTAAATGGGGGTTGCCTTGAGGACCTGAAGAGGCCTGTCATGTAGGTCAGGGGTGCATGAAGGAGGAGCCATACTGCTGATAATTACTCCCCTCTCTATCCAGTCAAATCCCCCTCCAAAAGAAACCAGACTTTTCTATCCTACATGTAAGAGCCTAGAGTTCCAACTAGCACATCACGGGATGTATAAGTTGGTGGAGGTGGCTTGAATGCTTATCAAGTCACACTGCTGTATAACCCTGACACAGTGAAAAGAGAGGCCATGTAAGTGCCTGCTGCAAATCCTTCAGTCACGCAGAATTATCTCCCTTAAGCATTGAGAAACACATTATAAATGCAGCTCCATTCAACTGCTGCCTGATTGCCTCCCACAAGGAGAGATTTCTGGGTTGGAATGTCTGGTTTGTCTGGGCTGTGGATGGGCTTACCTGCTTGGAACGGCCCACAGCTCAGGTGATACGTTGGATTTGTTAGCCACTGTCTGCAGCCCCCTGTTTTGTCCTGCTTGATTTAGTTAGTAGCCTACATTCTCTCTTTCCTTCTCCATCACCCACTTCTCCTCCTTCTCTTCCTTTCTACCCCTAAATTACTCTCTGTCCACTGGGCACAGACGTCCGTTCAACGACTAGGTATGATTTACATTTGGCTGAGTAGTCAACTAACATCAGTTAAATGTGAAATCAATGAAAAATGTCAGCATGTCATTGGATTCAGTTAAAAAATTGGATGAAAAAAAGATGAAATTCCATTACGTTGACGACTTTTTGCAAATCCAATCGGTTTCGGAAGTTGATTCTAAGTCGTCACATTTAGTTTTTGGTTGAAATTACATGGAAACAACGTTAATTCAACCAGTTTTGGTCCAGTGGGTAGAGATTCCTGACTGTGTGACCGTAGACACATCAGAGCTCTCTTTTTCACTCTCTCTCCATTGCCTCAGGTTAACCCCTGCCACCCTCTATTCTTTCTCTCTTCCCCCTCCCTCCCTTTCTCTTGTACATTCTCCTGCTGTTGTTTCCTCTCCCTTCTTGCTCTCCCCTTGTCGGGTCTCTTTTCTCCCCCACACAACTTTGAGGCCAAACTTTAAAAAATGGAAGTGATTGACATATCAAGGGGAAATCCCAAAGCACTTAACTTGAATTGAAGCAAAACGTATAGGCATTTTAAGAGATGTGTCAGTCAAAACATCTCTGGGTTTTCTCCTCCCAATAGATTTCCATCTGCACATACTTTTCAGTCATTTCATGAGATCTAATGAATGATGCCGATGTTTCTAAGGGATGAACTGGAACAAAGCATCGGTGACACAGCAAGAATGCTTGGAATGCCTGTTGAACTCTGACAGTTTCACTAACCACTCAGGATTGTGTATGGACTGCTAAGGACTGCTGTGAGCCCAAGGTTGTGAGAAAAAAAGGCTTACCTTCCTTTACATTTATATCCAACTCCATTACACTGTAGAGCGAAGCATTACAATCGTACTCTGCTCAACGCTGATTCAGCCCCATAAAAAGCTGCATGAATACCAGCTTTTCTTATATATCGTGAATGAGCCAATATGCATATACTATGAGGTTGACAGGGTCAAGACCTTTGCACTTCGCCCTCTCTGGGTTGAAGCCACTCTGACAGTCAGAGCAGAGCTGCTTTGAAATTCTGAACTCCTCTCTGTGAACCTCCATGATGCCTCTGTCCCAGTTCTTTCTTTAATTGAGCTTTTCCTTTTTTTGTTGCTGCATCTGATTCTTATCTGTTTTCTCTCCATTTCTTTTTGGCTACAGTTTTCCATCCTTTTCTATCTCTCTCTCTCTCTCTCTCTCTCTCTTTCTCTGTCTCAGTGTCTTTTTTTCACTTTTTAACCTCTGTCTCGTTCTCTTCTTCCTCTCTCTCTCTCTCTCTCTCTCTCTCTCTCTCTCTCTCTCTCTCTCTCTCTCTCTCTCTCTCTCACGTTGTCTCCCTCTCTCTCTCTCTCTCTCTCTCTCTCTCACGTTGTCTCTCTCTCTCTCTCTCTCTCTATCACGTTGTCTCCCTCTCTCTCTGCAATTCTGTCTGTATTTCGCTTTCTCCCTCTGTCTTTTTTTACTTTCCTTCCATCTCTCCTTAACTGCCCTCCCTCTCTCTTTCCCTCTTTCTTTCTATTTATCTGTGTTTCCCCTTGACGGGACTCAGACAACCCCAATTCTTCTGGCCCTCCATTCCCTGTCCCTCCATTCCCTGTCCTGCTTCCAGGCCTTCCGCAGGGGTGAACAAATCGGATGATCAATTCACCCCCCTTCACCCCCCCTTTACCTCTAAAACACACACCCCTGAGCAGCACAGAGATCACTCTCGCCAGCATTCTGCCAACCAATTACAACACCATCCCCCCCCCGCGCCCCCCCCCCCCCACACACACACAAACCCACACACACACTTGCCTACTCACCTTCCTTCCCGCTGACCATGTACCCATCCACTCTCCTCTTCCTCTTCTTCCTACAGCACTCTCCCTGCTTAGCGTCCCAGCTGCCATCACCTCCAATTACTCACAACACCAAAGTCTGCTCCCCTGCTGGTTCCCCTCCTGATTGTCTTCCACCTCCACCTCCCACCCCCTCCTCTCTTCCACCACCTCTCTTTCCGCTTTCCTCGCACACACTTTTACAATTATCACCCCTGCCCTCCATTTTGTTTTCTCCAATCCCCCCCGTTACTGGACATACTGTATTTCACCTTCCCTCCCTCTCTCCATCACCCTCTCCCTCCCTTCCCGCCAAATTCCCTGAAGTGCGTGCCGTGTTCCCTGGTCTCCCACATGCCTTCGTCTCAGCTTTAATTAAGGTCGCTCTCACAGACACACCCATTTCTCATTACCTCGATTTCTTCCCCCATTCCCCCCTTCCCCTCCTTTTCTCTCATTGATCATATAACAGTCATGTCACAGCATTCCCATTAATACATATGTGAAGCATATCAAAGCCTTCTTCTTCTCTTCTATTGGCCTACCTCTGCTACTCCCATGCCTCTCATGTTGTATGAGGAAAGAACACTAGTTCACTAATGGTCTGCCCTATTTGGTCCCCACATTGATATACAGCCCCATGCTGTACAGGATATCAGATATGACTAACTGCATTGTTAGACATCTTGTGTGTGTACTGTAATGGGTTTCATTAGTTCATTGTGGTCGAATCCCCGAGCTCGCAAGGATCGAATCCCCTGAGCAAGGCGGTTAACCCACTGTTCCCCGGGCGCCGAAGACATGGATGTCGATTATGGAAGCCCCCCGCACCTCTCTGATTCAGAGGGGTTGGGTTAAATGCGGAAGACACATTTCAGTTGAATGCGTTCAGCTGTACAGCTGACTAGGTATCCCCCTTTCCCTTTCCCTAGTAGGCTTGATCACCACCAAAGACGAGACAGCCTATAGGGAGGAGGTGAGGGCACTCGGAGTGTGGTGTCAGGAAAACAACCTCTCACTCAACGTCAACAAACAAAGGAGATGATCGTGGACTTCAGGAAACAGCAGAGGGAGCACCCCCCCCTATCCACATTGACTGGACAGCAGTGGAAAAGGTAGAAGGTTTTAAGTTCCTCGGCGTACACATCTCGGGCAAACTGAAATGGTCCACTCACACAGACAGCGTGGTAAAGAAGGCGCAACAGCGCCTCTTCAACCTCAGGAGGCTGAAGAAATTTGGCTTGACACTCCGAGCTTCACCACTTACGGTCGGCTCTCACTCACCATGGAACAGTGATTGGTCGCCATGAGGCGCGGCTGAAGACAGTGTCTTAGGATTTAGGAACTCTTGTGTTCACTCTGCAGACGGGACAGACGGGAGCAACTGCGGTGGTATCTAACCCTCCTACCAGCTCATCATCTTCCTCCCCTTGGGAGCTTCATCTCCCAGCACCGGAGCGCTATGAGGGGCATCCTGGGAGGTGTTGTGAGTTCCTGCGCCAATGTTCTCTGGTCTTCGAGCTGCAGGCATCAACGTTTCAGACCGAGCGTTCCAGAGTAGCATATGTAATCTCCTTGCTCTCAGGACGGGCTCTGGCCTGGGCCACGGCCATCTGGGAGCAGCAATCAGACATTTGTTTCAATTGACAAAGCTTCACCCAGGAGTTGAGGAGGGTTTTCGATCACCCCATCATTGGCAGGAACGCTGCTCAATGACTCATTGTGCTTCGGCAGGGCAGCCGGAGCGTAGCTGATTACGCCATTGACTTTCGGACGCTTGCCACCGAGAGCCGTTGGAATATAGAGGCACTTCACTCAGTCATTCTGAACAGACTCAGCAAGGTTCTCAAGGATGAACTGGCTTCCTGGGACAACCCTGACACTCTGGAGGAGCTTATATTTCTGGCCACCCGGATTGATGACCAGCTTCGGGAACGTTCCAGTGTTTCGGGCCCCGCGGAGGGAGTCGATTCTTCATTTGTTCCACTGCCGTATGTTGGGCCTGCTTGTCCTCAATTCGGCTATGGTTCTCCTTCATATCCTCCAGAGGAGCCGATGCAATTGGGAGGCACCAGACTTTCCACTCTGGAGAGTCAGTCTCCTGCGGCCGATATGGTACGCACCTTGCTTCCGTCCAACCTGCGGTGGGACAATGGACAGTTGGATATTCCTGCTGTTTTCTGGACACTTTCACATTAGCTCCCCAACAGAGGCTGCCTCTCACTAAGCTGGACACTCCGTTGTCGGTCACTGCGCTGGATGGTCAACCCCTAGGGTCTGGGAAGGTGAAGCAACTCACCATGCCTACTCAGCTACGAGTTCTGGATGACCATCTGGAGCTTATCCAGTTACATCTGGTGGACTCTCCTGAGCTTCCCCTGGTTCTTGGACATCCGTGGCTTTCCACCCATAATCCTCAAATTGACTGGCCTTCTGGAAGAGTTCTGCGATGGAATCCTTCATGCCAGTTCACCTGCCAGCAACTCTCTCCACACCTTTCCGGCCCTGCTCATCTGGATACTTCCGGTCCTAATGTTCCTCGGGCTGGGAATGACAAGCCTGATCTATCCCGTGTTCCTCGGGATTTCTGGGATTTGGGTCAGGTCTTCAGCAAACAAAGGGCCAGCAAACTACCTCCTCACAGGCCCTACGATTGTGCCATCAACCTCCTGTCCGGTACCACTCCTCCGAGAGGAGGGCTGTATTCTCTCTCAGGTCCAGAGACTGCAGCCATGAACAGTTATATTAAGGAGGCGCTGGCGGCTAATTTTATTTGGCCGTCCACTTCCCCTGCAGGAGCGGGTTTTTCTCTGTTGGGAAGAAGGATGGGGGATTACGTCCCTGTATCGATTACCGGGGTTTAAATAACATTACCACCAAGAACCGTTACACGCTTCCTCTTATGTCATCAGCTTTTGAGAGACTCCAGGGAGCTATGATTTTCTCTAAATTGGATTTACGGAACCCGTACAATCTGGTGCGCATCAGACAGGGAGACGAGTGGAAGACAGCGTTCAACACTCCTAATGGACATTATGAGTACCGGGTCATGCCGTTTGGAATTACTAATGCTCCAGCCGTTTTCCAGGCCCTGGCAAATGATGTGCTGCGCGACTTCCTTCACCAGTTCGTGTTTGTGTACCTGGATGACATCCTCATCTTCTCCAAGTCCATGGTTGAACACGTCCAACATGTCAGGTTCTCCAAAGACAGGTTCTCCAAAGACTTGTTCGTGAAGCCCAAAAAGTGTGAGTTTCAGATCTCCTTCCCGGGGTACATCGTGTCTCAGTGCTGTATACTGATGGACTCCCAAAAGGTAGGAGCGGTGTTCTACTGGCCGCGACCCAGCACGGTCAAGCAAGTTCAGCGTTTTTTGGGTTTTGCTAATTTCTACCGGAGATTTGTGAGAAACTTTAGTGCTGTGGCGGCGCCAACGCTCACCAAGGGCTCGGCTGGGCATGTATGCTGGACCTCTGCTGCTGAGAAGGCGTTCCAGGACCTGAAACATTGGTTTTCTTCTGCACCCATTCTTGTTCATGCGGATCCTTCTCTTCCCTTCGTGGTAGAGGTGGATGCCTCTTACGTTGGCATGGGGGCGGTTCTGTCTCAGCGCTCGGCGAAAGACCAAAAGTTTCATCCCTGTGCCTTCTTCTCCAGGCGTCTCACTCCAGCAGAGAGGAACTATGATGTCGGCAATCGGGAGCTTCTTGCGGTCAAACTGGCTTTGGAGGAGTGGCGGCACTGGTTGGAGGGCTCAGAACATCCCTTTACGGTTTGGACTGACCACAAGAACCTGACCTACATCCAGGAGGCTAAACGCCTCAACCGCCTTCACTCGGTTCAGATTCACGTTATATTACCGTCCGGCGTCTAAGAATGTGAAGCCAGATGCCCTTTCTCGCCAGTTCCCCAGCTCTAGTGAGGATCGGCCGCTTGAATCCATCATCCCCAGGTCGCTCATCCTCGTGCCGGTGTCCTGGGGTATAGAGACTGTACTGAGGGAGGCGCAAGGTAGAGAGGCAGTTCCAGACAGCTGTCCACCTAACAGACTTTTTGTTCCTCTTGGGGCACAGTCCAAGGTACTTCAGTGGGCTCACTCGTCGCGTCTCAACTCTCATCGGGGAGGGCAGAAAACGCTAGAGTTTTTGAGGGGGAGGTTTTGGTGGCCCTCAACGGAGGCGGACACTCTGACTTTGTGACTGCCTGTCCAACATATGCCCGGAACAAGACTCCTCGTCAGCAGCCTCTGTTGCTTCTTCATCTGCTGCAACACCTCGACTCTGGTCGCATCTCTGTATGGATTTCATCACGTGTCTGTCATCCTCAGAAGGACACACGGTCATCCTGATCATTGTGGAAAGCTTTTCAAGGCGGCACATTTTGTTCCTCTGCCTAAGCTTCCATCTGCCCGTGAGACTGCTCAGCTAGTCCTTCAGCATGTTTTCCGCCTTCACGAACTTCCTCTGAACATGGTCTCCGACCGGGGCCCCCAGTTTGCCTCCAGATTTTGGAGGGTATTCTGTACTCTTCTGGGCTCATCAACCAGTCTGTCCTCGGGTTATCACCCTCAGTCCAACGGTCCAACTGAGCGGGTGAACCAGGAATCTGGAGACCGCCTTACGGTGCTGTGTGTCCGCCAACCCCGCCACTTGGAGTCAGCACCTTCCTTGGGTGGAGTATGCACACAACACTCTCCAGTGTTCCTCCACTGGTCTGTCACCATTCCAGGTGTTGTACGGTTACCAGTCCCTCCTGTTTCCAGATCAGGACATTGAAATGATGGTTCCGCTCAACGCCTCATCTCTCGTTGCCGCAGGACCTGGAAGAGGGCTCGTTCAGCACTCCTGAGGGCCTCAGCTCGAGTTCAACGACAGGCCAACCGTCATCGCTGCCCGAGTCCCTTCCTGTGTCCAGGCCAGATGGTCTGGTTGTCTACTAGGGATCTGCCTCTACGTGTGGAATCTAGGAAGTTGGCTCACCGGTACCATTCAAGGTTCTACGTCGCATCAATCCAGTGTTCTATCGTCTTCGTCTTCCCTGGTCCATGAGGGTTCATCCCACCTTCCACATCTCCAGACTCAAGCCTGTGGTGTTCAGGCCTCTGGTTCCGGCCACTCAGCCTCCATCTCCACCTTGCATGATAGCGGGACAGCCAGCCTCCACGGTGTGACGCATCCTCTCCAGTTGTCAGTTCCGGCAAGGGACTCAGTATCTCGTGGAATGGGAGGGTTATGGGCCTGAGGAACGTTCCTGGGTTCCGGCCCGGGACATTTTGCACCCCGGACTCATTCGGGACTTCCGTCAACGTTCAGCTACCCCTGGTGGAAGGTTCCTTGGGGGGGGGGGGGGGGGGGGGGGGGGGGTTCCTTTGGTGTACTACCTGAGGTTGCCACTGGAGAGCACCCTTGGGTTACTTCTAGAATCCAGGTGACCCTGATTGGGCTTATTGGGGTCACCTGCTGGATGACTATTTAGGTGGTTCCTCTGTGGACTGGGCCAGTTGCTCAGGTCTCATGTTCTGTTCAGTGTTCTCGTGTGCCCTTGCTTTGTTGTTTTGCTATGAAGACCTTAAGTAAATAGTCTGGATTTACCCTTACCTCTGCCTGCTGTGTTTCTCTGCACCTGGGTCCGAGTTCGTACTAGCACTATTTTCACACGTCGGATATGTATATACTGTATTTTTATACCATCTATTGCATCTTGCCTTTGCCGCACGGTCATCACTCATCCATATATTTATATGTATATATTCTTATTCCATCCCTTTTCTTAGATTTGTGTGCATTAGGTAGTTGTTGTGTAATTGTTAGATTACTTGTTAGATATTACTGCACTGTCGAAACTAGAAGCACAAGCATTTCGCTACACTCGCAAAAACATCTGCTAGCCATGTGTATGCGACCCAACATTTTTTATTTGATTTGAAATAGTTTTGTTATATTTCAGTCTTCTGTGATGTATATAAAGTGTAATATTGGGATACAAACTCAAAATGTTATAAATGTCAACTCTGTCAACTCTATATCTGACATGGTACAGGTGCTTTCTTTTTTAAGCCCATAACCATGTGTGTGAGGTGTATACTTTTGTTTCAAAGTAGATTTGTTTAAGACTACCAAGAATCACTCTGTGTGTCCATGATTTAGCCCACTGTGGTAAAAGGTTAAGGGCCTGGGAGGAGGTGTGGTGTATTGGGTTGTTTGGCTGTTTAATGAACTCTGTCTGTATACTGAGCTTGTTTTATGTGGGGGCTGGCCTGGGAAGTGTGTCTAGGCACTAGGCAGTTGATCGTGGGCATCGCCTGTTTGTGTGTGTGTGTGTGCATGTTAGAGAATGAGAAGGCTTATGAATATTTCCAAGTGAGAGAATACTGTGTGTGTGTGTGTGTGTGTTTGTGTTTGTGTTTGTGTATAATGGGTTTCATTTGTTCATCGTGGTCATGCATGGGTTAAGGTCCTGCTAGGTACTGTGTTGTGTGCCATGCTGTTTGGCAGTTTGATATAGTCAGTATACTCAATACACTGGGTGTGTTTTATGTGGGGGCTGGCCTGGGAACTGTTTCTAGGGCATAGGCAGTACTCATTTGATCCAAGGCACCCCTCCCCCACAAGCTCTTCTTGCCTCTTTTCCAAGGTCCTCGCATAACAGCCTTGTCTCTCTACAGGTTTTTGTCTTGTGTCTTAAAAAACAAAAAGTCAGGAATCGACTGGCTGGTCAAGACACGTTCTCTATAGGTGGCTTACAGGGCACAATCCGGTGTTTTCCCTTTCCCTCGTCTGCTCTCGTTTGCTTAGCCTGATGGTCGAGGCCAGCGTTGGTGATCTCTCACTCTGCTAAATGGGGATATCAACCCTGAGGTCACCAGAGCGGCTTCCTAACTGCTTCCTCAGACTGTCCTGCCTCCCCTTTGCAGTTCGATCATTTCTCTAATTGAAAGGTGCCTTTAAAGCTTGAGGGGGACCATGGGCTCTGAGGTACAGGGTTATGTCAACCTTTCAGCAGTAAACATTAGAGAAGTGAAGAAGCCTAAAGGAGGACAGGGACTTTGGAGTAGCTGGTATAGAACTGGATAAAACACTGTAGAACTGTAAGTGTGTACACTCTTAGAAAAAACGGTTCCAAAGGGGTTCTTCTGCAAAAAGGGTTCTTTAAAGGGATCTAGATAGCACCTTTTTTTCTAAGAGTGTAGGGATGGAGAGTACTGTAGTGTAGTGCGAAGGACTATCCACAGATCGGACCGGTATCCAGACCCATTTTCAGATGTGGTTCACCAATCACCTCTCCTGTTCAAAGCTCATCAGAAAACGAGTCGTGTTCAGCATCCTTAGTAACCCCTTCAGACAGGCTCTGTCAGGTTGCGTTTACCCAGAAGAACCATTCATTTGTCACATCCGTCAGTGGTGTTTTTGACCTCTAATCCCCACTGTGCGCCGCATTCCCCAGTGTGACTCACTCCTCACCTCAATTTGCTGCTCCACATCAGCAAGCCAAGGCATCAAAGTTTCTTTCACAGGCCGGCGCGTCCTTCTTCTCCCCCCTTCTTCCCTCGTTTCAGAAGTTCCCTTTGAAGTAAAAGTTTACTCTGTAACGTTTTACGAGCAACTTATTTCCCAGCCGTTTCCTTGATTTCCTATTGATTTCCTTCTGCCTTGCTTGGCTGGAAAAGGAGAACAAGAAAAAGAAGGGGAAGAAGAAGGAAAGAGAGGGAGGGGAGGAGGACGGGTCGATGCTGGTGTGACCTCCCGCGGGGTTATCGGGCGGGTGCGTTAGGGGGGTTGTCATTAACCCATTCTGATCTGCCAGCCGGACAGAAATAGTGAAATACCGATTTTATTTTTATTTTTTTCCAAAGAGCACCCAATGTTCAGATTTTCATGCAATTTACTTTGCTCTTTTTGCCGTATTGAATTTGCAAATGCTGTGACCGCAAAATGTCACCTATTATTCTCAATCATTGCGAGGCGTCAATAGGCCTTTACGTGAGCACTGCCTTTGTAGATGCTAAAGTTAACATGTCTGGATCCAACGTATGACTGCAGAAATGGAGAGCAACTGAGAAATACTCCGCCTATTACATCAGTAAGATCCCTACTAATTTCGTTGTGCCTTTGTTTCTGACCTGTGTGGAATCAACAGGCTCTTTGTACCAAAGCATGGTTGGGAAAGTATGACATGGGATGTTACCGACCCCAAGGAGTCAAACCCCAGACACACCTCACGTAACACAGCATTTACTTGACATGCAAGTTAAACCACGGTTACACCACAGTTACACCACGGTTGGGATTTAAATAGGAGGGGAATGAATATTAAGCAGCTTTGGAATTCTGGCCCTAATAGGAATGTCATTGAATAACAAGAAACTACGCAATTCCATACCTTTAATCATGAAGTATTGTAGACCTCAACCATACTATCCACAGATGTAATGCGTCTCCTGTAGCACCCTGGGTAGTAGTTTGTGTCTCGGCCCTGCATTCCTAAAGCGTACCCCGTCCTCGCTCGTCCTCCATGGCTTTGGCCAAGCGTGCAAATGGCAAATGGACGATGCAGAGTGCACCCCGGCGGGACCCTCTCTGGCCATGTCTTATTCATGAGCCCTGGGTCTGAGGTGCTGACTGGCCCTCGATGCATGGTCACACACTGTGACAAAAACACGTGCCGGGCCTGCACAGGAGACTCCCACGGCTCCTGCCCCCCCCCACCAATTCTCTTTATGCACTGCTGCACTTCCCATCCTGCAAGGAAAATTAGAATAGTAATAGCTGACCGTAGCGGCGCGACATGTAATCCAATGTCCAATCTAACATCTAAAAGGAGGCAATCTCCACTAATCATTGCTTCTAGCTGTTCTAGCCATGCAGTCAGAATATGGTAATTTGATGACTAGACGTGTGTGTGTTTGTTTGCGTGCGTGTGTGTGTGTGTGTTTGAGTGTGCCTGCGTGCGTGTAAGTGTGTGCATACAGGTATGCATGTTTTTTTTTTTACTTCTGTACGTGTGTGCATGGGATGTCAAAGCAGAAGCTAGGAGTGGGATATAGCAGTCACTGGTCAGGCATGGAGTCAGAATTCAGACCGACCAGCAACCTGCTGGTCAATCATAAAGGGCAGAGAGTGAAGCTAAGTGACCAGGCGGGCGGACTAGTTGAGCTGCTGCCAAGGTCATTACATACCTTCATGGTTTCTTACAGATATCTTCTACTACTCTACTCACCAGGCAAATATTACACCAACTCTCTCTCTCGCTGTCATTCAGTAGAAATGAGGGGAATGTGAAGTAAAGTAAAGAGTCTCCAATCCCTGTTAAAAGGCCAGCACCACCGAATGAATAGAGATTTATTGAGCGGTGGGGACGTCTTGGTTGAAAGTCACACGTATTGAACCTTCTGGAATCAATGTGTGCATGGGGTTTTCACCCAAAGAACACGCAGGGAAGACCTTTAGATGATCCACGGGTGTTTCACAAACCAGACCGTTGGCTGACTCAAAGGCTCTATAGTCACAGCAGATGCTGAGGTATCTTGAGGTATCATCTACTCCCTAGGTGTGAGTTGAGTCGAAGGATCTCACCTTTGTAACGGCTGCATCTTTTTAAGACCCACCGTGGAGGATCAATTGATCAATTACATTTTAACGAGACACTCTCAGTCGGGTTTAAATGTTCCATCCATCATTGCCATTGCTCTCTTTCTTTCCTCCCCTACTCCGTGCTATCCATCTCGCTCCTAACTGGGCGGGGGGGAGGGGAAACTATCTCCTGATTAAAATTGTATTAAAAAGCTTTTTAACTGACTTTATTTCCACCTCAAATGCCCTTAGAGATGAACTGATACCACGTCATCCTCAATGCAGGGAGTGTCTCACTCTTGTGGTTATGATGCCACTCAATCCTTCTGCAGACTTTGCTTATTTGTCTGCACTTTTATCCTACTTCTTTCACCAAAGATCAATAGGATTACACTGAAACAGGGTTGTACTGTAAACACAACAAGCCTCCGATGCTCTAGATGCATATTTACTACTATCACATTGACAAGACCATGGCATTTGCTGCTCCGCAATGGTCCAAACTAGTGACCACAACCCGTGGAATCACTACTAATCCACTTATTGTATATAATCATTGAATCATCCTCATATCCAGCCATCTGCCCAGGAGATGATATCATTGGCTTGGCCCTCCCAGCAGTTCTGCTTACCCTTCGCTGTGACCTCAGTGATTGGCTGTGACAGAGTCAGTGCTGAGACCTACACTGGGCTACAGTACAGTAAGTCACAGGCCTAATGAAAGACCTGGGGTGGTGAACGACAGGCTTTCTAATTGAATAGATGATTCCCTTAATGGGGCCCATGTGGGACCTGCCCCTCTGAGGATAATCTGTGGTCTGAATGTGTGTGTGTAGACAGTAGACATGGGAGTAGGCACTGACTAGCACTCCTGTGTGTGTGTGTGTGTGTGTGTGTGTGTGTGTGTGTGTGTGTGTGTGTGTGTGTGTGTGTGTGTGTGTGTGTGTGTGTGTGTGTGTGTGTGTGTGTGTGTGTGTGTGGGCATGTTTCCTTCGCGCACACTCATGTGTTTGTGTCTTCCTCTTTATCTCCGGGCTGCGCCATTTCTCCTTAATGACCAGTGACCTGCTGGGAGCGGCGGGTGAAGGAGGCATCGTGACTAACGGCCTGGACACTGTCAGAGCAGACAGACGGGCTCGTGCCAAAGCCCTGTCTCTAGCCAAGGCCGTAGCTACAGTGTCACCACTATCACAGCCCCGGCCTCAATCATCAATCTACACACCAAACCCCATAATGACACAGCAAAAACTGAAATATCACATTTACGTAAGTATTCAGACCCTTTACTCAGTACTTTGTTGAAGCACCTATGGCAGTAATTACAGCCTCGAGTCTTTTTGGGTAGGATGCTACAAGTTTGGCACACCTGTATTTAAGGAGTTTCTCCCATTCTTCTCTGCAGATCCTCTTAAGCTCTGTCAGATTGGATGGGGAGTGTCGCTGCACAGCTATTTTCAGGTCTCTCCAGAGATGTAAGTCCGGGCTCTGGCTGGACCACTCAAGGGCATTCAGATACTTGTACCGAAGCCACCCCTGCGTTGTCTTGGCTGTGTGCTTAGGGTCGTTGTCCTGTTGGAAGGCGAACCTTTGCCCCAGTCTGAAGTCCTGAGCGCTTTGGAGCAGATTTTATCTGTACTTTGCTCTATTCATCTTTCCCTCGAGCCTGACTAGTCTCCCAGTCCCTGCCGCTGAAAAACAACCCCCCACAGCATGATGCTACCACCACCATGCTTCACCATTAGGGACATTGCCAGGTTTCCTCCAGACATGGCGCTTGGCATTCAGGCCAAAGAGTTCAATCTTGGTTTCATCAGTCCAGAGAATCTTGTTTCTCATGGTCTGAGAGTCCTTTAAGTGCCTTTTGGCAAACTCCAAGCGGGCTGTCATGTGCCTTTTACTGAGGAGTGGCTTCCGTCTGGCCATTCTATCATAAAGGCTTGATTGGTGGAGTGCTGCAGAGATGGTTGTCCTTTTGGAAGGTTTTCCCATCTCCACAGAGAAACCCTGGAGCTTTGCCAGAGTGACCATCGGGTTCTTGGCCACCTCCCTGACCAAGGCCCTTCTCCCCTGATTGCTCATTTTGGCCGGGCGGCCATCTCTAGGAAGAGTCTTGGTGGTTCCAAACTTTTTCCATTTAAGAATGATGGAGGCCACTGTGTTCTTGGGGACCTGCACTGTGTTCTTGATTGCTGCAGAAATGTTTTGGTACCCTTCCCCAGATCTGTGCCTCGACACAATCCTGTCTCGGAGCTCTACGGACAATTCCTTCAACCTCATGGCTTGGCTTTTGCTCTGACATGCACTGTCGACTGTGGGACCTTATACAGACTGGTGTGTGCCTTTCCAAATCATGTCCAATTAATGGAATTTACCACAGGTGGACTCCAATCAAGTTGTAGAAACATCTCAAGGATGATCAGTGGAAACAAGATGCACCTGAGCTCAATTTCGAGTCTCATAGCAAAAGGTCTGAATACTTATGTAAATAAGGTATTTCTGTTTTTGTTTTTTTACATTTGCAAAAACGTGTCATTATTGGGTATTGTGTGTAGATTGATGACGGAAAAAGGTAATTTAATCAATTTTAGAATAAGGCTGTAACTTAACAAAATGTGGAAAAAGTCAAGGGGTCTGAATACTTTCCAAATGCACTGTATGTTGCTGTGGGTGGCGGGTGCTTCATGATGAATATATGTGAAAGTATAGGTGAAGGGATATGGATGGGTGTGAGTGTAATTGCATGCATATATGTGTACTGCATGTCATGTGAGTCTAGGGTGTAAAGTATGTGTGGGTGAATATTTTTCCTATGTGTGGGAGTAAATGTCTGCATGTGTACAGTAGGGTACAACATTATTGACACCGTTGATAAAGATGTGAAAAAATGATGGTATAAAATAAATAATTATAATACTGAGCTATATTGTATGGTCAGAAAAATTGGGAAATTCTATACTTTTTTACTAACAAGTAATATTTAGGGGTCAAAATCATTGACAACCCTGTTTTCAATACTTTACAATACCTCACCTTGCAAGGATAACGGCACTGAGCCTTTTTCTGAAATTTTTAATGAGTTGGAGAACACATTGGGAGGGATCTTAGACCATTCCTCCATACAGAATCCTTCCAGATCCTCGATATCCTTCATCGGCGCTTATGGACTGCCCTTTTAAATTTGAACCAAAGGCTTTCAATGGAGACTGAGACTTTGATTTTGATGTATGCTTGGGGTTATTTTCTTGCTGGAAAATCCACTTGCGGCCAAGTTTCAGCCTGCTGGCAGAGGCAACCAGGTTTTTGGCCTAAAATACACTGGTACTGGGTAAAGTTCATGATGGCAATGACCTTAACAAGGGCCCCAGGACCAGTGAAATCAAAATAGCCCCATAACATCAAAGATCCACCACCATATTTTACAGTAGTATGGAATTATTTTCTGCTTATGCATTCTCATTTCGAAACCAAACCTACCATCTGTGTGCGTGGCCAAACAGTTATATTTTCATGTTGTTCAACAAATGTAAACGCATGGAGTTGGCTAAACAGCATTGGCACTTGGATTGGAACCGGTGCTTTACATGAAAATACAGCTTTTTTTGCCACACACACCAGTGGTGGTTTTTGCATCGAAATGAGAATGCATGAGCAGAAAAGAACCTGAAAAAAATATAGGGGTGGATCTTTGATGTTATGGGGCTATTTTGCTTCCACTGGTCCTGGGGCCCTTGTTAAGGTCAGCAGCATCATTAACTTTTTTTTCTTTTTCTTTTTTGTCTTATTTTTGCAAAAAACCTGATTGACTCTGCCAGGAGGCTGAAACTGTGCTGCAAGTGCATTGGCAGGTAGCCTAGCGGTTAAAAGCATTGGGCCAGTAACCAAAAGGTCAATGGTTTGAATCCCAGAGCCAACTAGGTGAAAATCCTCTTATTGCTCCTGTAAGAGTGTCTGCTAAATGAATAAAATGTCTATGTAAAATCTTCCAGCAAGACAATAACCCCAAGCACACATCAAAATCCACAAAGAAAGTTCAATGGCCACAAAATAAACATTTTCCAAAGACTATCTCAGTCTACTGCCTTGAAACCCATTGAAAACCTGTGGTTCAAATTTGAAGAGGGCAGTCCATAACCACACAAGACAGAAAGAAAGATAGAGAGAGGGTGCATGTTTTTACGATTTTTTATGATTCATACAGTGCCTTGCAAAAGTATTCATCCCCCTTGGCGTTTTTCCTATTTTGTTGCATTACAACCTGTAATTTAAATATATTTTTATTTGCATTTCATGTAATGGTCATACACAAAATAGTCAAAATTGGTGAAGTGAAATTAAAATTAAAATAAATTAAATTAAAAATGGAAAACTGGTGCATGCATATGTATTCACCCCCTTCGCTATGAGGCCCCGAAATAAGATCTGGTGCAACCAATTACCTTCAGAAGTCACATAATTAGTTAAATAAAGTCCACCTGTGTGCAATCTAAGTGTCACATGATCTGTCACATGATTTCAGTATATATATACACCTGTTCTGAAAGGCCCCAGAGTCTGCAACACCACTAAGCAAGGGGCATCATGAAGACCAAGGAGCTCTCCAAACAGGTCAGGGACAAAGTTGTGGAGAAGTACAGATCAGGGTTGGGTTATAAAAAAATGTCTGAAACTTTGAATATCCCAAGGAGCACCATTAAATATCCATTATAAAAAATGGAAAGAATATGGCACCACAACAAACCTGCCAAGAGACGGCTGCCCACCAAAACTCATGGACCAGGCAAGGAGTGCATTAATCAGAGAGGCAACAAAGAGACCAAAGATAACCCTGAAGGAGCTGTAAAGCTCCACAGCGGAGATTAGAGTATCTGTCCATAGCACCACTTTAAGCCGTACACTCCACAGAGTTAGGATTTACGGAAAAAGTGGCCAGAAAAAAGCCATTGCTTAAAGAAAAAAATAAGCAAACATGTTTGGTGTTCGCCAAAAGGCATGTCGGAGACTCCCCAAACATATGGAAGAAGGTACTCTGGTCAGATGAGACTAAAATTGAGCTTTTTGGCCATCAAGGAAAACGCTATGTCTGGCATAAACCCAACACCTCTCATCATCCCGAGAACACCAACCCCGCAGTGAAGCATGGTGGTAGCAGCATTATGCTGTGGGGATGTTTTTCATAGGCAGGGACTAGGAAACTGGTCAGAATTGAAGGAATGGTGGATGGCGCTAAATACAGGGATATTCTTGAAGGAAACCTGTTTCAGTCTTCCAGAGATTTGAGACTGGGACAGAGGTTCACCTTCCAGCAGGACAATGACCCTAAGCATACTGCTAAAGCAACGCTTTAGGGGGGGAAACATTTACGTGTCTTGGAATGTCCTAGTCAAAGCCCAGACCTCAATCCAATTGGGAATCTGTGGTATGACTTAAAGATTGCTGTACACCAGTGGAACCCATCCAACTTGAAGGAGCTAGAGCAGTTTTGTCTTGAAGAATGGGCAAAATCCACAGTGGCTAGATGTGCCAAGCTTATAGAGACATACCCCAAGAGACTTGTAGCTGTAATTGCTGCAGAAGGTGGCTCTACAAAGTATTGACTTTGGGAGGTGAATAGTTATGCATGCTCAAGTTCTGTTTTTTTGTCTTATTTCTTGTTTGTTTCACATCTTCAGAATGGTAGGCATGTTGTGTAAATCAAATGATACAAACCCCCCAAAAATCAATTTTAATTCCAGCTGTAAGGCAGCAAAATAGGAAAAATGCCAAGTGGGTGAATAACCTTCGCAGGCCCCTGTAGATCCTCTAGATGATTAAACATGTGTGCTATAATTCATTGTAAACAAGCACACATACTTCCAGAAAGAACAAAAATAACACCCTCAGACATAATTAGACTACGATTAGGTTACCTAATAAGGGTAGGATTTAGGTAGAGTAGACTGCAGTTTTCAGTTTTTAAAAATCTTATTTTATGTTTGTTTCACAATAAAAACAATATTTGCATCATCAAAGTGGTAGGCATGTTGTGTAAGTCCAATGATACAAACCCCCCCAAAATAAATTTTAATTCCAGGTTATAAGGCAACAAAATAGGAAAAATGCCAGGGGGGGTGAATACTCTTGCAATTCCCTGTAAATCACAGACAGTAGTGACACAGGATTATGTTGTCAAGAAAAAAGTAGAGATGAGGGGAAGAGGGGTTGTATGGGACAAGTTGGGAGCTATTTACACTGTATTGTTTGAAAAAGAAGAGGATAGAAAATGCTGCCCCTACAGCAAAGATGGCTAGATGACTTGAAAAAGCACATTCTTTTTCTGTGCAGGTGAGAAAAAAGGCTGAAGGGACTTATGGCAGAATGGAGGCAAGAAAAGGAGAGAGATTAAAGAAAAAAAGTGGTTTTGGAAGCAGGAGACGAAGTAGCAAAAGATAAGGATTTTTCCAAATCAAACCAAATGTTATTCGTCACATGCTTCGTAGACAACAGGTTTAGACTAACAGTGAAATGGTGACATACGGGCCCTTCCCAACAATGTAGAAAGAAAGAAAATAGAGAAATAATAGAAAAGTAAAACACGTAATTATAAAAGTAAAATGAAATACACAATGAGTAACGATAACTTGGCTATATACACGGGGTACCGGGACTGAGTCGATGTACAGGGGTACAAGGTAATTGAGGTAGATATGTACATATAACTAGGAAGAATGTGACAGATGATGAACAGTAGCAGCAGCGTACAGTATGTGATGAGTCAAAAAATGTGTGCAGAAAGGGTCAATGCAGACAGTCCAGGTAGCTATTTGGTTAACAATTGAACTATTTTGGAGTCTTGTGGCTTGGGGGTAGAAGATATTCAGGGTCGTCCTGTTGGTTCCAAACTTGGTGCATCGGTACCACTTGCCGTGCGGTAGCAGAGAGAACAGCCTATGACATGTGTGGCTGGAGTCTTTGACCATCTTTAGGGCCTTCCTCTGACACCGTCTGGTATAGAGGTCCTGGATGGCGGGGCGCTCCGCCGCAGTGATGTACAGGGCAGTACGCACTACCCTCTGTAGCGCCTTGCGGTCAGATGCCAAGGAATTGCCATACCAAGCGGTGATGCAGCCAGTCAAGATGCTCAATGATGCAGCTGTAGAACTTTCTAAGGATCTGAGGGCCCATGCTACATTTTTTCAGCCTCCTGAGGGGGAAGAGGCGTTGTGGTTCCATCTTCATGACTGTTGGTGTGTGAACCATGATAGATCCTTAGTGATGTGGACACCGCGGAACTTCAAGAGAGTCAGAGAGGAGAAGCGTGAGAGAGGGAAGGAGAGAGGAACTAGAGGGAGAGACGGAGAGAAAGAGAGTCTATCTCAGATCAGTGGTTGCAGGATCCAATCAATTATTAATGCCATGCAGATTAGAGTTGACAAACGATGCAATGGTGGCTGTCTATTCCCTCGCCATTTTACCCTGCCTTCCGGAAAGAAGAGGGAGATGGATAAGAGAGGGAACGGGGACGAGAGGGAGAGATGAGTGGAACCGTTTGAGTTTGTTGTTGTTTGTTTGTTTACTTCACTGGGAAGAGACAGAGCGAGTGAAACTGGGATGTAAACAGCAGGGGGACTGGGACCAGTAGGACACTTAATTTGGGGCACTGAAGGGGAGGGAGTAGCGTATTTGCCCCTAGACACTGATCCAACCTCAGTTTCACGTTTCCCCCCTAATGGTTAAGATATGAATTGGGGAAGGGTAAAATGATCCTAGATCTGTGCCAGAGGACATATTCTTCCTGGAGCGGTGGATAGAACCTTGAAAGGTATGAAGAGAGTCATGTTGTTTGAGGATTAGTAAGTTTGTGTGTGTGTGTGTGTGTGTGCGTGTGCGCGTGTGCCTGCGTGCGTGCGTGTGTTTTTACCGCTTCATTAAAAGGATCAGCTCTCAGGTGTAAAAACAGCTGGATGCCCTTGAGTGAAGCAATTAACCAATAGCCACACTGGTGCTATAAATAGACTACAATAGACACAAATATAATGTACAATATAAACACAATGTGTGTATTTGTAAATACAGTAAATCACGCTGTTCATAAATCGGAAATATTAATAATCCTGTAATTGTGTGTCAGAATGTCTTAAATATACCTAGGGCACAGATTAGATGCGATCTAAAAACAACATCCTTCCCATAGGCTAATGTGCCATTCTCAATGTACAGGAAGCATACTGTACAATGCTGACAATGCTCCAGGGTTATTAAGAGAGGATAACACAATGGACTCTACACGTCCTGCCTGAGCTCAGCAGTACAGTACACTAGCTCAAGGGAAAGTCCAGTAGCCGAATAGACGGATTTCACAGAGACCTCGAACTGGATCTTAGTGGGAATTATCTCTAGCTTCTCAACTATAGCCTATTCTCAGGTGCTCGCCCACCCACGCTGTACTGTACAACTCATTTTAGGTATCAGACCATTCAGACCAAGGGAGGTATGAATAAGGCATAACATTCTGAAATGTGTATCAAATGAATACAAAAAAAGAGTGAGAGGAGGAGGGATAAAAATGTTTTAAAAAACACATATCACTCTGGATGTTTTATTAGGCGCGTAGGCTGATGCAGGGAGAGCAGTTTTAGGTTACATGAACAGGGCTTTGCGATTAACCAGATATCCAGTGATGGATAAATGGTGGGATGGAGTGGCGAGGGGAAATGGGCAAAGAGAATAGAAACGGAGAGAGCAGGGAGAGAGAGAGACAAAGAGAGAGGAAAAAGAGAGAGAGAGAGAGACAGACAGTTAGCTGAAGGAAGAACAGTCCCATTTGAATGTAGTGAGCTGGGGCCTTTGTGTTTGAAAAGGCAGATTCAAACGATGGTAGAGGCGCTCTTCTTTATCCCATCTGGAGCCGTGAAGCCAGCACGGCTGCCTGCCTCACCATCTCTGGCTGCAAAGTGCCCAAAATTAATTAGCATGCCACTGGAGAGGGGAACGGGAGATGAGGACAGGTCCCTACTGGGAGACCAGGAGAGGGAACTAAAGGGGAGGGGGAGAGGAGAGGAGCGAAGGCGGAGAGGAAAGAGCAGGAGAGGAGAGGAGAGTGAGAGGAAGAGAGAAAAAGAGAAGAGTGAGGGAGGGAGAGAAGAGAGTGAGAAAGAGGAGGGGAAAGAAGAGGGGACTAGAGCTGGAGAGAGAGTCAGATAGAGACAGAGAGGAGTGAAGGGGAGAGGAGCAGAGAGGAGAGGAGGGCTCTGTGTGGCAGAGCTAGGGCTTTGAGCCTGTTGGAGACTGACTAAAGATCTGGATTTGTGTGACACGTCTGTACAACATCTCCATCAAAGACTTCCTGTCTGTCTCTCTCTCTGTCTTCATCTCTGGCCATGGGAATCCCTGCATCCCTACTCTCTCTGTGTCTGTCTATTCACTCTTTCTTTTTCACTCTCCTCCCTTTCCCCCAATCCTATTCCCACTATCTCTTTTCTCCTTTTCTCCTTCGCTTTTCTCCTCCGGCTCTGACTCAAGTCTTTCTGGGGGGCTGAGAGGTGGTGGGCTGAGAGAGAGCTATGTAGGAACTTGTGTGCTCAGATAAGCTGGGGAATTAGAGGGTGGAGATCAGTAGTGGTGTCAGTGATGAGTTCAGAGAGGAAGAGAGGAACTGGAGGCCTCCCTGTTTTCCTGGAAACACTCTGTGAACTTGGAACACACACTTACACTCAAACTCACACACACACACAGACACACACACACACACACACACACACTATTTCACACTTTCCACCCCCAAAAACACATACTGTAACATCTTCAACCAAGAGCTGAGGGAAATATGCCATGTTCTCTCATGTTCTCACACACACACAAATCCGCCTGGCAGGGAGTAGGATACATTTACATTCAACACCAGTAAGCCCCCTTTTAGTACCATGGAGGGACTTGACCTCAGAGAAGGTCCCCCCATAAAAAGATGTCCGAAAATTGCTTTGGGGATAATACATGGAACTACGGCATATAAAAGATGTGAGAAGGGGCTGAAGAGGTATGAAAATGAAAGTAATGAGCTTCGACTCTGATATTTCTTTCCTCTCATCACGAAATGAAAAGTTATTTCAATCAGCTTGCGGTGGAAACTACGTGAACCAGGCAACCAGGCATTTTTTGTAGTTTAGATGCTTGTACGGGAACATTTAGGAGGCTGGTACTAACGTTGGATTTGTGTTTTTTCCAGGTCAAGTCAAGTTGAAGGCTGTTGTGTAACACCACAATGTTAGAATGCGTAAATAAATAGCTTACAAGTACCTGTGTAACACTTCACTATAATGTGGTTATAATGCATTGTAATGCTTGTTATAGGCATCTATGATCCTGGATGGTGAGGTCACCTTTGCATTTACCTTTACAAATTAGACTTAGAAAGAATAGCTATGATAATGACAGTTTATAATAGTTTGTCTTATTGCAAATTATCTGGACTAGATATATTTTAAAAGAACATGCATCATCTGGGGGATTCAAGATCATATTGTCACTCTTTGGCTTTGACAATGAAGTCTGGCAGTTTCAGCGTATTCTGTTATTCATATTTCAATGATACATGTCTCACAAGTATGCCATGTTTGATGCCTCTGTATCCTTTAGTGTGCTGTGAACTGTAACGTGTAAGATTGCTGAAAAATAAATGAATATCACCACTGTGCAATATGCACACGGACAGCAGCTGTCAACGGGTGCGACTGCCTGTGTGTGTGTGTGTGTGTGTGTGTGTGTGTGTGTGTGTGTGTGTGTGTGTGTGTGTGTGTGTGTGTGTGTGTGTGTGTGTGTGTGTGTGTGTGTGTGTGTGTGTGTGTGTGTGTGTGTGTTTATGTACATTTATGTGTCTGAGTCTGTGTCAGTGTGTGTAGGACAGTCGTGGCCCAAAATTTTGAGAATGACACAAATGTTAATTTTCACAAAGTCTGCTGCCTCAGTTTGTATGATGGAAATTTGCAGAATGTTATGAAGAGTGATCAAATGAATTGCAATTAATTGCAAAGTCCCTCTTTGCCATGCAAATGAACTTAATCCCCCAAAAACATTTCCACTGCATTTCAGCCCTGCCACAAAAGGACCAGCTGACATCATGTCAGTGATTCTCTCGTTAACACAGGTGTGAGTGTTGAAGAGGACAAGGCTGGATCACTCTGTCATGCTGATTGAGTTCGAATAACAGACTATTATACTACTATACGGATATTGCTGCCAGTAAGATTGCACCTAAATCAAACATTTATCGGATCATCAAGAACTTCAAGGAGAACGGTTCAATTGTTGTGAAGAAGGCTTCAGGGCCCCCAAGAAAGTCCAGCAAGCGCCAGGACCGTCTCCTAAAGTTGATTCAGCTGCGGGATCGGGGCACCACCAGTACAGAGCTTGCTCAGGAATGGCAGCAGGCAGGTGTGAGTGCATCTGCATGCACGGTGAGGCGAAGACTTTTAGAGCATGCCCTGGTGTCAAGAAGGGCAGCAAAGAAGCCACTTCTCTCCAGGAAAAACATCAGGGACAGACTGATATTCTGCAAAAGGTAGGACTGCTGAGGACTGGGGTAAAGTCATTTTCTCTGATGAATCCCCTTTCCGATTGTTTGGGGCATCCGGGAAAAAAGCTTGTCCAGAGAAGACAAGGTGAGCGCTACCATCAGTCCTGTGTCATGCCAACAGTAAAGCATCCTGAGACCATTCATGTGTGGGGTTGCTTTTCAGCCAAGGGAGTGGGCTCACTCACAATTTTGCCTAAGAACACAGCCATGAATAAAGAATGGTACCAACACTTCCTCCGAGAGCAACTTCTCCCAACCATCCAGGAACATTTTGATGACAAACAATGCCTTTTCCAGCTTGATGGAGCACCTTGCCATAAGGCAAAAGTTAAAACTAAGTGGCTCGGGGAACAAAACATCGATATTTTGGGTCCATGGCCAGGAAACTCCCCCAGACCTTAATCCCATTGAGAACTTGTGGTCAATCCTCAAGAGGCGGGTGGACAAACAAAAACCCACAAATTCTGACAAACTCCAAGCATTGATTATGCAAGAATGGGCTGCCATCAGTCAGGATGTGGCCCAGAAGTTAATTGACAGCATGCCAGGGCGAATTGCAGAGGTCTTGAAAAAGAAGGGTCAACACTGCAAATATTGACTCTTTGCATCAACTTCATGTAATTGTCAATAAAAGCCTTTGACACTTATGAAATTCTTGTAATTATACTTCAGTATTCCATAGTAACATCTGACAAAAATATCTAAAGACACTGAAGCAGCAAACCTTGTGGAAATTAATATTTGTGTCATTCTCAAAACCTTTGGCCACGACTGTACACTGCTGGCGGAGCAGTTTGCTACTTATTTACAGATCATTCTCATATTAACACATACAATGCCTCCAGAAAGTATTCATACCCCACATTTTATTCCACATTTTGTTGTGTTAGTCTGAATTCAAAATGGATTCCATCTTTTTTCCCCTCACCCATCTACACATGATACCCCATAATGACAAAGTGAAAACATGTTTTTAAATTTTTTTTGCACATTTTTTGAAAATGAAATACATAAATATCTATTTGACCCAAGTATTCACAACCGTGAGTCAATACATGTTAAAATCACCTTTGACAGCGGTTACAGCTGTGAGTCTTTCTGGGTAAGTCTCTAAGAGCTTTGCACACCTGGAATGTTCAATATTTGCACATTATTATTTTTTTAATTCTTCAAGCTCTGTCAAGTTGGTTGTTGATCAAGGCATTAATCCAAACCAAACAGCTCAGAGGAGACAGACAGCCCGCTAAATTACATCTATTGGCTTGGATTTGTTTACGATTTTAACATTCACCAAAGAGATTAATAACCGATTTAAGAAACATCGTAATATGATCAGCCATTTTCAGGTCTTGCCATAGATTTTCAAGCCAATTTAAGCCAAAACTGTAACTTGGCCACTCAGGAACATTCAATGTGGTCTTGGTAAGCAACTCAAGTGTATATTTGGCCTTGTGTTTTAGGTTATTGTCCTGCTGAAAGGTGAATTTGTCTCTCAGAATTTGGTGGAAAGCAGACTTAACCAGGTTGTCCTCTAGGATTTTGCCTCTTCCGTTCCTTTTCATCCCCCAAAAAACTCCCTAGTCATTGTCGATTACAAGCATACCCATAACATGATACAGCCACCACCATGCTTGAAAATATGAAGAGTGGTACTCAGTGATTTGTTGTGTTGGATTTGCCCCAAACATAACACTTTGTATTCAGGACATGAAGTTCATTTCTTTGCCAATTTTTTTTTACAGTTTTACTTTAGTGCCTTATTGCAAACGGGATGCATGTTTTTGCAAAGCATTGGAAAACCTTCCTGGTCTTCCTGGTTGAATCTGTGTTTGAAATTCACTGCTCAACTGAGGGACCTAACAGATAATTGTATATGTGGAGTACAGAGATGCGATAATCATTCAAAAATCATGTTAAGCACTATTATTGCAGTCCATGCAACTTATTATGTGACTTTTTAAGCAAACTTTTACTCCTGAACTTATTTAGGCTTGCCATAACAAAGGGGTTGAATACTTATTGACTCAAAACATTTCAGATTTTCATTTGTAATACATTTTTGACATTATGGGGTATTGTGTGTAGGCATGTGATGCAAAATCTCAATATAATCCATTTTAAATTCAAGCTGCAACACAACAAAATGTGGAAAAAGTCAAGGGGTGTCAATACTTTCTGAAGGCACTGTACTATTGAGAGTAGAGAGCCAGAGATAATTTTCTGAGCCGTGCACGCCGACAAGGCATTAATCCAAACCAAACAGCTCGTAGGAGACAGACAGACCGCTAATAACATCTGGTGGCTTGGATCTGTTTACGATTTTAACATTCACCAAAGAGATTAATAACCGATTTAAGAAACATCATCATAATATGAATATTATTAGGACACATTCCAAAGAAATTTGAATTCGGAAAGAGAAACAGACCTACAAAACTGACATTTGAAGATAAATGAAAGAGAAATGAATTAATACTATATTTTATTACTTATTACATATTTCATTGCCTCGGCTAGGTCGCTAAAACCCCTTAGCCCCCAGGGGAAAATACAACAGCTTTATCTAGCATCATCTGTGGCAAATCCATCAATGGAATGTTTCCCCCTCCCTCAGGTGACAATCCACAAGGTCCTGTTGAAACCGAGGCTGTTCTAATACGGGCACCATACTTACTTGTTCCCTCTTCAGCCAGACAATGAGACGTTAATATAACTTTGGTCCACAAAGACAGAGGTTAGTAATACTGGCTTTATTCCAAGTCCTTAGCTATTTCTCACTACACAAGACCCTCTCAGACTCTCAGCCTGGCTCGGTGAAAAGTGTAAATATTAAATGGCTCTCCATCGATTGCTTTCTAGTGCTCCTCGCTTGCTTCCTTCTCAGAAGAAATATCCAGATTCGTCATCATAGAGGCTGTTTTTACGAGAGGGTTTGTTTCACTCAGAGGGCCTCTTTTCTCAGCGAGATGAAGAGAGTGTGTGTGTCTGTGTGTGTTCGCCGGCAAACATGCGAGCTTGCCGAGGGAATGAGGCTTTTGTGTAAGCGAGCTAGCAGCTTGCTGCGACGACAAACGAGACCGGGTTTCATCCCAGCCACACAATGGAGGAACTCTGTTTCCTTCTGCTGTGTTGAGAGAAAGAGAGATAGATCCTTAGCTTCTGTTGCTTCCACATGGAAAGAAGGGGGTGTACCTGTACGGGGTCCAAATTAGGAAGTCCTGCTAAGGATATCCTAGTATGGACACCGTATAATTGTGTAATGGCTAGACAATTGAGACGGTAAGAGGGAGGGAAGGTACGTCAGAGCGGGGCGCAATGAGGTCAAGAGTGCACTGTAAGAAAGCCAGAGCTGGGTAGTCCCACCTGCCACAGCCGACCACACAAGTGTTTGTGGAAGTTGAGTGCGTGTCATACAGGCTCTCCAAGCACCCTGCTCTGGCCAAACATAGCCAACACAAAAGCACTGCCAGAGTGGTTAGGCTAACAGACCAACAGTGGTAGCATAACAATGTCAGAACTGTTGTGATTCAAGCATTAAAATGTAAGGCGATCTGCATGCACAGTACAGATTAGTCCAAGTCACCTATGCGCACACAAATGCACAGATGCACTCACGCACACACACACACATCCCCGATACCTGCCAGCCTGCCAGTGCAGTGCACTATACCCCCCCTCTCCCGCCCTCCTCCCTCTGTCTTCCCCAGGGGCTCCTTCCTAAGCTGATTAGCTGATTTCTGCTCCCCGAGGTAATTCTATTTTGTTCCTAGCGCAAGTGGTGCTGATGCCGTGAATGATCCTGACAGCACTGACTCCTGAGCTCTTGCCCCTTTCTCCGGCAATTCCCCTCTGTTCCCTTCCTCTACCTCACCTCTCCACCCGTTCTCCCTCCTTCCCCTCAATTCTCTCAACTCTCCTCACGAAGGAGCATGACTCTGCAACTCCTGGCTGTGCAACCTGCTACTCTAAGAACAACACCTCAACTCACACACACACACACACACACACACACACACACACACACACACACACACACACACACACACACACACACACACACACACACACACACACACACACACACACACACACACACACACACACACACACACACACACACACACAGTACATGCACATGCAGGGGTGCAACTTTCACTGGGGACGGAAGGGGTGACTGGGGTCATGTCCCCCCACATTTTGAAATTGCACTTTTGTGCCCCCCACCCGTTTTATCATTGCAATGTGATACTAAAAGTGCAACAGTGTGCTTTAGGACCAAGCGGACGCAAAATAACGGTTGGGTAGGCTGTTTGGAGTTTTCAGCCTCTGAATTTAGAACCACATGGACAATACAGAGCGGGCGGACAGGCTGTGTGAAAGGCAACACTTCTGGAAGGCTGGCTGCACCAGCATAGGAGAGTTGAACAGAGACAGCTGCTGTCAGTGTGTTGTGCTCATTTTCCGAGTTGTAAAAGTAAGCAGAGCAGGAACTGGCTACACTTTAGTCGACTGATGTAGCTGGCAAGGTATCTTCTGTTTAACTTAACAGAACAAAACTAAACTAGTGTTTATTCCCAGTGCTAAGCTATTAGCTAGTGTAACTGCCTTAGCTAATGTTTCATCCCTTCTCGACTTAGGTGAATTAATTAGCTAGCTAGTAGCTAACTTACCACAGCCAGTTCAGCTCTAGCTACAGTATCTGTCAGATAGTAATAACAGCCATATCACTATCTATCAGCTGTTGTTTGTATGAAAAGGTTTTGTAGCCTTTGTTTTGTCCCATTTCAACAGAAGTAAATGAACTTGGCTAGCTTTCGCCAGTTGATGCATCGTTAGAGAGCTGTCCAAAAGTTGGCTAGCGTTAGCTATTACTTTTTGCCTCAATCACACTAGACCTGAATCAAATGATGAAACCAGCAGCCAAACTGAAGGCCGATATTCTGACGTTCTTTCAGTGCAATGTGAGTCTTTAATATTCAGCATAGAAATGTAACGTTATTGATCTGTCAGTTTCCCTAGCTAATTCCCTACTTTTCAAACAAACACAGTAATAAACAGCTCTACAGGCTTCATGGTGCACAGTACCCAACATTATGCTCATCATGTCTAAGCAGGATCAGATGGTGACCGGTGTCCCAGCAGGGTCAGACAGCCAGGGAAGACCAGTCTACAGAGATCAGGTGAATTTTGCAGTATATTAACAATATCAGTGGATGATACAAAGTTCCATCTGGAATTGATGGGTAGACCTACAGTAGCTACAGGACAGCATCTTAAAGCTACACTCTGGGATCTGAGAATGATGGTCATTTCAATGATTGAACCATTGATTCTATTCTTGGATAATATAATGTAGAAATGTACAGCTAGGTGATTCTTTGTCATGCTTCATCTTAGCAGCCAGGGAAGATCAGTCTGTGACGGAGCTGAGGTGAATTTTTGCAGATAGAACAAGACAGATGCTTCTCAAAGATTGAAACTATTTAAAGGCAGTCTGACAAACCTCCGAAGTTGATTTCCAAACTGTACTAAGGGTTGATACCGGCTTTTCCCCATTGTCAAACATGTCAAACAAAAACGGGAGGAAGACCTGGTAGAAGCTATTGATGATGATGAATGGATACACATGGGTTTGAATGCTCAGTCATGTTCATATCAGCTCAGACATACATTACTGTAGTTTAAGACCATCCATAGAACATACTATATGCCAGTGAAACATTAATATCATTTCTCTGCTGGAGGTGTAAAACACTTTTATCTCAACACGTCTACAGATTCTCCATGTTTTCGTTTGCTTGGAAATGTTGATAATGGAGACTGTTATCAGAAGAAACTGTGTAACCAAGCATTTAAAGCGGCTAAGATATGCATTGCCATTAATTGGAAGGTTGGTTATCCTCCCACAATGTCACAATGGATGGCAGAAATGTCAAGTTATCTATCGCTGGATTTGATTTATTACAAGATTAAGGGTATACTGGGCAACTCTCATAAGGCCTGGATGCCTTATATGGAATACAGCACGACAAAAGAAGTCTATATTGAAAACATGTCCACGTCAGGGGAGATACCTTAGGCAATCCCTAGCTGCTGGTCTGCTCAGTCCTGGCCCTGGGGGTCTGCCGTCCTGTGGGTTGTCACTCTGGCCTTGGCCTAACACACCTGAAAACAATAATGAATGGATTGGGGCGCTACAGGGCCGTGGACCTCTAGGGACAGGACAGGGTGATCCAACTATATTGTATGCAATTAAAAATAGCTCTACAGTACTATTAGGCCTATGATATGAATTATACTGAACAAAAATATAAATGCAATATGCAACAATTTCAAAGATTTTGCTGAGTTACAGTTCATAAAAGGAAAAAAGTCAATTTAAATCAATTGATTAGTCAGTAATCTATGGATTTCACATGAATGGGCAGGGGCGCAGCCATGCGTGGGCCTGGGAGGGCATAGGCCCACCCACTTGGGAGCCAGGCCCAGCCAATCAGAATGAGTTTTTCCCCACAAAAGGGCTATATTACAGACAGAAATACTCCTCAGGATGTCTTAATAAAGACAATCAAAAGTCTTTGTATTTTTTTTTGAGAGCTGTTCATTTTTTAGGCTATTGGTTAAAGGTGCAACACAATATTAATTATTAATAACCTTTGATCTAATTCAGGCCTATCAATCACTTAAACATTTAATAATTTAATAATGACATCTTACCTTGATAACTCTGAGCCGTATTTACTTACTTTTTGTTGTTCTAAATAGACACAACATATTGGATTGTGTAGAAATGCAGGAAATTAGTTTTAGATGGTCAAAAAAAATGCCCCCCCTCTTAGTTACTCTGATAAATGTTATGTCTTCCAGGTCCCATTAAGTAGTTGTTAAGAGAAAGGAAACGTCATGGTAACTTGTTTTATGTTTTTAATTAGTGTTGCAGCTTGAGACTAACTTCTAATTGGCTAATTTCCTTCATTCCAGTCATCACAATTAACTGGCCTAATTATACTGTATGTTTGAGCATATCTAAAATATTTGCATATTCAAGACGAAATATGTCATTATCGAGCAGAAAATGAACAGGGAGCAAAATTTGTAAGCTTAGTCTGTTGTGAACTGCTATAACGCTCATGCATGCAAAAACTAAACAAAAGCCAAATTAGATATTTTAGCCAAGCACTAAATCGAATTCAGATTTTGTTAAACATTTAATTTGCTAATGGATTTTCAGCACTTTATCTATGCAATGTCGATTGCTGGAAACCAGTGTGTATGTGGTTATTTCATAATCCGTCTAGTGTGAAACTTGGATCACTCAACTCTTAATTCTATACCAGCTACTATTCTGCAGATGCTATTGCTATAAAGATAGAATGAGAGAGATGTAGGGCGTTGGTCCAATGCAGCAGCATACTATTAAAACACATCATGGATCTATTCTGCACACAGACAACAATTCTGGTCACAGACAACAATACTGACCAGAGACAACAATTCTGGTCACAGAACAATTATGACCAAAGACAACAATTCTGACAACAGACAACAATTCTGACTACAGACAACAATTCTGACCACAGAGAACAATTTTGGTGACAGACAACAATTCTGACCATAGACATTTCTGGACACAGACATTTCTGGACACAGGCGACATTTCTGGCGATTTCTTAACACAGTTATCGCATCTATTGAACAGATGTTAGATGTTGTCAATCACTCAATGTGCTTAATTGCTTTTTTCAGGGAATTGGATTATCAACACTGTCAATTTCCCACTCTCAAGCTACAACTCTCTTTTGTCTATTTGTAATCAGTGTAGATTTTCTGTCGTTTTAATTAATGCAACTGCTGTTGGATGTCTGGTATTAGAAAGCACACAAGTAACATGTGGCATGTGTTTGAAGGGTTGAAACGAGCTTGAGAATGTGAAGTACTCAGCTCTGTACATAAACTCGCGCAAAAAAATAAACGTCCGTTGATCAGGACCCTGTCTTTCAAAGATAATTCTTAAAAATCCAAATAACTTCACAGATCATCATTGTAAATGGTTTAAACACTGTTTCCCATGCTTGTTCAATGAACCATAAACAATTAATGAACATGCAGCTGTGGAACGGTCGTTAAGACACTAACAGCTTACAGACGGTAGGCAATTAAGGTCACAGTTATGAAAACTTAGGACACTAAAGAGGCCTTTCTACAGACTCTGAAAAACGCCAAAAGAAAGATGCCCAGGGTCCCTGCTCATCTGCTTGAATGTGCCTTAGGCATGCTGCAAGGAGGCATGAGGACTGCAGATATGGCCAGGGCAATAAATTGCAATGTCTGTACTGTGAGATGCCTAAGACAGCACTTCAGGGAGACAGGACAGACAGCTGATCATCCTCGCAGTGGCAGACCAAGTGTAACAACACCTGCACAGGATTGGTACATCCGAACATCACACCTGCCCGACAGGTACAGGATGTCAACAACAACTGCCCGAGTTACACCAGGAACGCACAATCCCTCCATCAGTGCTCAGACTGTCCACAATAGGCTGAGAGAGGCTGGACTGAGGGCTTGTAGGTCTGTTGTAAGGCAGGTCTACCAGACATCACCGGCAACAACGTCGCCTATGGGCACAAACCCACCATCGCTGGACCAGACAGGACTGGCAAAAAGTGCTCTTCACTGACGAGTCGCGGTTTTGTCTCACCAGGGGTGATGGTCGGATTCGTGTTTATCGTCGAAGGAATGAGCGTTACACCGAGGCCTGTACTCTGGAGCGGGATCGATTTGGAGGTGGAGGGTCCGTCATGGTCTGGGGCGGTGTGTCACAGCATCATCAGACTGAGCTTGTTGTCATTGTAGGCAAACAACACTGTGTGTTACAGAGAAGACATCCTCCTCCCTCATGTGGTACCCTTCCTGCAAGCTCATCCTGACATGACCCTCCAGCATGACAATGCCACCAGACATACTGCTCGTTCTGCATGTGATTTCCTGCAAGACGGGAATGTCAGTGTTCTGCCATGGCCAGCGAAGAGCCCGAATCTCAATCCCATTGAGCACGTCTGGGACCTGTTGGATCGGAGGGTGAGGGCTAGGGCCCATTCCCCCTCCGGGAACTTGCAGGTGCCTTGGTGGAAGAGTGGGGTAACATCTCACAGCAAGAACTGGCAAATCTGGTGCAGTCCATGAGGAGGAGATGCACTGCAGTACTTAATGCAGCTGGTGGCCACACCAGATACTGACTGTTACTTTTGACTTTGACCCCCCCTTTGTTCAGGGACACATTGTTTCATTTCTGTTAGTCACATGTCTGTGGAACTTGTTCAGTTTATGTCTCAGTTGTTGAATCTTGTTATGTTCATACAAATATTTACACATGTTAAGTTTGCTGAAAATAAACGCAGTTGACAGTGAGAGGACGTTTCTATTTTTGCTGAATTTATATTGGTGCAAGTGAATCTGTAAGATCAGAGATACATTGCACTTATGTTTTGCCTAGGGCGACATAATGTTTATACAGCCTCAACTCCAAAGGATTAGGTTGAAATACATCAATTTTCCAGATAGGAAGATAACTGTGTCTACACAGCCCATATTTACATTATGATTTTATTTAAGTTTTTTATTTAACCTTTATTTAACTAGGCAAGTCAGTTAAGAAAAAATTCTTATTTACAATGACGGCCTATCCTGGCCAAACCCTCCCCTAACCCGGACGACGCTGTGCCAATTATGCACCGCCCTATGGGACACCCAATCAAGGCCGGTTGTGATACAGCCCGCGATCGAACCCTGGTCTGTAGTGACGCCTCTTAGACCGCTGAACCACTCAGGATCCAAAAGATGTCTGGCTGTATGATATTACAGACATACTGGTGGAGAGTTTCTTTATTCCTAACTTGTTAAGGGAAACAGGCTTTACAGACAGACATCTTTTGTCAGTGAGAAGGACTATTTTAGCCCTTTACGTTGATGGCAGCACTTCACCCACAAATCTGTCAAATTACCTGTGTTAAGGGTTTATTGACAGTACTCCACTTGGTCTTGAATGGGGCTGGTGCGTGGTGGGAGTGTGGTTGTCTGGGGGAGGGAAGTAGCAGTTTAACTACCCTATCGATTTCAATGTGCTAAGCGGTTTAGGCTCCAGTCCAAGGAAAACCGGGTAAAATACCGCTCGAGAAGCTTCGTCCCAGGAGTTAACACTTGGTTTTTTCTCCGGAGGATTCAATGGTAAAGATCTGTGGCCGCCTATTGAAGTCGTACAACTCTGCAGATTGAGAACTGTGTGGCTGTGTGCACTCTGCAGTGCTCTATCGACTGTTGTGTGGAGAGGGATTAGAAAGAGGGAGGGAGGGATGGAAGGGGAGGGATGGAGGTAGGGAAGGGTGGGGGAGTGGATGAAGAAGTGTGGATGCAGCACATGTACAGTAGAAAAGGGGCAGATGTCAACTCTTTTGGCTGAGGCCAGAAAATCACCATGTGTGTGATCTAACAGTAAAATCAAGCTGACGGTTTGGTGGTGGATCTTTTAGGATAATCTGGCGGTTGCCGTAACATATTGTCGATGAATTGCGTTCTGAAGACAACACTTTTGTCTGACCTTCAGAATCTGTAACCGAAATGACCACTGACATTATAAGAGATAAAGGCACTAAGAATGAGCTTGAAACAATGTCTTCTTCACATCTGATGATTCATACATGTTGATACATTCATTCATACATTCATTCATATTCATGTATATCCATAATTGTCCTACTAAATGATTCAGCCTTCAGATTAAATAAACACCTTGGCAAAAACATGTTGCAGCACAAATTCAAAATAATCTACTCACGACAACTTCCCTGACGTTTCTTAGATTTCCCTGTCAGCTAAAATCCTGCCCACATCCATTTCAACCTAGTCATTCGGGAGAGCAGGCTACCTGTATCCATCTTGTTCTGCCGTGTGAGAGGTGTCCAGGTGGTGCTCGTCTGCTGCCCATCACTCTTAGCTGCTGCTCTCGCCATGCTGGGTCTGACAGGTGGTGGAGGAGGTGTGGAGCAGGTAGGAGGCTGTCAGGGGCGTTAGAGGTGGAGAGGAAAGTGTGTGGGGGGGGGGGGGCTGTGTCTTTTGGGGGGAGCACAGAGCAGGTAGCTAGGAGCCTGGCTGTCAGGGGCATGAGGGGTGGAGAGGAGAAAACCAGTCGCTGAGGTAAGAGCTGGGCCAGCCAGAGTTAATGGGATCAGACGGGGAAGAAGAGGGATCTATCTGGCGGTTAATGTTTAATCCTCTCCCGCCCCAGGCTCCAACCATCTGATAATCCTTGGGCTGCCTCTCTTCATCATCAAGGTGTCGGAGAGAAGTGCCTCTGTAAATATTTAATTGGCTGCAGCATGCCGCTGTTAATTATGCAGGTTTGCCTCTTCTCTATCTCTTCTCTCCTCCCGCTTTCCTATTCCGTCCTCCCTACCTTCCATTGCTCAATCGGTCTCTCTCAGAACGGAAACTTTCTCCCTGTGTCTCCACTCAATTTCTGTCTTCTCTATCTATTCTACCACTGTTGCTCTCTCTCGACATCTCCCTTTGTGGACAACCCCTCGCCGGAGTCGCCGCTCGCTCTGAGTGACTATCTCTTTATTTTTTGGCGTTCCATCTCTCGCTCTTTGCCTCGCTCCTTCTCCCTTTTCAATTTGTCCCTCCCTTTCAAACCGAGCTTCTGTTCAACTGATTATTGTTGTGTAATTCATTATTCATACCATTGCCTGTTATCCTCCTTGACGCCCCATGCTTTCAAAAGTTTTCTTTCTCCCAATATTTTTCTTTGATCGTCAAGGGCAACGGGAAATAGATGTAGACTACACAGACTCTCTACAGGCTAATGCACTGACTGGCGCTTCAATTGGACAATGGTTCATAAGTTAGCTCCAGCAGCAAGTGCAATTACAAAGGGGTGCATGTAAAAGTCAACAGAATACAAATCATGTAATGAATGTCTCGTGGGGCCTGTGGAAAACGGTCCTGGAGCGTTTTCAGAGATGGCACACAAAGCAGGAGGAGTGCGTAGGAAGAAAGCACAGAGTGTCTTTGGATGGACATGGAGGACTATGGGCCAGGTTGAGTGTTTGGTGTTCAAGTGTTTGCTGTAGTCTAGTGCAAAACTAGTAGCTACTATTATCTAGGGGGACTTAAACAGGGTAGAAAATAAAGGTATAAAGTTTTCATAAAGACTGCCCAATGGTTTAGCTTAGATTGTGTATATTCTCCTCTGAATGTTGTATTGTCTAACAGGTGAAAACCTTTTTACTTGGGAAAGGGAATATTACATCTGGTCCTCAGGCTGTGTTTAGTCCTGATGAGGACATATTCTGTGGACTATGGATGTTTGGACAGAGAGATGGGCGTGCGTGTGTGTGTGCGTGCGTGCGAGCATGTGTGTGTGTGCGTGCGAGCGTGCGTGTGTGTGCGTGCGAGCGTGTGTGCGTGTGAGTATGTGTGTGCATCTGTGCTTCTGTGTGTGTTTGTATGAGTGTGTGCGTGCATACGTCCATGTGTGTGTGTGTGTGTGTGTGGTGCTGATCGAATGCCAAAAAGATGGGTCACGTCAAGGACGAGAGTCAGCCGGGATCGTCCCTATCTGTAGTAGACATGGTGCTGGGCGAAATTCAATATGCAGACAGACTGACACTCTCATGCACCATGGAGGAATCTTGCAATCCTGCACCTGAGAGGGAGAAAAACTACTGCACTTAATCTTCCAACACAATACCACAAGGTTGTTTGTCTGTTTACTCTCAGTTCATAGTGTACAGTTCTGTATGCTGGCTCTAGGCTTTTCCTCTCCCTTACCACCACTTCTCTAGCTACCTGTGTCTTCCTCTCTCATTCAGTATCTCTCTCTCTGTCTCTGTCTCTTTCTCTCTACCTGTACTGCTGCATCTCTCTCTCTCTCTCTCTCTCTCTCTCTCTCTCTCTCTCTCTCTCTCTCTCTCTCTCTCTCTCTCTCTACCAGTACTGCTGCATCTCTCTCTCTCTCTCGCTCTCTCAATTGGCTTTATTGGCATAGGAAACATGTTTACATTGTTTAAGCAAGTGAAATAGATACTAAACAAAAGTGAAATAAACAATAAAAAAATAAACAGTAAACATTACACTCACAAAAGTAAAAAAAATAATAAAGACATTTAAAATGATATCATGTGCAAATAGTTCAAATAAATAAACATAAATATGGGTTGTATTTACAATGGTTTGTTCTCACTGGTTGCCCTTTCCTTGTGGCAACAGGTCACAAATATTGCTGCTGTGATGACGCACTGTGATATTTCACCCAATAGATATGAAAGTTCATCAAAATTGGGTTTGTTTTCAAATGCTTTGTGGGTCTGTGTAATCTGAGGAAAATATGGTCTCTAATATGGTCATACATTTGGCAGGAGGTTATGAAGTGCAGCTCAGTTTCCACCTCATTTTGTGGGCAGTGTGCACATAGCCTTTCTTCTCTTATTAAGATTAAGAGCCAGGTCTGCCTACGGTGGCCTTTCTCAATAGCAAGGCTATGCTCACTGAGTCTGTACATAGTCAAAGCTTTCCTTAAGTTTGGGTCAGTCACAGTGGTCAGGTATTCTGCCACTGTGTATTCTCTGTTTAGGGCCAAATATTTTTCTAGTTTGCTCTGTTTTTTTGTTGATTATTTTTGTCAAGTAATTATTTTTTTGTTTTCTCATGATTTGGTTGGGTCTAATTGTGTTGCTGTCCTTGGGCTCTGTGGGGTCTGTTTGTGAACAGAGCCCCAGGACCAGCTTGCTTAGGGGACTCTTCACCCGGTTCATCTCTCTCTAGGTGATGGCTTTGTTATGGAAGGTTTGGGAATCGCTTCCTTTTAGGTGGTTGTAGAATTTAACGGTTCTTTTCTGGATTTTGATAATTAGCGGGTATCAGCCTAAATCTGCTCTGCATGCATTATTTGGTGCTTTACGTTGTACACGGAGGATATTTTTGCAGAATTCTGCATGCAGGTAGCCTAGTGGTAAGAGCATTGGGCCAGTAACCGGAAGGTTACTGGCCCAATGCCCAATGCCAAAGGGTTGGGTTAAATACGGAAGACACATTTAAGTTGAATGCATTCAGTTGTACTGTACAACTGACTAGGTATTCCCCTTTCAATTTGGTATTTGTACCATTTTGTGAATTCTTGGTTGGTGAGCGGACCCCAGGCCTCACAACCATAAAGGGCAATGGGCTTTGTAACTGATTCAATAATTTTTTACCAGATCCTAATTGGTATGTTGCATTTTATGTTCCTTTTGATGGCATAGAAGGCCCTTCTTGCTTTGTCTCTCAGATCATTCACAGCTTTGCGGAAGTTACCTGTGGCGCTGATGTTTAGTCCGAGGTATGTATAGTTTTTTATGTGCTCTAGGGCAATGGTGTCTAGATGGAATTTGTATTTGTGGTCCTGGCAACTGGACCTTTTTTGGAACACCATTATTTTTGTCTTACTGAGATTTACTGTCAGGGTCCAGGTCTGACAGAATCTATGCAGAAGATCTAGGTGCTGCTTCAGGCCCTCCTTGGTTGGGGACAGAAGCACCAGATCATCAGCAAAGAGTAGACATTTGACTTCAGATTGTAGTAGGGTGAGGCCGGATGCTGCAGACTGTTGTAGTGCTCTCGCCAATTCGTTGATATACTGTATATGTTGAAGAGGGTGGGGCTTAAGCTGCATCCCTATCTCACCCCACATTTTTTTGCCAAATTTAACCACACACTTGTTGTTTGAGTACATAGATTTTATGATGTTGTATGTTTTCCCCCTAACACCTCTTTTCATCAATGTGTATAGCCAAACCTCATGCCAAATTGAGTCAAAAGCTTTTTTTGAAATTATCAAAGCATGAGAAGAGTTGTTTTGGTTGGTTTGTTTCTTTGTCAATTAGGGTGTGCAGGGTGAATACATGGTCTGGCGTATGGTAATTTGGTAAAAAGCCAATTTGACATTTGCTCAGTACGTTGTTTTCACTGAGAAAATGTACAAGTCTGCTGTTAATGATAATGCAGAGGATTTTCCCAAGGTGGCTGTTGATGCAAATCCCACAGTGGTTAATAGGGTCAAAATTGTCTCCACTTTTGTGGATTGAGGTGATCAGTCCTTGGTTCCAATTATTGGGTAAGATTCCAGAGCTAACAAGGATGTTAAAAAGTTAAAGTATAGTCAATTGGAATTTGTGGTCTGTATATTTTATCATTTAATTTAGGATACCATCAACACCACAGGCCTTTATATTTGGAGGATTTGTATTTTGTTCTGTAGTTTATTAAATGTAATTGGAGAATCCAGTGGGTTCTGGTAGTCTTTATTAGTTGATTCTACGATTTGTATTTGATTATATATATGTTTTTGCTGCTTGTTCTTTGTTATAAGGCCAAAAAGATTGGAGAAGTGGTTTATCCATGCATCTCAGTTTTGGATAGATAACATTTACATTTACATTTAAGTCATTTAGCAGACGCTCTTATCCAGAGCGACTTACAAATTGGTGCATTCACCTTATGATATCCAGTGGAACAACCACTTTACAATAGTGCATCTAAATCTTTTAGGGGGGGGGGGGGGGGGGTTAGAAGGATTACTTTATCCTATCCTAGGTATTCCTTAAAGACGTGGGGTTTCAGGTGTCTCCGGAAGGTGGTGATTGACTCCGCTGACCTGGCGTCGTGAGGGAGTTTGTTCCACCATTGGGGTGCCAGAGCAGCGAACAGTTTTGACTGGGCTGAGCGGGAACTGTACTTCCTCAGAGGTAGGGAGGCGAGCAGGCCAGAGGTGGATGAACGCAGTGCCCTTGTTTGGTTGTAGGGCCTGATCAGAGCCTGAAGGTACGGAGGTGCCGTTCCCCTCACAGCTCCGTAGGCAAGCACCATGGTCTTGTAGCGGATGCGAGCTTCAACTGGAAGCCAGTGGAGAGAGCGGAGGAGCGGGGTGACGTGAGAGAACTTGGGAAGGTTGAACACCAGACGGGCTGCGGCGTTCTGGATGAGTTGTAGGGGTTTAATGGCACAGGCAGGGAGCCCAGCCAACAGCGAGTTGCAGTAATCCAGACGGGAGATGACAAGTGCCTGGATTAGGACCTGCGCCGCTTCCTGTGTGAGGCAGGGTCGTACTCTGCGAATGTTGTAGAGCATGAACCTACAGGAACGGGTCACCGCCTTGATGTTAGTTGAGAACGACAGGGTGTTGTCCAGGATCACGCCAAGGTTCTTAGCACTCTGGGAGGAGGACACAATGGAGTTGTCAACCGTGATGGCGAGATCATGGAACGGGCAGTCCTTCCCCGGGAGGAAGAGCAGCTCCGTCTTGCCCGAGGTTCAGCTTGAGGTGGTGATCCGTCATCCACACTGATATGTCTGCCAGACATGCAGAGATGCGATTCGCCACCTGGTTATCAGAAGGGGGAAAGGAGAAGATTAATTGTGTGTCGTCTGCATAGCAATGATAGGAGAGACCATGTGAGGATATGACAGAGCCAAGTGACTTGGTGTATAGCGAGAATAGGAGAGGGCCTAGAACAGAGCCCTGGGGGACACCAATGGTGAGAGCACGTGGTGCGGAGACAGATTCTCGCCACGCCACCTGGTAGGAGCGACCTGTCAGGTAGGACGCAATCCAAGCGTGGGCCGCGCCGGAGATGCCCAACTCGGAGAGGGTGGAGAGGAGGATCTGATGGTTCACAGTATCAAAGGCAGCCGATAGGTCTAGAAGGATGAGAGCAGAGGAGAGAGAGTTAGCTTTAGCAGTGCGGAGCGCCTCCGTGACACAGAGAAGAGCAGTCTCAGTTGAATGACTAGTCTTGAAACCTGACTGATTAGGATCAAGAAGGTCATTCTGAGAGAGATAGCTGGAGAGCTGGCCAAGGATGGCACGTTCAAGAGTTTTGGAGAGAAAAGAAAGAAGGGATACTGGTCTGTAGTTGTTGACATCGGAGGGATCGAGTGTAGGTTTTTTCAGAAGGGGTGCAACTCTCGCTCTCTTGAAGACGGAAGGGACGTAGCCAGCGGTCAAGGATGAGTTGATGAGCGAGGTGAGGTAAGGGAGAAGGTCTCCGGAAATGGTCTGGAGAAGAGAGGAGGGGATAGGGTCAAGCGGGCAGGTTGTTGGGCGGCCGGCCGTCACAAGACGCGAGATTTCATCTGGAGAGAGAGGGGAGAAAGAGGTCAAAGCACAGGGTAGGGCAGTGTGAGCAGAACCAGCGGTGTCGTTTGACTTAGCAAACGAGGATCGGATGTCGTCGACCTTCTTTTCAAAATGGTTGACGAAGTCATCCGCAGAGAGGGAGGAGGGGGGGGAGGATTCAGGAGGGAGGAGAAGGTGGCAAAGAGCTTCCTAGGGTTAGAGGCAGATGCTTGGAATTTAGAGTGGTAGAAAGTGGCTTTAGCAGCAGAGACAGAAGAGGAAAATGTAGAGAGGAGGGAGTGAAAGGATGCCAGGTCCGCAGGGAGGCGAGTTTTCCTCCATTTCCGCTCGGCTGCCCGGAGCCCTGTTCTGTGAGCTCGCAATGAGTCGTCGAGCCACGGAGCAGGAGGGGAGGACCGAGCCGGCCTGGAGGATAGGGGACATAGAGAGTCAAAGGATGCAGAAAGGGAGGAGAGGAGGGTTGAGGAGGCAGAATCAGGAGATAGGTTGGAGAAGGTTTGAGCAGAGGGAAGAGATGATAGGATGGAAGAGGAGAGAGTAGCGGGGGAGAGAGAGCGAAGGTTGGGACGGCGCGATACCATCCGAGTAGGGGCAGAGTGGGAAGTGTTGGATGAGAGCGAGAGGGAAAAGGATACAAGGTAGTGGTCGGAGACTTGGAGGGGAGTTGCAATGAGATTAGTGGAAGAACAGCATCTAGTAAAGATGAGGTCAAGCGTATTGCCTGCCTTGTGAGTAGGGGGGGAAGGTGAGAGGGTGAGGTCAAAAGAGGAGAGGAGTGGAAAGAAGGAGGCAGAGAGGAATGAGTCAAAGGTAGACGTGGGGAGGTTAAAGTCACCCAGAACTGTGAGAGGTGAGCCATCCTCAGGAAAGGAACTTATCAAGGCGTCAAGCTCATTGATGAACTCTCCAAGGGAACCTGGAGGGCGATAAATGATAAGGATGTTAAGCTTGAAAGGGCTGGTAACTGTGACAGCATGGAATTCAAAGGAGGCGATGGACAGATGGGTCAGGGGAGAAAGAGAGAATGTCCACTTGGGAGAGATGAGGATCCCAGTGCCACCACCCCGCTGACCAGAAGCTCTCGGGGTGTGCGAGAACACGTGGGCAGACGAGGAGAGAGCAGTAGGAGTAGCAGTGTTATCTGTGGTAATCCATGTTTCCGTCAGTGCCAAGAAGTCGAGGGACTGGAGGGAAGCATAGGCTGAGATGAACTCTGCCTTGTTGGCCGCAGATCGGCAGTTCCAGAGGCTGCCGGAGACCTGGAACTCCACGTGGGTCGTGCGCGCTGGGACCACCAGGTTAGAGTGGCAGCGGCCACGCGGTGTGAAGCGTTTGTATGGTCTGTGCAGAGAGGAGAGAACAGGGATAGACAGACACATAGTTGACAGGCTACAGAAGAGGCTACGCTAATGCAAAGGAGATTGGAATGACAAGTGGACTACACGTCTCGAATGTTCAGAAAGTTAAGCTTACGTTGCAAAAATCTTATTGACTAAAATGATTAAAATGATACAGTACTGCTGGCTGGTGAAGTAGGCTAGCTAGCAGTGGCTGCGTTGTTGACTTTGTTTGAAAGTGTAGCTGGCTAGGTAACCTCGATAACTGGCTAGGTAACCTCGATAACCTCGATAATTACTCTAAACTACACAATTATCTTAGATACAAAGACAGCAAAGACAACTATGTATCTAGCTAACACTACACTAATCAAATCGTTCCGTTGTAATGTATTATTAGTTTCTACAGTTTCTTCGGTAGAAGTTGACTAGCTAGCTAGCAGTTGTTGACTTAGTAGGAGAACGGTGGCACGGCGCGGCGGACGAAAATAGCTGGCTAGCTAACCTCGATAATTACTCTAAACTACACAATTATCTTAGATACAAAGACAGCAAAGACAACTATGTAGCTAGCTAACACTACACTAATCAAGTCGTTCCGTTGTGATGTAATAGTTTCTACAGTGCTGCTATTCGGTAGAAGTTGGCTAGCTGGCTAGCTAGCAGTGTTGACTACGTTAGAAGGACGAAAATAGCTGGCTAGCTAACCTCGATAATTACTCTAAACTACACAATTATCTTTGATACAAAGACGGCTATGTAGCTAGCTAAATAGATAACTATTGTTGTTGTTGTTTGATTAGTGTTTTCAAATTTTTCCAGAAGTGGTTAGATTTCTATGGATTCTTCAATTACATTGAGCTGATTTCTGATGTGCTGTTCCTGCTTTTTTCAAAGTTATTTCTGTATAATTTTAGTGATTCACCATACTGAAGGAGTAGGCTCAGGTTTTCTGGGTCTCTATGTTTTTGGTTAGATTGGTTTGATGAAACCTAAGAAAGAAATTGAGAAACCTTTTTTTTATTGTTGTTAATTTTCTTTGGTTTTCTTCTTGAAATGTTTTAGATTTGATAGGGAAGCTGAGAGGTCAAATATACTGTTTAGGTTTTCTACTGCCAAGTTTATACCTTCACTATTACAGTGAAATGTTTTGTCCCAGGATTGAATTTGTTGTTACCTAATTGTTTTTTGGTAAATTTCCACACTACTTTCCTTCCATCTATGCATTTCTTAATATTATTCAGTTCCTTTGGCTTTGATGCCTCATGATTGCATATTGCTGTGTTCAAGTAGACTGTGATTTTGCTGTGATCTGATAGGGGTGTCAGTGGGCTGACTGTGAATGCTCTGAGAGACTCTGGTTTGCGATCAGTGATAAAGTAGTCTATGGTATTACTACCAAGAGATGAGCTAAAGGTGTACCTACCATACGAGTCCCTTCAAAGCCTACCATTGACTATGTACATACCCAGCATGCGACAGAGCAGCAGGGGTTGTGACCCGTTTCTGTTGGTTATGTTGTCTTAGTTGTGCCTACTCTCTCTCTCACTCTCCCTTGCTCACTCTCTCACTCTCCCTTGCTCACTCTCTCAATCTCTCTACCTGGACTGCTGCTTCTCTCTCTCTCCGTCTCTCTCCCTGTGTTATTAAAGCTGAAGTGTGGCGGGCATGTGCAGTCTAGCAGGTGTTTTCACGCTCTGTCGTCATCTGTCCTTCGTCCACCCCATCAACCCTTACACCCCCTTCTCGACTGTGTAGTTTTTTAATTGACAGGACCCTGACTCCGCACATCCAACTGTCCAGTGGTGAGACACCACAGACACTCGCACACGCCCCTTTAGCTCCTCGTCTTCGATGTGATGCCCTTCACCCCCCTACCAAGGTCAAAGCGGCAGCCTTTATGCACAGCGCACGCTCTAAGTGAGTGACAGAGGGGACAGGGGCTGTGATGGTGTGTATGCAAGAGTGAGTGTGTTTCTGTGCGTCAATAACTGACTCAGTTGCTGTGTGTTTCTGTTTGTACTTATACACATGGCTGTGGGTGAGTGTGACTGAGTAAGTGTGGGCTGTGTGTGTTGACCTGGTTAACACCGTGTGCAGTGAGGGAGGGTAAAGGCAGGGTGATACAGATTTTAGAATCAAGGTGACAATTGAGCTGTAAAAATGGGAATTGAGTGGGGAATAGGGAATAGCAGCCCTCTGGTGTGTAACCTTCGCCGTGTTGTTTTCAGGTTTCAGCTTATGCATACATCATTTGTGTGTGTGTGTGCGCGTGCGTGCGTGCGTGCGTGCGTGCGTGCGTGCGTGCGTGCGTGCGTGCGTGCGTGCGTGCGTGCGTGCGTGTGTGTGTGTCTACGTACGTCAGTGTGCTCCAGCATGTGTCCCACCTGCCTTTGAGCTGAGCCCTGGTACTGAATTAAATTAACCTAAATAAAACCTAGAAAAACAGTGCACTAAGAAAGAACAATTGAGGACGCACCGTAATATAGCCTACTGTGCAGTGTGGCACGTGCACAAAGCATGGTATAGGTTACAGTATATCCAAGGTTGTTTCATAGAAATAACCTTAAAGAGCGGCTTAACTCACCGATTGTGCATCTGATTTTCTGCTGGTCATTAAGAAAAACGAGATTGTCCCTCTTGAGTCACGGTACAAACAACATAGCCACTACCACTTCCTCAAAATAGTCTGAATTATTATAGGATAAATAAGGATATAGGTGCTACATAATGTGCAGGTCTGTCTCACTGCCTGGATGTTCTGCTGCCACGATTGGCTGGAGCGCAATCAATGCAGCTGTTTATTCCGTGCATGACAATTCTCCCTAGGCGTTACAATCCCGTGTTAGTGGGCATGATTGTAAAAACAAACCCAACCCTCAAGTACGTTCTGATGACCTCACTTACACAAATCTCACAAAACTCTGTTTTGGAATATACTGACTTTATGACCAAAGTGATTCTACTTACACTTTTTTGTGTTTCTGACTAACATCGATGCCACATAGGCAGTTTTTAACCAGATACACTTTGCGTTCAGTTGCCCTTTAACAAACACCTACCGCTGGTGACATTTCCTAGGCCTTGGTTATACAGTACATTGGACACAATGACTAATGTCTCCCCTCCCCCATGCAGTGAGAGGTAGTGATGCTGATGCAGCCAGTGTGTTCTTCCTTCCTGGGTTTCTTGGCCAGCCTAGATATCACAGCAGCAAGCAGCAAGCAGCACGCTAATGTGATTATGGCTTTTAGCGGAGGATTTTCATGGACATTCTCCATCCCTCTCCATCCTTCAAGGCGCCATTAGTTCTCACTGTGGGATGGCCTGTCTTTGCTGGTGGCTGACACACTTAAAGCAAATGCGCACATACTGGACACACATACACACTATACAGGCGCACACACACAATAACTGTCTCGAAGGACCATGAAAAATGGTGGATCTTCAGACACACACACGCACTCATATTCAACTTAATAAAATGACTCTGTTTAGACTTTGTATTCATTTCAATACTTTACAAAAATAAATATCTTAATTTACCATTGCCGTTGACTGTCATTTCCATCCATAATTAGGTTCACCTTTTTTTTTAGCTATTTGTTTATGAGACCGTGACACGAATTGGAATGCCTGCCCCTTTTCATTACGCTGTGCAATCAAGCCATGATTCCACCAAGAACCCGTGTTGAAATTAAAAGCGTGAGCAATTGGCCATCAGATGCTGCACTGCTTTCGACTGTCACGTTTCAGACCCCTCTCTGCCTGGAATTACACTTGCCAAGCTTAGCGCGTATTGTCTTAGCGCACCTCTGCATTAATCAGACAAACCTCTGGGTGCTTCTTAACTCCTGACTGCACAGCGTTTCTTCTCATAAGTCGCTGTTTATTAAACCTTAGAGGCAAGGCGGTGGCGGCAGCAGCAGCATAGAGATATTATGGACACGTTAGGAAAGAGATAGAGGAGATTGGTTGAAGATCTAGGAAGCACTCAGACAGGGTTTTGTCTAGAAGGGATTCTGCTTTTGTCAAAATAGACTTTTCGTAGCAGGTTTAGGAGATCTTACGCAGCAGGTTAGGAGAATTAACGTTGCAGGTTAGGAGAATTAGGTTTAAGGTTAAGAAAAGGGTTAGGGTTAGCTAAAATGCAAAACCTCAAAAACTTTTGAGGTCAAATGTAGACATGACCCTCAGACAGTGAGGGTGTCATAATATGGGCACCGTAAGGGTGGACTTGATGCGCATGCTGACATTTGGCAGAGTTTGGAGGGACAGAGCTAGTGTCATGCAGAGTATAGACCTGCCTCAGTATATCACTGCTAAGATAGCACTGTATGGCTGCTGTTATCTTTGTTTGCAGAGTCCGTTGATGCAAATTTCCAAAATATAATCCAAGGAGGGGAAGCTTCAGCAGTACTGTAGCCTAGTCATTTTGAAAATATAAACGCTTTAGGGCTGGGTGTTATATAGAACTATATGATGCTTTAGCATGATATTCTAAATGGCTGTATCACAAGAATCCAATTATTATTTAATTTTTTATGAGCATTTATGTCCACTTGTTCTCATGTTGTCTTTTTGGTCTCATCTCCTTCGCTCCTTCTATGCTGTGTGCAATTTATAATTTACACACACACACAAAGCCCCTCCCTGTCACTCACAACAACAAAGATGAGAGATAAGTTCTTCCTGTCTGACAAGCAGTTTCAGCTGAGAAGGGTGCAATTGCGGCCAGAAGACAGGCAGTCCAGCTCATAAAGGTATGCATATATAGGTAGGAGCTACCGAACCCCATTTCTGGTGAGTTTGGACATTTACAAGCGAATGTGAATGAGAGACGTTGTGTAAATGAACAGTACTGGCTCTGGAGCAGCGTACACCCTGTGTCTGTGAGGAGTCTGGAGTCGCTAGGGCAACCTGCCTGCCTGCTCTGTTCGAGAAGATGGGGGAGGAGCAGACTGGCCGAGAACGGAGGAGAAAAAATGCAAGAAAATCTAAAAATAGCAGTGACAGTACAGATAACTCACCCAAAGGGCTTTGACTTCTCGAACACAGCAGAAAGCCAACACAATATGATGCCGTGTCACCTTATTAATTCAGCCACTTACTTAGATAACTAGCAAGTTAAACTTAGGGATCGTGTTAATGCAGAATTCTTTGTTTTTCATACAGCAAAAAAATATGAAATGCATCAGAAATATCTTGTTCATGTTTTGTTCATGTTCATCATGTTTTGTAAACGCAGATCTAAAATGCTTCTCATTGGAGTTTCTTCTGGGCATCAGAACTCATTTTGTCCTTCAGTTGCCTTTCTCCACTTGGATGAGAATTCACGAACGGGCATTCTATCAGCAGACAGTGTTCTGACTGAGGTGTAGCTACTTTTCTCTGGTACTTTTATAGGTGTAGCTAGCCTACTTTTCTCTGGTACTTTTATAGGTGTAGCTAGCCTACTTTTCTCTGGTACTTTTATAGGTGTAGCTAGCCTACTTTTCTCTGGTACTTTTATAGGTGTAGCTAGCCTACTTTTCTCCGGTACTTTTATAGGTGTAGCTAGCCTACTTTTCTCCAGTAAAATGCAAGATTAACTTGAACAAAAACATGAGGAAATCTTTCTATGATACATGTATGACTGCTATGCAGTTTTTCCCAAAAATACATGTATTTTAGCCTACTTGTGTGGCTGCCAGACATATAGCGTTGCACTTCTGTTGTCATCTAATGAAAATGAGGCTATTTTCTGCTTAAGGTGTTGCACTTATGTATTTTCTGTGAAAGAAAACTGTAGTTGCAAGTCCCTGATCACTCTATTGAAGCAAAAAAACACGGTTGACTTTCAATATAAAACGCGACCCATGTCAATACACAGCTGGACACACCTGCTCCCTTCTCTTCTGGGGAACTATGGTACGCTTCATAATGTAAAATAATGTGACAGGTGAAATGAAGAACGCAATCTGTTTTTTCTTCTAACGTATTGCACAAGTTGACTGCAGGTATTTACTTAAAAAGTAGTGTAATGACCTGACTAGATCATAAAAGAACGACTGTCCAGACAGAGGATTGAGTTTACGAATGGACGGTTTATTAAACCAACTTTACACAGGCTACTGTTTGGCCGTAGCCCATGCCAAATAAATGAAAGATAACCCACAAGCCAATCGTGACCTTCTCTTGTGAAGCCCAGACGTAAGAGAGAGAACAAAGGCAAAACCTGGTCTTAACTTCCAATGCTCCATCCCCCTGCCCAACCCCCCTCCACGCCACTCCGCCAACCGCCAGGATGCCCGGCATCAGAACATTCCAGGCATTCCCGTGATTGGCAGATAGCAGGTTGACTGACATGTCGGACCCCGCGAACACAACCACCTACTAGCCTAACACATAACACACAGCTGTCTGTGCGGGTCGCTACACAGCCCCCCCACCACAAAGTCCCTCGTCCCCGAGGGAACAAACAAAGTCTCTGAAGCGACCCGGAGGTCTCCTTTGCCTGCGTGGCCGTGATGGTCGCAGAGTGCCCCTCTGGGAACCAGGGGATGAAGGCAGGGATATGGGGGACAAGGAAGCGGGAACGGGTAATACAGTCCGTGGCTCTGGGGAACCACGCGGTGACACAGGGGGGGAGACAGGGGGAGTGGGCTGTCTGGAGCCTTGTCTGCGGCACCTGGGGGTGGGTGCCTGGAGAATGGCATTGCCAGAGAGGGGAATTGTGGGGGTTCCTGGGGTTTGGGGAGAAGAGGCCCCTCTGTATGGGGCTAACCTGTCCCGGTGCAGTGCCACCTTTCTCCCCCTGGGAGGAAGCTGCACCCGGTAAACAACCTCCCCTACCCTCTCCAGGACACTGCAGGGTCCCACCCAGTGACTGTCCAACTTGGGGCATCTGCCTTTTTTCCTTAGCGGGCTGTAGACCCAGACCAGCTCCCCAGCCACAAAGTGCCTTCCCCGGGTGTGCACGTCATAGTTCCTCTTCTGCCTCACACCTGCATTCACCAGCTGCTCTCTGGCGAAGGTGTGGGCTGTCTCCAGGCGGTCCTGGAGTCTCCGGGCATACTCCGGCCCCGGGGGAACATGAGGGCTATCCAGGGGCCGACCAAACGCCATCTCCGCAGGGGTGCGGATCTCTCTCCCCAGCATGAGGAGGGCAGGCGTGCAGGAGGTGGAGTCTTGGACAGCGGAGCGGCATGCCATGAGGACCATAGGCAGGTGCTTGTCCCAGTCACGCTGGTGTTTGGAAGAGACGATGGCCAGCTGCTGTCCAAGCGTTTTATTGAAGCGCTCTACAAGGCCATCACTTTGAGGATGGAGAGGAGTAGTGCGGGTCTTGTGCATACCCAGCCTCTCACACATGGTGGCGAACACACGGGACTCAAAGTTTCTGCCCTGGTCGCTGTGGATGGACTCTGCAGCTCCAAACCTGCTGAACATCCCCGCTGTCAGGGCGTCAACGATGGTCTCTGCCTCCTGGTCAGGCAGAGCATAGGCCTCGGGCCATTTTGTGAAATAGTCCATGGCCGTGAGCACCCAGCGGTTTCCACTGTCTGTGGTGGGGAACGGCCCAACTACATCCACTCCCACCCTCTCCATGGGAGCCCCCACTGGGAACTGTTGGAGCTGAGCATGAGAGCGGCCTGGGGGGCCCTTTCTCGCTGTGCAGTTGTCACAGCGGCGACAAAAGTCCTCCACATCCCTCTTGTGCTGCCCCCAGTAGAAGCCCTGACGGAGACGGCGCAGTGTTTTTGTGACCCCAAAGTGTCCAGTCCCCACCCCGCCATGAGTACTCTGGAGCACAGCCTCCCGCAATGCTTTTGGGACCACCACCTGCCACCTCTCCTCTCCCGTAGCTGACTCCTTCCATGCCCGCTGTAGCACGCCATCAGCCAGCCGCAGTCTCTCAAACTTTGACCACAACCCTTTGGTCGCGAGTGAGAGCGCTGTCACCTCTTCCCATGGTGGCCTCACCTGCGCCTCTACCCACTGTAGCACTGGCTGTAGGTCTGTGTCCCGTCCCTGCTGCTGCCGCCATTCAGCCACGTCGACAGTCTGCAGCTCACAGCAGACAGGCCCGCTCGCCCGACACACTGTGGCACAGACCCCCTCTGCACACAGCTCTCTCTCCCGTCCCTCTCTCCGTTCGCAGTGGCGGCAGCCGTCTGCAGTACAGGGCCGACTGGACATGGCGTCGGCGTTGGAGTGGCGTGCCCCTGCCCTGTGCACCACTGTGAAGTCATACGGCTGAAGCTCCTCCAACCAGCGTGCCACCTGCCCCTCTGGCTCTCTGAAAGACATGAGCCACTGGAGAGCAGAGTGGTCAGTCCTTACAGTAAAGGGCAGACCACCCAGGTAGTACTTGAAGTGTTTGACGGAAGCCACAACAGCCAAGAGCTCCCGCCGGGTGACACAGTAGCGGCGCTCATGTTTGTCAAATGTTTTGCTGAAGTACGCCACCACTCTCTCCCCCGCTGGCCCCACCTGGGCCAGCACCCCACCCATGCCCACATTGCTCGCGTCTGTGTCCAGGATAAAGGGCAAGGTGAGGTCAGGGGGGGCGAGCACGGGGGCCTCGATCAGTGCACGTTTGAGGGTGTTGAACGCCTCCTCACACTCCACTGTCCAAGTGAAAGCTTTGTCCTTCGGCAGCAGGCGGTTCAGTGGAGCAGCAACGCTTGAGAAGCCCCGTACAAACCTCCTGTAGTACGAGGCCAGGCCCAGGAAGCTCTTCAGCTGACGCTGGTCGGTGGGGGTGGGCCAGTCTCTGACAGCCCCTACCTTGTCCTCCATGGTGCTGATCCCCTCCTTCCCCACTCGGTGGCCCAAGAAGGACACCTCTCTCCTCATGAAGTGGCACTTCTCGGGGTGGAGCTTCAGACCTGCGGCAGCCACCCTCTCCAGCACACGCCGTAGCGCCCCCAGGGCTGACTGGAAGGAGCTGCCATGGGCCAGGATGTCATCGAGGTATACCAGACACTGCTGTCTGGGGATGCCATCCAGCACCCTGTCCATCAAACGCTCAAAAGTAGCTGGAGCGTTGCACAGGCCAAAGCACAGGACCTTGAACTGCCAGTGTCCTCTGTTAGTGGAGAATGCAGTTTTGGCTCTGGCCTCTGGGGAGAGGGGCACCTGCCAGTAGCCACTGCGGAGGTCTAGTGAGGAGAACCAGGAGGACCCCCTAACCAGGTCCAGCGACTCATCGATACGTGGTATGGGGTATGAGTCCTTCCTGGTTACCTCATTCAGCCGCCTGTAGTCCGCACAGAACCTCAGCTTGCCCCCCTTCTTCGGAACCATGACGACTGGCGCCGCCCAGTCTGCCCGCTGCATCTCCAACACAGCCTTGTCTGCCGCCTCCTGGCGTGCCAGCGGGATACGGCGGGGACGCATCTTGATGGGTCGAGCATCACCTGTGTCGATCTCATGCTGCACCAGATGAGTCTGACCCACCTCTTCCTCACTCAGCGCAAAGCTGTCTCTGAATTCAAACAGCAACTGCCACAACCGTTCCTGCTGCTCGGGGTCAAGACCAACACAGTTCCTCCCCCATATCTCCCTCACTGCAGACAGTGTCCTCTCCTCTCCCATCTGGGGTAGCTGGGCTGGGGGGGCGCGGCCTGGGCTCACAGAGGGCTGTGTCATGGAGGTAGCTGGGGGAATGTAACACACCGCAGTAGGTGACAGGGGGGCTGGGGAAAAGTCACACACAGCTGTGGGGGAGGGGGGGCAGCCATGAGTCTCTGCTGCTTTAACTGTTGGAGTAAAGGGTTTGTTGGGTTGAGTGAATGTGACATTAGGGGGGGCCATGGTGACTTCCGGCCCTCCCTGGAAGCTCAGTGTGCCCCTATTTAGGTCTAACTGGCAGCCTGTGCTCCTAAGAAAGTCCAACCCCAGGATACAAGGGTCCTGCACAGCCGCCACCCACACAGGATGACGCACAGTCCTGCCCCCTACTGTCAGAGTCATTATTCCCTTCCCTTTCATGGGTGCCAGCTCACCTGTGACTGTGCGGAGCTGCACAGTTGTAGGCTCACACTGAGTCCAACCTGGCACAATATCTGGCCTCACCAGGGTTACTGTGGACCCAGTGTCCACCAGGGCGGAGCAGGGCACACCCTCCACAGTGACAGGGACATGACAAAAGTCCCCAACACAGGTCCGGCCCACCACAACAACAGGCTCCATTCGCTTGCTCTCGTCTGCTTCTGGGGGAAGTGGAGCCTTGCTTCCCCGTCTGTGCCGGTGGGCTCCTCCTGAAGATGATGGTGGTTGGGATAGAAAGCCAGGGGTCCGCACTACCCGGTCTATGCGGACCCCGAGCCGTTTCCCTGAGCTCTGGGGGACATGGGGCAATTTCGGCGCAGATGGCCTGGCTGGCCACAACCCCAGCAGACCCTGGGACCAGGGTGTGTGTTTTGTGCCGCCTGTAGCGACACAGCACGAATGAGTTCTGTCATTTCAGCCACCCATGCAGGCTTTTCCGGCTCCGGGCTGCTCTGCCCCCCAGCTCGCACAGAGGGTGTGTCTCCCTGCACCCCCACCAAAGCCCCAGCTGAAGTCCCAGCCCACACCAGCTCCCTCTCCAAAGCCATCTCCAAGGCTATCTGCAATGACTCAGGATGAGCCAGCTGGGTCTGTATGCGCAGCTCCGTAGGAGAGAGCGCCTGTATGAACTGGTCCCGTGCTAGCTCGCTCTGCACGGAGGGGGGCATGTGAGCATATGCCCGCCGAGAGAGGCTCTCAATGTCATTAGCTAACACCCGTAGAGGCTCTCCAGGCTGCCTGCGTCTATTACTCAGTTCGGAGCGCAGTAGCCCGGGCTGTACACACTGTCCATAGCGCCTCCTCAGTGCTCCCACTAAAGCGCCATAATCATGTCTGTCCTCGGGGCTAATCAATATCAAACAGGCCAGAGCTTCATCCGTGAGGCATAAAGCCAACTGCAGTGCCCTTTCTTCATCCGACCACCCCCTAAAATGAGCTAACAGTTCAAACTGAGCATGAAAAGCTTCCCAATCCGCCTTACCGGAATACTTCGGGGTCTTAACAGATACGGACGCAGCCGGGAACTGGGCGCCGCCATGTTTGTTTACATCCTGAGCCCCAGATTCCTCGTCCCGCCGCGTCGACGTCACCACTTCGGCCCGCCCACCAGAATCCGCGCGAAACACAGTCGACGAGGCGCTCATGCCCGCTTCAGCCGCCATCACTCTAGCGTCCTCCCTCAAGCGGTCTCTGCGCTCCGACGCCCTGGCGATCTCCTCAGCCAGAACCTCCGACGTCCATTCACACGTATCTCCTTGGCCATAATCGTCCCCTACCTCCACCTTCACTTTCGGATTCCCTCGAAGCATTTTCAACCCCCGTTCTCACCTACGGTAGCTAGCCACAGAAGTCAGCTAGCTAGCTGGCAAACTTTTATCAACGTTTTTACTTCTGACACCAATGTAATGACCTGACTAGATCATAAAAGAACGACTGTCCAGACAGAGGATTGAGTTTACGAATGGACGGTTTATTAAACCAACTTTACACAGGCTACTGTTTGGCCGTAGCCCACGCCAAATAAATGAAAGATAACCCACAAGCCAATCGTGACCTTCTCTTGTGAAGCCCAGACGTAAGAGAGAGAACAAAGGCAAAACCTGGTCTTAACTTCCAATGCTCCATCCCCCTGCCCAACCCCCCTCCACGCCACTCCGCCAACCGCCAGGATGCCCGGCATCAGAACATTCCAGGCATTCCCGTGATTGGCAGATAGCAGGTTGACTGACATGTCGGACCCCGCGAACACAACCACCTACTAGCCTAACACATAACACACAGCTGTCTGTGCGGGTCGCTACAGTAGTTACAAATATTAAAATACCGTCAATACCGTTATTGACGGTATTGAAAAACGATCCTGTGGCTATTTCCAAATAAATACCTGTGTATGCGGTATATACGGTATACCGCCCAAGTCTAATTCCTGCATCTGCAGGAACACCTCTTTATACTTCTATTGGTACATTGTTTTGCTAGGACTCCGGTACACAGCAGGCTGGATAGGTAGCTAGCTAGCTAACGATAGCTAGGACACCGGTAGACAGTGTCCTTCGCCTCCACCTGCCAGGCACTGCTTTCCCACAGTTCTGTTAACGACGGCGAGGGCAGGTCTTCGGCAATTGGGAGCGAAGGACACTGTGCTAGCTATTTAGCTAGGAGGACCCCAGTACACAACAGGCGGGAGGTGGGGGCGACACTGGTAGCTAGCTAGCTTAGACATCGGTAGACCACTCTTGACCCACATTTTAATCACATAGACAATCAGGGGAAATCCAGAATATCAAAAGTGTCACACAAGCATGAAGATGGCGTGCTCGATTGCAGGAACCAACGGGATGCTCGAGGCGTTCCACATGCAGGAATGCCCCGAATTGCAGGCACCAATCACACACTATTGTTTCAACTCTGTATTTGCATTTGAGGGTTGGTCTAACAGAATCGGTCATATGGACACCAAAACACATTGAGTCATTATTTTACTGTAATAGAGGGGAAATTAACTATCTATTGATGCCCTTTTTAGGTAGAGAAGGCACTACTAAAACAGGAGTATCAATGAACATTGATTCTGGAAAATGAATGCTCAGTTTGTCACACGTGGCATTGTGGTACTATGTCCCACTAGTAACATTGTAGCCAAAGACTGTTACACTAGCTGTCTAGTCTGTGTTTTATAATTGTGCTAAAATCATCAAACACTATTATATAAGGAATTGGAAACTCGTTCCCATTCTGAGAAATAAGGTAGGCCACTCGATTTCAACACCTGAACAAAGTGGACGGGCTAGCATGCTGTCCAAACAGTTGGAGACAGACAGAAGGAGGTGTTCATAACCATTCCACTCTTCCACCTTGTCATCTAGCAAAGAGATCCAAGTTGGCTAAACTTGAAGTATAAAGATTAGCTGGCTACTCACTAGCACGTGGGCTTGTGCTTGAGTGATTGATTATGAGACCCGTGTTCATTTTCTATACAGTTAGTCAGTATTAGTGAATGTGTATTAACCATGGTTCTGGTTAGAATTGTAACAAAAAGGGCATTTTCATAGACAGACGATGCCCAACACATATCAACCCCAGTTTTCCATTTAGTTTCATTCCTGTGGTAGTGTGTGTTTGCGTGCGTTTGTGTGACTTCTTGGTGCGTGTGCGTGTCTATTTGAAGGCAGGGTGAGCCTCACTGTACGCATCCCTCCTGTTGCCGTTTGTGTCCCTTCATTTCACGCTCTGACGTCCCTGCGTGAATCCTCCTCTTCCCCTGGCTCATTATCAACACTGTTCAATGAGACACACACACATGGGGTGGGGGGGGGGGGGGAAAGGAATCATTATTCAAATAATACAGGGGGTCAGTGCGTACGCTACAACACCTTTGTTTGTATATTTATGACAAATAACTAAGTAAACCACTAAACACATCCAGCCTGACCTGGATCAATGAGGTACTCAGCACCGCGGCGGCTGAGATGCCAACCAGGGGATTTGGGTATTGAGAATGCGAATGGACCGTCTGTTGTTGTTATAACGGCATTATGCTCACCCTCCTCCCTCTCTTCTCTCATTTTCCTTGGCAGGACCAAGTGTGCATGGAGCCGAATTCGGCCACCTGCCCGACAACATTACAGTGCTGGAAGGAGAGAGCATCATTCTGAGGTAACACTTTGATCCTACACCTGCACCTACTAATTACATGTTGAAATTGTTGTTTTTTTCACCTGTCATCATGCTGACTTAATTGCCAATTCAATGTCATAAAAACCCCATGAGGTATACCCCAACTAGGTTGAAAAATGTTCTTCAGCAAAACTGCCATTTTGTCAATATCCTGGACTTTGAGGCCTTCATAAAAGCCTACTGTCTATCAACATTTGAACTCTTTAACCCGCTGTCAGGTGTCATTCCAAATCTGGTCACCATCACTGTCATCTCATATTGCCTAGCCCTAGAACCATAGACCGCCACAGGCTCCTGTAGTTGATATACGATGCCCTTTCATACTTACAGGCTCATCTATTCATTGCATGAGCGATTAAAGGTAATATCGCTGGCATAGATGAGGCCTATTCACTGGAGGCCGTGTGATCTACCTCACAGAGATTATTTTTTTTACCCTGGCCACATCAATTAAACATAAGCACTCAGGCTTATCCTCTCCTGGCCTGGTCCCCAGCTGAAGCTTCTAAGGACATCTAGTGGTGAAGGACAGTACTGTAGTCATAATGTCACAAAACATTTCTAGTTCAGAAACTGTGAAAATTACATTCCAAACTAAAAATAATATTTATATTCATACATACGTATAGACTGAGTGTACAAAACATTAGGAACCTCTGCTCTTTCCATGACAGATTGACCAGGTGAATCCAGGTGAAAGCTATGATCCTATCTGCTTCAATCAGTGTAGATGAAGGGGAGGAGACAGGTTTTTTTAAGCCTTGGGACAATTGAGACATGGTTTGTTTATGTGTGGCATTCAGAGGGTGAATGGGCAACACAAAATATTGAAATTCCTTTGAACGGGGTATGGTAGTAGGTGCCAGGCGTACCGATTTGAGTGTGTCAAGAACTGCAACGCTGCTGGGATTTTCACGCTAAACAATTTCCTGTGTGTATAAAGAATGGTCCGCCACATTGTTTACATCAAAAGTTAGGTAGCAGCAGTAACTACCACTATCAGCCCCTCTCTCCCCCTCACCAATGTCTCTCCTAGCTCTTCATCTGCTTCCTCCAAAACACAACTATATTTTACCCAGGTGTATTGCCCTCGTAGTTTCAATTAAGAAACATACAGTATTTGTTATGAACCGCTACCTTGTGCTAGGTATGTATTAACAACCTTACATTACGAGACCTGGCTAGTGGTTTGTTTACGAATGCTAGTGCTGACTCTTTGTGGTGATAATATTGAATTGCATATACTAATTGCAACAGGATGATCAAAATGTAATTTGAAATTAATTCAAAATTAACCTTAAAATATTCCTTTCTGCACTCACTCACGATAGTGATATTTGCGACCTGACCAAATTCACATAGAAATTTGAGTTATAGATCTGTCATTGTCTTTGAAAGCCAGTCTAAGAAGCGGTATATCTGGTATATGTGCGCTATTTCTATGCTTGCTGTTCTTATGTTTAGTCGTTTTTGCACCTTTTGCTTTTGGTTTTCTACACTAACTTCAAAAAGCTGAAAATACAATATTTTTGGCTATTTAAAATATATTTCACAGCAGTTTAGATGCTACAATGATTCTCTACACTGCTTGTTTTGTCACATAAACTGAAATTAGGCGAACTACTAGAATCTTAGCAACCAGAAAACAAGGCATTTCTGCATATTGCAACTTTAAGGCCTACCTTCATTACAAGGGTAGGGCTTGCACTAATCCATTTCATGACGCATGTACAGTAGCTGTAAAAGTCAAATCTGGTATCCATCAACATGGTTAGCTTCATTAATTGTCTAATGAAAAAGACGGTAACACTTCGTAAGGGGCCCTTATTACAGTGTAATTACATATGTAATTACACTGTAACATGTATTCTAAATAATTGTAATAATTCAAAGTTACACTGTACCTGGTGTAACAATGAATGCTTGTTACCATGCTTGTTTCTAATTTCAAAGTTTACGATAACATCCGACTCACCATATTTCAGCCTGCACAAACCACATGATAAGTGTTAGTGAATTGAAAACCGACCACCTCAGTGACCCAACTCTGCAATAAAGGGCTCTGGAATTTGATGCCCAGTCCCAATAGCAAAAACGGATTAAAAAACGGTTCACATTAAAAAAAAGAGCTTGCAGATCAAGCTAACTTTTGAGTCAGTGTTGTAGTACTCGAGACAGAGATCTTGTCTCATTGTCGGATTGTCGGATGTCAGTCTGAGGGTCCTGAGCGCTCTGGAGCAGGTTTTCATCAAAGATCTCTCTGTACTTTGCTCTGTTCATCTTTCCCTCGTTCTTGACTCCCAGTCCCTGCTGCTGAAAAACATCCCCATAGCATGATGCTGCCACCACCATGCTTCACCGTAGGGATGGTGCAAGGTTTCCTCCAGACGTGACACTTTGCATTCAGGCCAAATAGTTAAATCTTGGTTTCATCAGACCAGAGAATCTGGTCTGAGAATCCTTTAGGTGCCTTTTGGCAAACTCCAAGCGGGCTGTCATGTGCCTTTTAGTGAGGAGTGGCTTCCATCTGGCCACTCTACCATAAATATCTGATTGGTAGAGATGGTGCAGAGATGGTTGTCCTTCTGGAAGGTTCTCCCATCTCCACAGCGCAACTCTGGAGCTCTGTCAGAGTGACAACCAGGTTCTTGGTCACCTCCCTGACCAAGGCCCTTCTCCCCTGATTGCTCAGTGGTCAGGCGGTCAGCTCTAGGAAGAGTCTTGGTGGTTCGAAACTTTTTCCATTTAAGAATGATGGAGGCCACTGTGTTCTTGGGGACCTTGAATGCTGCAGAAATGTTTTGGTACCCTTGCCCAGATCTGTGCCTCGACACAATCCTGTCTCGGAGCTCTACGGACAATTCCTTCAACCTCCTGGCTTGGTTTCTGCTCTGACAGGCACTGTCGACAGTGGGACCTTATACAGACAGGTGTGTGCCTTTCCAAATCATGTCCAATTAATGGAATTTACCACAGGGAGACTCCAATCAAGTTGTAGAAACATCTCAAGGATGATCAATGGAAACAAGATGCACCTGAGCTCAATTTCGAGTCTCATAGCAAAAGGTCTGAATACTTATGTAAATAAGGTATTTCTGTTTTTAATTTTGAATAAATGTGCAAAAATTCCAAAAAAAATGCTTTGACTTTGTCATTATGGGGTATTGTGTGTAGATTGAGGAGGATTTTTTTTAATTCATTTGAGAATAAGGTTGTAACGTAACAAAATGTGAAAAAAGGGAAGGGGCCTGAATACTTTCCGAATGCACTGTATTATCGACATGTTTGCACAGTGGCAAACCTATTGGACCTAGGCCTTCAGTGTGTGACAGGGTAATGATGCTGAAAAGGCAGCAACAGTAATACCAGCGCACTCATGTAGGAGAGTACACTTTTTGTAAAACACAGAGGGCCAGTGGTGTAGTGGAGGCTATATGCAAGTATACGCCTTATACCCACTTTCTTTTCAGTATATTCACTTCTTAATCCCCACTGATGCGTATCAAATGAGTGTAGTGGAGGTATACGATTTATCAATTATGTAGTACAATAGTGAAATGATGCACAAAGTAGCCTGCACAATCGCTTTTGTCCAGGTGGGAAAGGGCAGTGTGGAGTGCAATAGAGATAGCGTCATCTGTAGATCTGTATGCAAATTGGAGTGGGTCTAAGGTTTCTGGGATAATGGTGTTGATGTCAGCCTTTCAAAGCACTTCATGGCTGCATACGTGAGTGCTATGGGTCAGTAGACATTTAGTCAGGTTAGCTTAGTGTTCTTGGGCACAGGGACTATGGTGTTCTGCTTAAAACATGTTGGTATTACAGACTCGGACAGGGAGAGGTTGAAAATGTCAGTGAAGACACTTGCCAGTTGGTCAGCGCATGCTCGCAGTACACATTCTGGTAATCCGTCTGGCCCTGCGGCCTTGTGAATGTTGACCTGTTTAAAGGTCTTACTCACATCGGCTGTGCAGAACATGATCACACAGTCTTCCGGAACAGCTGGTGCTCTCATGCATGTTTCAGTGTTATTTGCCTCGAAGCGAGCATATAAATAGTTTAGCTTGTCTGATAGGCTTGTGTCACTGGGCAGCTCTCAGCTGGGCTTACCTTTGTAGTTTGTAATGGTTTACAAGCCCTGCCACATCCGACGAGCATCAGAGTTGGTGTAGTATGATTCGATCTTAGTCCTGTATTGACGCTTTGCCTGTTTGATGGTTCGTCGGAGGGCATAGCGGGATTTCTTATAAGCTTCCGGGTTAGAGTCCCTCTCCTTGAAAGCGGCAGCTCTAGCCTTTAGCTCAGTGCGGATGTAACCTGTAAATCCATGGCTTCTGGTTGGGGTATGTACGTACTGTCACTGTGGGGACGATGTCATCGATACACTTATTGATGAAGCCAATGACTGATGTGGTGTACTCCTCAATGCCATCGGAGGAATCCCAGAACATATTCCAGTCTGTGCTAGTAAAACAGTCCTGTAGCTTAGCATCTGTTTCATCTGACCACTTTTTTAATAACCGAGCCACTGGTTCTTCCTGCTTTAATTTTATTTGTAAACAGGAATCAGGAAGATAGAATTATGGTCAGATTTGCCAAATGGAGAGTGAGGGAGAGCTTTGTACGTGTCTCTGTGTGTTGAGTAAAGGTGGTCTAGAGTTTTTTTTCCCTTTGGTTGCATATTTAACATGCTGATAGAAATTTGGTAAAACAGATTTAAGTTTCCCTGCATTAAAGTCCCCAGTCACTAGGAGCACCGCCTCTGGATGAGCGTTTTCCTGTTTGCTTATGGCGAAATACAGCTCATTGAATGCGGTCTTAGTGCCAGCATCGGTCTATGGTGGTATGTAGACAGCTATTAAAAATACAGATGAAAATTCTCTAGGTAGATAGTGTGGTCTACAGTTTATCATGAGATACTCTACCTCAGGCAAGCAAAACCTTGAGACTTCCGTTGTTTACAAATTAACATAGTCCGCCCCCTCTTGTCTTACCAGACGCCGCTGTCCTATCCTGCCTAGCTAACATGCAATCATTGGAAAATAAAATCGATGACCTACGAGGAAGATTAAACTACCAACGGGACATTAATACAATCATGTTGATAATGTCATCGTTCATCCACGACTCGGTGAAGCATAAGCTATTACAGTTTTTAATGTCCCGTTGGTAGTTTAATCTTCGTCGTAGGTCGTCGATTTTATTTTCCAATGATTGCATGTTAGCTAGGAGAACGGAAGGCAATGGGGGTTTATTCAATCGCCTAAGAATCCTCAGAATGCAGCCCGACCTCTGTCCTCTTTTTCTCCGTCTTCTCTTCATGCAAATTACAGGGATTTGGGCCTTCAAACGCTTCATTAATGACGTATTCATTCTATTACAGAGCACAGCAGAAGAACTTCATCAATTCCACTCCTTCATAAATACAAGCAGTGAACCTTTGAAATTCCCCCTCACCTTTGATGCGAATGAAATACGTTTTCTTTACATTTTGATTAAGAGGGAGGGGATGGTTTTAGCACGGATCTATACAAGAAGCCGACGGACAGGAATTCCCTGTTATGAGGAGACAGCTTCCACCCTACACCCCTAAAAAAAGAGCCTCCCCGTTAGCCAATACGGTCGCATACGCAGGATTTGTAGTACACAGAGTGACTATGATAATCAAGTCGACTATCTGGATGAGCGTTTCAGACAGCGGGGTTACCCAGAGGAATGGCTGCAAGACGCAAGGGAACGTTATAAAAATATGACCCAGGATTACAGCCTCACGCCCAAACTACTCCGACCTCCTGACCAACGCGTTCAATGCTTCCTTCAATACTCCCCACTTGGTAAACAGTTTGACCACATCATTAAAAAACCCTGGTACATCTTGAGCACTGATCCACAACTGGAAAAGAGGTTAAAGAACCTCCGTGGGTCATCTTCAGAGGCGTCCCCAACATCAGTCAAATGGTGGTGAGGTCCGATCTTCCACCAGTGCCACGTGATACCTTTCTAGACAATGTGCCGGACGGTAACTTTAGATGTGGCGGATGTACCCAGTGTAACTTTACGAACAAATGCACGATGTTCAATCACCCTATTACGGGCAAGGCCATTAAGATACAAAAAATGTGATATACCTGATCAAGTGTATTTGTTGTCTATGCTATGTAGGAAAAACAAAACGAGCTCTGAAAACAAGGATAGCAGAACACAGGAGTAATATCAGGACCCTTGACCAGAGAAACCTTGTGGCTGCGCATTTCATGGAGGCCCGTCACAACATTAGCTCTCTGAGATACATTGGTATCTGTAACGGTCGTCATAGTCGTTCTCCTCCTCAGACGAGGAGGAGCATGGATCGGACCAACACGCAGAGTGGGTAGTGCTCATGATAATTTATTAAATCGAAACTGAACACTTACAAATACAAAAAAACAACAAACGTGACAAAACCGAAAACAGTCCCGTGTGGCACGAACACTGACACGAGATACAAACACCCACAACACACACGTCAAACCCAGGCTGCCTAAGTATGATTCTCAATCAGGGACAACGATTGACAGCTGCCTCTGATTGAGAATCATACCCGGCCGAACACAAACATCCCAACATAGAAAACCACACATAGACAAACCCACCCAACTCACGCCCTGACCAACTAAATAATACAAGACAAAAGAAAACAGGTCAGGAACGTGACATAACCGAAAACAGGTCAGGAACGGGGTGCGCCCGAACTCCGGGCGCACCAGCATAAACTCCAGGGGAGGGTCTGGGTGGGCGTCTGTCCACGGTGGCGGCTCTGGCGCTGGTCGTGGTCCCCACCCCACCATAGTCAAACCCCGCTTCCGTGGCCTCTTCCCAATGGCCACCCTCCATATAAACCCCATTGGATTAAGGGGCAGCTCCGGACTGAGGGGCAGCTCCGGACTGAGGGGCAGCCCCGGACTGAGGGGCAGCACCGGACTGAGGGGCAGCACCGGACTGAGGGGCAGCACCGGACTGAGGGGCAGCACCGGACTGAGGGGCGGATCCTGGCTGGCTGGCTCTGGCGGATCCTGGCTGGCTGGCTCTGGCGGATCCTGGCTGGCTGGCTCTGGCGGATCCTGGCTGGCTGGCTCTGGCGGATCCTGGCTGGCTGGCTCTGGCGGATCCTGGCTGGCTGGCTCTAGCAGATCCTGGCTGGCTGGCTCTGGCGGATCCTGGCTGGCTGGCTCTAGCGGATCCTGGCTGGCTGGCTCTAGCGGATCCTGGCTGGCTGGCTCTAGCGGATCCTGGCTGGCTGGCTCTAGCGGATCCTGGCTGGCTGGCTCTGGCGGATCCTGGCTGGCTGGCGGCCCTGGCGGATCCTGGCTGGCTGGCGGCCCTGGCGGAACCTGGCTGGCTGGCGGCCCTGGCGGATCCTGGCTGGCTGGCGGCCCCGGCGGATCCTGGCTGGCTGGCGGCCCCGGCGGATCCTGGCTGGCTGGCGGCCCCGGCGGATCCTGGCTGGCTGGCGGCCCCGGCGGATCCTGGCTGGCTGGCTCTGGCTGGTCCTGGCTGGCTGGCTCTGGCTGGTCCTGGCTGGACGGCTCTGGCTGGTCCTGGCTGGATGGCTCTGGCGGATCCTGTCTGGCGGAAGGCTCTGGCTGCTCCTGTCTGGCGGAAGGCTCTGGCTGCTCCTGTCTGGCGGAAGGCTCTAGCGGCTCCTGTCTGGCGGAAGGCTCTAGCGGCTCCTGTCTGGCGGAAGGCTCTAGCAGCTCCTGTCTGGCGGAAGGCTCTAGCGGCTCCTGTCTGGCAGACGGCTCTGAAGGCTCAGGACAGACGGGCGGCTTTGAAGGCTCAGTACAGACGGGCGGCTTTGAAGGCTCAGTACAGACGGGCGGCTTTGAAGACTCAGTACAGACGGGCAGCTCTGACGGCTCGGGACAGATGGACAGCGCTGGGCAGGCAGGCAGCTCAGACAGCGCTGGGCAGGCAGGCAGCTCAGACAGCGCTGGGCAGGCAGGCAGCTCAGACAGCGCTGGGCAGGCAGGCAGCTCAGACAGCGCTGGGCAGGCAGACAGTTCAGACAGCGCTGGGCAGGCAGGCAGCTCAGACACTGGCTGCGCTGGAGAGGAGGAAGGCTCTGACAGCGCTGGACAGGTGGGAGCAACTGGAGAGAGAAGACGGAGAGACAGCCTGGTGCGGGGGGCTGCCACCGGAGGACTGGTACGTGGAGGTGGCACCGGAAAAACCGGACCGTGAAGGAGGACACGCGCTCTTGAGCACCGAGCCTGCCCAACCTTCCCAGGTTGAATGGTCCCCGTAGCCCTGCCAGTGCGGCGAGGTGGAAAAACCCGCACTGGGCTATGCTGGCGAACCGGGGACACCATTTGTAAGGCTGGTGCCATGTACGCCGGCCCGAGGAGACGCACTGGAGGCCAGATGCGTTGGGCCGGCTTCATGACACCCGGCTCGATGCCCAACCTAGCCCGGCCAGTGCGGCAAGGTGGAATAGCCCGCACTGGACTAAGCACGCGTACTGGGGACACCGTGCGCTTTACCGCATAACACGGTGTCTGACCAGTACGACGCCCTCTCACTCCACGGTAAGCACGGGGAGTTGGCTCAGGTATCCTACCCGGCTTTGCCACACTCCGCGTGTGCCCCCCCCCCAAGAAATTTTGGGGTCTGACTCTCGGGCTCCCAACCGCGTCGCCGCGCTGCCTCCTCATACCAGCGCCTCTCTGCCTTCGCTGCCTCCAACTCCGCCTTGGGACGGCGATATTCCTCTGGCTGAGCCCAGGGTCCTTTGCCGTCCAGGATCTCCTCCCAAGTCCACGAGTCCTGTGTCCTCGGTCTCTGCTGCTGCTGCTGTCTGTTCCCACTCTGCTTGATCCTTTTGGGGTGGGTGTTTCTGTAACGGTCGTCATAGTCGTTCTCCTCCTCAGACGAGGAGGAGCATGGATCGGACCAACACGCAGAGTGGGTAGTGCTCATGATAATTTATTAAATCGAAACTGAACACTTACAAATACAAAAAAACAACAAACGTGACAAAACCGAAAACAGTCCCGTGTGGCACGAACACTGACACGAGATACAAACACCCACAACACACACGTCAAACCCAGGCTGCCTAAGTATGATTCTCAATCAGGGACAACGATTGACAGCTGCCTCTGATTGAGAATCATACCCGGCCGAACACAAACATCCCAACATAGAAAATCACACATAGACAAACCCACCCAACTCACGCCCTGACCAACTAAATAAATACAAGACAAAAGAAAACAGGTCAGGAACGTGACAGTATCGAACATGTTAAAACTTCTGGGGGGGGATACTGAGAGGAGAATTGTATTAGATTCACCATGTATATACCATGTCTACTAGAGGTCTGAACCAAGAGTTTACATTCATATTTCATTGATGTACAAGACATTGATTTGTCTTGTCTTCCAGGTTAACCACTTGGTCATTTTGTAAATATATATTATTTTCTGGAACTACTACATGTGCCCATCTCATTGTTATTAAATGATTAGAGATACACAACTTGTTTTTGCACCCGCCATGCGTCATGTCCGCAGTGGTCACGTGAGGTGAAATGTGTATATTTTGGGATGTGAAACTCAGTTTGTTTGACCTGACCAAGACCCGTTTCGGATCAAAACGTTGTCAATAAATCAGGGAATTGGGAGCTTTAACAGTGTGCAGGCCTTCTGTTTCTATAACTTAATAAACAACTTACCCATGTGTTATACATCATCTTGGAGCCTCCACCTCCTGCTGCTAATTTTACTTTCCACGAAGGCAATTTTTTATTTTTTATTTTACCTTCATTTAACTAGGCAATTCAGTTTTAGACCAAATTCTTATTTTCAATGATGGCAGAACAACAGCTCGGGGATTCGATCTTGCAACCTTTCGGTTACTAGTCCAACGCTCTAACCACTAGGCTACCTGCCGCCCCAATGCAGCCCGCTGCGATGCTTTTTTGGGAAATCTGTTAACTTTAATTTTTAAAAATAGATTTGTCCTCGGTCGTAATTTTGACCTTGAGAAAACAACTACACTAAGTTAGCTAGCTTATCTAGCTAGCCTTTTACAGCCGCGATGGAACAGCTGTTGTTTTCAAACGCATCGGAAGTTCTTTGGAGTTCCAGGGTTCACTTCTGCTCCTCCTCAAGAGCTCTGTAAATATTGGGGTTGACTGCTGTGGGGGTTGATCACTTACTGTACATCTTGTAGTCTTGAGTCTCAGAGTTGCAGAATTGGGATGAAAAGTAATATTTTTGTCATATAGTTAGCTAGCTAGCTAACTGGCTGTTTGGATTCAATAATGCAGCCCCGGCTTTATTGCTTCATCTGTCGGGAAGAATTACAACTAGTACTGGATGCTGTGGCCAGAGATGGCAGAAGAGGGACTGTTCTTAACCACTGCCAAGGTGTGGTGGCTTTTCGTGCACTTTTCAGCAGCCGTAGCATCACCCAGGCAATGGAGGACCAGTACTTACGGAGGAGCAGGTCCTATGGAGGAAAAGCAGATGCGGTGCACTGAGAAAGCGCTCTGGGCCTGTTTGTCAGACTGTCTTTGTTTCTCTCTGTCTGTTCTATTGATGCCCCCTCCCTTCGCTGAAGCTACACTGCCTTTCCAATCCAAACTGCCTCAACTCCCAGCCTTTCATCCCAAGCCAAATAGAGACATTCAATATCCATCTCTACCATCTACATTTATATGTGTTGTTTCTTTGTTTTGATTTTTATGCGCTTTGAGATTATTTTCTGTAATGAAAAGCGCTATTCAAGTGAAATAAATGATTATTAATAAATTATCTGGGTCTTGTCTTATCCCCTGTTTTCTCCCCCTCCATCTCAAAGGTGTAAAATCGACGAGGAGGTGACCCACAAGGCGTGGTTGAACCGCTCAAACATCCTGTTTGCGGGGACAGACAAGTGGTCGCTGGACAGACGGGTGTCGCTGGTCAACAGTAACACTAGTGACTTCTCCATCCAGATAGAGAGAGTGGAGGTGGCTGACGAGGGGCTGTACACCTGCAGCTTCCAGGCCAGCAACAAGCCCCGCATAGCCCACGTCTTCCTCATCGTCCAAGGTGAGTCCCTGGGGACATCTAGGTGGGGGGAAAGATGGGGGAGAATAAAATATTTGCATGTTTTAAATCTCAAGCCCAAATCATCCCAAAGTGTCTGACATTGGTTGCCTACATTAATGAATTTGTCAAAGGATATTTAAAACATGCTAATTTGGGGGATATGGACTTTGTTTCTGGACAAGAACAGCTAACGAGTTATGATTTGGTGACAGCAGCCAGGGAAAAACAAAAAAAGCATGGCTTTATCTTTCTCTTTGTCCATTGACTGTTTACAGGGTAAGTAAACAAATATTTAGGTGTATTAGCCCTTTAATTGCTATATTTTAATGTGTTTACAGTACATATTGTACTTGGTTCTGTAATGGGCACGTACCACTTTATTTACGGGATTATTTATTCACCTCCAGGTTTTAGTCCAGCAATTGTAAACACAACTTTACTTTTACTTTACAAAAAAAATGTAAAGTGGCCCAAGGCCTTTGTTAGTGTTGTGCAGTGGATGGAGCCTTGGACTGAGCAAAGAAAGCAGCCAACTGAGGCCTTAGCAACTGAGCCTCGAGCCCAATACATTAGCACTGATGCAAGTTTACCTCAGAACTGAGAGGGGTGGGTAGATCCTGGGGTAAGTGGGTAAGACGATATGGGCGGCTATACAGGAGGCTGTCCAACTGCCTGACTGAATAATTGATAGTGCAGGACCAGATCTGGGCCTATCGTCAAGGCAACGGTGGAGTGAGTGAGAGTTAGACTGATCCTGAGTGACGTGATTTATTGGCGCCCGGCTGCTCGGCTGATGGATTGCAGACCTTTTCTCCCTGCATGTGTCAATTGTTATGTATATTGTACCTTGTGTACTAGCATATCGCAGTAATACAAGACCGGCGGTATAAAAATGAAAAATATTATATCAACTGGCCAACACACACACACACCATGCTGCTGCAGAGATGGAGAGAGAGAGAGCAAGCTGGGCATGTTTCAGCAGTCGTGTGTGTGTGTGTGTGCGTGCGTGCGTGCGTGCGTGCGTGCGTGCGTGCGTGCGTGCGTGCGTGCGTGCGTGCGTGTGTGTGCGTGCATGCGTGCGTGCGTGCGTGCGTGCGTGAATACAGTACTTGCATGCGTGTGTGTCTGTATATAGGCAGGGTGCAGGCAGGATTACCCAGAAGGCTAAGCCAGCCACTCTCCAACAGACTGTTCACACAGTGCAGGTGCCAAGGAGAAGCATTTATCCGCAGGGCAAATGGGCACACAGATGACCATGTTTCCCTAGTTTCCAAGTCGCCTCCAATTTCAGTCTGAACCGCGATATCACACAAAATAATTACACCCCAGAGTCACTGCATCAAACAGTGACGGCCATGGTGGGGTAGCGATGGCTCCAATCTTTGCTTTATCGCAAGAGAATTTTCGCCTGGCCAGAGAGTTAAAAATGGGATCCTGTAGTTAGATGCTTCGCAGAAAAACAGCCTCATGGCCAAGCTCATTAAAAGCAACGATAATGGGCCATTTAAATTCAAGGACCATCTAGTTATCTTTCTAACTATATGCATAGTGCCTGCTCTGGAATGGCAATTTAGAGAAAAACAGCATTTGATGGTGGTCATGCTGTGAAAAGAAAAAAACAAAGCAACTACCAAAGAGAGAAACTTCTAGACCTTGAGTGAAGATTTCCATCCCTATATTCAACACCAAAGTGAAGAACATTCTATAGCTTTGTCTTGTTATAATAGAGAATCAGTGTTTGTCATTGGTAGTATTGTTATTTTGGTAACCCCTTACTTATATGCTTGTCATTTCAGTTGTATACCTTGATTATACCTTGCAAACAGTGAGGGGAGGGCAGCTTAGGTCTAGTTCCTCTTTTTTGTCAAGTCATGACTGTCAATAAAACCCAACTCTTTCGTCTTGCAGTGCCAGCCAGAATCGTCAACATCTCCCAAGACGTGTCAGTGAACGAGGGGGGCAATGTATACCTCTTCTGTCTGGCGGTGGGACGACCTGAACCCACTGTCACCTGGAAGGAGAACAAATGTAAGACGCCCGTCCCTGTCTCCTGTTGTAGTACCCAGTCCTCATGTCTCCTCTCCCAGTTGCCCGTCCCTTTCCCAGTCTCTGTGTCGTGTTCTTTGTCCGCTGTCGTAGTCTATACTAACTAGTCCCTGTTCCCAGTCCCTTGTTTCTGTCACCTGCCTGTCCCCTGTTTTCTGTCATAGTCCCCTACCCTCTGTCCTAGTCCCTAGAGTGTCGCATGTCCACTGTCACCTGCCCTTGTTACCATTTCCATCACACCCAAGCTGTGGCTGCTAGTTCCCTCTCATACACACCACACACCCACACACACACACCCACACACACACATCACATCACACATAATTATCCACAAATAATGCATGCCAGCCACAATCATCAGCATCTGTCACCATCCTCACTGTCACCGCCTTCACCATGTCAACAATGCTAATAATGATGTTTGTCATTAGAACACTATTTATACATTGGTTTCGAGGGTGGTCGTGATAAAACGTCTAATAAGCTAAGTCATATCCATTTAGATTTGTTCGTGAAATGATTCCTATCCTATTACCATGTCTGCCACCATCGATGGTAAGATTTTAAATGATTTATTTCATGTTGATGCATCTCATAGGATGTGTTGAGCATGTTGAAGTTACCCTGCTAGGCGCTAGATAGGTTTAGCACAATGTTACAATGTGTTACAGTGACCTACTGGGGGTGCAACAGCTTGGAAGTAGCTGGAAGTCCTGCTCAATTTCCTCTCTATGCCCTGATAACACACACACACACACACACACACACCCTTAATGTACATTACAGCCACTTGCTGTGCTTGTCTGCAGACGTACAGCAGTTCTTCCTTGTCATCACTATACTCCCCCACCCTCGTTCCCTCACACACACCCCTTCAGTTTGCAGTGTGAGATAGGGCGGCATTGTTATTCTGTGGAAGTCACTGCAGCGAAGCCATGGGCTGCTGGGGGAGTGGTGGTGGGGAGGAGAGAGGGAGGGGAAAGAGAAGCCTAGAGAAACAGTGAGAATCTGCGAACCATCTGTCCCTCTATTCAGACACTGCAGTGAGTGGGAGACAAATTGGTAGAGGGGTATCCCGCCTGGGTGTAGGGAGTCGGGACACACACCTTCAAGACAATCCACCATGCACCTGTCACTCTATTCAGACACTGCATTGGTGGATAGATTACAGTGGGACCCCTACATAGGTGTAGAGACACAACTTGAAGACAATCCTCTGCACCTGGCATGGTGGCACCGTGGTGTCATCTTTCCCCTGGTCACCAGGGCCCTTATTCATAAGTGCTGGCAACAGAAATAGTTTTAAAACGTTTTGCAACAGCAAACAACAGGTAGTCCCTCCCTGTGTCAGTCTATTTCCTTCCAATGGATGCCTAATGAATACAACCCAGACGTGTACACACTGCTCCTAGTACTGCTCCTGCCCACTTTATCTCTCACTGATACCATCTCCATCTCCCATTCACACTCTTTCACAGACATCACCTAAACCCCCATTAAATCTGAGACTTCAAGCTCTTATCATTGGACATCTCATCCATTAGATAAGATGCACATACACACTCACATACATTAACACAGACAAATAACCTCACTCACACACTCCTCACTTAATCGCCAAACAGCACGCCACATCGATGCTCTCTGGCCCACGTACTCCATCGCATCAGACTCCATTCACTATGGTCTCAGTCAAACAAACAATGCCTGCCAGATGCTCGACTACCGCTGATAGCGCTAGAAAGAACCAGACCACCTCTGCTACAGAAACACTCCACTGCAATATATCTCAAAGGCTCTGACTGAGTCTGACTGCTCAGTGCTCATAAAGTGTCAACGTCCTATAGGGAAATGGACTACAGTTTCACTGCAGGGCAGATCTAAACTTTGACCTCTTTCCTTTCAACCATCCGTCTGGCTTCCTCTTTTCCCCGCAGGTCTAATCTAAGTGTTTGGTTGGTGGTGGGAGTCCAGGCCTGCGTCTGAAATGGCACCCCCACACATCTCCGTTGACGCTGGCTGAGCACCCAACTCTGCCCCCGGGGAAGAAGGGAAATCAAGGGAAGGGAAAGAAGCCAGAGATCCAAATCCCTGAGACACAACCAGGGCTGCAGAAGACATATTTAAAGAGACTGGCCTAATATATTATAGCTTCTAGAAAGGAGAGAGAGAGAGGGAGAGGGTAAGATAGAGAAAGCAGAAGAGAGAGAAAGGAAATGAGAAAAGAGAGAGAAGGCGAGAAAGAGGAAGACAAAAATTAACAGAGAAAGAGAGAAACGGAGAGACAAAAAAAGACAAAGAGAACGAGTGGTCGAAATTGAAATAAAGAGAAAGGGACGTCCATTATTGACAGCAACCCTGGAGCAATGCCTTGCTCAAGAGTAGGGGATTAAACATCCAACCTTTCAGTTGCTGTATGGTGGCAGGTAGCCTAGCGGTTAGATCATTGGTCCAGTAACTAAAAGAGTGCTTGTTAGAATCCCCAGCCAACTAGGTGAAATAATCTGTCAATCTGCCCTTGAGCAAGGCACTTAACCCTAATTGCTCCAGGGTCACTGTGAAAAAATGACTAAACCCTGGCCATGACCCCACTCTTAGGGGGAGTGGGATGAGCAGAAAACACATTTCCATGTCATACTTGTACATGTGTGAAACAGGACAAATATAAGCACCCCATATTTTATATAGTGCACTACTTTTAATCAGAGCCTGAGGGGAGTCCTCTTGGGTCCTGGTCAAAATAATGCATTAAATAGGGAATAGCGAACTGTTTAGAAGGCCTTTTGCCTTTTGGTAGGCCGTTATTGTAACTAAGACTTTGTTCTAATCTGACTTGCCTAGTTAAATAAAGATAAAAAAAATTAAATCTGAGGTTTAAAAAAATCTGAGGCAGCCCTAGGTCTTCTTCCAGTAGTGTCTGTGTAAGCGTCTGATGGAGCTGCAGTGTTTTACAGGCCATTGTGAGAGCTATGAAAATTCACTGGAGGACTGATTCCCTGATATGATCTCGCTGTGGAGGAACGGTCAGCGATAAGTCAGAGGGAAGCAGGGAATGAAGAGAGGGGTAAGGAGGATGCTGTGCTCTGACATATTACATCATACAGCTGCTGAGAATTAAACTAGTCACAAAATGCACATGAAATACCCCGACCGGACTTCCCTTTCTCTTTATTTAGATTTTGACCACTCGTTCTCTTTCTCTGTTCATTTTTGTATTTCTCTCTCTCTCTCCCTCCCTCCCTCCCTCCTTTCTAGAAGCCGTATTTAATATATTAGGCCAGTCTCTTTAAATGTCTTCTGCAGCTCTGGTTGTGTCTCAGTGATTTGGATCTCTGGCTTATTTCCCTTCCCTTGCCTTCCCTTCTTCCCCAGGGGCAGAGTGGGTGCTCAGCCAGCGTCAACGGAGATGTCACAGGGGAGCCAAATGTATTAGGCTAATGTTATGAGTGAATAACATTGCTGTAAACCCCCAACGCGTTTCGCCACTGCTGCCACTACTCGCTACAGGGTGGTGGGCGGCAGGCTGTACCGCCACTGCAGCAGCTGCAGATAATCATCTCCAGCTCAGTAGCCGCAGCTAATAATCCCCCAGTATAATCTTCAATTGGAACCGCCGCGCTAATCTCTGACAGGAATTATCGCTACCGTTTAGAGTGTCTTGCGTCAGTTGTTACTCGGGTGCAGGCACATGTGTGTATGGGGGGGCTGGGGGGTTGCTCGACAACACTGTGTGTGTGTGTGTGTGTGTGTGTGTGTGTGTGTGTGTGTGTGTGTGTGTGTGTGTGTGTGTGTGTGTGTGTGTGTGTGTGTGTGTGTGTGTGTGTGTGTGTGTGTGTGTGTGTGTGTGTGTGTGTGTGTGTGGAGGCCAGTGGTCCACTGACTGGCTGGCTTTTTTCATTTTTTTATTATGATAACTGAGCAGCAATTTAAGCTGTGGATTTCCTTGTTAGTAGACAGATTATGTATTATGTCGTGTTCCACAGCCTGGCTTCTTTAATGGGGAAAATAGGAGAAAAGCTTAATGGTGTTGGAGCTTGGAGGCTGCCAGACAGACAGCTGGCTTTGTGGAGACACACAGTGGGGCAACGTTCCCTCAATGTTCCCTCTCGACGCTGTCCTTCTAATAACACCTCTGCATCCATTCCCTTACGCGAATAAAGCCAATATATTCTAGCCTGCCGGCCTCTTTGACTCAGTAAAGACTTTTGCCGTCACGTCGCCAGAGGAAAACGAGGGCTGCTGAAGTGTGAGACAGACTAATTTGCTTGTCAGGGCACTAGGGAGTTTTGTCAACACCACATAACAGCCCCATATTGTTCTTACTGCATAGTGACGCACACACTGTTACCCCTGTCGAGTTTGGTGTGGCCAACGTTTAAAAATAAATACCTATTTATTTCTGTTGAGGCTTTGTGAAGTAGTGATGTAACATTGTTGTCAAGCCTCAGTTCCTAGCTTCAGTATCTGTTGCTCACGGACATACAGGTACTCCAACACAGATCTAGGATCAGCTTCCACCTCCTCCAATCCACACCTGGCAAAACCCCCAAACTGACCATAAATCAGCATCTAGGGCAACTTTATTTTACACCTGGGTCGTGTTCATTAGGCACCAAGTTGAAGGAATATAATTTGATCTCTGAGAAATTAAGCTAATTGATTGGCCCTTTTAATTTATAGGATTCATATAATTTTCAATAAATATAGTACCTAACATCCAATTTGGACCATAATTATTTCTAACAATGAGTAAGACATGAGGAATCATCCACAGACCAGTCACCCACAGACCTCCCACACCCCACACCAATCCCACCCCAACAACCAGTATACAGTATCAGTTCTCTATGTCTGACAAGTAGTGCTGCGCTTGGAGTATTGCTTCTTCAACCTTTGTGAATCTGTTGATGGTTTTATTCCCCTGTTCAGAGAAAATAGCTTGTGTTCTTTACCATAAATGATTGTGAGGAACCAAGTTTTTCCCACTTGATGCTGCCACCACACCCATTTCATCTCGTCATGAGCAAAAGCTATTGGTTTTCTACCCAAAGTTGAAAAGACAATATTGTGATCCGTTTGTGACCGACCAGCTCGATTCGGTCTTAAAAGTAGCAACATTTAAAATTGTGTTTTTGTACATAGGATAAAAGTAGAAACTCAGAGCAAGCACAATGGTATATCATACACTACAGTTTCTGTATAGCACTTTGTGACATCGGATGATGTAAAAAGGGATTTATAAATACAATTGATTGATTGAATGTGAAAGTAATGCTGCTTTGAAAGTTGAAAATAGCCCTTGAATATTTTTGTACACTTACTGGAAAGTTCTTTGTCAGCACCCATTCAGCATTGTTCACACCCTCTTAAGCCTTAGCCCCACCCATCTCTTTAAGGATTCACATACATGACATCAGCAGCCTGGTGGTCCAAAGTAGCATAACTGGTGTATTTTAACACCAATAAACCCATCAGTTTAAAATGTATTTACTAACCAGGCAACTTAAAGCAACTTTCTTAACAATACTTTGGTTCGTTTCTAGCTTGTTAGCTAGCAAGCTAATGTTAAGTTACAGGAAAATATACTCACAACACGCTCATTATTTGCAAGTTAACGGCAAGCAAATTACAGAATTTAATAGTTTACGGTTGTGAGTGTGACAAAATAAAAGCAGGGCTTTCTACCAGAGAATTTTTGAGCTTGGACACTGTCTCGTTGGCCTAACGTTATTTCCTAATTTGACTTTAATGCAGGTCATGTTGTTCTTCACGTTACCGTTGCTGGTAAACACACACTATATCAAATCAAATCAAAGTTTATTGGTCACATGCACAGAATACAGAAGGTGTAAACTGTACAGTGATATGGTACCTTGCATAGTGGAATATTTTGTTTAGACATGCAGCTAGCTAGCTAGCTACAAAATGAACCATAATCCCAACTCATAATGTTACTACGCTGCATCAACCTGCAGGTAGCTAACCAACTAGATTCAATGTTAGCTAGCTAGCTAGCTAACATTAGGCTATAAATAGCAATGCACATGGCTCTGAGATACAATTAATATTACCTCACAGGTCATACACGATGGTGGGTTGGTGGGTTTGTGCCAACCCACCAGCGATGGTGGGTTTGTGCCCATAGGCGACGTTGTTGCCGGTGAGGTCTGGTGAGGACCTGCCTTACAACAGGCCTACAAGCCCTCAGTCCAGCCTCTCTCAGCCTATTGCGGACAGTCTGAGCACTGATGGAGGGATTGTGCGTTCCTGGTGTAACTCGGGCAGTTGTTGTTGCCATCCTGTACCTGTCCTGCAGGTGTGATGTTCAGATGTACCGATCCTGTCCTGGTGTTGTTACACGTGGTCTGCCACTACGAGGACAATCAGCTGTCCGTCCTGTCTCCCTGTAGCGCTATCTTAGGCGTCTCACAGTACGGACATGGCAATTTATTGCCCTGGCCACATCTGCAGTCCTCATGCCTCCTTGCAGCATGCCTAAGGCACATTCACGCAGATGAGCAGGGACCCTGGGCATCTTTCTTTTGGTAGTTTTCAGAGTCAGTAGAAAGGCCTCTTTAGTGTCCTAAGTTTTCATAACTGTGACCTTAATTGCCTACCGTCTGTAAGCTGTTAGTGTCTTAACGACCGTTCCACAGGTGCATGTTCATTAATTGTTTATGGTTCATTGAACAAGCATGGGAAACAGTGTTTAACCCTTTACAATGAAGATCTGTGAAGTTATTTGGATTTTTACGAATTATCTTTGAAAGACAGGGTCCTGAAAAAGGGCTGTTTCTTTTTTTGCTGAGTTTAGTACTGTGCGCCTACCATAGTCTGTTCTAGACTTGGGGACTGTGAAGAGACCTCTGGTGGCATGTCTTGTGGGGTATGCGTGGGTGTCCAAGCTGTTTCCAAGTATTTTAATGTTAGCTCTCTGTGTACGATTGAGGGCCAGCCATGCTGCCCTGTTCTGAGCCAATTACAATTTTCCTAAATCCCTCTTTGTGGCACCTGACCACACTACTGAACATTAGTCTAGGTGCGACAAAACTAGGGCCTGTAGGACCTGCCTTGTTGATAGTGTTGTTAAGAAGGCAGAGCAGCCTTAGCTACTGTTGTATCAATATGTTTTGACCATGACAGTTTACAATACAGGTTTACTCCAAGCAGTTTAGTCACTTGCTCAATTTCCACAGTATTATTTATGAGATGTAGTTGAGGTTTAGAGTTTAGTGAATGATTTGTCCCAAATAAAATGCTTTTAGTTTTGGAAATATTTAGGACTAACATTGTCCTTACTACCCATTCCGAAACTAACTGCAGCTCTTTGTTAAGTGTTGCAGTCATTTCAGTTGCTGTAGTAGCTGACGTGTATAGCGTTGACTCATCCGCATACATAGACACACTGGCTTAACTCAAAGCCAGTGGCATGTCGTTAGTAAAGATAGAAAAAAAGTAAGGGGCCTAAACAGCTACCCTGGTGAATTCCTGATTCTACCTGGATTATGTTTGAAAGGGTTCCATTAAAGAACACCTTCTGTGTTCTGTTAGACAAGTAACTATTTATCCACATTATAGTAGGGGGTGTAAAGCCATAACACATACGTTTTTCCAGCAGCAGACGATAATGTCAAAAGCTGCACTGAAGTCTAACAAGACAGCCCCCACAATAATTTTATCATCAATTTCTCTCAGCCAATCATCAGTCATTTGTGTAAGTGCTGTACTTGTTGAGTGTCCTTCCCTATAAGTGTGCTGAAAGTCTGTTGTCAATTTGTTTACTCTGAAATAGCATTGTATCTGGTCAAACACAATTTTTTCCAGAAGTTTACTAAGGGTTGGTAACAGGCTGATTGGTCGGCTATTTGAGGGGCTTTACTATTCTTGGGTAGCGGAATTACATTAGCTTCCCTCCAGGCCTGAGGACACACACTTTCTAGTAGGCTTAAATTGAAGATGTGGCCAATAGGAGTGGAAACATCGTGCTCTATTGTCCTCAGTCATTTTCCATCCAGATTGTCAGACCCCGATGGCTTGTTATTGTTGATAGACAACACATTTTTTTCACCTCTTCCACACTGACTTTACGGAATTCAGAAGTACAATTCTTGTCTTTCAAATTTGGTCAGATATACTTGGATGTGTACTGTCAGTGTTTGTTGCTGGGATGTCATACCTAAGTTTGCTTATCTTGCCAATGAAAAGTAATTTAAGTAGTTGGCAACATAGTGGGTTTTGTGATGAATGAGCCATCTGATTCAATGAATGATGGAGTCGAGTTTGCCTTTTTTTCTGTAGACTGTAGACAGGGGTTTCGTACAACAGGCTTCTTTCTGTGTATTCTTTTTTCAACCTCATTCGCATATTTGCAATCAAACTCTAGAATTTTCTCCACCTCCTTAGCTATCATACTCTGCTTCCACCGGGCATTCCACTGATTTCAAAAGTCTGTTCTCCAGAAAGTGGAGCGCAACACTATTGCAGTTATTTGTGTGTGGTGGCAGTATTAGTAACAGTGGCATCTAGCGGGAAAAAATTGATACTTTCACACTAATTGATTTAATCGACCCTGAACAAACGCACTTTTCAGCCTGTGATGACCTCTGACCTCTATCATTTGACCCTGTCCTTTGTCCAATCAGATGGTCTAATGAGTGAAGGGGAGTTCCTGGACATAACAGAGATCAAGCGGCATCAGGCGGAAGAGTTTGAGTGCATCACTAACAACGGAGTGACGCAGCCCGACATACGCAAGGTCAAGGTCACCGTCAACTGTGAGTGTCCCTATAAACCACAAAACACACGCATGCACTCACATACACAGACACACAGACAGACAAAGAAACAGTCACAGACACAGACACCCCACACATAGTATACCTCCCATAAGATAATACTATACTGAACGAAAATATAAACGCAACATGCAACAATTAAAAATATTTTGCTGAGTTACAGTTCAGATGAGGAATCAGTCAATTGAATTAACTTCATTAGGTCCTAATCTATGGATGTCACATGACTGGTTACAGATACCGTTTAAAAAAAAGGACCTCAAAATGGGCATCATGATCTCGTCATGGAATTTTTGTGCATTCAAATTGCCAATCGATAAAATGCAATTGTATTCGTTGTCCGTAGATTATGCCTGCCCATACCATAACCCCACTGCATCCATGGGGCACTCTGTTCGCAATGTTGACATCAGCAAACCACTCGCCAAGAGTGTGCTAAAGGGTGGCTATTTGAAGAATCTCAAATATAAAATATATTTTGATTTGTTGAACACTTTTTTGTTTTCTACATTATTCCATATGTGTTATTTCATAGTTTTGATGTCGTCACTATTATTCTACAATGTAGAAAATATTTAAAAAATACAGAAAAATCCTTGAATGAGTAGGTGTTCTAAAACGTTTGTATGTCTTAATAATTTTATATGTCATGTATTTATCAACCTCAACCTTTCTCGGCCTTGAAGGTCACTGAGCCTTTCTTTGTCTGAGCTTAACTTTTAATCACTATCGTTGTGTACATATGTTAAAGATTTCTCTCACTTCTCCCTCCTTCTTCCTTGTTCAGACCCTCCCATGATCACAGACGTGAAGAACATGCCAGCCCAGCTGGGCAAGACGGCCATTTTGCGCTGTGAGGCCATGGCAGTACCCACAGCCTCCTTTGAGTGGTACAGAGACGACCGCAGGTAAGAAAAATACCTCCTCCTTCTCCTTCACTTTTTCTCTAATAGGACGGTTTTGCTAGCACAGACTGGAATTTGTTCCGGTATTCATCCAATGGCATTGAGGAGTATACCACCTCAGTCACCGGCTTCATCAATAAGTGCATCGATATCCAACCAGAAGCCATGGATTACAGGCAACATCTGCACTGAGCTAAAGGCTGAAGCTGCCGCTTTCAAGGAGCGGGACACTAATCCGGACGCTTATAAGAAATCCCATTATGCCCTCAGACGAACCATCAACCAGGCAAAGCGTCAATACAGGACTAAGATTGAATCCTACTATACCAGCTCTGATGCTCGTCGGATGTGGCGCGAGCCTACCAGACGGGCCTTTTATGCTCGCTTCGAGGCAAGCAACAGTGAAGCATGCATGAGAGCACCAGCTGTTCCGGACGACTGTGTGATCACTCTCTCCGTAGCTGATGTGAGCAAGACCTTAAAACTGGTCAACATGACTGGTTGCATCACCACCTGGTATAAAAACTGCTCGGCATCCGACCGTAAGGCGCTACAGAGGGTAGTGTGTACGGCCCAGTACATCACTGGGGCCAAGCTTCCTGCCATCCACGACCTATATACTAGGCGGTGTCAGAGGAAGGCCCAAAAAATTGACAAAGACTCCAGTCACCCAAGTCGTAGACTGTTCTCTCTGCTACAGCACGACAAGCGGTACCGGAGCGCCAAGTCTAGGTCCAAAAGACTCCTACCCCCAAGCCATAAGACTGCTGAACAAGTAATCAAATGGCCACCCGGACTATTTGCATTGCTCGCTGTTTGTTATCTATGCATAGTCACTTTACACCTACCTACATGTACAAATTACCTAGTAAATATTTTCTTAAAACTCTATTTTCTTAAATCTGCATTGTTGGTTAAGGGCTTGTAAGTAAGCATTTCATGTTGTATTTGGAGCATGTGACAAATACAATTTGATTTGATTTGATTTAATAGGTTAGGTAGATTTTCTTCCGGTATTGCTAACACATCCTTTCAGATATAAACAAAGTTATTTTTCTCTCTCACTCTCTGTCTGTCTTTCTCTCTCGAATAACACATTCCCCCTCCTCCGTAACTACCTCACCTGACAATTCTGATAGTCAAAATTAAACAGCACTTAAAACTACAATACCTTCTGGTGTACCTTCTCTCTTTTCTTCCCTCTTTCCCATGGCACTTTGTTTATATTTGAAAGGATTGGGTAAATGTAACCAAAAAGCTGAGCTTTTACCATATTACTCATTGCAATCCAATCCTTTGCTGTCGAGACAGAGAGAGAAAGAACACAGAAAAGAGAGAGCGAGGGGGGTGGGAGAGAGAGAGAACACAGTCTAATGGGGCACACCAGGAAGTATTGTAGGTTTAAGTGCTGTTAGATTTTTATTGGAATTGTCAGGTGAGGTAGTGACAGAGAGGAGGGGGAATGTGTTATTCTGAGATCTCTGGGGAGAATATAGTAACAGTCTCCTGCTAAGAGGTGTGATTTAATGTTCTCTCTCTCTCTCTGTCTCTCTCGACAGCAAAGGATTGGATTGTAATGAGTAATATGGTAAAAACTCAGCTCTGTATTGGTAACACTTACCCAATCCTTTCAAATATAAACAAAATGCCATGGGAGAGAAGAAAAAGAGAGAGCGAGAGAGAGAGCGAGAGAGAGAGCGAGAGAGAGAGCGAGAGAGAGAGCGAGAGTGAGAGAGAGCAAGAGAGAGAGTGAAAGAGAGAGAGAAAGAGAGAGAGCAGTGTAATGCGGCACACCAGAAAGTATTGTAGATTTAAGTGCTGTTACATTTTGAATATTAGAATTGTCAGGTGAGGTGGTGACAATTCAGAGGGGGCTTGTAAGTACGCATGTCACGGTAAGGTCTACATCTGTTGTATTTGGCACATGTGATTAATACAATTTGATTTGATTTGATTTAATAGGTTAGGTAGATTTTCTTCCTGTATTGCTAACATACTTTCAGATATAAACAAAGTTATTTCTCTCTCTCTCCATCGGTCGCTCGCTCATCCCCCCACTCTACCCCTCTCTCTCTATCTACCTCCCCCCGCTCTCTTTGTCCCGCCCTCTCTCTCTATCTCACCCACCTTTCTCCCTCTCTCTCTCTGTATCAGGCCGGTAGAGAGCGATAACACTCTGAGGATCAAGAACGAGAAGACGCGTTCACTGCTTCTCTTTACCAACGTGACGGACAAACACTTTGGCAACTACACTTGTTTTGCCTCCAACAGGCTGGGAGCCTCCAACGCCAGCATGCTGCTCTTCCGTGAGTCTCTTTAAGCATTCAGACACACACACACACACACACACATACGTAAGCATGCATACGTACACACAGATAGCCACATGCAGACACAGACACATGCATACATACCGCAGGAGGTTGGTGACACCTGAATTGGGGAGGACGGGCTTTTGGTAATGGCTGAAGAAGAATAAGTGGAATGGTATCAAATACATCAAACACATGGTTTCCACGCTCAATTCCGGACATTATTATGAGCCGTCCTCCCCTCAGCAGCCTCCTGTGATGCATACACACACAGACTCACATACTATACTGTACATACACATGCACGCACACACACTTCCATACATGTGTCTAAGCTCATTCTACTTCACTCAATCACACAAGTAGTCACATGTGCATGCACACATACTTAGAGAAGGAAACCAATGCAAACACACACCTAGTCACACACTGCATCCCCATCTCTCTTCCTCTCCCTGCTCACGGTGCTGGATTTTCTCATTTCCCTCCCTCCTTCCCCAATCCCTCCTTCCATCTTGCCATCTCTTTATTCGCCGCCCCATTACACCAAAGAGCTTTTCTCCTCCATTTCTCCCTCTGTTCTGTCCTGTTCTGTTACCCCAGGAAGTTGTCGTGTCTCTCCTTCTCTCTCCTCCCGTCTTGCATTAGCCCTCCCCGATGAGAGATTTCCAACACTGTGTTCTCTCGCTCCCTCTATCCCTCCCTCTCTCCCGCCTTCCACGCTCTGACATTACCATCTTAAGTGAGCCCCTTCATCTCCTCCCTTTCTCTTCTTTCATTCCCTTGTTCTGCCGTTTCCTCGGCAAGTCTCCCTCCAATGACTCACCCCCAGCCAGTCTCATACATCCTTCTGCGCCGCCTTCCTCCATTCCCTCCTCTGTCGGCCCTCGTGTCTTATCTCGCCATCATCTGTCTTTCTCCTCTCCTTTTTTAGCCTAATCTTCCCCCTTCATCATTAGAAAAAGCTGGGTCTGAACCGTCTGTACGAATGGGACACAGACCGAAAATCGAACCACTCTGACTAATATCAGATAGCTTCGGGGATGGTTTTACACTCTGTCCCTGTCATTGCATTCAGACTTCATCCCAAAATGTTTTACCTCTTTTTACTTGTAGCTTACGTTTTCTCTGGTTGTTTCCTTTTTCCCTTACGAATTGTTCTCCACTCTTATTTCCCTCGGTTTCCTCTTTCCTTCTGGGGCCTTTCCTTCTCTCCCGGGCCCCTTGATGCAGGGCCGGGAGCCGTGTACGGACGAGGCGTGGCCGTCAACGTGGGGGTGAGTGCGGGTGTTGGCTTTTGGCTTTGCCTCTCTGTCTCTCTCCTGATGAAGGTCTAAGCGCTTTTCCCGGAAGTCCCATCCCGCCTGTGGAAGGAAGAAGGAATTTATTTAATTACGAACCCATCACTGTGAAACAAAAATAATATGCATTATTCAAAGTAGCCATTGACGCATCGCATCTCACACCCACACCAACTCCCCCCTCGCTACCTATATTGCCACCATCACCATACCACTCTCTCTCTTCATCCTGTTTCCAATGAGGGTCACCATGGTGATGTCTATAATGTGTTTATTAAGAATGATAATTGTGATGATGACGATGAAAACAGATATTTAACACCAAGATAATACTATTACAAATCTAAATCATGACTGATCTACAATAATGTTCATGGACGTTTGGAAACTAGGAGTGACAACGCTACTATTTATGGTTGGAACTACTCTATAATGAAAATGATTCGTTATTCTGATGAGGGTCACGTGACCTTGTTGAAAGCTGTCCATTGGCCCGTCGGTCCTGTGACATTTGACCCTATGATCATACAAGTACCATTTCATTCCGTTTTTAACCATGTGGCAGTGTATATGACCTGCGAATGATGTCAAAACACACATGAAGGGTGGACGGTGGGGGTTCTATAAAGCCTTTGCCCTTCTAGTGCATCCCTTTGGGATCTCAACCAAGAAGAAGCATGTGAGAAGACCCACTTCACCCCCCCTCCATCCACCCCCCACCCCTCTTTAAAAAAAACTCGTCCTCTGCCCACCCCCTTCCCCCATCGTTAAGGTGGTTTGTGCTCCGTCCCGTGTGTAAATATAATGCAGTACAGAGGCCATGCCGTTACTAGAGGCAGTCTATCCACATCTAACCCTCCTTGGTTGGTGGCTAATGTAGTGGCTAATAAAATCTAAAATATCCAGCAAAACTACATTACCCATCAGCCTCTATTACAGTTTTCATAACCAGGAAGGGACTGTAGAAATAACAATCGTGTCTCCTGCTTTGAAGGCGTTGACCAGTCATCCTCCTTCCTTGTCGCTTGTTGATAGCATGTACCGGTTAGAGATGTTCCTGTCGTGAAACCTCCCTCCCACTCCCCCTCCTCCTCTGTCCGTTTTACTCTGCAAGGTTAAACTGCTATAACTTTTTTGGTGTTGATAATAATACTGATGATGTTAATAAGTATTTAAATTAATATGAAAAGTAATTCCATGTGAGAAAAAAAAGAACATACTACTCCAGCGCTGACGAGCCGTGTGTGCTAAAAATATTTTGTACTCAATCCCTCGGAGAAATCACACTCATTGAACTGAACGACGACGACAAAAGACGAAGTTGTAAGGTTTTCAAGTTGTGCTCTTTTTTGCCATGACAAGGATTTTAAAAACACATCAAAGTTGATCCCGAGGGAGACTTTTCATCAGAAAGAGTCCGCAGTCAATGAAATGTAATATTGTTTGTATATGTGTATGTATTTAAACCTTTGTTTTCATGCTGTTAACTGTATAAAGCATATTACACATATTCAACCAGCTTTCATAGCGTGTCACTCTCCAGACAGACCAGCTCAATAGATAAATTATTTAAAGCGATGTATGTAAAGCAGCGTCCCTGTAAGTCAGTCAGCCCCCGTATGGCAGGACAGGCGCACCAGGAGATAAAGATGTAATTAGCCACTACCTGTGGCTGGATAAGTGACGGGGCTGACTACACTCCCCGCCTCCCCCATGTCCTTCCCGCCAGCCATGGACAAGCCCCATAAATCACGTTCAATCCTGGCCCCTGACAGGATCCTCCTCAAGGACACCCTCGTCCCTGTAAAGCAGACGTGGAGCGTCCTCACAAACCACCACACCTGGGCCCTGATTGAACCCCCCCCAGGGCTCAATTATCCAGCCACTTTCCCTGCACAGATCAACCACCGAGACGTGCACTGTGAGGCTCGATGACACCCCAACCAACCGCTGTTTCTCTGTCACGTCCTGCTGTGTCTATGTCTATATGCAAACTCCCCCAATAGTGAACCAACCTGCATGGAGAGATGGGCTCACACTACCCACAATTCCTATGACCTTACAGGAATATGCAGCATCTGTATTCAGTATTCTGCGAATAGCTGTCATCTTTTTTTGTTTGATTTCATTTTAACCAGCAACATACCTGCTAACTCAGATATAGGAGAGGCATCCAATCCGGTTAAGCTGTGCTATGATATTTAAGGGTGCCCCTAACAATCTATTCAAGAATGGAACTGTTTTAGTAATACTATTGTATGAAGTGTGCTAATGTATGAAGAGATGTGAAGCCCTAGCAAGAGTGAATGTCCCCTTTAGCAGGAGGCTAGTCAATGAAAACCTGTTTGTCTCACTGAATATAGTGTGAGATGTGTTCTGTTGATGCCCGTTGCTCTATGCAATGTAGTCAGTCATTGGTATGTCTGAAGGGCAACACACAGACCCACTTGTGTTCATCTTGTTTTGCTCAGACTCACAGGACATTGATGGGTATCGATTTTCAAGCACAAGAGCAGGTTGTTTTGGTCAGTGATTCTGTTTTTCCTTCTTTGTCGTTTTCGATCCCCCTCTCTCACTCACGCTGTCTTTCTGTCTGTCTTCTCTCTTTCACATCCTCTGTCCCATGTCAGCACCCAGCTCAATTTTATCAGTGGAATAAACTTCTGCATGTACATACTCTGTCCTTGAAGAAAAAATGAAAAGAAAATAAGGAAAAACATACTGTCATGTTTCTCAATGTGGGTTTGAAAAAAAAGCATGTAAATGTTCGTTTTGGGGAGATTTTGAAAAACCAAAAGCTGTATCTTGTGTAAAGGCTGGGGGAAAGGCTGGGGGATATGCTTTTAAATTCATGCAATGGAGGGCGATATGTATGGTGGGCATTTGTAATAACCCCAAATGAGTTTGAGGGTCTCCATGAGTTCTTCATCAATGGGAAAGTTAATCAGAGGACTGGAAATGGGAAAAGGAAGGATGCAGCGAATACACTTCCTCGATGGGTGTGAGAGGACCTCCACACACAGTGGGAAGAAGCCCAGACTGGTACAGACAAAGGTCTGAGGCAGAGGGAGATGGGATGACTCTGACCAGACAGTAAACTCTCCATGGGGGAGAACGAGAAAAGACAAGGCAGACACTTGATAGGATAGCAGCTCAGATAAAATTCCTAAAATGGCCACTGCGTCGTTCCTCCTGAAGGAAGACATACCACAGCGTTGTCTATGATTACACCATGTAATATTAATAGCATTAGCACTGCAATGATCACAATCACTGTCTGTGTACAGGCAGCATTTCATGAATCTATCTGCTAGCCTATCGATGAGCGTTTACACTTTATTGATATGGTGTGGTGTCATATAGCTTGACCTGTAATTACAGCACAGAGACATGCTGTATGATTCTAATGGACGTAAGTGGTGTCATTACATGTAGTTCATCACTCCCAACAAATGGGGGCGATGCTAATTCTACGGGCGCCACTCGAGCATTGCTAAGCAGCACTTTTTGGCTTATGTTGATGTACACAATATAAACTAACTTGCTTCCTTTATATATGAGATTATTTAAATGTTTTGAAGACAATTAGAACCATATTTGGGTGGTGTATTTTTTATTTATGAATGACAAGTCTAGTTGTATATGAAAATACAGCGGGAGACGAGCAGTAGAAGCTAGATAACTATACACCCAGTCTCCGTTTGAATGTACTCGTTTTTTAAGTTGTGTATCTGTGTTAGATCCTGTATCACTATAAGCACTATATTCCAGTCTCGCCACATTAAACAGTTCCTTTACAGACTTTCAGTTCCAAATGCAATGGTTAATCGATACATTGGACTGGATCGCTTGAAATTGAGCAATTTCTCCCCAGGCTCACTACCAGGGCCCAAAGACTGAATTGTCAAGTGTCTATATTAAGGCCTTAGAGAATAGAGAGCATAATTTATCATGCCTTGATACAAGACACCCCTAATTGCGCATTGATTTTCTCCCCATCTCCGAAACATTTTGGCCGAGCTATATTGTCAACTAAGGTAACTATTTGTTTAGAGAACATACAATGAAGAATGAGTCATTAGTTTTATTTTCATGTCAGTTGAAAGAGTAGCTCGTCAAGGCGCATTTTGTTCATTTTGTTCTTTCTGATAATAAGATGTCTAACAATTGTCTGTATAATGGCATCTTATAGTACATTATATTTTATTATTGTACTCAATTAAATGATTGATACCAAATGTTAATTTTGGAAATGTCAGTACCTATCGATACTGTGTATCTAGAGGCTTATGTCTGACAAACACAGCCGACTCTTTAATAGGAGTAGAGTCTAGAACGATAGGATGTACAATAGAACGAGATGAGATAAAGAGGAATAGAACCGTAGCCATGATAGTATTTGGTCAATATTCAACTAACATGATAAATTATCAGAATTATGTCAGATTTTCAGTACCGGTACTGTGTATCAGTTATACATAAGAAGATGTGTCTTATTGAGGGACAGACTCATTGATATATAAATGATTTCCGTAGTATCAGCCAGGTCTCTCCAGCTTTTGTCCTTCACACCATAGCCCACTAGCTAGATAACAATGTGTTATCCTAATGAGCTATTGTTCACCAGCTAATCTAAAGGCCTGTTCCATTCTTATGAGCAGAGTCAACATTGCGAGTGTGTTTAAGCTCCAGTAGATTTCCATTAGCTGTACTAATGAGTGCATCGATACACACAACATGCTGGGCTGAGGTTAGCTACATGATGAAAATAGGTCATTATTGTATGAACATGCTGACTACATGTTGCCAAGCAGAGGAAGTGATATTTGCCTTGACTCACTGGAGGATCAACTTGGAAGTTGAATGAGGTGGCTAGCTAGGTATAGTAAGTTGGTAGTAGTTGAATTGATAGATACACAAGGACAGAATGTATACAAAAAAAGACAGATACATTTATGTAGAGAGGTGGATATTTTTGTTAGTTTATCGTTTCTATTCTGAATTCTAATTAGGATATATTATTATCCATGTAAAACATTGACAGTATTTGTTTGTGTGGATAGTGGGTTAAAGTAATACTTGCGAGCCACAGAGGCAAGAGCAGCAGTCACTCACTCCCACCTCCATCCACACAAACAGGCAGGGACTACAGATGGTTGCTTGTCAATCACCCTCTCCTTTCTAAGAATGTAGCTAGTGGCTAATTAACAGTGTAACAGTGTTGGTCCATCCACAGCTGGAACAACAAGAGAGTCTGCACACTACTAGGCAACAATGGAGGCGCCCACCAGCCAGCCTCCTTAGTCATTAGAAGCCGGCCTAACATCTCCAACACTGAGAGCCCCTTTACTTGGCCTTTGTGAGTCACCAGCAGAAACCTGCCATTTGGCCTGTCAATCAACTGGGTAAATATTGGTTGCCATGGCGAAAACTGACAATGGAACTATATTTTTTTCTTGTCGAATGACATCATCAAGTGATGTTCTGGCTTGTGTTCATAGGATAAAATGGGAGAGAACCTGTACGGTGTGATTAAGTCGCAAACTGTCTGAAACTGTCCTATTAATGTGAGATGTATAGATTTGAATTTATGACACAATATAAGATTGGGTTGTCATGACACTGTTGTTTCACCAGAACAATTTTGAAACTTCTGAAAAACTATGACAATCAGGTAATAACAATTAACAAAGACAAATGTAATTTTTATCAGTGCGAGAACTAATAACAAATATTAGGTTGGCTTAGCAATCCAGTGGATGAGTCTACTCTAGAATGCTTGGTTAGTGTTTGCGGACATCTTATGGAGATGTCATGCCCATCTCTCTCTCTCGTTGCCCCTCTGGCCCACTTCCTCCTCCCTCCTCCATCTCCTTTCCCTCTCTGTGGAGAAAACCTGCCACCTGTACCCACCCCCCCCCCTATGCCAATCCCGCTGCCTGCTGCCTTGCCACCTCTCTGTATGCCAGGTTCCCACCCTGGTAAATCTGTGTTATTGATTTGTGAGTGTGTGTGTCCATGTGTGTGTGTGTGGATTATCTGACCTTCACATGGCAGGCATGTTGGTTTCAATCTACCCCTAGACCTCAACATTATTATTTCTGTCTGTGTTGACTTTGCAAGGTTGCATCGATATAACATACTGAACAAAACAAAGAAACACAAGCAGCATCGTCTTCCATCTTGACATATTTCTGTGCAGTGAAGCGATGATGATTATGATGACTCTTTTGATTCATTTGATCTCTGTTCTGTCTCTGTTTTTGTCATTTCTAAGTGTGTGGACAATTTTTCCCCCAAATCTATAGAAGTGAAGTTAAAAAAATAAAATATATCAGAGGGAGAAAAATCAATAAAAATCATGTTGTTTTTAACAGAACTCTGTGTGAGTGGTTGATTGTTGTCGTTGTTTAATGTGATATGTTGCTGCGTTCTCAGCCCCTGTGGTTGGAAAGCGAGGTTAGGTGAGCTGAGTTTCCTGAGTTTGGTTCCAGCAACAGAGTCAAACTTTTCACCTTTGCTTGATGCCACTACAAAGGTGTACATTGGCTTTTTGAATAGGAGTAAATCATGATGATATTTCAATACAGAGGAAAACAGTCAGCTGAACATCCAACATCTAGTAATACATAATCAATATGACCTTATAGTTCCATTAGAATTCTGTAAATTATTTACACACTTTCAAAGAGAGTAAAGATCACTGAGAGATGGAAGGAAACTGCAGTTTACCAATACATGTCAGAAACAGTTGCCAAATGTTATGCAAATGTTTCTGTTGAGGTGCACAGAGTAGATCAGTCCCCACTTCTCTTGTTTATGGGATGGGGAACATATTTAATCCAGTGAAAGGGCTATAAGAGGCTGTTTGTTTCCATTTTTGTCAAGTTGTTGTTCTGCTTCTGGCTGTGAGTGGTACAGGTTTGGGGGTCAGCTTTAGGGTGAGGTCAAAGCTGTGGTAAAACTAGGTGGACACTGGAGTCAACTAAAGTAAACACAAAGTAAACTCGGAACGTCATTTTTAAATGCTTTACCTAAACATGAGACTGATGACGATGAGTCGCACTCCTCATTTTCTAAAGTATCCTATACATGTAGTATGACATACTGCACTATTCTCTTATTCATCAGAACATGTGTAAACCATACAAAAACTGCTCTTCTATATATTCTCCTACAAAAACGTTCATAATAAAAATAAACAACACTTTTTGTACTTGAAACTAATTTCAGCTTTAATGATGGTTTGAAATGAGAGAGAATCTCAAATCTTGACATTTTATTCTTCACACATTAACCACTTTGGTGTTAAGTAATTAGCTAGCTGACATTCTGTCCAATGAGCACATTATCATTGTGAAATAGACTGATGGTTTTGCTTTGTTTGTTTCTGTAGACTGCATTTTGCTTACTGTTGCATTGCGGTTTGTGCAGACACCAAGAGCGAGGCCTATTTGTCTGCTAAGACATAGGCTCGTGTCGTCTTTGACGTAACAGGCGCTGAGATTTGTCTTGTTTTGGAGCATGGCCTATTAATGAACATTGGAACATAATGAAGCAAAAAAATAAGCTGACATCTCATTGTCTTTGGTGGGAAGCTTGACATTCAAAGTGACTGTTCGAACAGTCCTTTCACCACTGGAGTTTGGAAGGAGAAACAAAAGCATGAGAAATATCCTGGACCTGTGTGTGCTTCTGTTGATAGCAGACCCAATACCAGGTTAGTGTCTTCCAATCCTACTAGGCATCCAATATTCTCACAAACAAATATCTTTTTTTCTATGTTCATGATTTTTCAGCATATTCAGTGTCATAATTAATATGTATTATACAATATCCCTAAGCATATTACAGTACATATACATTTATCTAATTGCATGAATTCTGCCTTTCTGTTTTGGCTTCAAGTCTTGCAATATCAAGACTCCTGTTGACAACACTAATGATCTAATTACTTTCAGAAGTGTATAGAGTCATGAGTTGTTTGTCTGTCAATATAAGAGGAGGGAGTCAGGGAGAAAGTGACTCCAACTCACTCATTTTGACTTTAATAAAATACTGTGATCATCTCCAAATACACCTCAACATCGTGGGCAAGCTTTGGGGCAAATGCCTTTGAACTGAAGGTCTTGCTGTTTTTCTTTGTCAAAATGAAATATTCTGTTTTACCTTGATGAAGAAGCATTCACTGACTGTGTCCTCACTCAGCCCCGTTAAGGATGGTAACAGCAGAGGGGTTAAAGGTGAGGCAGTGGCCCCCTTCTCTCACTGTAATGCGGGGTCAGAGTGCCAACCTGTCCTGCCGTTTCGAGGCCACGTCCTACGGGGTGGACTGGTTCAAGATAGAGGGGGCCGAAAAGATCCCCATCCCAGATTCAGCTGGGCAGACGTCCCTGGTGATAACCGAGGTGTCCGTGGAGGATGCCGGTGTCTATTACTGCGAGGTCAACGTCCTATACAGAGATCCAGAGCGAGGAGGCGGCACAAAGCTCATTGTCCTGGGTAAGACAGAAGTAAATTAGCCTGGTCCCAAATCTGTTTGTGCTATCTTGACAACTCATATGGCCATTGCTTGGCATGATAATGACCATAGGATTAAGCTTCTTTTTTTTTATATGGGTCCAGGCTAAGAACTAGCTCTAATAAGAAATGAATACATCCGCCTTTATTCTTGGAATGTCTTATTGTAATGCATTAGAGTGTTCTGTCTTTGTTGTTGTTGTTGTTGTCATTGTTGTAATTGTCTCTCATTTGTATCCTTTGAGAATTTGTTTGAACTCTAACGGTTAGCAGGGAGGTTATTAAATGTAAACCAGTGAGCTATGCATCACCATAAAGAGGCCTAACCAAGCTCAAATCTCTAAAAATTCTAGTCACATGGAAATTTCCTTTCAGTTCATCTTTTTGCCTGAGTGGTTTCGTGACAGATCCAGATATAATCACCATGGCACAATGCATTGTGGATTCTATTGATCTTTGCAGGGAATTGAAACTCACCACAGAACAAGGCAAAGAGGGATCATGAAATGATTATGTGCAAACCCCTCATGCGAAAGAGAAGGTTCCTCTCAGCATTTCTCCAGTGGGGTGCACGTTGCAAAGTCCTGCACCATTTACAGAACCATGAGTGTGTTGTTTTGCCACAACTGTATTACCAACATGGTCTGAATAGAATATGTTGAAATAGTGAAATATGACATGCAGTATAAAAATGGTTAAATGTCAACAATCTGACATATTTCTAACGAGCGGCTGGTAGCCTAGTGGTTAAGAGCATTGGGCCAGTAACCGAAAGGTTGCTGCTTTGAATCCCTGAGCCGACTAAAAATCTGACGCTGTGCCCTTGAGCAAAGCACTTATTCCTAATTGCTCCTGTAAATCGCTCTGGATAAGAGTGTCTGCTAAATGACTAAAATGTAAATGTCATGAGATAGATGGTATTGAATCACCCCCTTCCCGTGTCTCCTCCTACCCCTACTAGCACCCCCCTCTGTGCCCCAACTACTCCTCCAGGTCCCCTCGGACCCCCAGACGGACCAGTGGGTTCTCCTCTGCGTCACTAGTGGGTTCCACCCACACCACCTCACCCTAACCTGGACACACCAGAGTGGAGACGATAGCCCCCACCACTTTGTTGGCAGCAACTGCACCCTTCACCCTGCCTACCCTCACATCAACCAATCACACAGCCCGATTCCAAAGATCTCAACTCCTAATTGGATGGGAGAGTGTTTACAGGTGACGGACAGCTCCAGAAAGGAAGTGTATGTAATCAGTGTGCTGTCCCTCCCCCCGCGGGGGTCTGTGGAGGCTGGGATCTCCTACACCTGTAGTGTACAAGATCACCCTGCTCTGGACTCACCCCTGTCTGCCTCCTTCTCCTGGGGTGAGCTTTAGTTAACGCTACTGAGCGGCTGTATATTTCACTAGGCTATTTCTCACATGGCTCAAATGTTTTTATACATCTGTGCTTCCACTACACATGATTCAGTCAGTCATGGGCCTTCAACGACTGTAAATTGAATTCACCCTCAGATCTGTCATCATTGTGTGAGGTCCATGACTGTATAACTTAACAGTTATGTTTGCATTGCCTTTTTGTCTACGCTCACAGACGCAGCCCCCAATGAGGTGATTGGATGCTTGAATATCCTTAAGATCTGTGTCCTCTGTGGAGTGACTGTGGTGTTTTCCATTGCAAGTAAGTACTGTATGGTTACACTCACAAGATCTCACAAGGATCATGGGAAATGGAGTCATGTAAATCATTGTATGGTCCATGTCTTGAGCATCAGTCAATTGGGTTGTTTTGGATATCGTCTTTTTCTCCACAGCACTGACAAATTTGTGTGAAAAAAAAAGACCTCATGTGTCCTATGTACTGTAAGTACACACACACAAGCATGCATACACACATTCTGTTTTACAGCTCTATCTCTTTAGCTGTCCAAAGTTGTGAGAAAAAGTCAACACTGACACAATCCATATTTGTCCAAATTAATGTATTTCAGCAAATAATGGGAGAAAACAAAGGACATTTGTGAGAAAGAAAACAAAGGATCTGAACACACCAAGAGCATCTGATTTTCTGTGAATTATAGGCTACCCACAACAGCTTCTGTACAGATCTTTACTGCATGATACATTTCCTGATCAGATGGCACACTTTTTATGACAAAGAGTATGCTGGGTTTTAACTGAGGGACTTTTTTGGGGGACCAGTAGTTTTGTCTATAAGCACATGCCACAGCACTGTTTTAAAAACTAGCTCTACTCTCTCTCACTTGTCCTCCATTATGTATATTCTACCCAGCTCACACATTCTGTAACATCCCCAAATCATAATGCAAAACTGATGCTATGTGAAACTTTAGGTCTTTGTCGCGTGTTGAACGGAATCCTTCCTCTGCCATTTTGCAATCGTGTCAAGTGCTACTGTGTTGCTGAATGCTTTTATTAGTCATAATGTACTCTAGTGTCAAAATGAATGTCTCATGGACGGTATGCAACAATCAACTCAACCTCTGTTGGAGCATAAGCCCTGAATAACCGGAATAAATAAAGTCAAGGCACTTCCTGGTGTAAAAGTATTGAATCTATGGGTTTATGTTGGTGGTGTGGGCTTTCCTTGCACGTGTTACAGGTACTGTACAGCAGCTTGCTGTATAGTATACATGCACCACCCATGATACCTTATCAGAGACTATAGTCTCTGTGTAAATATTTGAGATGCTCATCAATTATCATGAGTTACACTGTATTGGGAAGTATGTCTGAAGGGATGGTCATCATGTTAAACATGTTATGACTCCAAAACAGTAGCAAGAACCAGGGTTCCACAGCAACCGGATTATGTTCAAGTATGCCATTGCCAACCTTTTTGCCTGTAATTGTGTAACCATTCAATGCTGGTCAACTATTATCGTATTATTGTTCCTGTAATTCACAAAATTAACCTGCTTTTATTTCAACATCAATGTCTTTATTTGGTCTCACAATCAAACAACGAAGGCCCCACAGTCAAACAACGAAGGCCCCACAGTCAAACAACGAAGGCCCCACAATCAAACAATGAAGGTCCCACAATCAAATAATGAAGGTCCCACGTGTCAGAGGTGTATACAAAATGGGACAGTGAGTCCACATTCATTTCACAAAGCCAATAATAGAAATCTATGGACACAATGAATCACAAGTACACACAAAATCCCTCACTTACGCATGTGTGCTCATGCATGCACAAAAACACATTCGCACATGCACTCCCCCCCACCCCCCCAACCCCTCCCCCCCCACACACACACACACCAACTCTGATTCGTCATTCCTTTTCAACCATATGCGATACTACTGTGATATTTGTTTGAGGTGCTTATCTCTCAGTGCTGAGATGTTGTTCTGATGTGTCTCTCAGATGTTAGAGCTGTTGTTCTCTACAGTTGACATCACCATAACTGCTCCTAGTTGTGTAAATGGGCTTCAACCTTGTGAAATACAATTATAATCAATGATCATTTTCTGTTCTGTTTGCCAATCTTGTCAGGCAATCCAATACAACAAATGTATTCTCAAACTTATTTCACGCACTGTCACAGTAGGTGTGTACTTATAATACATAATTGGCAATGACTGCACTTGATTCCAGCTAACTGCAGCAAGGCAGTAACTCCCTATTGTGAGCCCTTGTTTTGTGTCTCTCAGGAGGAAGGCAGGCTCCGTGTCTACCATATCCTATCTCTAATCTAGGTAGGAAGTTTGCCCGCCAATGATCAAACAGAGACGCAGATACAGTAAAATGTGGAAACATAAACATCAGAGCACTCATATCCTGCCACTAGGCATGAGGAGCACAACACCTCGTTTCAGTTAATACAGGCCTTATTCAATTCGCTTCAGATAGCATTCATCTCTACTTGTTTAGGTCCCTTATCTTTCTGAGGCTCGCTCGTTCCCTTCCGAGGGGACCAGTGGATGTGACACTTGGCCAGCTTGATTCTGGCCCCCTGCAGCATACTCCCTATGGTTCCTCTGACGGCCGAGGAGGAGAAGTAGAAGATGAAGGGGTCCAGGCAGGCGTTGAAGGTGCTGCAGAGCAAGGCCATGTCCCTCCAGTCAGGGTTCTTCCTGGTTATAAAGCCCACAATGTGGGAGACGTTGTAGGGGCCGAAGCAGAAGGCAAACACCAGCAGTGTCCCCAGAGCCAGGCCGATAGCACGGAGGCGTCTGCGACGCCCGATGTGGGGCAGGCCGGAGAGTATGCGGATGAAGTTGATGTAGCAGAAGCTGCAGATGAGGAAAGGTACACAGAATAGAACCAGGCAGAGCTCCAGACGCACAGGCATGAGGATCGCCAGTTGCTTCTCGCTGAAGTCCTCATAGCACACATTCCTGGAAGACACAATGTTGTTGCCGTCACTAAGAGGCGCATTGGAGACGTTGGAGAATTCGTAGCTGTTGGAAGAGTTGGTTGTGGAACTGAGGGAGTCTTGCGGTGGGTTGTAGTAGGGCATGATGACGACGATGCTCAGCTGGAGGACGGAGAAGACCCAGATAAATACACTGGCCACCACGGCATACAGGGGCCGGCGCTTCAGCGAGTGTTGGATGGGGAAGGCCACGCACAGGTAGCGCTCCACACTGACCGCTGTCAGGAATAAGGTGCTGACGTAGATGGTCATGTAGAAGAAGAAGCCAGATAAAGGACAGAGGATGTAGGGTAGACTCCAGGTCATATTGTTCGTAACTTCCTGCATCTTGAAGGGCAGGAAGAGCAGGAAGAGGAGGTCCGAGATGGTCAGGTTGAGGAGCAGGATGTCGATGGGCGTAGGTTTTTGCCTTACCTTCTTGCTGAAGGTGTAGAAGGCCACAGCGTTGGCTGGGAGGCCCGTCAAAAAGGTGACAAGGTAGACAGGCAGACACAACGCAGTATGGCACTCCTGCATGGTGGCCTCAGCGGTGGGTAGAGTCACTGGAAGGCACAGGGAGCAAGATCTGTCACATCATCTCAGTGCAGTCTGGGGGGATGAAAACGTTGCAGCGCGAGGGGCTTGATCTGTCAGACAGTCTGAGGCTTCAGAGGCGAAGGCTGCTTATTGGGTCAACGGCCTGGAACAAACCCGGTTAGACAGCGTGGTTTTCCTGTCTCTGACAATAAACCAACTCATCGTCTCTTCAAGGGCTCCAAGACTCTGATGGCAAGAGAGGACAGAAAGAGATTACAACATGCCACATTATGGTTTCTTACGGCCTTTTGTTACTCACTACTCACCCCATTTAAGTATGCCAAGTGGAGGGTGTAATTGAAACAACATCCGTGTGCGCAATAATCACAATAAAATACTAGCAGATAAAGTAGAGTTCAGATTAATGTGAATTTCATGCAAAATAACTACAGTAAAACCAAACACTCGGAGAGGCAATATGGTCAGTATCTGTTGGGAACTGACTGTATACCACTCAGGATGTGTGTGTCTGGCACATGGTTCTGTATACAAACAGTCTCAAACACAACGTTATTGCTCCCTGTGTCCTCGTTCTAGTACTGTCTTATCATTAGATGGACACCTGTTCTTCTTGTACACACAAACACAGAACAGCTTGTAAATATATTGGCGCTGACGTCCACAAACGGGGGACGCGTGGTCTTAGCTGCTACCATTCTTTATCCTAGTTAGCACAACAGTGTTTTAATTTCCTGTTCTTAAACATCTCCAATAGGTCAACAATGGATTAAACAATCTCTGACATCATCAAAGGGAAGTCATAAACACAACACTCACAATTAAGAAAAAGCTATAACTCATTCTACCACAACCAGGGACCAAGTAGCCCTTACTATAGTCTTGTTCACCAGCCTTGTGCCGTGAGGCTGTCGCTACTCAGGTCAAGCATTCAAGAGAGTTATCATAGCGTGTCTGCACTGAACTGAGCTAAGAAAAACAAATACTAAAATAGATTATTATTTGATCTTACCCTCCATGTACTTCCAGCATCAAATAAAGGACAGTATAATAAGGCATGTAGGTAAGGCTGAGCGTAGGAGACATTTAAACCAACATTACTTCCTTGTATTGACCAATGACTAGCTAATAAACTGTGCGTATGGGAAATTCCTCACTCACACTTTTACTGGCAGATATGATGACAGTGGAGGATTGCCAGCAAATCAAACAACTCACTGACCTCTATACCAACTCTTCACATTGTTTTGTACTTTTTCTACCATAGATAGCTACAGTATTCTGTTCCACTGTGACTGGGACTGGGACTAACCGCTAGAACACCAACAGTCTCTTGCACTGACTCTCTGCACCATACACACACATGCTTACACACTCGCACATGCTTACACACTCACACATGCTTACACACTCGCACATACTTACACACGCACACATGCTTACACACTCGCACATGCTTACACATAAGCTCAAACTCACACACATACAGTACCATTCAAGGGTTTTTCTTTATTTTCACTATTTCTACATTGTAGATTAATAGTGAAGACATCAACACTATGAAATAACACATATGGAATCACATAGTAACCAAAAAAGTGTTAAACAAATCAAAATACGTGACTCACCACCTCGATTCGGTCTTCTGCCCCGTCGCGGACCAGGATGTCTTGCTCCCAGAAAGACTAAACAACTTCTTTGCTTGCTTTGAGGACAATACAGTGCCACTGACACGGCCCGCTACCAAAACCTGCGGACTCTCCTTCACTGCAGCCCGACGTGAGTAAAACATTTAAACGTGTTAACCCTCGCAAGGCTGCAGGCCCAGACGGCATCGCCAGCCGCGTCCTCAGAGCATGCGCAGACCAGCTGGCTGGTGTGTTCACGGACATATTCAATCAATCCTTATCCCAGTCTGCTGTTCCCACATGCTTCAAGAGGGCCACCATTGTTCCTGTTCCCAAGAAAGGTAACTGAGGTAACTGAGCTAAACGACTTCCGCCCCGTAGCACTCACTTCAGTCATCATGAAGTGCTTTGAGAGACTAGTCAAGGACCATATCACCTCCACCCTACCTGACACCCTAGACCCACTCCAATTTGCTTACCGCCCCAATAGGTCCACAGACGACGCAATCGCAACCACACTGCACACTGCCCTAACCCATCTGGACAAGAGGAATACCTATGTGAGAATGCTGTTCATCGACTACAGCTCAGCATTTAACACCATAGTACCCTCCAAATTCGTCATCAAGCTCGAGACCCTGGGTCTCAACCCCGCCCTGTGACACTGGGTACTGTGAGCCCTCTCCTGTACTCCCTGTTCACCCACGACTGCGTGGCCATGCACGCCTCCAGCTCAATCATCAAGTTTGCAGACGACACTACAGTGGTAGGCTTGATTACCAACAACAACGAGACGGCCTACAGGGAGGAGGTGAGGGCCCTCGGAGTGTGGTGTCAGGAAAATAACCTCACACTCAACGTCAACAAAACAAAGGAGATGATCGTGGACTTCAGGAAACAGCAGAGGGAGCACCCCCCTATCCACATCGACGGGACAGTAGTGGAGAGGGTAGAAAGTTTTAAGTTCCTCGGCGTACACATCACGGACAACCTGAATTGGTCCACCCACACAGACAGTGTGGTGAAGAAGGCGCAGCAGCGCCTCTTCAACCTCAGGAGGCTGAAGAAATTCGGCTTGTCACCAAAAGCACTCACACACTTTTACAGATGCACAATCGAGAGCATCCTGTCGGGCTGTATCACCGCCTGGTACAGCAACTGCCGTAAGGCCGTAAGCAACCTTAAGGCTCTCCAGAGGGTAGTGAGGTCTGCACAACGCATCACCGGGGGCAAACTACCTGCCCTCCAGGACACCTACACCACCCGATGTCACAGGAAGGTCATAAAGATCATCAAGGGCAACAACCACCCGAGCCACTGCCTGTTCACCCCGCTATCATCCAGAAGGCGAGGTCAGTACAGGTGCATCAAAGCAGGGACCGAGAGACTGAAAAACAGCTTCTATCTCAAGGCCATCAGACTGTTAAACAGCCACCACTAACATTGAGTGGCTGGTGCCATACATGTAAAAAAAAAAAAGATCACTAGCCACTTTAAACAATGCCACTTAATATAATGTTTACATTTCCTACATTACGCATCTCATATGTATATACTGTACTCTATACCACCTACTGCATCTTGCCATCTTTATGTAATACATGTATCACTAGCCACTTTAAACAATGCCACTTAATATAATGTTTACATACCCTTCATTACTCATCTCATATGTATATACTGTACTCGATACCATCTACTGCATCTTGCCTATGCCGTTCTGTACCATCACTCATTCATATATGTACATATATGTATATATGTACTTTTTGTACATATTCTGCATCCCTTTACTCTTGTGTGTATAAGGTAGCTGTTGTGAAATTGTTAGGTTAGATTACTCGTTGGTTATTACTGCATTGTCGGAACTAGAAGCACAAGCATTTCGCTACACTCGCATTAACATCTGCTAACCATGTGTATGTGACAAATAAAATTTGATTTGATTTTGATTTGATTTATGTAGCAACATTTGAATTTCTGTTTTTTACATTGGATAAAAGTAGAGCTACAAAATGGTTTATCATACACAGCATTTTTGAGGAACAATGGGAAAGTAATTCTACTTTGAAAGTTGATACACTTGTAAACTCACTTTTGAGAAAAGGGACTTTGAATGTTTCGGTATCTACTAGAGAGCTCTCCTTTGTCTACACCCATTCAACATTGTTCACACCCTCTTAAGCCTTAGCCCCATCCATCTCTTTAAGGATTCACATAAGCTCATGTGCTAAGGACTAAAAGTGGTAGTAGCCTACGATAAGGAAAAATTCCAGGGATACAGAAAGGGTCCAGATAAAAATATGTTATAAATATTAGATGACTCTTACCCAGACACACTTGTCTAAATTGATGGGTCATGTGAAAGAAATTCTATAATCCCCAGCCACATCCAGTGGTGGAAAAAGTACTAAATTGTCATACTTGAGTAAAAGTATAAATAATTTCAAATTCCTTATATTAAACCAGACGGCACAATTGTATTAAAAAAAAAAAGAATAATGTATTGACGGATAGCCAGGGGCACAATGTACTTAAGTATCAAAAGTAAAAGTATAAACCATTTCAACTTCCTTATATTAAGCATCCCAGACGGCACAATTTTAAAAAAATGTATCGATGGATAGCCAGGGGCACACTCAGATATCATTTACAAACGAAGCATTTGTGTTTAGTGAGTCTGCCAGATCAAAGGCAGTATGGATGACCAGGGATGTTCTCTTGATAAGTGTTTGCATTTGACAATTTTCCTGTCAAAATGTAACGAGTACTTTTGGGTGTCAAGTAAAATGTATGGAGTAAAAAGTACATTTGTTTCTATACGACTGTAGTCGTATAAGTTACCAAAAATAAAATAAAAAAGTTACCAAAAATATAAATAGTAAAGTAATGTACAGATAACACAAAAACTACTTAAGTAGTACTTTAAAGTACTGTTACACTACTGCCCAAATACCTTCGCACCAGTACATTAGCATACTTTATATAATGTTACACATGCACTTATCACATAATAGGACATGCAACCTGAGTTGAAACCTGAGTAGGTGCACATGTACAGTACATAAACAGATGCATGCGCCATATATTTAAGTGGAGGACACTTGATACGGTCACATGATATTGTTGTGGTATGTCACAAAAGTGGATGGTCTATACAGAAGGTGTAAACAGTACAGCCAAATGGTAGCAATATCATAAATAGATAGTGTCAATATAAATTAAATATACAGTATGTACAAGAACAATATCAATAACGATATCAGTGATAGACGAGGTAGTTATATGCATACAATCAGGGGTAAAGTGGCTGAACAGCAGAATCTTTTTTTTTTATGTAGCAGCAACATATGGCGTGTGTTAGGAGAGAGTCATGTGAATAGAGGCACTGCAGATAGTGCTGATGACTGGTCCGTCCGAACCACACATGAACAAGGGAATCTATATTCGGAGAGCTTGTTTCTGTCCTGCCCTTGACTTTGGTGCAGTTCATGTGATGTCCATAGCCTCTTTGTCGCAAAACTCCCTGATCTTGTCAAAAATATAGTTTGTCTAGTTGTGTCCAGTCCAGGTGCTGCTTGTACAGGCAGACCATCTATGGGAGGAAGGATGTCAGCGTTGCGCAGCAGCTGAATCCTGGTCCAGACAGTCCGAGCGCTCCTTGGTGACAACACCAGGCTTCAGAGCATCGAAGCTGTAAAACAGGAAATAACAAAAAATCAGAAGACATTACAACCCTGCACAACATCAATTCACCTCACAAGTTTAGATAAGAATAACCTCATACAAAGAAAATTATTTTTTACCTGAAGTGCTGGCAGCGGTCTGAAGTACAGAGTCGGGTGTTGTTGTCAGCCATAGCTTTCCACCAGCACCGTACCATCCTAGGAGCGGCAGGTAGCCTAGTGGTTTGAGCGTTGGGCCAGTAACCGAAAGGTTGCTAGATCGAATCCTCGAGCTGACAAGGTAAAAATCGGCCTGCCCCTGAACAAGGCAGATAACCCACTGTTCCTAGTCCTTCATTGTAAATAAGAATTTGTTCTTAAGTGACCTGCCTAGTTAAAAAAAGGTTCAAATTAAAAAATCCTCCAGTCCAACCAGCTGTGGGATGTTGACCCCTGTCACAGTGCTGTCCTTCACAACACCAGCAATCTCAGACAAAGTGTTCACTCTGGTTTTTCTAGAGTGCTGCTTGATGAGGCCGAAGCACCAGTCAGGGACAAACATGGTGTGGCCTGTGATCAGGAAATTAAGGTCCAGATTGTGGTGGAGCTTGTGCATGGTCCACCAGGCACAATACCAGAGCACAAACTTGTTCCTGTTTTGGCCACTGCAGTTATCACAATTCAGGTCCACATGTGTTTTCCCAACTCCATAGTTGGTGAAGAAATGGTGCATGTAGTTGATGACTGCGCTGCTGCCTTTGCTTGCTTGGGCCAGCTCTCTTTTTGATGACTGTATGACTGGTGGATAAGAGTCAGGCGTGTTCTACTGATTAATGCTGATTTTTGCATTATTATACAATAGATACGAAGTGGCATTCTGAGATAACATCACTACACACAGTTCATACAGGTAATGTTAGAAACTGTAGCTTGCCACCCATCCAACATCAGCTGGCTAGCTAAAAACAAGCTTTAACTAGCAATACAAACCGATTGTCATAGCTAGCTAAAGTTAACCAATAAGTTCAATGTTAGCTAGCTAACATTAGGCTATAACTAGAAATGCGAAATGGCATTCTGAGAAAACATCACTGACATTACACACACTTCATACACATAAATTTATGTTAGCTAGCAAGCCAGCCACCTAACCTCAGCTAACATTAGCTAGCTAACAGCAAGCTTTAACTTGGGCTCTTTTGTTTAGACATGTCACGTTAACGTTAGCTAGCTAGCTAAAAAATGAACGATATTCCCAATCCATAAAGTAACATTACTAGCAATACAAACCGATTGTCATGGCAAGCTAAAGTTTACTAAATAATGTTAGGTTCATTGTTAGTTAGCTAGCCAGCCATCGAACTCCAGCTGGCTAGCTAACAGTACACTTTAGCTTGCAATGAAAACAACTTTCTGACAAAATTAGAAATGTATAATATCTGAATCTGTAGCTAGATTCTTACCTGTATACATGGATGAAAGCTTCACGGCAGACTGCAACCCCTTTAATCAGACATCCTGTGTTGTTTCCGTTTAGTTTGCACAGCCTGTTTGCCCGTTGTGTTCCACTGATTTCAAAATGTGTTATTTTCAGAGTGAGAGAGAGTCAGCATTGCATGGCACGATCGTCATCCAGAAAGTAGTCCATCACAACTTTTTCCCACTGACCTTAGTCGATAGCGCCTGATAAATTCATGGCAGCAATGTTATTGAGAGCAGTAGCAACATATTTTCAGTTCTCCATGGCTAGCATAATATCATTCGAAAAAACTGAAGTAGAAAGGATTATCTACGCATTACAAGCAGCTCATTTCATAGACACAAGATGCAACACCACAGACCAATCCAAACTCATCTCTTGGCATGTCCAGCCCACTCATTATCTCAGTCAATCATGGCTAGCGGGAAGGTTGCTGACTTTTTCTGTGGCTAAACCAACGAGGCTCGTAACTTAACAATTTTATTCGTATTTACAGATGACATAGAAGTTTGAAATCAAGGCACATGAAAGTTCACATGTTCGAGAAGGCATTTCTGCATTTTGATAAAAAATATAAACATTTACGTTCAAAAGGCTCTCCTGTGATGTCGTGACTTGCAACATACGCCTAGTTTCCTGAATCGGGTCACATATATCTAATATTTGAGATTCTTCAAAGTAGCCACCCTTTGCCTTGATGACAGCTTTGCACACTTGGCATTCTCTCAACCAGCTTCATGAGGTAGTCACCTGAAATGCTTTTCCAGCAGTCTTGAAGGAGTTCCCACATATGCTGAGCACTTGTTGGCTGCTTTTCCTTCACTCTGCGGTCCAACTCATCCCAAACTATCTCAATTGGGTTGAGGTAGAGTGATTGGTAAAATAACCCTTACACAGCCTGGAGGTGTGTTTAGGGTCATTGTCCTGTTGAAAAACAAATGATAGTCCCACTAAGCACAAACCAGATGGGATGGCATATCACTGCAGAATGATGTGGTAGCCATGCAGGTTAAGTGTGCCTTGAATTCTAAATAAACCACTGACAGTGTCACCATCAAAGCACCCCCACACATCACACCTTCTCCTCCATGCTTCACTGTAGGAACCACACATGTGGAGATCATCCATTCACCTACTCTGCGTCTCACAAAGACACGGCGGCTGGAACCAAAAATCTCAAATTTGGACTCATCAGACCAAAGTACAGATTTCCACTGGTCTACTGTCTATTGCTCGTGTTTCTTGGACCAATCAAGTCTCTTCTTCTTATTGGTGTCTTTAAGTAGTGGCTTCTTTGCAGCAATTTGACCATGAAGGCCTGATTCATGCAGTCTCCTCTGAAAAATGTATGTTGAGATGTGTCTGTTATTTGAACTCTGTGAAGCTTTTATTTGGGTTGCAATTTCTGAGGCTGGTAACTCGAATGAACTGCAGCAGAGGTAACTCTGGGTCTTCCTTTCCTGTGGCGATCCTCATGAGAGCCAGTTTCATCAAAGTGCTTGATGGTTTTTGAGACTGCACTTGAAGCAACTTTCAAAGTTCTTGAAATGTTCTGCATTGACTGACCTTCATGTCTTTAAGTAATGATGGACTGCCATTTCTTTTTGCTTGTTGGAGCTGTTCTTGACATAATATGGATTTGGTCTCTTACCAAATAGGGCTATCTTCTGTATACCACCCCTACCTTGTCACAACACAACTGATTGGCTCCAACGCATTAAGAAGGAAATAAATTCCACAAATGAACTTTTAACAAGGCACACCTGTTAATTGAAATGCATTCCAGGTGACTACCTCATGAAGCTGGTTGAGATAATGACAAGAGTATGCAAAGCTGTCATCAAGGGAAACGGTCGCTACTTTGAAGAATCTGAAATATAAAATATATTTTGTATTTGTTTAACACTTTTTTGTTTACTACATGATTCCATGTGTGTTATTTCATAGTTTTGATGTCTTCACTATTATTCTACAATGTAGAAAATAGTAAAAATAAAGAAAAACCCTTGACTGAGTAAGTGTGTCCAAACTTTTGACTGATACTGTACATAGCTGTGGGAAGTAGGGGTGCTGAGGGTGCCCCCTAAAAAATCGGAATAAAACAATTTAAAGATTAAAAAATATATTTTAAAAATCTCAGCACCCTCTCCCCCAAGCTACTTCCCACGGCTACACACACACACACACACACACACACGCACACACACACGCACACACACACACACACACACACACACACACACACACACACACACACACACACACACACACACACACACACACACACACACACACACACACACACACACACACACACACTGCTACTGGAATACTATTTAATATTACTGCACAATGTCTATTTATTATTGGCATTGCGTATCTATTGCACAATTTCCCAGTCTTGAAAATATCCAACTTCAATTAGTTTGAGTGCCTTCTGTATTATATTTTTGCTAAATTACTATTCTATTTTTACTTAATTGAGTTTTTATTTTTACTGCTCTTTGTGTTCACTTACTTATTTTTTCTATTGATGTTGCATTGTCGAGAGGTGAACCTGCAAGTAAGCATTTCATTCACTCTGTTTTCCATGTAGGCTTACAATATACCATGTGTATATGATGAAAAAACTAACTTGACTTGAATTTATTGTAGACACTTTTTGAAGTAGCCAAAATATAAATAAATAGAAGAAATAAAGCTTACCTCATTCCACCATGGATATCGTGCCAGGTGCGACAATTGAGTCTGGATCTTCTTTACTTTATTCCTCCCTCTATAGCTCCGACCTCCTATCGACTACAGCCAGCCACGCTGTTTACAGCATAATCGAAACATCCAGTGCAGGTAACGGCAAATTATTATTAAATAGATACCGCTGCTATCCATCGCCAGCGCTCTCCAAACATGGTTTCCGTGGTAACACTGTCCTGGATAGAAGCTGGACGGTCTTCGAGCTAAGGGCTTTGAGGAACCGGCCTGCCTGCTCTATTGGTTAATAGATGTAGACTGTTATCTGGCCTTGACTGTGCCGGCCTCTTGATTAAGAGAGAAAGAGAGGAGGGAGGAAACAGTGCATGAGGGAGAAAAGTGACTCCGGTCTATTATAAGCAGCCTATAACAGCTCCTCCCTAGCTATTATACAGACACCTGTATGACTAACTAAACATTGACTGTGGTGGTACAGGTCATTCTTTCATTCTGTAGGCTAACCGCAGTGGAAAATCCCGCAAACGAATAATGCCCACTCACACTGACAAATGTGGTCAAAATATGTATTTAGTTATCCTACTTGTGTATCATATTTGTCAGTATGATTGGTGGTGGGGCATTTCTTAACAAAAAGGGAAACACAAAAATGCACTATCATTATTATGGAAGGTGAATGGTTTTCTTACCGGATCTGGTTGCAAATACAGGAAAAGTACCCAATCGGGTTGCCAATAAAGGAAAAGTACCCAATCGGGTTGCCAATAAAGGAAAAGTACCCAATCGGGTTGCCAATAAAGGAAAAGTGGTCAATTTAAAAAGTCATTTGTAGATAATGGATAGTAAGCACACAGATGAGCGCAACTGGTTTCAACCCAGGTTTGGTCCTAAACTAAACTTTAGCATCATGAAAAAAACATTGACAATTTAAAACATTAAAACGTTTCTCCTCCTTATAAAGTAAGCTAAATGTCAACCTTTTGGAGTGAAATAATTGTATGTACAGCCGTGGCCAAAAGTTTTGAGAATGACACAAATATTATTTTCCACAAAGTTTGCTGCTTCAGTGTCTTTAGATATTTTTGGCAGATGTTACTATGGAATACTGAAGTATAATTACAAGCATTTCTTAACTTCTCTGATCTACGGATACCGAATACGGGTTCACTTTCCTAAACAACCGCTGAAATGCAGGGCGCCAAATTCAAAAATATTCCTAAAAATATTTATAATCATGCAATCACAAGTGAAATATACCAAAACACAGCTTAGCTTGTTGTTAATCCACCTATGGTGTAAGATTTTGAAAATATATTTTACAGCGAAAGAAATCCAAGCTTTTGTGAGTGTAGCTTTCAATGCTATAACAGTTTAGCCTTATATTAGCTTGGCTAGCTTGGTCACGAAAGTAAGAAAAGCAATCAAATTATACAGAATATATTCTGTATTTTATTTTTAATAAATAAGGCAAACATTCCCCCAAAGATTTTTTCACTTTGTCATTATGGGATTTTGTGTGTAGATGGGTGAGAGAGAAAAATATAGTATTAGGACAAATTCACTTATATGTATATTAAAGTAATCAAAAGTTTAGTATTTGGTCCCATATTCCTAGCATGCTATGATTACATCAAGCTTGTGCCTATTCAAACTAGTTTGATGCACTAGCTGTTTGTTTAGGTTGTGTTTCATATTAGTTTAGCCCAGTGGAAATGAATGTTAAATAATGTATTGTGTCATTTTGGAGTCACTTTTATTGTAAATAATAATACAATATGTTTCTAAACACTTCTACATTAATGTGGATGTTACCAGGATTATGGATAGTCCTGAATGAATCATGAATAATGATGAGTCGCACAAATATCATACCCCCAGGACATGCTAACTTCTCACCATTACAATAGTGAATCTGTAACTTTCTCACTCATCATTATTCAAGATTCATTCAGGACTAAAAACAACCAAAAATGTGTCACTGTCCCAATACCTTTGGAGCTTACCATAAATAAATGTATGATACCCCTGATACTCATCTTCCTGTTTCACATTGTTTTGATGACTGACTGGAAGAACCCTTCAGTGGTATTACGAAATCACAAAAACCAACAGCTACATTAGACACGGATTGGGACAATCAGAGTGTATTATGCAAGTTTGCATATCCCATTTAGTGAAACATTTTCAGAGGGGGCATCAATTGAAATCCAGAAGTATGATGCAAAAAGAGTTTTTAATGTCATCACTACAAAAAAAAGTCAGAAAATAAAGGGGAACAGAAATAATATAAAACCTTCAAATGATCATAAATACACACATACAAATACTACACATCCTTCCAAGTCAAGGTAAGCTTTTGGTTTTATTAATCTATTGCCACTGGGGCCCGCGTTGTAACTGTTAAACTGCTTTCTGACAGTACACTGTACTGCATGATTGTAGCGGGTTTACTAACGCGTTAGTTCTAGTAGCTATGTTGACAATGATGTAGACTGTGTGTAGCGGTTAGCAGTCATGATATGAAGGTTTGGTTTGGAAAGGGTTTTTCGCCTGGTCACAGACAGCTGATGTGTTGTGCACTGAAGTCCACAAGCAAAGGGAAAAGGTGAGAGGAGGAGAGAGCGTAGATAGTTGCGAGAAGGAATTATATGTACACCGATCAAAGTGGTCAGGCTTTCTTTATATGGCTGCTATGAAAGTGAACTGTTTGCGTGTAATCAGGGGTGTACTCATTCTGCTGATTCTGTTGAAAAATGTTTCTTAAACGGAAGCAAATGGAATGAAAAGGGGATAAATATACCTGCATTTGTCCAATAGACACTCATTTGCAACTGTTTGGACCAATGATTACACCCTACATTGGTCAGCTAGATGCAGGCAAGAGTGTGCAAGGTGGCAATGAATGTGTGACAATTCGCTCAACCTATGCACCTAGGTTGTAAACTTTCATTCATAGGCTAGGTTGTAGCAACCTCATGATGGGTATAGGTACAATTTCAGTATCATGTAATAACCTAAACCTATCGATGTTACATTGAGCTGGGTGAATGGAATATGAATGACAATCATCTAATACGCTGTAATAGAAATAAGGCCATGCTCATAAAAAAATCTAAAATCATCCTCCCTCATCTTAAACGGCAACGACCACAACTGATTCATGTATAGGCTACTTATAAAGCCAGATAGCATAGTCCTCAGTCACCTAAGTACAATTAACACATTGGACAGGCTAGCATTTAGCTAACTTATGTAGCAAGCATGTAGCAAGTGAAGCATACACACTATAACAGGGGTGTCAAACTCATTCCATGGAGGAGCTAGAGTCTGAAAGGTTTTTGTTTAAGGCCTAGACAACCCGGGTGAGGGGAGTTCTTTACTAATTAGTGATCTTAATTCATCAATCAAGTACACCGGTGGAGCGAAAACCTGCAGAACCTTGGCCCTCTGTGGAATGAGTTTGGCACATGTTGTCATTGGAGCTTGGTGTGCTGTCCTTCTGAGTTCTGGTGCAGAACAACACAGGGCAGTAGAGAGCCTTACTGCAGCAGCACAACCCCTGCACACTCTCCAACAGGTTCTTCAGGAAGAGGTGGAAGGTACACCTGAGGGCCGACGAGGAGAAGTAGAAGATGATGGGGTCCAGGCTGGCGTTGATGGTACTGGACAAGAGTGCGGCCACCCGCCAATCGGGACTCTCCCAGTTAACAAAGCCCACTAAGTGTGACAGGTTGTAGGGCGCAAAGCAGACGATGAACACCAGCAGGGTCCCCAGAGACAGGCCGATGGCCCGCAGACGTTTCTTGGGGTTGATGCTGGGCAGCTGGGAGAGGATTCGGATGAAGTTGATGTAGCAGAAGCAGCAGATAAAGAAAGGTACACAGAATAGAACCAGGAAGAGCTCCAGACGGACAGGTATCAGGACCTGCAGCTGCATCTGGGTGAAATTCGTGTAACACATGTTCCCTTTCTGGGTGGCATTGGAATCGACTAAATATTGAATGATGTAGACGATACTGACGTGCGCCATGGAGATCGCCCAGAAGGCGACGCTAGCCACCGTGGCGTACAAAGACCGTCTTATGAGTTTGTACTTGATGGGATAGGCTACCCCCAGGTAGCGTTCAATGCTGATGGCGGTCAGAAAGAAGGTGCTGTTGTAAATGGTGGTGTAGAAGACGAAGCTGGTCAATGGACACAGGAAGTCGGGCATGTTCCATTTATTGTTGTCCGCCGCCTCTTTCATCTTGAAGGGCAGGAAGAGCAGGAAGAGGAGGTCCGAGATGGTCAGGTTGAGGAGCAGGATGTCGATGGGCATGGCTTTCTGCCTCACCTTCTTTCCAAAGGTGTAGAAGGCCACAACATTGGCAGGGAGGCCAATCAGGAAGGTGATGATGTAGACCACCAGCACCAGGCTGCTGTGGCTGTGTCTATCCCCAGACAGCATTCTGCAAAAGAGGAAGGAAACAGACAATGAGCTGATGTTTGCGTTAGCTAATGCAGGTACTCAATTTGGAGTCAATTCAGGATATGCATAGTTAGTCAGTAAGGGTGTGAAGCAATTCAAGAGAAACTGAGTCACTGTCACTAGTTTGTTTACAGAAGTTCACACGAAGGTTGAATTAATTCACAAGGATGGATACAATGGGTGTGAATCAATTGGTTAACATAGCCATGTCATTCTGTGTAACAAGAGTTTCTTTGAGTCTGTGGTTGTCTGGCAAGTCAGCGGTCTAATGCACTGCATCTCAGTGCTTGAGGCGTCACTACAGACACCCTGGCTGTATCACAACCGGCCGTGATTGGGAGTCCCATAGGGCAGCGCACAATTGGCTCAGCGTCGCCCGGGTTTGGCCGGTGTAGGCCGTCATTGTAAGTAAGAATTTGTTCTTAACTGGCTTGCCTAGTTAAATAAAGGTTAAATAAAAAATAAATAGTTGGACTGTCTACAGAAAACAAATGGAGGTATACAGAGCAAACGTCAATGTCATTATGTTCCTCAAGCAGGTGACTTGTTAGCAAACCCTGCCCCCTTTCCAAACTAGCAAGACCTTGTCTCTGTAGGCACAGTGCATTGGAGTGAAGCCATTAATTGTGGCAAACGAGGTACCCATCACAACAATAAAGGGAGCGGTCTGTTTGTGCTTCACAGCCTTGAGTATCCCAGATGCCTCTCGGCTAATCCCAGTGTTAATACCCAGCGCACGCATGAACCCCTAAGCTTCCTTCTATTCATGGTGGAGCAAACTAACAACATAATACTCCCATCATGACACAAGTGTTCAGTGGCTGGTAAGCCATGAGGACGGTACTCGAAGAGTGACTTTAATTTCTACAGAGTAAGGGGTTATTTGGTTCCTAATCACGCTTCCACAAAGTATCTGTTGATAGTCACATATTTTGGGGCTAGCAGTGTTATCAAGGATGACCTCTGCACTGGCAATATTAAAATTGTGAACAGAATGCGAGTTCAGAAGAAGCTAAATCGATTTTCTGGTTTTCCATACTTTCCTGCTCACTCCAATTCAACAATTTGATGACAAGTGCATGTCAATTTGGTAATATTATGTCAATGTCAATTACTTGGGGAAGAACGTAACCAAGGGAAACAATTACTTGTGAGATCTGGATCCTATTTTTCTAACCGACCTTGGGCAATACTGATTAACATGAACATCAACACGGTCATCTACTTCGGTCATCTACTTCTCATTTTCTTTCCCAACACTGATTCAACACTTACTATTTTTGTAATCAATTTGTGCTAAAACGCACCCTTGGAGGAAGGCCCAAGTTAAACAATGCTCACCTTGACAGAACCCAACACTTTAAACACAGCCCATCATTACAGAGGTACTACTGTACAGCAATAGAGATGTTGCTCAAATGACAACATTTTACGGAGGGTGATTGGCGAGACAGACGCCCATTTGGATAGCAGCCATTAGACTGGAACATCACACACTCATTCCCAAAGGACAAAAAAAACTCAGCATCCATGGCAATTTAGACAGAGTGCAGTACAAACACAGAACATACCTATAACATCTCATTACTGAAATGTATTTATTTATATTCCAGTTACAGGGTAAGTATTCCATATTTACCTTAGATCTAATAGATTTCAAAAGGCTTACAGGTATTTTGTTATATAAAAGCATTGTCTGTCTACTTTGCCAACATTTACATAAAAGCTCCTGATAATAGCACAAGAAGCGTGATATCAAAAGACTTCCACTGTACATACCTCAGTCAGCAAACACACACACACAGGCACGTCTCCTGGTCAAAAGGTCAAATGGTGAGTAAGCTTGGCTCCAAATAAACTGTGCTGTTAATGGTAAAGTCTCTATTTAACGTACTTGATGTCACGTACCTCAGTTCGTGCTAAACAGGAAAGAAGATTTACATGTTCCTTTTTTGGGGGGGTGAGGGGGGGGGGGGTGAGGGACTCTCCATTTGGGTTACACTTTATTTGGATAGTCCACAACAGATGATCTTTCTGTAAATGCTCAAACTATCAAAAAAACTCAACTGCAACTCTGTTGATATGCAACAGCTTACTCAGATTACAGTTCGGTTCATGTTTAGGGTTAGAGTTAGGATGTGAGGCTTGGCAGCTGAGGCTCGGGTTATGGATTATGTGTTAGGTGTGTAGTCACAGTAAGGTTTCAAATTGGGGTTAGTATTAGGGTTATGGATAAATAGCTGAATACCATCTATTGTTAAATACACTAATAACCTAAAAAATACAATCCTCTCACCCAACCTTTTACATGGATCATTTGGCATGTGGAGAATGTTAATTACATTTGGGAAATATCAAACTCTGATTTACTGTCCCCTCTAGTTCATTTCAACATAGCCTATCTGACTGTTTTCACACAAGAACTCACACAAACCATGTGAATTCACAATTCATGCCATTGAGTTTATTACGCTGTCGTTTTTGCAAGGTTTTTACAGACTTTTCTGACTCTTCAGCATAAAAATTCAAACATCCCTGTACAACAAAATGGCTAACACTATGTGCTATTTGAGTACAATGTTGAGTACAATGCCAACGGAACATGTGAGGTAGTTGAGTCTAATTTGTGGGAAATCCTTCAGTGTAGAATAAAAGGAACTTTCTGTTTGGTGCTTGAGCAAGGAGTTCATGTGTCGACTCAAACTGTATGACAAAATGAAGGACTGAATAGTTAATGGATACTGTCAATTACAATGCGTCACCCCTAGTAACTACACAGTTACTATAACCCAAAAACAAACTGTTTATGAGAAACTTGAGTTGCGGTTACAACTTGCAAGATGTTAGTTCCCATTTATAGAGCAAAGCAACCACACAATTGTCTATACATGCCTTGAATGGCTGTATTTGCATCAGACTTGAGGTATGATGTGGACAAAGAAGTCGGTCAACGTTCATTCAAAGGCAACTGTTTCAACACTTAATTTCTTGGTACATCTACTGCAACATGCTTGTTCACCATTTTCCATGGAACCAAGCTAACCATGTCTCAACAACAAAAATTATAAGGCCGTTTCATTTCCTGGATGTCCCCGTTATTAGCCAAATAACGGTAATTCGGCCCAAATAAACAAAAACAATTAGACGGGCCCGCTGGGCTAAAGATGAACGAGCCCATATGGCATTTGCCAAAGCAATATGGCCAAACCAGTCGGTCTCTGCTATTGAGTATCACTAACTCTACTGATCTGCTGCTTAGATTAACTTCATAAATAAATTCATAAATACATTTGTTTCTTAGTAAAGAACCTCTGGTTGATGAACATGTGCTGTGTGTCCGGTCTGTCTTTCACATACCACACACACACACACACACACACACACACACACACACACAAGTATACACACACAAGCACGTATTAAACAGACATATGCACATACACACACACATGTACATGGATGCACTCTCACACACTTCTGTTGAAAAGCAGGTATCATATTGCACAAATGAAGATAGAGCCCAGATAAGAGGGATTCATAGTCCAGCGGCAGTGAGGAACTATTTGTTTACATCCAACTAAGTATAAGTCCCAAATAGCACCCTACTCCCTGCAGTACATATACAGTGCCGTGAAAAAGTGTTTAGGCCCCTAATGATTTTCTCTATTTTCGCATATTTTTGATATTGAATCTTCAATCATTGATCTAATATTAGATGAAGGGAACCTGAGTTTACAAATAATTAACACAGTTATGCAACACCCAATTCGCCTGTGTGAAAAAGTAATTGCCCCCTTACACTCAATAACTGGTTGTGCCACCTTTTTCAGCATGAACTGCTTGTTTCAAGTCCTGCCACAACATCTGAATTGGGATTAGGTCTGGACTTTGACTAGGCCAGTGTTGCTTTATAGCCATGTTCATGTCAACTTGATTGTGTGTTTTGGATCATAGTCTTGCTGCAAGACCCAACTACGCTTCAGCTTCAGCTTACAGACGGGTGGCCTGACATTCTCCTGTACAGTTCTCTGATACAGAGCAGAATGGTTCCTTCTATTAAGGCAAGTCCTCCTGGTCCTGAGGCAGCAAAGCATCCCTAAACGAAGGTTTTACTGCTAACCTACAAAGCATTACATGGGCTTGCTCCTACCTATCTTTCCAATTTGGTCCTGCCGTACATACCTACACGTACGCTACGGTCACAAGACGCAGGCCTCCTAATTGTCCCTAGAATTTCTAAGCAAACAGCTGGAGGCAGGGCTTTCTCCTATAGATCTCCATTTTTATGGAATGGTCTGCCTACCCATGTGAGAGACGCAGACTCGGTCTCAACTTTTAAGTCTTTACTGAAGACTCATCTCTTCAGTGGGTCATATGATTGAGTGTAGTCTGGCCCAGGAGTGTGAAGGTGAACGGAAAGGCTCTGGAGCAACGAACCGCCCTTGCTGTCTCTGCATGGCCGGTTCCCCTCACTCCACTGGGATTCTCTGCCTCTAACCCTAATACAGGGGATGAGTCACTGGCTTACTGGTGCTCTTTCATGCCGTCCCTAGAAGGGGTGTGTCACTTGAGTGGGTTGAGTCACTGACGTGATCTTCCTGTCTGGGTTGGCGCCCCCCCCCTTGGGTTGTACCGTGGCGGAGATCTTTGTGGGCTATACTCGGCCTTGTCTCAGGATGGTAAGTTGGTGGTTGAAGATATCCCTCTAGTGGTGTGGGGGCTGTGCTTTGGTAAAGTGGGTGGGGTTATATCCTTCCTGTTTGGCCCTGTCCGGGGGTATCATCGGATGGGGCCACAGTGTCTCCTGACCCCTCCTGTCTCAGCCTCCAGTATTTATGCTGCAGTAGTTTATGTGTCGGGGGGGTAGGGTGAGTTTGTTATATCTGGAGTACTTCTCCTGTCTTATCCGGTGTCCTGTGTGAATTTAAGTATGCTCTCTCCAATTCTCTCTTTCTTTCTCGGAGGACCTGAGCCCTAGGACCATGCCTCAGGACTACCTGGCATGATGACTCCTTGCTGTCCCCAGTCCACCTGGCCGTGTTGCTGCTCCAGTTTCAACTGTTCTGCCTGCGGCTATGGAACCCTGACCTGTTCACCGGACGTGCTACCTGTCCCAGACCTGCTGTTTTCAACTCTCTAGAGACCGCAGGAGCGGTAGAGATACTCTTAATGATCGGCTATGAAAAGCCAACTGACATTTACTCCTGAGGTGCTGACTTGCTGCACCCTCGACAACCACTGTGATTATTATTATTTGACCATGCTGGTCATTTATGAACATTTGAACATCTTGGCCATGTTCTGTTATAATCTCCACCCGGCACAGCCAGAAGAGGACTGGCCACCCCTCATAGCCTGGTTCCTCTCTAGGTTTCTTCCTAGGTTTTGGCCTTTCTAGGGAGTTTTTCCTAGCCACCGTGCTTCTACACCTGCATTGCTTGCTGTTTGGGGTTTAAGGCTGGGTTTCTGTACAGCACTTTGAGACATCAGCTGATGTAAGAAGGGCTATATAAATAAATTTGATTTGATTACTCTACCACCACCATGCTTGACCGTTGGTATAAGGGACCCATGTCGTCCAAAAAGCTTTTGACTCATCTGTCCATAGAACATTCTTCCAATAGTTGCTTCCAGGTGCTTCCAGGTGCATCTTGGCAAACTTAAGTAAACCTTTTGGATGAGAAGGGTCCCATTATGTCTAGCAAAAAAGACTGCATTCCACAGTAATAACCTTATACCAACAGTCAAGCATGGTGGTGGTAGTGTGATGGTTTGGGGATGCTTTGCTGCCTCAGGACCTGGACGACTTGCCTTCATATATAGAAGGAGCCCTTTATCCAACATTAGGTTTTGGTTGAAGATCTAATAACATTCAGCATCAAAATATGCAAACATTTTGAAAATCAGAAAGGGGGTAAATACTTTTTCACAGCTCTGTAGTTAGGGCACTACTTTTGACAAGAGGGTTATGGTCCCTGATTAAAAGTAGTGCACTACATAGGGAAAATGGTGCCATTTGGGATACAACCTATGTTTATGTGTGTGCCACTGATCGAGGCTCCAATCTAACACTAATTGTATAGTGAAAAGCCAGGTTTAATATATGTGTCATCCTTTTGACATAATGACACAGCATTTCACAGCAGTGACAGAAGTCCTCTATCTAGCAGGGCATTTAGAGCACCCTGGTGGTACTGATAATATACATATGTGTGTGTGTGTGTGTGTGTGTGTGTGTGTGTGTGTGTGTGTGTGTGTGTGTGTGTGTGTGTGTGTGTGTGTGTGTGTGTGTGTGTGTGTGTGTGTGTGTGTGTGTGTGTGTGTGTGTGTGTGTGTGTGTGTGTGTGTGTGTGTGTGTGTGTGCGTGTGTGTGTCGGGCGAGCTGATAGATGAAGACATGTGATAATTAAAATGGTTTGTTCTTAGTCTCTCCCCATAATTACCCGGAAACCTCAGCGTCGTCCGTGTGCGGCGCGAGCAAATCAAGAGCTGTTTATCAAAACGGTACAGTTTAACTGGCTGGCCTCTCATGCTTGGCAATGCACCATGGTTGACTGTCTACAGCGACTGATTCATGCATTGAATGCCACATTTTGTGTTCTCTCGCCAGACCTGGGTATACAATGTGACTCTTGTGTCTGTCACTGTTGCCCTCCTGCTGTCAGTATATATACAGTCCTGGACTGTGAGTTTTGGGGCTACTCAAATATCTGCTGCCCATTCTGTGCATTTTGTTGCTAACCTGACTTTGGTACCTGACAACTTTACGGTTTTTACTTTTTAATTACCGTTTATATTTTTTGTTTTTCCCCTCACTCAACTTTTTTTCATTCAACTTTTTCACTCCGGACGCTTTATCTGGACATTGTTCGTCAAGACCTCCAACAGCCGAAGCTAAGTAGTAACATTAACATGATGCCTTCTAATTGCAGTCGTTGTACTCAAAATATACAGGAGAACGATCACCTTACTGCGAGGATAGCTGTGCTGCAAGCCCAGCTTCAGACGCAATTGTTAGGAAAGGGTCATTTCAGTGTAGGAAAGGATGAAACAGCGTCTTTGCCACCAGTAAGTACAGAAGGTAGTATAAATCCCCTCGCACGGTCCCCGCAGCCGGACAACTTTCTCATGGCTTCTGGAAGGAAATGCCGTAGGAATGCTCAACCGGTGTCGCTCATTCAGCCGACAGAAACTTTCAACCGGTTCTCCCCATTAAGCAGCGAGTCGGAGTCAGAGGCCGAGCCTCCTCTGGTCTCTACTCCTCCCGTTAAGGGGTCTGAGACTCCGAAGGCTCCCACCATTAGCTATGACGAATTGAAAACCCTAGTCATTGGCGACTCCATTACCCATAGTTTTAGACTTAAAACTTCTTTGGGACTGGGGGGCAGTATTGAGTAGCTTGGATAATAAGGTGCCCAGAGTAAACTGCCTGCTACTCAGGCCCAAAAGCTAGAATATGCATATAATTAGTAGATTTGGATAGAAAACACTCCGAAGTTTCTAAAACTGTTTGAATGATGTCTGTGAGTATAACAGAACTCATATGGCAGGCAAAAACCTGAGAAAAAATCCAACCAGGAAGTGGGAAATCTGAAGTTTGTAGTTTTTCAAGTCATTGCCTATCGAATATACAGTGTCAATGGGGTCATATTGCACTTCCTAAGGCTTCCACTAGATGTCAACAGTCTTTAGAACCTTGTTTGAGGCTTTTACTGTGGAGGGGGAGAGAATGAGAGCTGTTTCAACCAGGTGTCTGGCAGAGTGCCATGAGCTCAGTCTCACGCACACCCGTGAGAGTTAGCTGCGTTCCATTGCATTTCTAAAGACAAAGGAATTGTCCGGTTGAAACATTATTGAAGATTTATGATAAAAACATCCTAAAGATTGATTCTATACATCGTTAGACATGTTTCTACGAACTGTAATATAACTTTTTGGACTTTTCGTCTGAACTTTCGCCTGGACTTGCCCACGCCTCGTGAGTTTGGATTTGTGAACTAAACGTGCAAACAAAAAGGAGGTATTTGGACATAAATTATGGACTTTATCGAACAAAACAAACATTTATTTAATGCTATTTCTGACTTTTGCGACACCTCTCCTTCTTTGGAAATTGGCTGTATGTTTTTCTGTGGCTAGGTGCTGACCTAACATAATCGCAAGGTGTACTTTCACCGTAAAGCCTTTTTGAAATCTGACACAGCGGTTGCATTAGGGAGAAGTTTATCTATATTTCCATGCATAACACTTGTATCTTTTATCAATGTTTATTATGAGTATTTCTGTAATTTGATGTGGCTCTCTGCACTTTCACCGGATGTTTGTTTGAGACAATGCATTTCTGACCATAACACACCAATTTCAAATGAGGTTTTTGGACATAAAGATTAACTTTATCGAACAAAACACACATTTATTGTGTAACACGAAGTCCTGTGAGTGCCATCTGATGAAGATCATCAAAGGTTAGTGATTAATTTAATCGCTATTTCTGACTTTTGTGAGGGCTCTCCTTGGCTGGAAAATGGCTTTATGGTTTTCTGTGACTAGGTGCTGACCTAACATAATCGTTTGGTGTGCTTTCGCCGTAAAGCCTATTTGAAATCGGACACTGTGGCTGGATTTACAAGACGTTTATCTTTAAAATGGTGTAAAATACTTCTATGTTTGAGGAATTTTAATTATGGGATTTCTGTTGTTTTGAATTTGGCGCCCTGCAATTTCACTGGCTGTTGTCGAGGTGGGACGCTAGCGTCCCACATATCCCAGAGAGGTTTTAAAATGAATCATCCAGCGATCATACACTGTTTACCAGGGGGCAGGGCTACCAACATTAAGGCTAATCTGGAGATGGTGGTGGCTAAAGCTAAAACTGTCGAGTGTAGAGAGTATAGGGATATTGTTATCCATGTCGGCACCAACGATGTTAGGATGAAACAGTCAGAGGTCACCAAGCGCAACATAGCTTCAGCGTGTAAATCAGCTAGAAAGATGTGTCGGCATCGAGTAATTGTCTCTGGCCCCCTACCAGTTAGGGGGAGTGATGAGCTCTACAGCAGAGTCTCACAACTCAATCACTGATTGAAAACTGTTTTCTGCCCCTCCCAAAAGATAGAATTTGTAGATAATTGGCCCTCTTTCTGGGACTCACCCACAAACAGGACCAAGCCTGGCCTGTTGAGGAGTGATGGACTCCATCCTAGCTGGAGGGGTGCTCTCATCGTATCTACGAACATAGATAGGGCTCTAACTCCCTTAGCTCCACAATGAAATAGGGTGCTGTTCACCAGCCTGCCAGCTTAGTGGAGTCTGCCACTAGCACAGTCAGGGTAGTCCGCTCAGCTATCCCCATTGAGACCCTGTCTGTGCCTCGACCTAGGTTGGGCAAAACTAAACATGGCGGTGTTCGCCTTAGCAATCTCACTAGAATAAAGTCCTCCTCCATTCCTGCCATTATTGAAAGAGATCGTGATACCTCACATGTCAAAATAGGGCTACTTAATTAACCACCTAACTGAGGAACTCAATTTAATAACCTTGCGCAATACCCTAGATGCAGTTGCACCCCTAAAAATTAAAAACATTTGCCATAAGAAACTAGCTCCCTTGTATACAGAAAATACCCGAGCTCTGAAGCACGCTTCCAGAAAATTGGAACGGAAATGGCGCCACACCAAACTTGAAGTCTTCCAACTAGCTTGGAAAGACAGTACCGTGCAGTATCGAAGAGCCCTCACTGCTGCTCGATCATCCTATTTTTCCAACCTAATTGAAGAAAATAAGAACAATCCGAAATTTATTTTTGATACTGTCGCAAAGCTAACTAAAAAGCTGCATTCCCCAAGAGAGGATGGCTTTCACTTCAGCAGTAATAAATTCATGAACTTCTTTGAGGAAAATATCATGATCATTAGAAAGCAAATTATGGACTCCTCTTTAAACCTGCGTATTCCTCCAAAGCTCAGTTGTCCTGAGTCTGCACAACTCTGCCAGGACCTAGGATCAAGGGAGACACTCAAGTGTTTTAGTACTATATCGCTTGGCACAATGATGAAAATAATCATGGCCTGTAAACCCTCAAGCTGCATACTGGACCCTATTCCAACTACTGAAAGAGCTGCTTCCTGTGCTTGGCCCTCCTATGTTGAACATAATAAACGGCTCTCTATCCACCGGATGTGTACCAAACTCAAAGCCTGTCTTGAAAAATCCAAACCTTGACCCAGACAATATGAAAAACTATCGGCCTATATCGAATCTCCCATTCCTCTCAAAAATGTTAGAAAAAGCTGTTGCGCAGCAACTCACTGTGACCTTTTAATGGCGTCAGACCGAGGCTCTGCATCTGTCCTCGTGCTCCTAGACCTTAGTGCTGCTTTTGATACCATCGATCACCACATTCTTTTGGAGAGATTGGAAACCCAAATTGGTCTACACGGACAAGTTCTGGCCTGGTTTAGATCTTATCTGTCGGACAGATATCAGTTTGTCTCCGTGAATGGTTTGTTCCGTTTTAGGACCACTATTATTTTCACTATATATTTTACCTTTTACCATAATGTTAACTTTCACTGCTATGCGGATGACACACAGCTGTACATTTCAATGAAACATGGTGAAGCCCCAAAATTGCCCTCGCTGGAAGCCTGTGTTTCAGACATAAGGAAGTGGATGGCTGCAAACGTTCTACTTTTAAACTCGAACAAAACAGAGATGCTTGTTCTAAGTCCCAAGAAACAAAGAGATCTTCTGTTGAATCTGACAATTAATCTTGATGGTTGTACAGTTGTCTCAAATAAAACTGAAGGACCTCGACGTTACTCTGGACCCTGATCTCTCTTTTGACGAACATATCAAGACTGTTTCAAGGACAGCTTTTTTCCATCTGCGTAACATTCCAAAGATCAGAAATGTTCTGTCCAAAATTGATGCAGAAAGATTTATCCATGCTTTTGTTACTTCTAGGTTAGACTACTGCAATGCTCTACTTTCCGGCTAAGCGGATAAAGCACTAAATAAACTTCAGTTAGTGCTAAACACGGCTGCTAGAATCCTGACTAGAACCAAAAAATGTGATCATATTACTCCAGTGCTAGCCTCCCTACACTGGCTTCCTGTTAAGGCAAGGGCTGATTTCAAGGTTTTACTGCTAACCTACAAAGCATTACATGGGCTTGCTCCTACCTATCTTTCCGATTTGGTCCTGCGTACATACCTACACGTACGCTACGGTGACAAGACGCAGGCCTCCTAATTGTCCCTAGAATTTCTAAGCAAACAGCTGGAGGCAGGACTTTCTCCTATAGAGCTTCATTTTTATGGAATGGTCTGCCTACCCATGTGAGAGACGCAGACTCGGTCTCAACCTTTAAGTCTTTATTGAAGACTCGTCTCTTCAGTAAGTCCTATGGTGCTACTGGTGCTCTTCCATGCCGTCCCTAGGAAGGGTGCATCACTTGAGTGGGTTGAGTCACTGACGTGGTCTTCCTGTCTGGGTTGGCACCCCCCCTTGGGTTGTGCCGTGGCTGAGTTTTTTGTGGGCTATACTCGGCCTTGTCTCAGGATGGTAAGTTGGTGGTTGAAGATATCCCTCTAATTGTGTGGGGGCTGTGCTTTGGCAAAGTGGGTGGGGTTATGTCCGGGGGTATCATCGGATGGGGTCACAGTGTCTCCTGACCCCTCCTGTCTCAGCATCCAGTATTTATGCTGCAGTAGTTTATGTGTCGGGGGGCTAGGGTCAGTCTGTTATATCTGGAGTATTTCTCCAGTGTCCTGTGTGAATTTAAGAATGCTCTCTCTAATTCTCTCTTTCTCTCTCTCGGGGGACCTGAGCCCTAGGACCATGCCTCAGGACTACCTGGCATGATGACTCCTTGCTGTCCCCAGTCCACCTGGCCGTGCTGCTGCTCCAGTTTCAACTGTTCTGCCTGCGGCTATGGAACCCTGACCTGTTCACCGGACGTGCTACCTGTCCCAGACCTGCTGTTTTCAACTCTCTAAAGACAGCAGGAGCGGTAGAGATACTCTCAATGATCTGCTATGAAAAGCCAACTGACATTTACTCCTGAGGTGCTGACCTGCTGCACCCTCGACAACCACTGTAATTATTATTATTTGACCATGCTGGTCATTTATGAACATTTGAACATCTTGGCCATGTTCTGTTATAATCTCCACCCGGCACAGCCAGAAGAGGACTGGCCACCCCTCATAGACTGGTTCCTCTCTAGGTTTCTTCCTAGGTTTTGGCCTTTCTATGGAGTTTTTCCTAGCCTCCGTGCTTCTACACCTGCATTGTTTGCTGTTTGGGGTTTTAGGCTGGGTTTCTGTACAGCACTTTGAGATATCAGCTGATGTAAGAAGGGCTATATAAATACATTTGATTTGATTTAAGATGTTGTAATCAGAAACACGATATGAAAAGATTGCAGCTGTGATGACTTTGTTGCCCTCAAGAGACTTCAGGTTAATGTGTTATTCCTAGCAGCAACAATTCTAAGATATATTCTAAGATTTTTAAGTATGAGTCCGAAGATATATTATGTCTCAATTCTTGACATTGACAATTATGAAAATGACATTCTGCTGTTTCGAGGCCCTTAACAAATGAAGGATCATTACCGTCAACTCTAAGACAAGATGGTTGAACAATGGTTGAATTCCTTTTCATGTCTCTCAAGGCCTTACTGTAGTAGAGCCATAGAAAAAAATATTTTATGTATATGGGTAAAGTACTTCTGAGCCAACAGGATGTTACAGTAGCAGTACAATGGATGGGGGAGATAAATGATAAGCAGCTGAGCTAATGTGTTAAGATATGTTTTTTCTTTTGGCCTCATAACAGCTGATAGGCCTCTGCCCAACCACTTCCTGGTAATAAATAAATGCACAACGGTAATACATAAATAGAATGCATATAAATGTATTTCCATTAAATGGGCAATCTGCAGTTGCCCATTGATGGTTGAAGAATATAACTTGTAAATACCTTATGAGCTTAGTTCAACTCTCGTACCGTCAGAGCCCAAAATATAAGCTTGTTTTACTCCAATGTTTGTAAGCAAAGTAAATGTAAACAAACACTATATAGCCTCAAAACATGGTTATAACTATAATTTTACGTCGTGAATGATCAGTCTTTGCATCAGTCTCTGTCTCTGAATATGAGAGTGGTTACATTTCTCCAGCCCCATCCCTAAGCTTTTTGCCGGAACAGGGGTGGGGAGAACGCTTTATTGTTTCGATTGCTGATGGCCACTTTAAGATAAGACCTGATGACCAGAGAAAAAAAAAACTCAACCAGTACTCTATTTCAATGCTGGTGGTACAGTATGGTCACAAATGGTTCGCAAAAATATATATATTTTTTTTTTTAAATTTACAAATAAACAAAAATACAGCAGGAAAGCATCGATTGAAAACACAAGCCTATTTTTTGTTTGTTGATCTGATTTATATTTCATTTGTTGACCATTCACGTTCGTATTTCAGTGGATGCTCTTCTGCTACAGTATGTCTGGCCTTGTAAAAATAACCATCTGTGCATCAACGCAAGAGCAAGTGGCAGTTTTAGGCGTTTTCTGTAGCCAGCAAATAGGCCTTGCATGCATTCTCTGGGGTTTCTGTTTCCTCTTTTGTGGTTTAAATCAATATCTGACTGTGATCATTTTTAGACGAGATAAACATGACTGTGGATTTCCTTGTTGCTATTCACCACCGTTTTATCTGTGTTCAGTATATTTATTGAATTGCAGCCAAGGGTTTCCTTGCCGATGGCTCAAGTCTATTGTTTTAATTTTGTGATATTGAACAAGCAGTGTTGTAAAATCCTATCTAATGGAAAAGACCTTAGAGGCAAAGGAAATGGTTCTAATCGATGAGGCCCCTGAAGTCTCTCTTGCACGTTTGGCTCCCCCTAGTGGAGTTACAATATATAAAAACTCCTGTCTGATTTTGCTGCTCAAAATGTTTATTGCAGTGATACTCAACTCCAGACATTGTTGAAATTACTGGTTGTGTTCCAAATGGCACCCTGTTCCCTTTATAGTACACTCATTTTGACCAGGACCCATAGGGCTCTGGTCAAATTCCTCTCACTAAATAGGGAATATGATGCCATTTGGAATACAACCTATGTTGCTACTGGGCTTCAGCCAATACATTTGCATGCAGATGCACATCCTGTGCGGACAAACACGCCTATGTTCCAGCCAGTCCCTGCAAAGAGAGACATGCGTTAAAAATGGAATTGAAATAGAAAATAATCGATAGGAGTTCAAAATGAGAAGGATTTAAGTCTTACTTCGGGACTCATCCTCATGGACCCATATCTTCTGGTGGTGTCAGCTATGTTTTTCTTAGCACTGATGGAAATGAAGAGGAGACTTACCACCATGTAGGTTATATCTGTGCAGTGAGTGAATACCTCTAAAACGGATGCTTTGTTTCCTCCCTTCCCTGTGGTAATCACTGATCAGCACAAGAGTGGATACGTGAAAACGTGCGTTCCCCATTGCTTTAATCAATGTGTCCGATCAGTGATTTCCTCATGGAAAGAAGGAAGAATACATTTTAACGGTATTTGAATAGGTCCATTGACTGTCCTGTGTGTGACACCCTCTAGGGTTTAGAATACCTGTGGCGTTGGAAGCCATAGTAGATCCCCAGAAAAACCACCACCAAAACCACAGCAAGGGTTACACACACGATGAGCAGCACTGGCACGTCGGAGTCAGGAGGGCTGGGTGGCGCCACTGTGTGATAAAGAGGAGACACACACACCAGTATGTCATTTAATCACAACAAAAATGCTGATTTTACACATCCACTCCAGTTGCCTTGTTTCGTACGCTAATCTATTGCCCTAATGTGAAACATAAACAATTACAATTTGCTGCAGTAAACGCAGTATATCATGGAAGGAGAATAAAACAACCACATTAAATGTACATGCAAATTGAGTTCTGGAAAGGAGCAGTATCAGCATGTACAGTCAGCAATGGAGTCTTCCTACGTGACATATTCCCATCGTTTTGGAATAACAGACAGTCATTTAGCTTTGGAGGATAACTGTAATATGTTTTCTACCATTACTCAACAGTACAAAGTCCTTCTACCTTAGCAGTTGTGGAGCAGGGCTGTATTTGATGTACTCACACGTAGGAGCTGTGCTGAGGGACTGAGAGAGCAGCAAGCCAGAAACTCCTAGTTCCTCCATAACAAGCTGAGGAAACAGACATACGTTTCACTACTGTGGAAAATCAACAACTCCCTAAGGGAGTCTGCATACTCAGCAAAAAATAACAGTATTTTATTAAATTCAACATGTCTTACTCACCGAGTGTCAGCACATACAAAACAGGATTCAAAAGGTCAACACAGCCACTCATTTCTCTAAAGGACTTTCTCCTATTCTTAGTCCTGAATGCAGAGATCAACATATCTTCCTCATTGTTATTGCTCTAAGATATGGCTTGAGATTCAGTAGGCTTATTCACTCTGTCAACCATGACTCATCCAATAAATTCTGCCATGGAATCATGTGTCCAAATCTACAGCAGGAATACTGTAATAGGTTTCACAGTAAGGGAAAATCTCTGCTGTAAAGCAAAATTGCAGTATTCATCTGGCAACTCTGGTGCTGTAATTAAGAAGGGACCTTTTTACAGCGCAGATTCTTCAACTTAAAAACTGTTTAGTAAATACAATATTCTGGGAATATTTGTAACAGCTGAAGATGATCAGAATGCCAAGATAATTTCAAAATCAGTTAAGATTATACCAATAGGCAGTTAAGATGATACCAGTAGGTAACATTATATCAAAATTAATGTCATATGTCACTGACATACAGTATTTTCCTGTAAATAAACTCCTCCCAATGATCGACAGTCACAAGACACCACGTGGGGCAATCAAAATACTTTATTATCATCAATAAAACATACTGGTCTTGAAAAGCATGTTCAATGGAGACCCCTAATCTTTAAAAACCTTATTTATCCTCTTTTCTGTATTTTAATGGAACATATATTTTAGTATAAAACAGCCTCCCTGAGTCACACAGACACATATCGCAATGGCAGTACCAACATATTTACCACGTAACAGAAAAATAAATACATTAAATACACATTTTGTTTTCGAAAGAAAACTAAGATTCTTTCCAAAAGAGATCACTTTTAATGTGCCAATCCCCCACACAAAAGAACATTGTAGTATCAGAGTAAATTGTTTTGCTATGCTCAGTCGGGGAAAATGTCGCAGCTCAGCAGCTTCTTTGTACTGATCTCCTCCACGCATGGGCGCTATTATTTTCCGAGTCATTTAAGTCGCATAAAAGCGCTTAATTAATAAGCGGCCCATCTATTTGTGGGGTCTCCTTCATAGTTAGTTGAGCATTGCTTCCGAAGCCCAGGCGCCGAGGCAAATCCCCTTAATTGAGTGGTGTCAAGAGAAGCATCTGTAAACAGAAAGTCACCGCACAAATACTTCCATGGAAATATTAAATAAAGCAAGTCGCAGAGGTTTTTTCTCCTTCAGAATTTTCACACAGTAGTTCCCAGGGGCCCATTTTCACACAGTAGTTCCCAGGGGCCAAGTCCATTCAATCAATTGGAATCCATCCAGCAAGGGTTCTCTTTTCCTTTCCTTTTTACTGTTTATTCTAGTCACAAGGAGCAACACACACACAGATATGAATGGAAACAAGTCCTCATTGTTGTGGTAGTGCCTCATTCTCTCTCTGAACACTCTGAATGGGAGAGGCCATGTACACACGGCCTGGAGAGTCTCGCCATCAATAAGGCCTTTTTCTCATTCCTACTATTTGGTTATATGGTGCTTCAGAAAGAACACACCAGTGTGTGCTTTCCAGTGACTCATTGTTGGTACTGTTGAAAATCAACAGATAACATACACTTGACAGGCAGGGGGAGTCGCGTGTGTGATAGAGTGTGTGTGTGTATGTGTGTGTGCGCACGCGCATATGTGTGTTTTTGCTTGGTCTCCATTGCTTTAGAGTGGGGCTCCCATAGTCATCCATACTTGTGTTTCTCCTCTTGTCAGTTGCTGGTGTGTGTGTGTCCGTTGGCATCTCTCAGTGTCTAGGCCTCCCTTGGTGGGTCTGCTGTCAGAGAGAAAGAACAAGACCTTAATTATATACAAGTCGTGTTCAACATAGCCACTGACACAATTCTGACACTGAAACACTGGTACGGTATAGACAGACAAACACCAAGCCAAGCTAGCCTGGCTGTATCCCTGCCAAATACTATTGTCATTACTCCAGTAGAAAGATACCAGTCACTCAACAGAAAGTGCAGGCCCCGCTATAAAAGCTGCTTGGCAAGCTTCCCTGTGACTAGGGTTGCAAAGGGAGGGTATATAACTGGAAACTTTTGAAGTTTCAATGATTTTATGGAATTTATCACCAGACACCTAGAGGCTCTTTTGGGTACTTCACATTTTCACAGGTGTCTAATTATCTCTGGCCCTCTGCGTGACCTCATCACATGTAAAATATTTAAAATAATCAAATAAGATTTAAATAAAATCTAAATAAATTACAAAGCTGTAAAACGTTATCCTAAATATAAACCATCAACTTAGTGAATACCATTGTTATGAGGGTTTCAGCATGAAATATCCTTTATATATTTATGTGACCGTGTCAATATGTCTTTGTTGTTAATGTGTTGGCGCCAAACTGGTGAAAAAAGTAAATAGTTGGAAGAGTTGCAGAGTTAATTGAAAATAATGCCATAGTTGATTAGATGCTTTTCTCATGAATTAGGCCATTTTCTCTTGTACCATATGGTCTATTCACTAGAAACTCACGGGCAATATGGACACAGATATAAAAAAAGAAATACTATATATGAATAAATCTTTATTAAAAGTTATTCATGTATAGATAACCAAAGAAGGCCTGTTAATTACCAAAATCACAGATTACAGTAACTTGAGTAAATTACCAGTAGTTTTGCAACTCTACCCGTGACACACATATTATACACACATTATAGGCATGGCAGGTAGCCTAGTAGTTAGAGCGTTGGGCCAGTAACCGTAAAGGTTGCTGGATCGACTCCACGAGCTGACAAGGTCAAAATTTGTCATTCTGACCCTGAACTAAACTACCACTGTTCCCCGGTAGGCCATCATTGTAAATAAGAATTTGATCTTAACTGACTTGCATAGTTAAATAAATAAAGTTCATAGGGTTCCATTTGGGATGCTGACTAACTGTCAGTGAGAATGAGAGGTGGGGAAACCAAAGAAACTAAGTACACAGAGAATGACATAATGAGACAGACATAATGATCACACATCTGAGACAGAGAGCCATGTGGCGATTAATGAAACCTGAAATGGCTAATCAACATTTATCAAACATATGGGAACGGTTAGCTCTGATATCAAACACTACTTTGGTGTTTACTTACCTGGCGTGGGTGGGCAGTGTTCCTGTGGGCATGTTGAGTACGTTGGCCGTGCCTGTGTGTGTTATCAGCGTGCACGTGGTGGCCATTTCCTGAGTGCAGGTTGGCCGGCATGGCAGCGCCGGGATGTCTGTGGGGCGGGTGGGCGTTGGGATGTCTCTGTGTGGTGTGTACGTTAACTGGGGGCCTGAGAGGGCCAGTGGGGCCCCGGTTTGGAGACTGGTGCTGGGTGCGTTCTCTGGGAATAGTCTGGAACTGAGACAGAGGGATCACTGGAGGGGGCGTGGGGGGCCGCTGGTACCCAGGGTTACGGCCTCGGGCTTGGGTGTTGAGCAGGGCAGCCTGTGTCTGGTGGTTACGGTTGTGAAAAGGGTTAGGGGTCGTCAGTGTGTGCATCTCCAGGGCCGTCTGAGTGAGGCTACTGGGGTTCTGTGTAACAGGCTGAGATATTGCACCCCAACCTTGTGTTGCTGTCTGTCTCTGGTCTTGTGTGGGCTGCGGTATCATAGGTGTGTTTCCCCTACCATACTGAATCCTGGTTTGTGTCTGTGGGATGTGATTTGGATTTGTTAGAGTTTGAGTGTCGAGTGTGGGGCCTCGGGGCATGTTGGTTATTAGTCCCTGTGGAGCGCCTGGTCCCTGTTGTTGCGGCTGGGGGTTGTGGTGGCTGTGTGAGGCATTTTGTTGCCTGGGGCCAGTCTGGCTTTGAGAAGCGGTCTGAGCTGTGATCTGGGACTGAGCTCTGACATCCTGCCGAGCTCTCTGCCTTGGTGTATCGTGTACATGGGGACTGATATGCGACTGTGTGTGGCTTGGAGCCCCAGGCGGATTGTTCATCCCATGAGTGTGGGGGAGGTTCTGGGCCTGTCTGCCCGCCGTCGGTGCAGCCTTCCTGGGTGTAGGGCTCTGGATCTGTGCTCCTGGCCCACTCCTTCGGGTGTGTGGTTGAAATCGTCTAGCCTGGGACGGAGACTCTGTGCTATCAGAGGTGTAGCTGCTGTCGGGGGAAGCCTGTACCCTTCTGGGGGAGTTGTTGGGGTACGCCGGGGTGCCCCTCAGACGGTTCCAAGGCATTTGTTGGTGGTGTGAGCTGGCACTTGGTGTGGCATGACTGGCATCACGTGGCACAGAACTGGCCGCTGCTGGGTCGATGTGTCTAGGCTGGGTATCAGTAGCCTGGTCCCTCTGGCAGGCCTGTGTGTTGGCGTTTCGCTGGAGAGTGTGACTTCGACCACCGTGTGTGTAACCAGTAGGAACAGGACCAGTAGAGACTTGAGGACCAGTGTCTAAGTTACTGTGGTCAACCTGTGAAGGATCACCAGGATATGACAAGCCAATTTGCATCCTGGGATTGGTGTATGACTGTCCAGTCTGTGTGAACGTTTGTGGGTTGTTATTTTGAACTTGAAGAGCACTAGCACTGTTGGCTACATTGATGGCACTCCACTGCATTGTACTGTCCTGTGGGCTTGTAAATTGTTGCTGTGACTGTTGGTTGGGTTGTTGACCATTAGTTGGATAGGAATTGAGATTGACGTGAACCGTGGGTAGCTGTGCGTTGCTATTTTGCTGGTCGTGTGGCAGTGTGTTAAGGTTAACACCAACCTGAGTAGAACCCGCTTGTATGAGAATGTTTGGATTGTTCGGGTGGTTTTGAGTCATCTGTGGGAGGGTGTTGAGTGTGTTGGCATTCTGAGGTGCAGCAGTGTGTGTGAAAGTGTTGTGGTCCTGCGTGGTGCCATGTTGTGGAAATGAATTGGCATTCTGATGTTGGGCATTGTGTGGGAACCCATTGCTGTTGGCATGGCCATTGTGTTGAAGTGTGTTAGTGTCGCGTGGCGGTGTGTGTGTGTTTTCGCGGCCATCGGGTGGGACAGTGTGCTGGTCTCTGCCTAAAGTCCGGGTACCAGGTGGAGGGGGCTCTGGGGGCTGAAAAAGAGGGAGAAAGAGAAGAGGAAGAAAGAAATGGGTTAATTGATGAAATAAAGTGCTTTCAGAATCGTAATATTTTGGGGAAAAGATGAGTGTCTTACTGTAAGCATGAGTTCTGGGTTTCTCTTTTGTCCTGTGGCCTCCTGTCTTCGGTCAACTGCAATAAGCAACATTGTCACATACAGTATTCAAACATAGAAACGTATGTTTACATGAGCATAGTATACACAGGTCAAAGTGAATGCTTACAAAGAGGCCTTACTTCCATGGCTACACAGGGGACTTCCTAGACAGACAGACAGACAGACAGAGACACAGACAGACAGACAGACAGAGACACAGACAGACAGACAGACAGACAGACAGACAGACAGACAGACAGACAGACAGACAGACAGACAGACAGACAGACAGACAGACAGACAGACAGACAGACAGACAGACAGACAGACAGACAGACAGACAGACAGACAGACAGACAGACAGACTCTCACTCACCTCTCCTCCAGCGCACCAGTAGTACGATGGCTATGATGATTAAGATCAGAGCGACCACACAGCCAATGACTATGCCAGCCACTGCCCCTGCACTGAGGCATGTGCCTGAGACAGAGGGAAACAGGGAAGGAAGGGGGGGGGGGGGGGGCAGGGACAGAAAGAGTGGGAGGGAGGTGGAGACAGAAATTAATAATGATAATGTGTCTGAGACACGGAGCCCAGACAGACAAATAGAAAATAATGAAACGAGGTTTCAGAAAGAGAATGATGAAGTGATGGCAGGGGAAGAGAGGTGAGAGAGAACAAGTGGTGGAAATAAAGGGAAGATCAGTGAAGACAGCTGAAAGTCATAGAAAAAGAGTTAGATTCCCATTGCGAGAGCATTTGGATTAATCAATCTTTCGCTGATGAGCTAGGCTGTGCCAAAATGTTCCCCTCTCTTCACTCAAAGATGGACGCCGCTGCGCCGTCCAAAACGAACTGTCACCAAAATGAGTCACGGCAGTGGTCAAGGCCAGTGTTTGTCCCGCATAACTCACCTACGATGGCCAGGTCCGTTCCCTGCTCCGACGTGGCGCCCGTGATGGCGTTGCTAGCCACGCACTTGTATTGGCCACTCTGGTTGGTGGAGAAGGTCTGGAGGCTGAACACGCCACTGTCTGGTTGTCCAGACGCCACGGGTTCATTGTTGAATTGCCAGGAGAAAGTGGCGGGGGGCAGGGAGTCGGACACGCAGGTGAGACGGATTGTCTGGCCTAGCACTGCATCCGCTCCTCCCAAACAGTCTACCGGAGAATCATTGCTCAGCACGGGGGTGTCGGGACCATCTGGAGGCGGAGGGGGGAAGGAACATCAACAGACAGACTCAAAGACAAATCCTGTGGCTCACAGACTATCACAGTAAAGTTTCACCTCAAAATGAATGGGGACAATATTACTGGGGTTGGGTATGACTAGTAGCTTCGCGAGTTGCATGATACCGGAAGCTTATGCGGTATCAGGCGGCTCGCGAGGCTTTATGAGTAGTGCTATTATTGCTAATGCGAATTAGCCCTGTAGCCTATTTAGTAATGCACTTATGTGGCTAACTGGTAGTTACATTACTTGGTGTAATGTAGTTTAACAACTAGCTCATATTATTAGCATTTTAGCTGCTGGGTCATGTACATTAGGCACCAAACAGAATAAAACAGACTATAACAAGGAAAGACAACTCTGACTTCTCAAAAGTGCCCTAATTAACAGAACCCTGGACACTAGATAGTTACTCACAGTCAGAGCCGGACCACTGCATCTGGGGCCACAGTTTTCCCTGCAATTCTACACATTTTGCCATGGGGCAGAGACAAAACTGTGCAGTCTTATAGCTAACCTCATGCTACTCTGTGACCACAGAGAGTCAGAACACCCGTTTAACGTCCCATCCGAAAGACGGCACCCTACACAGGGCAATGTCCCCAATCACTGCCCCGGGGCAATGAGCTATTATTATACTGAACAAAAATATAAACGCAACATGTAAAGTGTTGGTCCCATGTTTCATTAGCTGAAATAAAAATTATAAATACATTTTTAAAAATCGCTGAATTTTCCCATTTGCACAATCACCTTATTTCTCTAAAATGTTAAGCACAAATTTGTTACATCCCTGTTAGTGAACATGTCTCCTTTGCCAAAATAATCCATTCACCCGACAGGTGTGGCATATCAAGAAGCTGATCATCACACAGGTACACTTTCTGATGGAGACAATAAAAGGCCACTGTAAAATATGCAGTTTTGTCACACAACACAATTCCACAGATGTCTCAAGTTTTGAGGGAGCATGCAATTGGCATGCAGACTGCAGGAATGTCCACCAGAGCTGTTGCCAGAGAATTTGATGTTCATTTCTCTACCATAAGCCGCGTCCAATGTCGTTTTAGAGTATTTGGCAGTACATCCAACTGGCCTCACAACTGTAGACCACGTGTAACCACGCCAGCCCAGGACCTCCACATCCAGCTACTTCACCTGTGGGATCGTCTGACACCAGCCACCCAGACAGCTGATGAAACTGAGGAGTATTTCTGTCTGTAATAATGACCTTTTGTGGGGAAAAATGAATTCTGATTGGTTGGGCCTGACTCTCCAGTGGGTGGGCCTATGCCCTCTCAGGCCCACACATGGCTGCACCCGTGCCCGTCATGTGAAAACCATAGATTAGGGCCTAATGAATTCATTTCAATTGACTGATTTCCTTATATGAACTGTAACTCAGTAAAATTGTTGAAATTGTTGCAGGTTGCTTTTAAATTTTTGTTCAGTATATTTCTTTTTACCAGAGGAAAGAGTGCCTCCTACTGGCACTCCAACACCACTTCCAGCCGCATCTGGTCTCCAATCCAGGGACTGACCAGGACCAACCCTTCTTAGCTTCAGAGGCAAGCCAGCAGCGGGGTGAGGTTTAGAGAAAATGGTGCAGTTATATAGCTAATCTCATGCTATTCTACACATTTTGCCATTATGAGGCTGAGAGAAAATGTTGCAGTTTTAAGGCTAATTTACGGTTAATTACAATCCTACACATTTTGCCATGACTTATCAAGTGTTCATATGCTATCTAATTACCCCTGGATTACCCCTGCATGCCAAGTCGGTAATCCGGCCCTGTTCACTGGCCCTGCTCACTGTGTGGCAGTCTAATTAGCTTATGTTATTAGCATTAGCAGCTGGGCATGCAATGACTCACAGTAAACTGTGATGGTCTTTGAGGCGGTCTGAGCACTGACAAGGTTAGCGACGGTGCAGGTGTAGACCCCGGCGTCTTCCCTTCTGGCTGGGTTGATCACCAGGTCGCCCCCTTTGATAGTGACCCTGGAGTTCGAGGTGAGAACAGAGCCCCCTTTACCCCACATCACACTGGTCTCTGTCCCCTTGGTCCAGGTACAGCGCACAGACACATTGCCCCCCTCCAGAGCCACTGATGGCACAAACATAGTCACGCCATCCACTGCATCTAGGATGGGGAGAGAAGATAAGCAAGGGATATTATAGACTGGTCCCAAATCTGTTAGTGTTGTCTTGATAACTCCTATGGTCATTGACAACTCTTATGGTCATGCCAACTCCTATGGTAATTGTCAACTCCTATAGTCATTATCATGCCACAAACTATTCTTGGACAAGGCTAGTGAATACTGGAGTAGTAGACTGATTGGGAGATACACACAGGGAGAGCTTTTGAATGAGCCATTATTGGGCTTTCACGGTGTGATCACAGACAGAGGGGGATTCAATTCAAGCTTCAAAATATGCTGAAATATAGAGGGACGCTTAGTGTTTTCTGCCTAAACTAATTTTGTTTAATGAAAATAATGGAGGATTAAGAGAAGAAACAACATCCAGACATGGGAGCAGATGGAAATAAAGGGGCAGATGGCAAAAGTGGCTTTCAAGATGCCAATAAGCACTAGGCCTGGACTGAGAATATAAAGAAAGAAGTGCTATCTGTGACTAAAAATAACAGTAATAACAAACACTAACAGGTCTGGGCAAACAAGTGGTTATAATCACATTACACTTCATTCTCGATTTTCCACCACTGCTATTCACTTCTGTAATTCTCCCTCCCATCCTCCTTTCTCTCCCTCACTACATCCCTCCTTCCTTTCCTCCCTCATTACATCACTCACTACATCCCTCCTTCCTTTCCACTTTCTTTCACTCCTTCCTTTCCTCCCTCCTTACCGAATACCCTGAGCTGTATGAACCTTGAGTTTTGGGCCAGGCCCGTGGTGGGCGAGGGGTCCACCTGCACCGTGTAGTTCCCCGCGTCTCCCAGCTGGGCACTGCTGATACGGAGCTGGGTGGCTGTGATGGTGACCCTGCCCTGGTACTGGGTCACAGTGTTGAGCACCGCACTGCCCCCCACCCACAGCCCCAGGGGGGTCACCCCACCTGGGTATCCCCATGTGATGGAAAACACCTGGGACACTGTGACCACCGTGAAGACCGCATCGGTGCCAGTCTGCACCAGGACTGGATCTGACTTAAACTGGATTGAGACCAGATCCTGGGAGAGAGTGACAGATAGGATGACTGGAAGGTAGGAAAGGGGGGAGAAGAAAGATTAGGATTATCACTTATTTACCTGCTTAATTGCTTACTTCGTTACAGTGATTATGACAGGTTATAACACTAGTATGAGAGTGTTTGAGGGGAATTATCCAAACACTTTACGAGCATTTAAAAAGGCCCCAAAAGTCTTCAGCAGATGAATTATACTAAATCAAATCAATATGCTCCTGATCAGTCATGGTGGATTGACTTTACAAGGTGTGCATGAGAAGGACAAAAATGGAGATGAATTGCACCAAGGTTCCCTCATTGATCATTTGCAGTAAAACAACAGCACACTTTTAAAGTAGAGGTGGATACTGGATAGAGAAAGTATGACTCCGAGGCTGTGTCGCAAATGGCACTCTGTTCCCTTTATAGAGCACTACATAGGGCTCTGGTCAAAAGCAGTGCACTATGTGGGGAATAGGGTGCCATTTGGGAAACAGTCATAGAAGAGCTGATAAGCCATTGGACATTGTGTGGTAAAATATCACACACCCTGATAAAGGTTGTTAAGCAAAAAACTTTGGTTGAATAAATTCACAAGGAGAGATGAGTGTGTGACTTTATTTTTCATTTATGCGATAGAACACACAGACAAAGAATGCAGCCGAGCTGGGGAGGAGTCATTGTTTCTGTCACCTTGGAATTTCCCAAAAATGTAGAGCTACTGCTCCAACCTCTCCCACATTTTAAAAACACACACATCAGCATTCTTTCCACAGGCGCACCCTTTTGGTCTGCTGTAGTTTTGGGTACTCAATTAAGTCAACATTGAAGCCCCTGTCAGAAAATTGAGGGAGGAGAGATGCCTTACCTGCCAATGACAGAACTACAGGAAGCAGGTGTAAGTTCATCACATAGTCAGGAAAGCCTGTGGAGGATTTTTGACTCAGACTCAAATCACAACTAAATGAAAGTGAATGAAATGTGTCTGTTTAAGACTTAATAAAACGCAGAAAGAAAGAAACCCAGGCTGTGTTCTTCTGAAAACACAAATAGGACAAGCTAGTAGCTTAGCGTGCTAGCATTCTAAACCAGACAGACTCTTGTTTTTAGGGTTAATCTATTTTGAAAAAATTGACTTTCACTTAATTCTAAACATGTCTTGAAAGATTTTCAATGTCAACACTTACGACAGACTTTTCTCTCTTCTCTCATGTTTCATTTGTAAAAGCCATAAGCAGACTTTTGGCAAAACCAGTTTGTTTATGTGTGAAAGGTTTCACTTAGTGTTTTCTCCACGCTCACCTGTCTCCGCCGGTGTATTCATTAGTCCACACCTTAGTAAAACCTCTTGCAACGGAAAATGTTGTGCAATAAAAACAAGAGTTTCTTATTGGACGAATTCAGATAGGTCCATCCCTGTTTCACCCCTTTTCTTCTGTTTGGTTCCTAGTGAATACACCCTTGTCTTGCAGACACACCTGTCCTCTTAAAGGGATCGTTCACCTCAATTACTTGAAAGCAGCATTGTGAGCCTATGGGTCAAGAGAGCACGCAATCCATACTGGGTTTGTTTATTAAGGCACACCAGCTACAAACATTAGTAGCCGATGACAATTGAAGTGAACACACACCAGTTAGTTTCCATTCAAAATCCCAACCATATCCTGCTGTCCTGTCTCAGTTGACACTTGTGGGAATACTTGTGGCAAAACCTAAAAAAAAGTATAATTCAAGAGCAAGTTGTACCTGTGTTGAATACTTCACACATGGTCCACTTATAAATGTGGGGAGCTGAATTTCTTTTGAGGTGATTTGATTGTGAAAATACGAATGTGCAAGTGCTGCCCTATAGCAGAGACAGGGAATGATCAAACTCACAAATGCATTTTGTAGCCTTGTAATGTAGGCCGTGTGGAAAATGTATTTAACTATTAAAGCTCAAAATTATAAATAAAATAAAAACATACATTGTATAAAAAGATTCAGTTCTATCAATCCCAGCTATTTAAAAACATCCAGAGAAATTAGCTCCCAATAAAGTGAACTAAAGTACAAAGGGCATTTTCTTTCTTTGTTTTTCTGTTACTTGGTGGAACTAGGCTATACAGTATGTTGACCTATGGTCAAAATGCATTGTAGTTCCTTGAGAAAGATACATTAATTAACAAACACTATAAGTGAGAGCTCGAAGAGGAAAATACCCGGCAGTAAAAAGAGCACGCACATGTACGTATCCCAATGAAGCCAAATCAAGGGCGTAACATAAAGCATTATTACCTTTATAGGTGCATCAGTGAATTTAACACAGCAAAGTGACAAGGTATTCTTCCTGAATAAATGAAAGAATTGATCTCTTGATTAGGCCTAGTAGCCATGTCTTACTTATTGTTTCTGTGCATTCTTTCTGAACCTGTCTACTGGTAGTAGATACATAACTTCTTGGCCCGTAGCTACATAGGACACAGAGGTCCAGACCACTGTAACTTATTTTTGTATTTAAAAAAAAAAACTGTTATCTAAACTTCTAGTAATCATGTCGAAATTACCGATCGGGCATGCAGGGCACGTGCCCAGGGGCCCTGACCTCCAGCGGGCCTCCATTGATTTTGTTAGTCACTCTCACTCAGATATCGTATTAACACAGCGTAAGTCATCAAAATGTGTTGAATTTCTGAAAATGTTCTTTGTAACTGCAAAAATGCCTCCCCAGCCCATGGCAAATGTGTTGAAGATATTGAAGAAATGGAGACAATCTCTAACATCCAAAGCATGGACACAGAGACAGAGGGACAGGGACAGCGGGTGACATGCACATCCATAGATGGTTGACATCGAGCCCTCTAGACTGAGGCAACTAGAAAATGTAATTTCATAAAGAAAATGTATGCTTGCGCGTCTTGAATTATTTATGGTTGTGAAATAAGATGTAGTGGGTGTAAAAAAAAAGCTTGTAGGCCTACTATTATCCCTAGTAGGGGTAGTGTTGATGACTTCAGTAGTAATGGTACTGATGGTAGTAATAGGGTTGCCATAGGCATATGGGTTAGTTGGCGTGCTTGCTGAAATCAAGAACACTAATGCCATACTTATTACATTTGCCTCCCGCTGGCACCTGTAGCGCCAACACCAAAATCTATGACAAAGGGAACATCATAAGAGCAAGCTGATAAACTGTGGAAAGAAAATGTACCATTTAGCCGACTGTTCATAAAAACGTCAATATTCAGACCACTAGGGGTCAGTGTTTTTACACAGGGGATCATGTAGACCTCCCTCTGTAGTAGTAGGGTCTTGATGCTACCTCCTCTGTGGTGAAGCATATCAATGATTTTATGCCGGACCATATACAACAGACCCTGGCCAACCTTAGTGGGCTTAGCTCAACACGGCTAGAAGTCCCAACGGCAATTTTCATTTTATTTTTTACATTTTATTTAACTAGGCAAGTCAGTTAAGAACAAATTCTTAATTACAATGACGGCCTACCCCGTCCAAACCCTAACCCGGGCGATGCTGGGCCAATTGTGCGCCGCCATATTGGACTCCAAATCACGGTTGGTTGTGATACAGCCTGGAATCAAACCAGGGTCTGTATTGACGCCTCTAGCACTGAGATGCAGTGCCTTAGACCGCTGCGCCACTCGGGAGCCCGTGAAATGCCCAGATAGCTGCTCAGTTAGTGGCAGTAGTCCCTGCCCAGCTCCCTGGACATACACTACATGATCAAAAGTATGTGGACGTTGAACGTCTCATTCCAAAATCATGGGCATTAATATGGAGTTGGTCCCCCATTTGCTGATATAACAGCCTACACTCATCTGGGAAGGCTTTCAACTAGACGTTGGAACATTGCTGCGGGGACTTGCTTCCATTCAGCCACAAGAGTATTACTGAGGTCAGGCACTGATTTTGGGCAATTAGGCCTGGCTCGCAGTCGGCGTTCCAATTCATCCCAAAGGTGTTTGATGGGGTTGAGGTCAGGGCTCTGTGCCCTAGACATAGTTGGTACTATGCATTTGGGCTGGTAGCGTTTTCCTGGCATTCACCAAACCCATATTTTTCCGTCGGACAGCCAGATGGTGAAGCATGATTCAACACTCCAGAGAACGCATTTCCCATTTCCGGCCATGGAAACCCATTTCATGAAGCTCCCGACGAACAGTTCTTGTGCTGACGTTGCTTCGAGAGGTAGTTTGGAACTAGTGAGTGTTGTAACCGAGGACAGATGATTTTTACGCGCTACACGCTTCAGCACTTGGAGGTCCCGTTCTGTGAGCTTCTGTAGTCTACCACTTCGCGGCTGGGCCGCTGTTGCTCCTAGACGTTTCCATTTCACAATAACAGCACTTACAGTTGACCGAGGCAGCTCTACCAGGGCAGAAACTGACTTGTTGGAAAGGTGGCATCCTATGACGGTGCCATGTTGAAAGTCACTGAGCTCTTCAGTAAGGCCATTCTACTGCCAATGATATTGCATGGCTGTGTGCTCGATTTTATACACCTGTCAGCAACGGGTGTGGCTGAAATAGCCAAATCCACTAATTTGAAGGGGTTTCCACATACTTTTGTATATATAGTGTAGTCCCATGGTTGAAGCATGACAGGAGACAAGCTGAAAGCAAGCCAATTAAAGTTTGACAGTTTAACAAGTTTCCCCCGTCTCATGGCTAGAACTTCCACCAAAAGGCACAATAAGGCGAATGTGGTAAAAATGTAGTGAGTAAGACAGGAAGACAAGTTGACCAACATGCTTCACAACAGGCATCAGCAAAGATGTTGACAGTCAGTGGGATCCTTGTCCGATCCTCAACAAGCTTTACTGGCCAAAGAGATCAGTGCCCCGTGACACTCCGAACACCAAATGTTGTCAGTTTCCCATACTTGACAGCAGAAGTGTCAGAAATGGTTGAGACTGTAGATAAAGACTTGTATTTGGACTTTTCCAATTCGAGAAGCCCCAGCCACACCTGACCAGCTTCAGGATAACTTGAACCATGTTGACATTGCCATGGTTTATTTGAATGATATACTTCTATTCAGCGAGAATGAGAAACTTTCAGAGACCCAATTAAGGGCATTGTCCCTTTGTGAGAAACTCTGCAGTTCTCATTCCCTGTCTACCAATGCAGAGGACGCATACCAACTCCACCTAGACACGAGGTTATTAGCATTTTGGTCTTCTCATTCCTAACAGAGAATGCAACAGAGTCTACTTTGGGAGCAATAAAATCTGAAACCGGCAGTATATTTGTGAACAATCTGTTGTCCCACATGAATGATTAATCTTCCTCTGGTATACCTTATTTGTACCCTGTGAGATCGGTGATGGACTCTGATGATATCACTATTAGTGCTAGAACTGGGTCCTCTTGTGTCTCCCTATTATGTCGCATCACTGTAAGTTTCAGGCTAAGGCTGTGAGTGCAGTAACCGAGATGCTCATTAGTTCATCTACAGAGTCCAATTTATTTATTAGTGACCAGAGTCATACTCTGTCAGCTGCACTGTCCGTTCAACATGGAGAGGAGTCAGACTTATTGGAATGTTTATCCATTACCTGCAAAGGCTTATTAAGAAATCTGTCCCAAAACTTGTCAGTGCTGACCAGATTGAGGCTGTGATCTCAGAGACCGGTCTTGTTCCTTCCTAAAACTCATTGACCTCCAGACCAGGCCCAAGTTCCCCAAGGGTTGGTTCCGCTCTGCTGCTGCTAGCTTTTATAACAATGTGAGGGTCAAGGTGGATAAGTTCATCCTTCCCATTGACACTATTGATCTCAGACTAAGTCAGGGATTCAGATCATTCCCTGCTCACAAACAGTGATTTGGGTTCCATGTTCTGCAGCGTTGGAACGGTGTTCAACAATGATGCTTCTGTTGAGATATACATCACAGCACCACTGAACAACTCCCCTGTGTTACATCTGAATGAGACAAGATGTGTGTCTGATCACACAGTGGGCTCAGAGAGTGTTGAAGACCAGGATAAATCTATCCTGAGTTGCACCTCTTCCACCAGCCCATAATCCCATACGACCAGCCAACATCCCCCATTACTAGCCTCACAGTTAAGCCAGAGAAAGCTAGTGTTGGACTTTTTGAATGCACAATGAGTAGAGAGAGCCTGGACAAGGAGCTGAAAGCTATCCAGAGCACCTCCTCATCTGCAAGTATCACTGATTTTCCCACATCTAAGGGAACACCCTCCCTCACGGACAGAACCCGTCGGGTCATTAAAGCACTATAGAAAAGAGCTAGAAGTGGCACAACCAGCCTTGTCTCTCAGTCAGAAGTGTTAGATAAGGTCACCAGGGTAGTATGTTGGCAGCATGGGAGGATGCAGCTTCAGCTGAGTGAAAGCTTCAGGCCCTTCTCTCCACAGGCATCCGCCGGCCATTCATAGACCACCTGGTGGAGCAGATCTGCAGCTTCCTTCTGCAGAACAGCATCCCAGTGTCTTCAGTGGCCTGCAGATCTAAGTCTGATTCTGCTCTCCTGAGCAAGAGGCAGATAGGTGAGCTCCAGAGGGAGCCATCGGCAGAGAGATAGTCTATGCCTTCACAGAGCAGTCTGACTAGACGCTAGCTAAGTTAACGTTGTTTTGTTCTTTTTGTTTTTTTCTGCCTGCAAACACGCTGAATGATTCAGAATCCATTGAAGAGCTTGAGCGATTCATTGACGAGAGATCCTTACGAACTCAAAGAAACATGTCGCTGGTTTCAGAGGACTCAAGCATTGTTAAGGACAACCAACAAACCCAAATCGTGGAGAATGGGGAGAGGTTTACTGATATGGATGTTGACTTGTTAAAATCCATCAATGAAAGGCTTGCCAAACTTGATATCTTGGATATATACGAGAGGACATCAATGCATTATGTGCCAGTCTAGAATTCAGCCAATGTCTGATTGATGATCAAAGGAAAAAGAACACAGAGCTGAAAGGTACTGTAGACTCTATTCATGGCAAGGTGGAGGTGGTGCGAGGGGAGAACAAACAACTTAAAGAAACCTTGCTTGATGTACAATGTCGATCAATGCGGGACAATCTAATCTTTTCAGGGATACCGGAGAATGACAACAGCAGAGGCTGTGAGGACACTGTCCGAGACTTTATGTCAACTCAACTGAAACTGCCCACTGATGTTGCCGTAATGTCACTTTCTCCATAGAATGGGTAAGGCCTCTGGGAATAGGCCACGGGCTATTATTGCATGTTTTGACAAATTTAAGCAAAAGGAAATGACGAAGAGCAGGGGCAGAGAACTCAGAAACACTGATTTTGGAATGAATGATCACTTCCCCACCGAGATCAATGAAAGGAGTAAAAAATGTATCCCATCATGAAGGAAAAGCGTTGCCTGAATCAACGAGTCTCCATGGTGATGGATAGACTTTACATCAACTGGCAACTGTATCGGGACTCTAGAGTAACTCCCTGGCTATTTTAATTTAATGTTCAAATCTGAGTTTGTGTGTTGTAGTGTATCATGACAACTTCAACTATAACGAATACATGCTCTATTGATCTCCACTATAACGAATACATGCTCTATTGATCTCCACTATAATGAATATATGCTCTATTGATCTCCACTATAATGAATACATGCTCTATTGATCTCCACTATAATGAATACATGCTCTATTGATCTCCACTATAATGAATACATGCTCTATTGATCTCCACTATAATGAATACATGCTCTATTGATCTCCACTATAATGAATACATGCTCTATTGATCTCCACTATAATGAATACATGCTCTATTGATCTCCACTTGACAAGGAAAGGGCTGCATATGGCTCAGGTTAATGTATGTAGCCTTCCTAACAAAATACATGAGGTTTTTAACTTGGTCAACATAAATAATATTCATATTTTGGCTTTGACCGAAACGCATTTAGATGCATCTGTAAATGATGGGCAAATGAACATTCAAGGATATAGTCTACTGAGAAGGGATAGGAATAGGAATGGTGGGGGTGTAGCACTGTATATTCAGAATCATATACCTTTTAAGAGGAGGGATGACCTTAATGTATGTCAAATAGAGGCACTATGGGCTCAAGTACATCTGCCTCACCAGGCACCCATATTGGTAGGATGTGTGTATAGACCTCCTAGCTCTAAGGTGTCCTATCTGGATGAATTATGTACTGGGTTTGACCAGGCCACAGATAGCAACAGAGATGTATTTATCTTGGGTGATTTTAATATAAATTGGAAGGATCATAATAATTGGAATAGAACTAAATTGATGAGATATGCCGAGAACTGTGGTTTGAAACAAATGGTTAATGATACTACTAGATCATCAAGTAGGTTGGGTCATCGTTCAGACACATGCATTGATCTGATCTTCTGTAATATACCATTGCAATGCTTAAAGCCAGATCAATACCAGTGGGCTGGACAGACCATAATATTGTGACCATAACCATGAACACTGAGGTTCCAAAGAAACCCCCAAGGATTGTGGTCAAGATACATTTTTAAACATTTAATCATGAGCTATTTCAAAATGATTTGGCTGCTGTACCTTGGGAGCTGATTTATCTAGAGGATGATTTAAATCACACTACAGAATGTTTTATTGATTTGCTCACTGAGGTAATGGACCATCATGCCCCTATAAGAAAGAGTACAGTTGGGGCTCGTCCATCTCCATGAATTGATGATGAACTGGGTGAGGCTTTTATCAAATAAATGTGGCAAAAGTCTTAGCAGCCAAATCAGAACTAGAAATTGATTAACAGAATTATAGAACATTACGTAATTAAGCAGTTAAATTGAATCGTAAGAAAAAAACATTATTTTACAACAATGCTTTTATTGATTGTAAAAATTATTCTTAAGAGGTATGGAATACAGTTAAGGGCTTACTTGGTACATCTATCTCATCATGCCCATCTAGTGTGGCGGGAGAACAATAAGAAAACCAGCTGATATTGCCAATCATTTTGCAGATTTTTTTACAAGGAAAATGTATTTACTGAGCAATAATGTAAACACACATTCTTCCAAACAAGCTACTGTCCAATGGATTGATGATCATATTATGAGCAACAAGACCTGCTCTTTTAGTCTATAAATGGTGTCAGTAGAGGAAGTGTTAAACCTATTGAAATCATTACCCAATGGTAAATCTACATGGACAATTTTTTACTTCGCTATGGTGCTCCCCAGATTGCAGCTCCACTAAAATACATATTCAATTGGTCACTGGAAAAGGCGATGTTTGCAAATGTATGGAAGCATGCTAAACTGTGTCCAATCCCGAAAGACAGCAAAGAACCCATTACTCCTGCCAATAGTCAACCAATTAGTCTACTCCCTTCACTCTGTAAGATACTGGAGGGTATTGTGAGTAGACAAATATGGGAGTACATGGAAAAGAATGATCTAATTACAGCCAATCATTCCATTACCACTGCATTGGTTGACATGACTGACCAGTGGCTCAATGCTATGGATAATGGCAGGTTTGTTGGTGTACTATTTTTAGATTTTAGTGCAGCATTTGATTTAGTGGATCATGAAATAATTTTGACAAAATTAGTGCATTATGGTTTTAAGGAGGTAGCATTGAATTGGGTACAGTCATATCTAACTGACAGGAAACAGTCCACCTATATCAATGGTTCATTTTCTTCCCCTCGTGTGTTATACTGTGGAGTACTGCAGGGCAGCTGCCTTGGGCCACTTCTTTATTTAATATATACCAATGACCTTCCTTATACCTTATCTGAAACTCAAGCTACTATATTTGCAGATAATACTACAATTTATACAGCAAGACAATCGGTTCAACAGGTGCAGCAAGCTTTACAAGGAGATTTGGAGAATATCAAGGAGTGGGTTTCCTGGAACAAACTTGTTTTAAACACCAAGAAAACCAAAGTTATGTTGGTCTGTTCCACTAGGAAAAGGCCAACACATCATGGGATACAATTAAGAACGGGAAGAGTACAAATTGAGGAAGTGGCAGAAACCAAACTACTAGGAGTGCAGCTAGATAACTGCTTATCATGCTCATCTCAAATAACATCTATGTAAAATAAATATTAAAACAGCATGCATGATCAGGAGGATAGCTAAATATTTACCAGGAAAGATTCTTAAGCAAATAACACAATCATTAATTGAGAGTCAGGTGAACTACTGTTCTGTGGTCTGGGGAAATGCATCAGCAAGTGAAGTTAGGAAGCTGCAGATTGCACAGAACAAAGAGGCAAGGATTGTTTTAAGGTGGAGATATGGTTCTTCTGTTGCAGTCATGCGCAATGTTCTTGGTTGGTCATCAATCAACAAGATAATTGAAAAAAGCATGCTTATTTTATTTCATAATATGCACCATTTAAAACTGCCAAACTCTATTCACAACGGTATTCAGTTGGTAAGAGACAGACATTCAGTAAATACTAGGAATAGATTGTCCACCAATCTATGTGTTATCCAGACAGAAAAGAGAAATAGGCTAAATAACATTTCAATTTCGAGCAATAAAGAAATGAATAATTTAACTGAGCAAACCAGAAACCTTTCAATATATAAATTTAAACAATACTTTAAAGCCATTTAAATATAATACATAGGAAAGTTGTGCTGGACTATGGTAGATGAAGAATCAATCTATCTTTATAGACTGTTAGAGTATTTATCTGGTCAATATGTTAGTATATTATGTCTGTTTGTAACAGTGTGTTATATGTGAAAATGTGTTCGTATTATAAATTGTATTTTAATGTTTAAGGACTCTTGGAAGATTAGTCCAAATGAGGACTAAAAGAGATCCAAATCAAATCTCTTAAATCCCTTCTAGAGCACTTGCTCAAAGACCTCCTTCCTCCACTAGGAGATACTGATGTGGCCTTCTGCTCTCCATCTGTCAGAGCCATTGTGAGTCTGACCACCCGCTTCTTCTTCACATACAGGCCAGCTCAGCTCAGTGTGTTCTAAGCCTCTCTCCAAGATCTGCCAAGGAGTAGTCAATCTCTTCACGCGAGTGATGGCCAAAGAATTGGCAGAAACTCTGCCTCAGACTTCTGGGCTCCTGATTCCTGATGCGAGGCCGACTGGTGAATCGTACCTCTCTTCCAACAATGAGAGCTGTAAAGCAACTGTTTATTGTACTAACCCAGTTCTTGCGCTCAAAAAGATTCCACAGGAGAAGAAACATGATCCCAACCAGAGTGAGCGATCCAGTGGTTCCAGGGTTCAGGCCGTCGCCAATCCTAGCCTCCCGACAGCCAAACCAGGGACAACTGAGGAGAGCAAGAAGATGTGCTTTCTTCAAAGGCTTCGGAAGATCAGCATCAAGACAAAGGCAGTGTATAGTGTCTTTAGGAAATGGCGTACATTTCCTTTGATTATCCAGAATGTGTTCACATTGTGTGTATGTAATCCGTACGGGTAACTGATGATGTTACAATTAATTAAGTCAAAAGAAAAGGTAAATTCGGGAAAAAAATAAGAATAAATTGTCAGGTTATATTATATGTTAATTGTCTTCCTCTGTTTACATGTAAACAATCAGAGTGGCAACAAAGTGTATCCATGCCCCTGCTGTTGAGGTGGACTATAACAGTGAATATCAGTATTGACCTCTCTCTCTTTGTGGCAATATTCTCTACATGCACATACAATAGGGACCATATTCAAAATGTCTTACCATCCTGTGGTGTGGTGGTGATGTTTAATGAAATGAATACTGAAAATAACACAAAGAGTGGTAGTGTTAACATTCATTTCAAACCCTAAAAAAATTACCACCTTCATCTGATCATCTGTCCAGGTGCAATACATACAGTATTTGCTTGACTGATATTCTAAAGAAATGTTCTGTTTTCATTCTCCAGGGCTACAACACAACAGACGACACCAGCACTTGAAGAGAGTTTTTCCCGTGTATCAAAAATGGTCCACCACCCAAAGGACATCCAGCCGACTTGACACAACTAAGGGAAGCATTGGAGTCAACGTGGGCCAGCATCCCTTTGGAACACTTTCGACACCTTCTAGTCCATACCCGAACGAATTATGGCTGTTCTGAGGGCAAAGGGGGGGGGGGGGGGGGGGGGTCCGTATTAAAGTGTTCCTAAAGTTGATCGTTTATAGCCGGTGTCATGTCTTGGACCCTACCATTATTTGTCAGTGTCTTATGGATGCATTTGGATATGCGTGCACATGGAGGTGAGTATGGGAATGGACATTTGTCTAGGCTGGTGGATGTGTGTCTGCTTGTCCGCGCGCATGGACATGGGCTCAGTAGGACCGAGGGTAACGTGGCTCCTTAGGTGTCTGAACGTTTTTGATAATAGATAGATACTTGTGTGTGAGTGGATCTCTATGTATTTGAAGGGATGCTGTTGTTCTGAATGTGACTTGGGTCTCTGCACTCTATTCAGCATTGATGTTGACTGATGTATGAACTTTCCTGCAACAACAACAAGATATCTTTCCTGCAACAACAACAACAAAAAAAGTACCCTATCGTCATCCTTGAGTAAAAGTAATGATTCCGTCATAGAAAATAACTCAAGTAAAAGTGAAAGTCAACCAGTAGAATACTACTTGAGTAAAAGTCTAAAAGTATTTGGTTTTAAATATACTTAAGTATCAAAAGTAAATGTAATCACTAATATATACTTAAGTATCAAAAGTATGTCATTTCTAATTCCTTATGTTAAGCAAATCAGATGGCACCATTTTCTTTTCTTTTTTCCACAGATAGAGAAGCATGTGTGTTTAGTGAGTCTGTCAGTAGGGATGTCCGTAGGGATGTTCTCTTGATAAGTGTGTGAATTGGACCATGTTCCTGCCCTGCTAAGCATTCGAAATGTAACGAGTTCTTTTGGGTGTCAGGGAAAATGCATGGAGTAAAAAGTTAACTATTTCCCTTGGGAATGTAGTGAAGTAAAACGTTTATTTTTTTTTATTTTTAAATAAAGTACAGATACCCCAAAAACCTACTCAAGTAGTACTTTCAAGTATTTTTACTTAAGTACTTTACAACACTGGCAATTAATGTAGGAATGACAATTGAAAACAGCGAGTGTCTTGAAAATACTGTTTCATCCAAGTCTGGAATTGTTTCCTTTTTGAAGGACATTTGTGTGCCTGGCATAGTATCCATACAAAGATTAATTAAAATGTATGACTATTCAGTCAGGAGTACACGCTGGAACAAGGGAGATACTGTACAGTAGGAGTTACTCCCTGTTACTCCCCTAGATCCTGCCATACTGGATTGTGAAAAGGGAAGAACAACTGGTTCAACACTTACATACAGTAGCTATGCATTGAGTTTGTCCTTCAACCAGGAAATATTAGGCCAGAAACAGAACTACATCAAGCTGACCTGTCTGTTGTATTACTGAATAACCTGGATGCCGCTGCTTCTGTTTTAGTTGTCATGTTTGTCATGACAACAAGTTGAAAGGATCGCTACAACGGAATCACTGGCACCCAGGCAAGTGTTTACAATCAACTGGAACCGTGAGCTCAAGGTTTGACTAGCCAACTGAGCACGTTATGTTGTTACCTGGAATTTGGATACAGTATTATGTAATATAGGAGGCCGCCACAGAAATAGACTCCGTGTCTCATTGTACAGTAGTACAGAACCGTATAGAGAAGGTAAAAAAATGTCATGAAAGGTTAGCATATTTTGATAGCGATTCAAACCTTCGGTAAACTAAACGGCGTAGAGTCAAGAGAGTTAAGAGACGGAAGAGCAGCTACTGCTGTGGATACATTCTCTTGTGAGTAGAACACTCATCCTTTGCTCTTTCTCCTTTTGCTTTCCAACCTATTTTTTCTCATCTACTGTGCCTTCGGAAAGTTTTCAGAACCCTTGACTTTTTCCAGATTTTGTTACATTACAGGTTGGGTAAGTTACTTTCTACATGTAATCCGTTACAGTTACAAGTTAACGTAACTTTTGGATTACCCAAACTCAACAACGTAATCTGATTACATTCCGTTACTTTTAGATTACTTTCCCCTTAAGAGACATTAGAAGAAGACAAAAATGTATGTCACCAATTGAACAACATCTATTGCAGGATAAATCAATGTTAAAGTTTATATAGCTGGCCATATATGGATGCTAAATTTTACTTTATGGGTTGGGTATGTAGGCTTCTTCTAACCCATCGCTTTCTACTACATATAATAATACCATTAAATTATATCTTCACATTAAAAAACAAAGTCTATCAGAATTCCAGTCATTCCAATAAATGTTATACCCCTTGATCTTCAAGAATAGAACTTGGAAATATGGAAGTATAGATTGGCCAAATTGTTTTACCTGAGCATGACCCCAAATGTAAGGACGTATTAGCCAGCCCTACTCTGTTGTTTATGATTTTGTTGTCATGGAGGACTGATTGGGCTCATTGATTCGAGTTGAAAAATAAATGCTGCGCTCATGGAATTGTATGCTTTGTCAAGAGTGTGCAAAACTGTCATCAAGGCAAAGGGTGGCTACTTTGAAGAATCTAAAATATAAAATCTATTTTGATTTGTTTAACACTTTTTTGGTTACTACATTATTCCTTATTTGTTATGTCATTGTGTTGATGTCTTCACAATTATTCTACAATTTAGAAACAAGTCAAAATAAAAAATACCTTTGAATGAGTAGGTGTGTCCAAACTTTTGACTGGTACTGTATGTATAATTTATAAATCCAAGAATGGATGAAGCAACTACAGAATGCCCCTTTAAGTATATCAAACGTGTGCGAGTTTGAGCATGTGTACATTAGGCCTATGGATATTTTAGTTTTTATCAGCATGAATTAGACTGAGCAATAAAAGCCCCACTTTTATTCCATAGGCTTGGATCCGCACTATGCAGCTGTTGTAAGAGCGCATTTTTCACTGGCTGTCCACTGGTTTCAAAAACAATGATTGATAGGCAGTTTAAACTTCTTCAATTCAACCATTATTGGGTTCAAATACACATTTAGATTTGTGAACAGCCATCCACAACAACCACAAGGCGCAAATAGCTAAGTGAGAGAGCATCAGTGTGATTCCCATCAATGCGCTATGTAGATATCAATAATAAGTGATATCCGTATCGCCGTAGACTACACCACTACTGTCAACTTTACCTCCAAGCGTTTATTCAAATTGGATAATCTTTGGATGCCGACAGCAGTCGCACCATTGGAAGACATAACTTGGACTGCAGCCTACAAACGTATATTTCTGCTCTTTTCCCGCGATCCATCAAACACATTTGATGTAACATCATATTGGTCTCTGACTTCTGATCAGACTCGTTCAGGTGGAACAAACATAAACTTGCACCATTTTTCAATGCTGATTTGAATGTCATTGAGAAAACAGAAAAGTGTCAAATATTTTATTGCGAAAACATCCTTTCTAAATGTAAAAGTAATCATCTAGCATTTTAAAAGTATCGGTAATCTGAATACAATATTTTTGCTGGTAATGTAATGGATTACAGTTACCGGTTTTTGCACATGTAATCCATTACTCCCTAACCCTGATTACAGACTTATTCTAAAATCGATTAAATACAGAAAAAATCCTCAGCAAATCTACACACAATACCCCATAATGACAAAGCAAAAACAGGTTTTTAGAAATGTTTGCAAATTTACATAAGTATTCAGACCCGTTGCTATGAGACTCGAAATTGAGCTCAGGTGCATCCTGTTTCCATTGATCATCCTTGAGATGTTTTTACAACTTGGAGTCCACCTGTGGTAAATTCAATTGATTGGACATCATTTGGAAAGGCCTGTCTATATAAAAGGTCCCATAGTTGACCGTGCATGTCAGATAAAAAAAAAAAGAGTTGTGTCGAGGATCAGATCTGGGGAAGGGTACCAAAACATTTCTGCAGCATTGAAGGTCCCCAAGAATACAGTGGCCATCATTCTTAAATGGAAGAAGTTTGGAACCACCAAGACTCTTCCTAAAGCTGGCCACCCGACCAAACTGAGCAATTAGGGGAGAAGGGCCTTGGTCAGGGAGGTGACCATGAACCCGATAATCTGATATAGCTCTAGAGTTCCTCTGTGGAGATGGGAGAACCTTCCAGATGGACAACCATCTCTGCAGCACTCCACCAATCAGGCCTTTATGGTAGAGTGGCCAGATGAAAGCCACTCCTCAGTAAAAGGCACTTGGAGTTTACCAAAAGGCACAGAAACAAGATTCTCTGGTCTGATCAAACCAAGACAAACTCTTTGGCCTGAATGCCAAGCGTCACGTCCGGAGGAAACCTGGCATCATCCCTACGGTGAAGCATGGTGGTGGCAGAATCATGCTGTGGGGATGTTTTTCAGTGACTGGGAGACTAATCAGGATCGAGGGAAAGATGAATGGAGCAAAGTACAGAGAGATCTTTAATGAAGTCCTGAGCGCTCTGGAGCAGGTTCTCAGACTGGGGTGAAGGTTCACCTTCCAACAGGACAACAGCCCTAAGCACACAGCCAAGACAATGCAGGAGTGGTTACGGGACAAGTTCCTGAATGTCCTTGAGTGGCCCAGCCAGAACCTGGACTTGTACCCGATCGAACATCTCTGGAGAGACCTGAAAATAGCTGTGCCGCAAAGGTCCCCATCCAACCTGATAGGTCTTGAGAGGATCTGCAGAGAAGAATGGGAGAAACTCCCCAAATACATGTGTACCAAGTTGTAGCATCATACTCAAAAAGATTTGAGGCTGTAATCACTTCCAAAGGTGCTTCAACAAAGTACTGAGTAAAGGGTCTGAATACTTATGTACATTTTATATATCCATTTTCTATAAATTAGCAAAAATATCTAAAAACCTGTTTTTGCTTTGTCATTATGGGGTATTGTGTGTAGATTGATGCGGGGGGGGGCAATTTAATACATTTTAGAATAAGGCTGTAACATAACAATGTGGAAAAAGTCAAGGGGTCTGAATACTTTGCGAAGTGGAAAGTGTGGCCTATGTCAAAAACTGCTCTAGATGCGCAGTATTGTTTTATATCTTTGTCGCCAAAGAACCATCTCTAAGGGGAAAAAATTATGTCAAGCCCATTGAAACACATTTTATGTATTGTTAGGTCCTAATTATTAGAATAAGAACTTGACGGACACTGTGAAACTTAAACCAAGTTTATTAATCCCAGAGGATCGAACAGCTGAATCGACAAAAACATGTTTCCTCCTGTGGTAGTATACATACCCCACTTTGGGTGGAGTTTCCTCCTTATAGCAAAACATTGTATGTTTATCGCTAGGCAGGAAGCTAAGTGATATGGGCAATAAACGGTTCCTTCCCTTATAAGTACTGCCACATGTGACCGCTTTCCCTGTATTTAGCCCCTCCCAAGCTTAATTATGGCACCCCTCATGCCTCTATTCTAACTAATGCTTAATAATATAACTAATGATTAATAATAGTTAAAGCTCAGAAATCCAAACCCATAAGTATATAGCTAACAATAATAGTTGTTTTTTTGTTGTTTGATTTGACAAATTAATCAATAGCATTTCGCCATCAAATCCCCTCAAATACATTAGAGGGATATGCCTCTGCCCCTGACAATGTGAGTGATAGAGTGCAAGTTTAAATTCTGTTACACACTCTTTCTCTCTTTGTCCTCAGCATTGTAAAATCTAAATAGCTCTGCAGATGTGATGGAAACATTGCATATCCTGGTCTGGCGTATTTGTCTGATCCTGGCCCTCTGTGAGTTTTTTTTTTGTCAGTAAGATATTGCAGTGCAAAAATAACTTCATGGTACAGTAATGTGTACATAAGACGTACAGTAATTCCTTGTCTATCTTTCCTCAGTGCCCCACTCACACCAATGCCTGTCAGTGCATTTCCAGAACAAGGGTCTCCTTTATGTGGCTCTGGGGAGAGACCTGGTCCTGCGGGCCCAGTTCCAGATTACACCAACAGAGAAGATCGTCATGGTGATTTGGGACTACGAGACTGAGAAGGGTCAGGGACAGGTCAGGCTGGCCAATCACCAAGCTGCACCTGGCAATCCAACAGACCAGAAGGGGGCCTTATTTAGGGTGGAGAATATAAGTTCATCTAACTATGGAGTCTACGTCATCACTGTGACTGACCAGATGGGGAACGAGCAATCAGCAAATATACTTGTTAGAGAGATTGGTGAGAAACAGCTACACCAATAATTCAAGTAACTACCTAGATTTAGTTTGGGTCAAATACTGTGCAAACTAAAAAGTCACATTACCTTGACATTAGCCTCGGTCACAGGCTTTCACCTCACCTTCCGAACAATGTGAGTGAAGCCTGGGTGCCGAGGCTACCCTTATGTGCAGAACTACATAAGGACGCAATAACCAATATAACTATATTTGGACTATTTGTTCTGCATAACTTTTTCTCTCCCTCCCTCTCGCCTAGTTGCTGCTCCTGTGGCGTCTCTGTCCCTCCAGTGTGAGGTGGCCAATGACAGGGCACAGTGGGACAGCCCAGTGGTTTCCTGGTTGGTGGATGGGGTAGAGGTCTCCAATCAGACAGCCAATCTCTCTGCAGATGGCAGGAACCTCTACGTCTCTGGAATGAAGGGCCACAACTACACCTGTGTGGTCAACAGCAGTCTGGGGACTAGTGTTACAAACTACATCACTGGTATACATGCATTATGATGATTTATTATGACTATTTTGAGTTATTTTTGTCTTTCATGCTTCTTTGCTGTGGCCTAGATTCTCCTACACCATCCCAAAGTAACCAATCCTGTGAGATTTGGTGTGTTGTAATATTGGCCACTGTCATCATCATCATCATCATCATAGTGATTCTAAAAAAATGTGGATGTCTCTCCTGGTAAGATTACACAACATCTCCCCGGCTTGTCTTTTACAGTAATACATTAATAAAATACCCAGTATTCTGTTTGGTACGCATACACTTTTCACATTGCTGTGTGTTATTAACAGGAGATGCAAACAGCAGAGGACGAATGGGATTATATGACCTTAGGAGGTCCCTCGGGTTCCATTATCCGTCTTATGACACTTTGTTATACACTGCACAATCACACAAGTCTTTGGCATAGATGGGCACCTGCGGAGATGGTATGATATGAGAAGTTTAATGTAATATTCTATTGCAGCAAGTCACTCTACCAGACACCAGTGATCATTCCTATTAAGAGCTGTGGCCCTATTCCGCATCAATAAAATATATTGATATGCCTTTTTATCAAATTAAATTGTATTGGTCACATACACATGTTTAGCAGATGTTATTGTGGGTATAGTGAAATGCTTGTTATTGGTGTATGTATATGCTGATTTGTGGTATTTATTGATGCAGTGTCCACACGTATATTTTGACTTATTATACCTTTGTATCTTTTTGTTAAGTACTGTATGCCATCACATCTACAACTTAAACTTAAACCTACTTTTGTGATGGCTATGTATGATATAAAGCAAATGGAAAAAATGCGCACTTTGCTACACTTCCATAGGAGACAGTGAAGAGACAAACTCAGCAAAAAAAATAAACCTCTCACTGTCAACTGCGTTTATTTTCAGCAAACTTAACATGTGTAAATATTTGTATGAACATAACCAGATTCAACAACTGAGACATAAACTGAACAAGTTCCACAGTCATGTGACTAACAGAAATGGAATAATGTGTCTCTGAACCAAGGGGGGGGGGGGTCAAATTCCAAAGTAACAGTCAGTATCTGGTGTGGCCACCAGCTGCATTAAGTACTGGAGTGCATCTCCTCCTCATGGACTGCACCAGATTTGCCAGTTCTTGCTGTGAGATAATACCCCACTCTTCCACCAAAGCACCTGCAAGTTCCCAGACATTTCTGGGGGGAATGGCCCTAGCCTTCACCCTCCGATCCAACAGGTCCCAGGCGTGCTCAATGGGATTGAGATCCGGGCTCCTCATTGGCCATGGCAGAAAACTGACACTCCTGTCTTGCAGGAAATCACGCACAGAACGAGCAGTATGGCTGGTGGCATTGTCATGCTGGAGGGTCATGTCAGGATGAGCCTGCAGGAAGGGTACCACATGAGGGAGGAGGATGTCTTCCCTGTAACGCACAGCGTTGAGTTTGCCTGCAATGACAACAAGCTCAGTCCGATGATGCTGTGACACACCGCCCCATGACGGACCATGAAGGACCCTCCACCTCCAAATTGATCCCGCTCCAGAGTACAGGCCTCGTGTAACGCTCATTCCTTTGACCATCAATGCGAATCCGACCATCACCCTGGTGAGACAAAACCACGACTCGTCAGTGAAGAGCACTTTTTGCCAGTCCTGTCTGGTCCAGCGATGGTGGGTTTCTGCCCATAGGCGACGTTGTTGCCGGTGATGTCTGGTGAGGACCTGCCTTACAACAGGCCTACAAGCCCTCAGTCCAGCCTCTCTCAGCCTATTGCAGACAGTCTGAGCACTGATGGAGGGATTGTGCGTTCCTGGTGTAACTCAGGCAGTTGTTGTTGCCATCCTGTACCTGTCCTGCAGGTGTGATGTTCGGATGTACCGATCCTGTCCTGGTGTTGTTACACGTGGTCTGCCACTGCGAGGACGATCAGCTGTCAATCCTGTCTCACTGTAGTGCTATCTTAAGCGTCTCACAGTACAGACTTTGTAATTTATTGCCTTGGCCACATCTGCAGTCCTCATGCATCCTTGCAGCATGCCTAAGGCACGTTCACGCAGATGAGCAGGGACCCTGGGCATCTTTCTTTTGGTATTTTTCAGAGTCAGTAGAAAGGCCTCTTTAGTGTCCTAAGTTTTCATAACTGTGACCTTAATTGCCTACCGTCTGTAAGCTGTTAGTGTCTTAACGACTGTTCCACAAGTGCATGTTCATTAATTGTTTATGGTTCATTGAACAAGCATGGGAAACAGTGTTTAATAATAAACCCTTTACAATGAAGATCTGTGAAGTTATTTGGATTTTTACGAATTATCTTTGAAAGACAGGGTCCTGAAAAAGGGACAGTACATTACTGTATTCATACGTGGTACAGGAAATGTAAAACATTTTTTTTTAAAGTAATAGCTTGATATTGTTGTAGAAAAATCCATCATCATAACCTGAATAATAATGGAAAACCACCACCAAACTACAAAACACATTTTTGAACACAGCATTCCAACATGGTTAACTTTCCCTTGAGAGAATGCTATTCTAATTTCATTTACTTTTCTATTTGCTTATTGTGTTCAACCCTTGGTGTCAAAGTATGTGTCCGGACAATATGATTTGTTGCATTGGCATTTGAGAGGGTGCTTGGACACAAATAGATGGAGGGGGGGAGGAGTGATAATCAGTGTGATAATTTTATAACAAAATACAATAGAATCCGCTTGTTTAAACACAGCTGAGTAGTGGCACTTATTGTACAGGAAAGGGAAAGAGGAAATTGCACAGCTTGAAAACAAGGTGACGTCTAAGTACCTAACTGGCTGGACCTCACACAGGGAAGGGCTGAGAGTACAAAGTCCTGCACCAGACTACAATCTATCAGAGCAACTTTTCGTTCACTCCAGCCTCTTTCTTTGGGTTGTCTTTGATGGTTGACATTTTTCTGTTCCATCTGCGTAAGGATTTTTTTGTTTTTATATTGTAAAACTGCATCCAAGCTTCCTGGCGTGCTGTGCCCTACCCCTTAAAAGTGGGCTTCCTTTTGAATGAATGCACCTCCTGCCACTTCCAGACTCATAATCTCTGACTCATAATCCATTGTACAGCTGGGAAGGTAAGTGCATTTCAAACTGCTGCTGACTTTGATCCAGTGCAGGTCATTGTCTATGCACAGATATAGACCAGTTCCTTAAGGCAAGCTACTAAGTCAGACTTTGAAAAGGAAGTGAAACAATGACCTCTTCTTTGGAAAACTGGGTCTCTATCGGTGTCTTATCAGAGAGGTCATGGGAACCATCCAAGACAAACGTCCTCTGTCTGTTATTCCTCTCTCTCTCTCTTTCTCAGTCTCAGACTGTCTGTCAGTCTGTTATTCTCTCTCTCCCTCTCTCTCTCAGGTGCCATGAGGCTGCAACACTGTCTCTCCTGGAGCCTCTCTTTGCTACCGCTGCTCTTGTGTAAGTGCTTCTGTGCAACATGATACACTATGTAAAAATGTCACACTACTGTATCTAAGTGTATTGGTGCAACCAGGCGCAGTGTATTTGACTGCTCTATTTGACCATTTGTGTATGTTGTATTTACCATATTAGTATTGGACTGATACATCATCAGTAGTCTCACGCGACAGCCTTAACATGTGGTTCTGTGTGTTGAGATTACATGTTTTCCAGTTTGTGTGTGATATACTGTCTTCAGTGCACAGTACTATTGTATATGTCTAGACCGAGCCAAGGAGCGTGCAGCTCTGGTCATCTGAGGTGATTGAGACAATAGAGTGTGTTTCAATCTGCGTCTTCTGAGGAAATGGTGTCTTTCCCTGTAAGAGATGTAAACTTCCCTTTGTGTTAGACGGAGGTTTCCACAGAGGGTTAGTCAAGTAACAACAAAGCTTGACAAACATCACATCAGGCAGAACTATCATGTGCTCTCAGTTACTGTTTGACTACCCGATGAAAGTCCTCTTCACTTCATACTAAATACAAATGTAAGAAATCATGAGCTAAGTCATGAAAAACATAGAAACCAACCGTATCAGTGGTTAGCAGTGGAGGCTGGTGTCATTTTAAATCGGAGGACAGGCTCATTGAAATGGCCATTCACTCCACTCCTGCCATTACAATGAGCCCTTCCTCAAATGTTTCTCTCCATCAGGCTCCAACGAAGGCTGGTAAGGTATTGATATCCAATCACCACAGGCAATACAATAGCGTATGCTCATGTTTCTGTCCCCAGTGTCTTGTGGGTACCAGTGCGTGTCGGTCCACTTCCAGACCCCGCAGCCGGTCAATGTACTCCCAGCCGGACGTCTAGTTCTCCAGGTCCAGATCGACCGCGGTCCCAAAGAAAAGATCTCCATGATAACCTGGGAACGGGAGCCAGAGAACGCAAAGACTCCAGGGAATCCTGGGAAGGTGACGTTGATTACGTTCCCCGGTCAAGGAAAACGCTTGGACGGGCGTCTGAGTTTGGAGGAGCAGGGGTCAATACTGAAGCTGGAGGGCTTTGGCGTGGCGGACAGCGGGGTGTACATCGTGACCGTCACTGACCAGGCTGGCATCAAGACCGCTGGACAGTGTACCGTCAAGGAGTACGGTACGACGGTCAACATGGTCTAAGTAGAATATATCAATAGTGACATTTAACCGTCGTTCTATGTCACCTATGCTGACGTATTACTTAAAATGCCACTATAATGACGTGTTAGTTATGTGACAACACAGACTGTCTGATTACGTTGCCGTTTTGAATACATTCCTAGATATTCCTTCCTGTCCTCTGGAGTTATGTTCTTATAGACGATTAACTGTTGGGTCAGTTCTGCCTAAGCTCATTCTTTGTCTTTATAATATAAATGTATGCTTCACTGCAGTCCAACACTCAACTTTGAGTCGGTAATATTTCAGTTTATCAGTCCAACGACCGTCTCGCACAATCCCTCTTCAATAGTTCCAAGCGCTATATTTTTCTCTGTCAAATGTCTTCTCTCTAAGTTTCTGATCTGTTTTCCTCCTCACAGCCTCATACTTCTCAAGTCACCGCCACCAAGCCTCAGTAGACAACACGCTCAACTCACACTGTTACTTCATGACGCAACCACCCTCTGTCTCTCTCTTTCTCCTCTTCGAGACAATTTTCAGTTCCAACTTCCAAATCTGACCTTTCTCACACCTGGTCTCATTCTCTTTTCTCTGTCTCTTGTCTTTCCTCTCAGAGGCTGTGCACCACCCCTCAGTGAGAGTGAACGTGTCCCACTCCTCCCTGTTCTGTGTGGAGACCTGGGGGACAGACCTTAAATTCAGCTGGCTCCACGAGCGGGCAGCCATCACCGATGCTGTGGGACACGTGTCGCCTGATGGGAAGACCCTGTTCGTCTCCTCTGCCCCCATCTGCGGTCACTTCACCTGCATGGTGAGCAACAAGCTGGGCCACAGCTCTGCCACCTACACAGCAGGTATGGAACCCCACGCACTAACTAACTAAGCCCATCTGTCTCTCAGTCTCTACACAAACCCCATCTGTCTCTCATGCCTGATTCACACTACAGGGCCAAACCGAGCCAAGCCAAGCTGCAGTGGCACGGCCTGGTTTCGCATCCACCATACTGTTTTTGATGGAACCGTGCTAGAAATAATAATGTTGGCCCTATAGTGTGATTCAGCCATCTGTCTGTTAGTCTCTATGCCAGTGTACCCACCCTGGTCATGCAGGGCTACAGTGTATGCAGACTGTTCTTCTAGCTAGCTAGCGCAGCTCAAGGCTGAATCAGATGTGGTTGTGCTAGGTTGTAAGAAAGCCCTGCAAACCCTGTAATTCTCCAGGATCAGGGTTGGTGACCAATGTTCTATGTAATAGTACTAAAAAGCATGGGTAAGAAATCTCATATCTCCTTGACAGACAGAACAGGTAGGTAACTTTTCCTCAAAGGCAATGCTGAATGCAGAAACAGTCGATGCCCAAGCTAGTGCCCACACCATTCATATCCATTGAATGTACAGCCTCTCTGTGAGTGTGAGTGGTATGCCCTATGTATCGTTCATGTTAATACTGTGTGTACAGTGTCCATATTTCGAGAGCCAAGTCCGAGTGACTCCGAGGCTGTCCTATGGAGACCATAACATGTCCCCATATTGTCGTGACCTTGTACTGTCTGGTCCGTCAGAGCCGTGTGAGAGAGAGGGCAAGAGGACCACGGTGGCGGTGGTCTCGCTCGTCATCCTGCTGGTCTGTGGAGCAGCGCTCGCTTTTCTACTGTGGAGGTACAACACACACTGACACCCTAGTCATGCGGCGCAGATACACATTTCATTTTGAGCTACGGTACATACTGTAAGATAAAGCCATACATAGCAAGGACACGGAGGTCGCTGACAGACTGCAGAATGGGAAGAGAGAATGGATGGGCACCTCAAAATGGGAAGCTACAATATCACATCAAGGCATTGCACGCTTGACATTGTCAGTTGATATTACAATTATTTTGTTTATTCTATCAGTACAATATAGGGTGGCAGGTAGCCTAGCGGTTAAGAGCGTTGGGCCAGTAACCAAAAGGTCGCTGGTTCGAATCCCCGAGTCGACTAGGTGCAAAATATGCCGATGTGCCCTTGAGCAAAGCACTTAACCCTAATTGGACCTGTAAGTCACTCTGGATAAGAGTGTCTGCTAAATGACTAAAATGTTAAAAATTTACAGTGTGTTGTTGTATTTACACATATTAGAGTTTCTGTTGGTTTCTGTTTAGGAGACACAGGCGATACAGTAACAGAGGCGAGAGGCTTCAGGAGGATTTTGAGGACAACTTGTAATGGTGAACCATTGATTACAGTACCCAAGTACTTTCGCTACACTCCCCTACTCAAAGATGGACTCATAAAAGGACAGTAAGTGTACAAAACACTTTGGGAGGAGCTTCCTTCCCTGTGAGCAGCATGACCTTTCAGTGCATTGGAACAATGTGGAGAGTGAACTGCTTGTTGGCCAATTGACGAGTTCTAAAAATGGAAAGAGCAACTTTTGGTCAGTGTGTTGCCTGTTTTTGTCGTAGCTATCATTTTTACACCGCCTCTCATTGTACTGAACTACACATGCTATCATTTCTACACCGCCTCTCATTGTACTGAACTACACATGCTATCATTTTTACACCGCCTCTCATTGTACTGAACTACACATGCTATCATTTCTACACCGCCTCTCATTGTACTGAACTACACATGCTATCATTTTTACACCGCCCCTCATTGTACTGAACTACACATGCTATCATTTTTACACCGCCTCTCATTGTACTGAACTACACATGCTATCATTTCTACACCGCCTCTCATTGTACTGAACTACACATGCTATCATTTTTACACCGCCCCTCATTGTACTGAACTACACATGCTATCATTTTTACACCGCCTCTCATTGTACTGAACTACACATGCTATCATTTCTACACCGCCTCTCATTGTACTGAACTACACATGCTATCATTTTTACACCGCCCCTCATTGTACTGAACTACACTTGCTATTGTTTTTATATAACGCTCTAAAATAATTTGTTTTAAATTAAAAACAATTCCTTGTTTTGTAACTTTTGTATATTATAAACGTATTGTATATTTAGCTGTGTATTCTTTGTAATAAAAAGCACATTTTAAACTGTGTGAGGCTTTAGTTAAATTGATCGCTATTGTAAATCCACAATTCAGTCAGGGAATGGGAGTCAAAGTACAACCGCTCCAGACATAGTGGATTTCAAAATGATTTATGGCCATGAATAAAAGTGTGCGTGTGTGAGTTCATGTGTGTGTCCACCTCATCAGTACATCTCTCTGGTGAAGCCGGGCATGGGGACGGCTGTCTCAGCCTCAGACAGGGCCTCCAGGTGCTGGCGGATGAGGTCGCTGCGCTGCTCCAGCTCCAGGGCCTCCTGCTTCCTGGACAGGTCGTCTCCCATACAGGCTGTTGCTCCTCTAGGGACTGCAGTGAGTGCCTGGTACACAGGGTCACAGAACAGCAACACAGGGTTAGATGGTGTGGGGGGAGTCCTTACATTAAATGCCAATGTGTTATGAAAGTGAACACATCATATGTTCAATATGCTGTGAAAGAGTCATACGCGGCAGATATATGATGTGCTCACTTTCATAGCAACTCAATAACACATACAGCAGAATCTAGCCAAGTCTATGTGAGTGTAACACTATGGTGGCTCCCAACTGCTTAGCCTCTTCCACCAGTCCAGAGTGCACCTACAGAGATCACAGAGTCAAGGTATGGACACACATTATATACTGAACAAAAATATAAACGCAACATATAACAATTTCAATGATTTTACTGATTTACAGTTCATAGAAGGAAATCAGTCAATTGAAATAAATTCATTAATTTAAGGATTTCACATGACAGAGCAGGGGCGCAGCCACTGGGAAGCCAGGCCTATCCAATCAGAATGAGTTTTTCCCCACAAAAGGGCTTTAAACACTTTACTCCAGTGTTAAATTGCTAAATTGTAATTACTTCGCCACTACGGCCTATGTATTGCCTTACCTCCCTAATCTTACCTCATTTGCACACACTGTATATAGATTTTTTCCTATTGTGTTATTGACTGTATGTTTGTTTATTCCATGTGTAACTATGTGTTGTTGTTTGTGTCGCACTGCTTTGCTTTATCTTGGCCAGGTTGCAGTTGTAAATGAGAACTTGTTCTCAACTGGCCTACCTGGTTAAATAAAGGTGAAAAAAATATATATATATTAGACAGAAATATTCCTCAATTTTATCAGCTGTCCGGGTGGCTGGTCTCAGACGATCCCGCAGGTGAAGAAGCCTGATGTGGAGGTTACACGTGGTCTGCGGTTGTGAGGCCGGGTTGGACGTACTGCCAAATTCTCTAAAACAACATTGGAGGCGACTTATTGTAGAGAAATTAATATTAAATTCTCTGGCAACAGCTCTGGTGTATATTCCTGCAGTCAGCATGCCAATTGCACACTCCCTAAAAACTTGAGACATCTGTGCCATTGTGTTGTGTGACAAAAATACTCATTTTAGAGTGGCGTTTCATTGTCCCCAGCACAAGGTGCACCTGTGTAATGATCATGCTGGTTAACCAACTTCTTGACATGCCACACCTGTCAGGTGGATGGATTAACTTGTCAAAGGAGAAATGCTCACTAATGGGGATGTAAACACATTTGTGCACACAATTTGAGAGAAATAGATTTTTTAGCATATGGAAAATTTATGGCATCTTTTATTTCAGCTCATGAAACATGGGACCAACACTTCACATATTGCGTTTCGATTTTTGTTCAGTATCATATGACAAAAAGAGACATAGCTCCTTTTCCATGACAAAATCAACCTTTACCACAACTCAGGTCCTCTGAAGGGTCAATCTGTGCAGGCTTTCATAGAACAAAAGTCTGAACCTCCAAGACCAAAGAATACCCATTCTTGCTTCACAAGTTAGAATCAACCATAGAAATAGAATTAGTAAAATAGACATTACCATTCAAGTCAATTTCCCTTGACGTGGGCGTACTGTCAAATTGCCCTGGATTGAGGGGCTTTTTCCCCATTCCAGTAATTCTATTATTACGGTTCTACCTGATCTCTGCAGAGGTCCACTCCAGGCCTCGAGTTCCTATTCTCCAGCCTGGTATGGACCAGCTTCAGGGGGCACTCTGTAGGCAGCAGCTCCTGCTCCAGACAACAGATGCCCCTCAACAGCTCTGTGATCTCCTCTCTGGTCTGGTGGGACAGACAGAGCCAAAAGAGCACAGAGTCAGCACTGAGAAGCCCGGAGAAACCTCCCGCAGCTAAGAAGGGCCGTCTAGAATTGTCCTCTTTGCTTTCTATGCTAGTCAATACTATCTTATCACCATCTATGCTCTCTATGGTTCTAGCCTCAAGCTCTCACACAATAGCTGATTCATAAATTCCACTTCTTGTTCGGATCTACCGTACTGTATATATGACGTTACTGATCCATAACACATTCATGAGAAACCTAGGCGATCTGCCTTCCCTGCATTGACCCCAGTCTTATCTAATCTCTCCCCGTGCATTCCAGACACTGCTATTGTTATTGCCTTTGGAGTGGACTTCCTTACCAGGACTATAGGTATTCATGTCGATGGAGATGGATGGGGCCCAGCGGAGCTCTAACAAAGGAAAAAGGCTGTGCTGCACTGATTAGAAGGGAGATCAGCTTTAGGTCAGTGCGTGTCAGAGAGACGGGGGGAGGGCGGTCTAATGGGTTTAGTGGATGTATAGCATGAGAAGGACCCGGTGTAAGAGCTATGCATGTCATTAATGCTTAACAAGAGCATTTCTAAGGCTTAGCTCTGGATACATGGTAGTCTTCCCCAGGCCTCTATCTACATCTGTCCTCAATATCAATATTTAGTCAAAGCAGAATTGTTCATTTTGCATTGAAATACATTTTCCATTGTGTGCCCTAATGAACAGGACTCTGTACTCACAGCCGTGTGCTGCCAGCGCAGCTGACTGCAGGCCTGCTGGAGCTGGTGGGCACTCTTGCGCAGGTTGAACCCAGCAGTGATCCGCTGTCCCTCCAGGTCATTCTGGCTCTGAAGGGACATAAGAGATGGGGGCATCAGAGACCACACAGAGGAGAGAGATATAAGTAAGAGTCTTACGGTGCAGTTATAAGGAATATGGGGCCCGTATTCAGAAAGTCTCAGAGTAGGTATGCTGATATAGGATCAGTCCTGCCTTTTAGATCCTAATGAATAAGATGATATGGACCTGATCCTACAGTAGATTAGCACTCCTACTCTGAGACACTCTGGGAGAGGATGATGTTGCTATACTAAGTCAGTTACACTTCAGTTCATGGAAATGGCCACTCATGGCAGTTTTTTAAAGTAACAAGTCCTTAAAGCTTATCCCAAAAACATGCTTATGATGTTTTCAAAGGGGATGACAACGTCCTCTTCAGACTGTGTGAGGGAGAATACCAACAAGCCTCTGGAACACATTACAATCCCCTCGTGAAGATGATCTACAGCATTTATAGATCAGACTCCCCTTCCTGTTGAATGCTTCTGTACTGTATATCGATCAGGATGATATTCTTCGGATACAGTTTACACCGCTTCGGCCTGAGCCAAATAAAACAAGTGCTAACGCACGCCTTTAAAATAAACCCATATGTCCTCCTCAGCTTCAACAATCCCCTACACCAGTATTCCAAAACAACAGTTACTGAAGTCCACTTACTGGTGTCTTTGCAATACATTCTTGTCCATAATTATTGGCGTTCTTGATAAAGATGAGCAAAAAAGGCTGTTTAAAATAAATAATACAAATACTGAGCTATGGCGTATATGATATTTGACCATAGCACCGCCTGGAGTTTGATGAACGCCATTGGCACTTGAATTGGAACCGGTGCTATGGTCAGATGACATGAAAATAGAGCTCTTTGGGCACACACGCGAGCATATACAGAAGCATACAGTGCATTCGGAAAGTATTCAGACTCCTTGACTTTTTCCACATTTTGTTACGTTAAAGCCTTATTCTAAAATGGATACCAAAAAATAAATAATCAGTCTACTGTACACACAATATCCCATAATGACAAAGCAAAAACAGTTTTTTAGAAATCTTTGCAAATGTATTAAAAAAGAAAAGAACTGAAGAACTGAAATTTCAATAGCAATTACAGCCTCGAGTCTTCTTGGGTATGATGCTACAAGCTTGGCACACCTGTATTTGGGGAGTTACTCCCATTCTTCTCTGCAAATCATCTCAAGCTCTGTCAGGTTGGATGGGGAGCGTCACTGCACAGCTATTTTCAGGTCTCTCCAGAGATGTTAGATCGAGTTCAAGTCCGGGATCTGGCCACTCAAGGACATTCAGAGACTTATCCTGAAGCCCCTCCTGCATTGTCATGGCTGTGTGCTTAGGGTCGTTGACCTGTTGGAAGGTGAACCGTCGCCCCAGTCTGAGGTCCTGAGCGCTCTAGAGTAGGTTTTCATCAAGGATCTCTTCTTACTTTGCTCCGTTCATCTTTCCCTCAATCCTGACTATTCGCCCAGTCCCTGCCACTGAAAAACATCCCCATAGCATGATACTGCCACCACCATCCTTCACCGTAGGAATGGTGCCAGGTTTCCGCCAGACATGACACTTGGCATTCAGGCCAAAGAGTTCAATCTTGCTCATGGTCTGAGAGTCTTTAGGTGCCTTTTGGCAAACTCCAAGCAGGCTGTCATGTGCCTTTTACTGAGGAGTGGCTTCCATCTGGCCACTCTACCATAAAGGCCTGATTGGTGGAGTGCTGCAAAGATGGTTATCCTTCTGGAAGCTTCTCCCATCTCCACAGAGGAACACTGGAGCTTTGTCAGAGTGAACATCGGGTTCTTGGTCATCTCCCTGACCAAGGCCTTCTCTCCCGATTGCTCAGTTAGGCCGGGGGCGGCCAGCTCTAGGATACCTCTTGGTGGTTCCAAACTTCTTCCATTTAAGATTAATGGAGGCCACTGTGTTCTTGGGGACCTTCCATGCTGCTGAAATCTTCCCCAGATCTGTGCCTTGACACGAACCTGTCTTGACACTCTACGGACAATTCCTTCGACCTCATGGCTTGGTTTTTGCTCTGACATGCACTGTCAACTGTGGGACCATATATATATATATACTACCGTTCAAAAGTTTGGGGTCACTTAGAAACTTTGCTTTCATAAAAAAATCCTCCATTTGCAGCAATTACAGCCTTGCAGACCTTTGGCATTCTAGTTGTCAATTTGTTGAGGTAATCTAGAGATTTCCCCCCATGCTTCCTGAAGAACCTTGAACAAGTTGGATTGGCTTGATGGGCACTTCTTACAGTACGTACCATATGTTCAGCTGCTCCCACAACAGCTCAATATGGTTGAGATCCGATGACTGTGCTGGCCACTCCATTATAAACAGAATACCAGCTGACTGATTCTTCCCTAAATAGTTATTCCATAGTTTGGAGCTGTGCTTTGGGGTCATTGTCCTGTTGTAGGAGGAAATTGGCTCCAATTACAGGATATGGCATGGCGTTGCAAAATGGAGTGATAGCCTAACTTCAAGATCCCTGTACAAATCTCCCACTTTACCACCACCAAAGCACCCCCAGACCATCACATTCCCTCCATAATGCTTGACAGATGGCGTGAAACACTCCTCCAGCATCTTTTCATTTTTTCTGCTTCTCACAAATGTTCTTCTTTGTGATCCGAACACCTCAAACTTAGATTCGTCTGTCCATAACACTTTTTTCCAGTCTTCCTCTGTCCAGTGTTTGTGTTCTTTTGCCTATCTTAATATTTTATTTTATTGGCCAGTCTGAGATATGGCTTTTTCTTTGCAACTCTGCCTAGAAGGCCAGCATCCCGGAGTCGCATCTTCACTGTTGACATCGAGACTGGTGTTTTGCAGGTACTATTTAATGAAGCTGCCAGTTGAAGACTTGTGAGGCGTCTTTCTCAAACTAAACACTCTAATGTACTTGTCCTCTTCCTCAGTTGTGCACCGGGGCCTCCCACTCCTCTTTCTATTCTGGTTAGAACCAGTTTGCGCTGTTCTGTGAATGGAGTAGTACACAGCGTGGTACGAGATCTTCAGTTTCTTGGCAATTTCTCGCATGGAATAGCCTTCATTTCACAGAACAAGAATAGACTGACAATTTTCTCGTCATTTTGAGCCTGTAATTGAACCCACAAATGCTGATGCTCCAGAAACTCAACTAGTCTAAAGCACAGTTCTATTGCTCCTTTCAATCAGGACAACAGTTTTCAGCTGTGCTAACATAATTGCAAAAGGGTTTTCTAATGATCAAAAAGCCTTTTAAAATTATAAACTTGGATTAGCTAACACAACGTGTCATTGAAACACAGGAGTGATGGTTGCTGATAATGGGCCTCTGTACACCTATGTAGATATTCAATAAAACAAATCAACCATTTTCAGCTACAATAGTCATTTACAACTACTACACTGTATTTCTGATCAATTTGATGTTATTTTAATGGACAAAAAAATTGCTTTTCTTTAAAAAACAAGGACATTTCTTGGTGACCCCAAACTTTTGAATGGTAGTGTATACAGAAGAATGTGCCTTTCCAAATCATGTCCAATCAATTGAATTTACCACAGGTGGACTCCAATCAAGTTGTAGAAACATCTCAAGGATGATGAATGGAAACAGGATGCACCTGAGCTTAATTTCGAGTCTCATAACAAAGGGTCTGAATACTAATGTAAAATATGGTGGTGGATCTTTGATGTTATGGGGCTATTTTGCTTCCACTGGTACTGGGGCCCTTGTTAAGGTCGATGGCATCATGAACTTTTACCAAGTAATAAGTACCAGGACATTTTAACCCAAAACCTTTTTGCCTCTGCCAAGAGACTGACACTTGGCCGGAAGTGGATCTTCCAGCAAGACAATAACCCCAAGCACTAATCAAAATCCACAAAGAAATGGTTAATTGACCACAAAATCAACATTTTGCAATTGCCATCTCAGTCTATGGACATTTACATTAGTCATTTAGCAGACGGTCTTACAGCGAGTTACAGGAGCAATTAGACTTGAACCCCATTGAAAACCTGTGGTTGATTTGAAGAGGGCAGATGAAGGATATCGAGGATCTGGAAGGATTCTGTATGGAGGAATGGTCTAAGATCCCTCCCAACGTGTTCTCCAATCTCATAAAACATTTTGGAAAAAGGCTCAGTGTCGTTCCCCTCACAAGGGAAAGGTGCTAGAGTACTGAAAACAGAGGTGCCAATAATTTTAAACCCCATTTTAGTTTTTAGTTATTCCTTTTTGAACACAATCTCTTTATCTGAGCAATTGTATTAGTATAAAATAATACAATTTCCACCCCGAAAATGTGCATGCAATATTGCTCAGTAATAATGTAATTTATTTGGAACCGTTTTCCTGTATGTGGGTGGCAGAAATATTCACTCTACATCATATTGTTGCACTGTGCGCATCCTCTGAATTTATAGCTACCATTTGGAAGAGGGCGTGAAAGAGCCTGGCTGATTTTCTTTTGTGGCTGGCAGTTGGCATGAACCAATTTATTGCGTAAATTGCGACCTCTCCTATACACAATAAGTGGTGAATTTTTTAATTCAGCCGGCAAAGCTGGGTCCGATGATAAAATATGCCAGTGTTTCTTGACCACACCTCCCACTTTTCGTGAGTTCAAAGTATATGTGGTTGTGAACATTACGGAGTGTTCTTCAGCTTTAGCGGGTCTTTACACACTTTATTTGAATATTTATTAAATGCATATTGTTATATTTGGTAGCACTGATTTGTTTTTCCTGCGCCCCAACCCCTTTCGATGAGTGGAACGGATGTGGGTGGGGCTAGGTCTACATAAGGGTGCTAATTTTTTTTAAACTCACAAAAGCTCTGAAGAAGGCGGTGAGGACGATACGTAAGCTTATTAAAGATCAGTGAAACTATCAAGAGCAGTGTGCGGTTTTTCCTTCATATTGTTCAACTGTTACCATGCACCTGCAGATGTGTGAGTGCCTTCTGAATTTTGAATATTCATTTCTCTACCATAAGCCAACGTAATTTCTCTATTGGAGGCCAACGTCATTTTAGAGAATTTGGCAGTATGTCCAACCGGCCTCATAACCGTAGACCGCGACACGTTTCCACGACATGTAACCACGCCAGCCCAGGACCTCTACATCCAGCTTCTTCACCTGAGGGATGGTCTGCGACCAGCCCCCCAGACAGCTGATGAAAGTGTGGGTTTGCACAACAGAAGAATTTCTGCACAAACTGTCAGAGACCGTCTCAGGGAAGCTCATCTGCATGCTCGTCGTCCTCACCAGGGTCTTGACCTGACTGCAGTTCGTTGGTGTAACCGACTTCAGTGGGCAAATGCTTACCTTCTATGGCCACTGGCACGGTGGAGAAGTGTGCTCTTCACGGATGAATCCCAGTTTCAACTGTACCAGGCAGATGGCAGACAGGGTGTATGGTTTGCTGATGACAACATTGTGGAGGTGGGGTTATGTATGAGCAGGCATAAGCTAAGGACAACGAACACAACTGCATTTTATCGATGGCAATTTGAGATACCGTGACAAGATCCTGAGGCCTATTGTCGTTCCATTCATCCGATGCCATCACCTCCTGCATGATAATGCACAGCCCCATGTCGCAAGGATCTGTACACAATTCCTGGAAGCTGAAAATGTCCCAGTTCTTCCAAGGCCTGCATACTCACCAGACATTGAGCATGTTTGGGATATTCTGGATCGACATGTACTGCACGACAGCGTGTTCCAGTTCCCGCTAATATATAGCAACTTCGCAAAGCCATTGAAGAGGAGTGGGACAACATTCTACAATCAACAGCCTGATCAACTCTATGCAAAGGAGATGTGTCACACTGCATGGGGCAAATGGTGGTCACACCAGATACTGACTGGTTTTCTAAGCCAGCCCCTATTCCCAGTCATGTGAAATCCATAGATTAGAGCCGAATGAATTGATTTAAATTGACTGATTTCCTTATATGAACTGTAACTCAGTAAAATCTTAGAAATTGTTGCATGTTGCGTTTATATTTTTGTTCAGTGTTATATATATTTATTTTTCAAGTATTTTATTTTTATTCAAACGGGGCTAGCATGAAATGAGAGGGGAGACAGAGAAGTAGGGAGATGCAGAATAGGGTATGGGCTGGGATTTGTATCCACTCTGGCTAGACCAGCCTCCGGCACGTATAGAGTTTGAAATGGGCAGCAAGCGTATTATTAAATTGCTGTCCAAAAACACTTAGAAATACCAAACAACCCATTTTTTTTATTAGTTTGTTATGGGAGTTGTCCTATACGCCTAATGGAACCAATTTCTATACTGCATAAAACAGTCTCTGAGTGTACATCCACACATACTCTCTTCATGGTGTCCTCATGAGCCCCCACCTAGCCAGTTTCCCCAGTTTCCATTCCCCGACCCAGCCTTCCTATGCTATTAATAACATGTATCCCTCTCCTCCTCCCACAATACAGACAGTCCCACCCACACATTATTTTGTAGGAGTAGGTTGAAGTTGCCATTAGACACTGATTTAAGCTCAGTCTTGTGTTTTTACCTCTAATGGTTAATGTTAGTTTGGGGAGGGTAAACCGATCCTAGATCAGTCCTCTGCTACCTGTATCCTTGTATAGGTCATGGTCTCCCTCAGCTGTAGGGAAGCCTGCATCGCCTCCTCAGCCTGGGTCATGTTGTAGTGGGTGAACTGCACCGACTGCTGGTGTGTGGAGGCACTGCAGGGTACAAGACATAAATCAGCCACAGTTATACATCGGTAAGTACAGTACACTATAAGTACTGTGTTATAAATTAGAAAATGTTTTAGGTTTAGAGGATCAGAAGAGGTTTAGTGGTACAAAAGACCATACATCTAGATTTAGGTAAAGGCTGAGAATTTGTCTGCCATTGAGTGTTCTGCTTTCTTTGAGTGTTCTGCTATCTGAACACCGAAACAAATTATTTAGTGGTGACAATTATGAAAAACAAAATTCCTAGAAATATGCTAGAACTATACAGTATAATTTCACTCATGATTATCTCATTATCATCTCCTTTATTCTACACATGTTGACAAGGCACTATTCTGCTCCCGTCCTTACCTAGTGGGTACGTGGGTGGGGTCAGGCTTGAAGGATATGTCAGGTGACCTGTCTAAGTGACAGGCATGATTGGTTCACATCCAGGGCTTCACTCTTGTTGGTTAGGTCAAAGGTCAGCTGTTGGTGGGCTTCCTTGAGACAGCTTAAAATGAAATGGAATAAACTTTATTGATGCTACATTGTTAAGAAGGGAAATTAGATGCATCACCCCCATAGAACTATAGACAAACAAGCATACATCGGTAGAGATTCTATTAAATTACTAGAGGGGATATGTCAAACTCTCAAAGCTCCAGAACGGTATGATAATGGCAGGGAGAAATCCAAATGGACAGTAGAGGAATAGGTGATACTTTCCTGCTTTTACTTATGCAGGAAAATAAAAGAAAGGCATGTGATGTATCAGAAATTGTGTAATAGAATTGTCAACCTAAAATATTGTCATATAATTATGAATACAGTTTCTACGTGTTTTAGACACATTTTCTGTATAAATAGCCTCTAAAATATCATCAACTGATTTCAGCCAGTGTATGGCTGTGGATTGACTGCATTGTTTGTATGGATTATTGGCAGTTAATTTGTAAAAAGATTGGAATCATTCCAATAAAAGTGTCTGGCTAGTTAGCTAATGAAAATACTTTGAAGATAATCTTCAAACTGATTGCTTTCACAATATTTTAATCACAACACTGGCTGCCCAACTCCCTGACCAAAATGGCTGACCTTTTACACCGTCATAAGATAGTTCATGTCTATTCTAGTATTCTAAATACTAATTATAGGCATACATCAGCACACATAGGCTACAGAGCACAGTGGAATTTTAATGTTTCCTGTCAAATTTGCTGCAATACGTCTTCATGAAGCAATGGTGAAATTAAATGTAAGACCTCACACATGCCCCCAATTGTCAGTAGCATCCACCCGTTTCGGTTTCACATCGCATTATCCTTTATTTTTAAGAGCAACACAACTGTCTGTTTGATAGAAGCCCTTTATGTTCCATGGATCAATGAAACTATATCCTGAGACACATCCAAAGACCTACGGCAGTTAAATCTCTATCTTGGCTTAACAAAGCTGCTCGAAGGCCTTGTTGATGTGCTGCTGCAGCTCTTGCTGCGTGGTGGCAATCATCTGGGCCTCCCTCTTCAGATGGCCCTGCAGGGGGTCACTGACCAGCTCGCTCCCCCTGCGGGGCCTCTCTCTGGGTCAGACACTCCACTACCACTTCCAGGGGCACGGCCGTGTCAGCCAGGGCCCGCTCCACCTCTTCCTTCACCTGGGAGAGAGAGAGAGAGAGAGAAAGGGAGAGACAGACAGGGTTGACAATACAGTTTGTACTAAACGCCTGAAATACAGTGCTTTGCAAAAGTATTCATCCCCTTGATATTTTTCCTATTTTGTTGCATTACAACCTGTAATTTAAATTGATTTTTATTTGGATTTCATGTAATGGACATACACAAAATAGTCTAAATTGGTGAAGAGAAACAAATAGAAAAAAGGAAAGGTGGTGCGTACATAGATATTCACCGCCTTTGCTATGAAGCCCCTAAATAAGATCTGGTGCAACTAATTACCTTCAGAAGTCACATAATTAGTTAAATTAAGTCCACCTGTGTGCAATCTAAGTGTCACATGATCTCAGTATATACACACCTGTTCTGAAAGGCCCCAGAGTCTGCAATATCACTAAGCAAGGGGCACCAGCAAGCAAGCGGCACCATGGAGACCAAGGAGCTCTCCGAACAGGTCAGGGACAAAGTTGTGGATCGACATCAAGGTTGGGTTATAAAAAATGATCTGAAACTTTGAACATCCCACGGAGCACCATTGAATCCATTATTAAAAAATGAAAAGAATATGGCACCACAACAAACCTGCCAAGAGAGGGCCGCCCACCAAAACTCAGAGACAAGGCAAGGAGGGCATTAATCAGAGAGGCAACAAAGAGACCAAAGATAACCCTGAAGGAGCTGCAAAACTCCAAGCGGAGATTGGAGTATCTGTCCATAGGACTGCTTTAAGCCGTACACTCCACAGAGTTGGGCTTTACGGAAGAGTGGCCAGAAAAAAAGCCATTGCTTAAAGAAAAAAATAAGCAAACACATTTGGTGTTTGCCAAAAGGCATGTGGGAGACTCCCCAAACATATGGAAGAAGTTACTCTGGTCAGATGAGATCAAAATTGAGCTTTTTGGCCATCAAGGAAAACACTATGTCTGGCGCAAACCCAACACCTCTCATCACCCTGAGAACCAAATCCCCACAGTGAAGCATGGTGGCAGCATCATGCTGTGGGGATGTTTTTTGTCAGCAGGGACTGGGAGACTGGTCAGAATTGAAGGAATGATGGATGGCGCTAAATATAGGGAAATTATTGAAGGAAACCTGTTTCAGTCTTCCAGAGATTTGAGACTGGGACAGAGGTTCACCATCCAGCAGGACAATGACCCTAAGCATACTGCTAAAGCAACATGTGAGTGGTTTAAGAGGAAACATTTACATGTCTTGGAATGGCCTAGTTAAAGCCCAGACCTCAATCCAATTGAGAATCTGTGGTATGACTTAAAGATTGCTGTACAACAGGGGAATCCATCCAACTTGAAGGAGCTGGAGCAGTTTTGTCTTAAAGAATGGGCAAAAATCCCAGTGGCTAGATGTGCCAAGCTTATAGAGACATACCCCAAGAGACTTGCAGCTGTAATTGTTGCAAAAGGTGGCTCTACAAAGTATTGACTTTGGGAGGTGAATAGTTATGCATGCTCAAGTTCTGTTTTTTGGTCTTAGTTCTTGTTTGTTTCACATCTTCAGAATGGTAGGCATGTTGTGTAAATCAAATGATACAACCAGCCCAAAAATCTATTTTAATTCCAGGTTGTAAGGCAACAAAAGAGGAAAAATGCCAAGTGGGTGAATAACCTTCGCAGGCCCCTGTAGATCCTCTAGATGATTAAACATGTGTGCTATAATTCATTGTCAACAAGCACACATACTTCCAGAAAGAACAAAAATAACACCCTCAGGCATAATTAGATTACGATTAGTTTACTTAATAAGGGTAGGATTTAGGTAGAGTTTACTGCACCAGACGACACAACAATGCATACAAATAGCATAGTGGATTGCGGATTCCCAAAGCAATTTGAGAGGTTCCTGAAGCTAACAAATTAGGGACACTGACAGATTGTGTTCTGTGACATTGTCACGCCCTGACCTTAGAGAGCCTTTTTATTTCTCTATTTTGTTAAGTCAGGGTGTGATTTGGGTGGGCATTCTAGTTTTTCTATTTCTTTGTATGGTTTCCAATCAGAGGCAGCTGTCTATTGTTGTCTCTGATTGGGGATCATACTTAGGCAGCCTTGTGCCACCTTTAGTTTGTGGGATCTTGTTTTTGTACTGTTGCTTTCCAGCCCTACAGAACTGTGCGTTTCGTTTTTTTTTTTTTCGGTGTCATCAATAAAAGAAAGATGTACGCCTACCACGCTGCACCTTGGTCCGATCCTTCCATCAACGAACGTAACAGACATGCGTACGACAGTATACGTGTTGATTATGTTTTTGGTTAGTAAAGGGAGTTGAACATTAAGTAGTTCTCCCACATTTTCTGCCATATGAAGTATTAGTGACCTGTGTCAGAGCTTCGATCTCTATCTCCATTGCCTGTACGCAGAACTGCAGTCTGTCCTTCTGCTCAGTGACCTCATTGATCCTGTCACCCAGCCTGTCTCAGCTGTCACTCTCATCCTAGCGTGTCAGACAGATGGAGAAGAGCCCACGGACACGCACAGTATTACTTTGTTATTATGGGGGTATAGATGTGAACATGAGTTGATCATCTCTCTGTCAATGCATCGCCTGCTGCCTGGCATCAGACATCCATAGCAGTCCCTGTACCTTACAGGCTGTCTGGTGCCTCAGGGCCTGCCTCTCCTGCCTTGTCTGCTGTGATTGGTGGCGTTGGTGCTCGGCCGTGTCCGTGAGCAGCTTGTTATTGGTCTCCCAGTCTGTCATCCAGTAACGCTGACCGGGCTTCCTACTCGTAGTGGCCACTCCTACCAACATAAATAGACAGCTTGAATTGAGTTAGTCAAAGGTTGTAGAAACCTATATGCAGGTCTCGATCCTTCCATCAGCAAAGGGAAATTCCTTTCCACTAAAATTGACATTTTTGCTAGTGTTATGACCCAACCAGAATGGGCACACAGGCTGTTATAGCACTTCCCGATGTTTCTACATTTGTTTTCTTATCATCATATGTCAAATAGTAGGGTATGAAACCTGGCCATGATCAATTGAAAAGGTTACATAATGCTTTAAAGTAAACCTTTTCTAATCTTTTCCATGGGAGGAACGGGTCGACACAGAATAGGAAGGACGGTAGTAGTCATGACTGCCACGTAAATGTAACTGAAAACCTACCCGTCTATCAAATGAAGCATGAAATGTGAAAAACCTGGGGTACAGTTAGCTATGGTGGAAAAGCCCTAAACATGCACACCGGAGACCCTGTAGCTACGTGGCACTACCAGAGCACTACACGCCTGCAGAAGTAGCTGGACTGAATTCTGGACAGTAGTTTACATGTTTATGTGATCTCCTGATTACTTTACATTCCAGACAGTTATGTGAGGTTGTTGGCCCACTGTCACAACCCCATCTTTGTGCACTGACTGTTCCACGGCGAGATACGAGTTTCCTTGAGGATTCACTCCGCCATAGACTTAGTAATGGATAAATGTGACTATAAATGGGATTTTAGGAGTTTCAATTCAACCCTTCCCATATTTTCCAGGAGGGTTGAACTGGTTCAGTGCACTCGGGTACACTTTCCATTTTCATTACGACCAGTTTATGATTCATTTAATTTGAAATAAAGTTCAGTTGGTAGACTAGATTGTATTCTGCATTCTCGTGCTTCTTAACCTGAAACGGTGACAGGTTCAGATTTCCAAAGTAGGCTAGTCATACATGCTTATGACAAATCTTACAATGCATTATAACGGCATCATAATGCATTGTACATGAGTATAGTTGCAAAGCTACTGGTAATTTACTAAAGTTACTGTAATCTTAGGTAATTAGCAGGTAATCTATGGTAATTTATACTTGAATAACTTAAAATGTATGTAAGTATGTATATACACTACATGGCCAATTGTATGTGGACACCTGCTTGTCAAACAGCTTATTCCAAAATCATGGGCATGAATATGGAGTTGGTCCCCCCTTTGCTGCTTTAACAGCCTCCACTCTTCTGGGAAGGCTTTCCACTAGATGTAACAATGCTGATGGGACTTGCTTCCATTCAGCCACAAGAGCACTAGCGAGGTTGGGCACTGATTTTGGGCAATTCGGCCTGGCTCGCAGTCAGCGTTCCAATTCATCCCAAAGGTGTTCGATGGGGTTTAGGTCAGGGCTCTGTGCAGGCCAGTCAAGTTCTTCCACGCCGATCTCGACAAGCCATTTCTGTATGGACCTCGCCTTGTGCACGGGGGAATTGTCATGCTAAAACAGGAAAGGGCTTCCCCCAAACTGTTGCCACAAAGTTGGAAGCACAGAATCGTCTAGAATGTCACTGTATGCTGTAGCATTAAGATTTCCCTTCACTGCAACTAAGGGGACTTGTCCAAACCATGAAAAACAGCCCCAGAGCATTATTCCTCCTCCACCAAACTTTACAGTTGGCACTATGCATTTGGGCAGGTAGTGTTCTCCAGGCATCCGCCAAACCCAGATTTGTTTGTCGGACTACCAGATGGTGAAGCGTGATTCCTCACTCCAGAGAATGTATTTTCACTACTCCAGAGTCCAATGGCGGTGAGCTTTACACCACTCCAGCCAACGCTTGGCATTGTGCATGGTGATCTAGGCTTATGTGCGGCTGCTCGGCCATGGAAACCCATTTCATGAAGCTCCCTACAAACAGTTCCTGTGCTTACGTTGCTTTCAGAGGCAGTTTGGATCTTGGTAGTGAGTGTTGCAAGCAAGGACAGGCAAGGGGCAGCTCCCATTCTGTGAGCTTGTGTGGTTTACCACTTCGCGGCTGAGCCGTTGTTGTTCCTAGACATTTCCACTTCACAATAACAACACTTACAGGTGACCGGGGCAGCTCTAGCAGGGCAGATATTTGATGAACGGACCTGTTGGAAAGGTGGCATTCTATGACTGTGCCACATTGAGCCACTGAGTTCTTCAGTAAGGCCATTCTAATGCCAATGTTTGTCTATGGAGATTGCATGGCTGTGTGCTCGATTTTATACAACTGTCGGCAAATAGCCAAATCCACAAATTTGAAGGGGTGTCGACGTTTTTGTTTTGTTTCTAGTGGATAAACCATATGGTTTATGAGAAGGGGTGTCGACGTTTTTTTTTCCGTTTCTAGTGGATAAACCATACGGTTTATGAGAAAATTGACAAATTAATGAAAAAAAAGCAACTAGTACACAATGCCATTATTTTCAATTAACTCTGCAATTCTTCCAAATACTGCCACAAAACATTTTTCATAACACATAGACAAGGTAAAAAAAATAGTGTAAAAAAATATAAAGGATCTCATTGTGAAACCCTCATTAATTCACTAAGTTGGTTTATAATTAGGGTTACTGTTGTATACCGTTGTCATTCAATGGTTTTATTTTACAATCTTATTAGATTTTAAAATATATATATATTTTACATGTGATAAGGCCAGAGTGCCAGAGATTAGACACCTGTGATAATCAGATGTACCCAAAACTGCCACTAGGTGTCATCTGATAAAATTCCATATTCCTTGAAAGTTACCAAATTCTCGTAGTTTACTTGTAAACTTAGAAAGTTTCCAGTAATATACACTCCCTTTGCTACACTATACAGGAGTTACTTACCAAAAAAGATGTTCCGACTTCTACTTCTCAAAACTACTTCTTTACATTCCTTGAAATGAAGACTAAATACCACAATGGGTACAGGCAAATGTCTGGTGCAACAACATAGAATCAGAAGAATAATAGAATAGAATTCGAACACAGTGCAATGACATGTCAATCATTTAGTAACAGTACATCTGTGCTGAACCTACCTTCACTAGTGGCTACAGCCAGCGTGGTCTAGAAACAAATATCATGAAGCGAAAGGTTTTAAAGCAAAGCTTTTTATTACAAGTATTAGTGAAAGATACACTTCAAATTGTAGCAAAGCTAAACTAAAGTCCTAAAAGAAAAAATTATAAGACATTTAAAACTGAAATAAAAAGACCTGTTGGTACAACAGAGAGTTTGAAACATACAGAGTAGTAAGGGAGAGAGATCGAGGCATGGAACTCATGTGGCTACCTTGTTCGTATCATCAAACACCCATTGATTTTAGCTGGTGCCTCAGGACTCAAAATGGTATCACAGCGCACAATCCTAACTGACGCACGTCAAATACAAAAATAACCTCAAGATACCGATGAAACATATAGGAAACTCTTTAAAAGTCCAGCATTCTTGGCCACTGACGAGATCGGTCTTCAAACCAGTGTAACATTGGGAAAACAGCATCCGATAATCTCTCGAGCAAATGTCATTTCAAAATCTTAACATGGACTGCGAACGGACTGAAAACAAGCAGCATCTGCTTGCACATCAATCAGATAGCTAAATGGAGTCAACATGTCTTAAACAAAGGATTTGTCTGTGGGTATTAGGTAGAAAAGCCTATTAAACGTTCTGAACAGGGTTGACGACCCCTTCCAAGCTCCATGCCTCTGACCTCTGACCCTAGAGTGAGGTGGGAACAACTAACAGACACTGTGGGCAAACAGAACAGCAACTAATTATTACAACACCTTGATTCGTTATACAGGTACAAGTACAGCACACAGAACCCTCGGGCTCCTGTTCTTACATCCATACACGTGAGGAAACAAAACACTTTTGTACGTTGGGGCTCACCAACTACTGTAGCACTATTAGTGGTTTGAAAAGAAACACGAGGATGCCATTTTGGAGTTAGGCCATTTTTTTGTACTCAACTCAGGCATTCCGTAGTCGTAAATAAAACCCAACAACGAAGTAACAACACACTTAAGGCGGAGGCTTGTATTTGAGCGGAACGAGACTTTACACTCCACTCCTTACTGTGTAAAAGTCTCTGGCACAAGGGGGAAAAGTGAAAGGACAGAAGCCACACCTAACATCCTCTGCCTTAGCACAGTCACCATCATTCCCTCCTTTTCTCCTCTATTCTCACCCACCTGTACTTCACCAGGCCAGGGGAGTTTACATGGCTAACATATTAGCAGCTCTGGATGAGGATGTGAGGTTTTTAACAAGGCTCAGCTCAGTCCATGTGGTTCAGTAAAGGTTCCCCAACCCTACAGGAGATGAGACGCAACATGTGGGGGTGGCCTCTTCAAGATGGGAGGAGAGAACCGGGGAGGAGAGAGGGAAGAGAGAGTACAAGGTGGTGGTAAGAGGACATATGAGAAGGCTTCTTCCCTTCACGAGGAACCAAACAGCTAGACGCAGGGGTCTACATAATTAATACCTCATTTAAAAAACAGGTCCCCCTGCTCAACTGTGCCCCTCTGTCCGCCCACCACCACATTGCTGTGCTTGCGTGTCTGGGGGAGGATAAGGCTTCAACATGGAGAGGGAGGGGGGGGGGTTTAAGGCCTCGTCCCCTAGCTCCACCTCCACCATGCTGCCAATGAGACTCTAGCTAGCCGCTCGTTTATGCACTCAATAAATACAGCATAAAATATTTTGCAATATACATTTCATATACATATTAAAAAGAACGACACATTTAAATAGGACGACAACATAAAACGTTCGGCTCAAGTCAGATAAGTGTTAAGACAAAAAAACTAAAACAAGAATATCTTACAGTTATACTTCTGTCTCTAAAATAGTTATAAGAATATCATAGTCAGGTATTAATCAAGCATTATACTGTAATAACCAAAGCAATATTTGCAGTTTTTCCTCTCATGTAGTATAACATATGCAGCATACCAAGGTAAGTGAGGCGCATATATATATATATATATATATATATATATATATATATATATATATTTTTTTTTAAATCTCTTGTAAAGGTATCACCACCCTGGACTGACGGGTACCCCAAATGACTCATACAGACCCCCTCGGAGTCTTATTCTACACCCGAACTGCCCCAAAACGCCAATGAAAGTGGGCCCACTATCCTTCCAGTAAGGACAAGACAGACACACGGCGAGGCATTGCACTAGGATGAGAGAATGCCATGGGCCAGACAACTGCCGACTTCCTAATATGGATGCCCTGCTTCCTAATATGGATGCCTTACATTGGAACACTTAAAAACCGTTGGTGGTTTCAGATTCTTAAGGAGAAACCATATAAATGCAGGCCGACTCAAAACAGAGCCATCATCAGCGAAGTCACATGAGCTGGAGGCACGCTTTTAAAAGAATTACCACTTAGTAGCGATAGCAACCGTTTTGTTTGGTGTCGTAGTCCAATTCCCTTTCCCAGAGGAGGAAAATCTCCTCATTCACATAATAAACAATTATTCGATACTAAACTGTATCTGGGAGGCGGGGATTGGAGGAGGAACAGAGACAGAAAACCCGTTGGTTTCATGTCCGAGAGAGAGTGGCAGTCTATAAAGTGCTGTGCTATGTTTGTCATTCGTGGGCCAGGCTGTGTCACACACACACCCCAGTTTTAACTGTGACCTCGCTTGTCAACGCAAGTTCCACTGTACCAAGTCCATTGGTCCAGACTCAAAATGCACCACTAAGTGAACGCTCAACCACAATCATATACTCTAATGTCTTTAACAAACAGACTGCGGGTCCTCAGTATCAATCTTGGTGTGTGTGTGTGTGTGTGTGTGTACACTGTGCATAAAACGCAGGTGTGGGTTTTTTTCTTAAAAAATGAGATCAATGTCTTTTTGATTTTCCGTTTGACTTTTGTTTTACAGCACCACCATAAAGAAAGGCACTTTCTGTGGACTTCATCACTCTGTCATAGATTTACCTTCCACCCCGAAAAGAAAGAATATACAACACAAAATCCAGTATATCTGTGTGTCACAGGCAATGGAATGAACACACATATAGCTACTGTAAATATAGCTACTTTTCCATAGAGTATAGCAAACTCTGGGGTGATGTTTTGGACCTAGAAAGGCCTTGCTCATAAATATCTATAAACTAAGCAAAAAAACTGATGAAAACAAAACGAACATCTGAAAAACGTTACGGATGACGATGTAGCGAGTTGTAATGTTATAAGGATGTTAGGCAAACACATATGCTATATGTAAACATGTGTTCTTTTGCCCAGGAAAATCTGAATGTTCTATAGTCCTTGACGTTCATCATAATGTCAGCTTAGATGAGAGCTACGCTTGTCGCTTGCTAAACAATGTCCCGATCCATACACGCCACCTCCCTCAAATGGCACTTAGCCCTACTTCTCACTTCACATACACCAGAACCAGCCACATGCACAAAAACCAATCTAACTACAATACCCTACTCTGTACTAACCAACACACACACACACACAGTTAACTTTGTCTGTCCTCTAGTCTTCCATCTTTTCTCCACTTCTCAGGGGAATCCGATGGCAGATCTACTGGCTATGGAATGTAGTCCTCTGGCAACGGGAAGCAAAAGTCAGGAGAAAGTGGGAAAAACAAATGAGATTATAGACTGTCACATTGCAGACTTACTGGAGGCCTATAGGCTTTGTATTTCTGAGCACAAGAAGTGCCCTTGGTTGCGCATGGAGAAAAGCAACAGTTACAGGCTAAGTCTCGCTCTATAGGGGCCTCATAACCCACAAGGCTCAACCTAAAACACTGCGGGCCACATCGGTACTAAACGTTCAAGATGACCAGTCAAGGTATGACCAGTCAAGGCATCTCATTCTTTAAATCAACTACATCTTTTTAAAAGTGGGTCTACAAACACTTTGACAAGCCCCGGTTTCTCCCGCTCTCCCCTACTCTACAGGCGTCAACTCCCGCCTGAGAAAGACGATCTGGATCAGAACAATTATGCTCTTAAAAAAAGTCTAATGATTCCATTTGGATTCTATGACAACAGGGAAGATCTGACAACAGCTGCCAAGAGTGACAGAAATAGAAGCACCTCTTACTTCTAGAACTCAGAGGAGACAAGTCCACCACATCCCGATCCATAACAGTCTAACAATCCAGACACACGTTACATGTCGAAATACATTCACCGCCACCGTACGCACGCCAAAATAAACAAATTAATGTTATACATTGCCACAGGACACGAGTCAACAGTCTATTGCATTATCAACTCTTACATATTTTATTACCGTTTACCTTTAATGATATTTTTACTATGATGAATAACTATATAACTACATATGTTAGATTTTTTTGTTAGCAAAAATAAGTGGTGTGAGCATTACAATAAATGTGAAATGTACATACACACATCTTCCAATCTGGCTTTTTAAAAAGGCTTTTTGGACACTAGTGAAGATCATGAAGGCTCAAACTCATTGGCTTCCAGCCAGGGGAAGGCTAGAGTTGGGAAGGCAGTCAAACGCAACTACAGGGGGACACAGGATTCTACCATTGGACCACACCTATTGGGGCAGTCCTTGCCTTGAGAACTGTGTCCTTGTATCATTGTAACGTCAAAACAAGAGATTCTCAAATGGCAACCGTTTCCACTAACAGTTAGGACGAGAATCCCTACAGTGCCCCACAACAGACCCTCTCGTTTACCTCATTGGGAGGTTTACTACGGTACATTTGTACCCCCCCCCCCCCCCCCCCCCAAGGGCCCACTCAGACTGCAAATTCTCAAAGGGGTGCGGCAAGGAGGCCACCCCCCCATAGCACCAGAGGCATGTGTTCGGTCTGACACACACTTCTTTTAGTGCAGATTATTGTCTTTCTCTTGAACACCACTAGGCATGCCTCACGTCACAGAGCAGAGGAGCTAAGCAGCGACCACACAAGTCACTCACTCAGTCAGTCTCTCCGACTTCCAAGATTCATCGAATTGTTGACTCTAGAAGACAGCTAGCTACTATTGGTTTGGATGCTCAGTTATATGGCGGGGAAAAAATGAAATGTCGGCTTAGCTCTCCTGCCGCTCATGACTGAGACATGCCTCGATTCTTAGTCACCTTGAGTACATGTAGATATAGCAGCTAGATCCATGTCTGATGAGGATAGAGAGAGTGCAGCACGACTTGATCTGCTAAAATACTGCTGCTATTAGGCAAAGACAATAGGATAAACTAACACACACACAGAATATATATATTTTCTATCATGAGGATTTCAATGCGATGCAATGTCTGTCAAAAAAAAAAGAGGCAAAATGTAGCTTAAAGTCAACTTTCCCCAGCTAAACGTTGCCCTTTAACTTCCTTGTTTGAATACATTTTAAAGGCTAGGATGTCCATGTCATAATCCATCCATACAACTTCCATTTAACTGTTCATTTCCAAAACCAGGCACTTGATTTCTAACCCATGACACACTCACTGGCATAACCATTAGACCTCTGAGCTCCTCTACCCCCCTTCATAAAGAGGAGCAACGGGTAAGTGCCAATTGTGTGAACAGAGTTCTCATAGGAGATCAGGGTTCTGCTACATTCTCGTAACTCACCGCTACAGACTTCCAGATATTCAAAGCGTATCTTCTAGAAGAAGCTTCCTTCCCTCATCTAAAAGATTATTGCACCAGGGGAAAGCAACATGATCTGTCATTCAATTTAGGATCTCCCACCACAAATTAAAATCCAAGAGAGCGGATAGATCGAAAGAGCAATGAGATAGAAAGAATGCAGAAATAAAAACGCTCGTCTCATGTTAAATTACTATATCTTGAGCGTACTAATAAATACTGGAAAGAATGGTAAAAAAAACAAACAAGCACCTTAAATATCAAAACACATGATGTACAGGAAAGAAAATTCAAAACAGGGTCACATTGCAAAGTAGTTAGTTGATGTGACAGCACATTAGACCTATGTCATAGGGGACTGACCTAGGGTGTGATATCATTGTATTACCCTCTACGATGTGTGCCAGTGTATACGCACAGCACTTATTGGTTCAAGTCAAACAATAACGAGTTGGAAATCATATGATTAGCATCATAGCTTATTCCCCAGACAGGTTGGGACTTTTGAAGAGAGCATTTACACCGTTCAGACTCCAGGTGGCACTGTGCTCACAATAATAGCTTGTGTTCGTCTCCTAGTACACAGTGTCCATTGACACGCTCACACTTTTGATAAGTCACCATTGGCTAAAAGAAAAGCTGGAGAGGAAAGGAGAGGAAAATACCAGTGGCAAGCTTGTGCGCCGTGATGGGTCTGCACCGATAGAGATCCACCCTTCACACTCCTGATCCTTTTCTTCTTCTCTCCTCAACCTTTGATAAAGAAAAAGTCAAAACAGAACTAACAAACGAAAAAGGGCAGGAAGTGCTGCCGTTAAACTGAGCTGACGTAAAAGGCATGATGACGAAAGGGAACGATTTCTGCAACGTTGACCACACACATCCGGAATCTAAACAGATCTCCTTCATGACCGGAGAAAAGGAGGGAGGGACTGGAGGAGGGTGGGGGCGGAGTTGGGGTGCCCTGGAAAAGCAGTTGGCTGGTTTAATATTGCATAATAGTGCCAAGTTCTTCCTCTCTTGTTTTAAAGCAGCGTCTGTCTGCATCCTCAGTCCATTGCGGGGGGCTTCCCCCACCCCCCTCTTCCCTCTACACAGTGTCAGGTCCGGATTGACTGGTTGTGGGGGGATGCAACCCTCCTTGACTGGCAGGCGGGGTTTGTGTGTGTGTGTGTGCTTTAAGTGCGGTGATGGTGGTGTGGGGTGGTGCTCAGGCGAAGTACATGGTCCTCAGCGTGTCGTGGTGAATCTGCACCGCCTTGGCCAGAGCCTGGGGGTCCCGACCGTTACTCTGCCCAGAGACATGGCTGCCCTCCGCACTGGGAGAAGAGAAGACATTCATCAGGACAGACACATACATGAATGGATCAGAAAGACAGGTCAACTATCATACACACACTTCATTGAAGCTAAAAAAAATTACGTAGAAAGCTAGCTTTCTGGGGCAGTATACTACCTAGCGCTGCTTTGGGGGGGCAGTATACTACCTAGCGCTGCTTTTGGGGGGGGGGGGGGGGGGGGGCAGTATACTACCTAGCGCTGCTTGGGGGGGCAGTATACTACCTAGCGCTGCTTTGGGGGGGCAGTATACTACCTAGCGCTGCTTTGGGGGGTCAGTATACTACCTAGCGCTGCTTTGGGGGGTCAGTATACTACCTAGCGCTGCTTTGGGGGGTCAGTATACTACCTAGCGCTGCTTTGGGGGGGGGGGGGGGCAGTATACTACCTAGCGCTGCTTGGTGGGGGCAGCATACTACCTAGCACTGCTTGGTGGGGGCAGCATACTACCTAGCGCTGCCTGGGGGGGGCAGCATACTACCTAGCGCTGCTTGGGGGGGGCAGCATACTACCTAGCGCTGCTTGGGGGGGGCAGCATACTACCTAGCGCTGCTTGGGGGGGGGGGGGGGGGGCAGTATACTACCTAGCGCTGCTTGGGGGGGCAGTATACTACCTAGCGCTGCTTTGGGGGGGCAGTATACTACCTAGCGCTGCTTTGGGGTGGCAGTATACTACCTAGCGCTGCTTTGGGGTGGCAGTATACTACCTAGCGCTGCTTTGGGGGGGGCAGCATACTACCTAGCGCTGCTTTGTGGGGGCAGCATACTACCTAGCACTGCTTGGGGGGGGCAGCATACTACCTAGCGCTGCTTGGGGGGGGCAGCATACTACCTAGCGCTGCTTGGGGGGGGCAGTATACTACCTAGCGCTGCTTTGGGGGGGGAAGTATACTACCTAGCGGTGCTTTGGGGGGGCAGTATACTACCGAGCGCTGCTTTGGGGGGGCAGTATACTACCTAGCGCTGCTTTGGGGGGGCAGTATACTACCTAGCGCTGCTTTGGGGTGGCAGTATACTACCTAGCGCTGCTTTGGGGGGGGCAGCATACTACCTAGCGCTGCTTTGTGGGGGCAGCATACTACCTAGCGCTGCTTTGGGGGGGCAGTATACTACCTAGCGCTGCTTTGGGGGGGGGGGGGGGCAGCATACTACCTAGCACTGCTTGGTGGGGGCAGCATACTACCTAGCACTGCTTGGTGGGGGCAGCATACTACCTAGCACTGCTTGGTGGGGGCAGCATACTACCTAGCACTGCTTGGTGGGGGCAGCATACTACCTAGCACTGCTTGGTGGGGGCAGCATACTACCTAGCACTGCTTGGGGGGGGGGCAGCATACTACCTAGCACTGCTTGGGGGGGCAGTATACTACCTAGCGCTGCTTGGGGGGGGGCAGTATACTACCTAGTGGCGCTCCTAGTGGCCGGGGACTTTATTGCAGGAAAACTTAAAACCGTTTTACCAAATTTCTATCAGCATGTTTAATGTAGACCCGAGGGAGAAAAATTCTAGACCACCTTTACTCCACATACAGAGACATGTACAAAGCTCTCCCTCGCCCTCCATTTGGCAAATATGACCATAATTCTATCCTCCTGATTCCTGCTTACAAGCTAAAATTAAAGCAGGAAGCACCAGTGACTCAGTCAATAAAAAAAAAGTGATCAGATGAAGCAGATGCTAAGCTACAGAACTGTTTTGCTAGCACAGACTGGAATTTGTTCCGGGATTCTTCATATGGCATTGAGGAGTACACCACATCAGTCATTGGCTTCATCAATAAGTGCATCGATGACGTCGTCCCCACAGTGACCGTACGTACATACCCCAACCAGAAGCCATGGATTACAGGCAACATCCACACCGAGCTAAAGGCTAGAGCTGCTGCTTTCAAGGAGAGGGACTCTAACCCGGAAGCTTATAAGAAATCCCACGATGTCCTCCAACGAACCATCAAAGTATCAATACAGGACTAAGATCGAATCCTACTACACCGGCTCCGACGCTCAACGGATGTGGCAGGGCTTGCAAACCATTACAGACTACAAAAGGGAAGCACAACCGAGAGCTGCCCAGTGACACAAGCCTACAGAAGAGCTGAACCACTTCTACGCTCGCTTTGAGGCAAGTAACACTAAAACATGCATGAGAGCACCAGCTGTTCTGGACGACTGTGTGATCACGCTCTCCGCAGCCAATGTAAGACCTTTAAACAGGTCAACATTCACAAGGCCACAGGGCCAGACGGATTACCAGGACGTGTACTGCGAGCATGCGCTGACCCACTGGCAAGTGTCTTCACGGACATTTTCAACCTCTCCCTGTCCGAGTCTGTAATACCAACATGTTTTAAGCAGACCACCATAGTCCCTGTGCCCAAGAACACTAAGGTAACCTGCCTAAATGACTACTGTCCGATTGCACTCACGTCTATAGCCATGAAGTGCTTTGAAAGGCTGATCATGGTTCACATCAACACCATTATCCCAGAAACCCTAGACTCACTCCAATTTGCATACCGCCCTAACAGATCCACAGATGCAACCTCTATTACACTCCACACTGCCCTTTCCCACCTGGACAAAAGGAACACCTATGTGAGAATGCTATGCATTGACTACAGCTCAGAGATCAACACCATAGTGCCCTCAAAGCTCATCAATAAGCTAAGGAACCTGGGACTAAACACCTCCCTCTGCAACTGGATCCTGGACATCCTGACGGGCCACCCCCAGGTGGTAAGGGTAGGTCACAACACATCCACCACGCTGATCCTCAACACAGGGGACCCTCAGGGGTGCGTGCTCAGTCCCCTCCTGTACTCCCTGTTCACTCATGATTGCACAGCCAGGCACGACTCCAACACCATCATTAAGTTTGCCGATCACAACAGTGGTAGACCTGATCAACGACAACGACGAGACAGCCTATAGGGAGGAGGTCAGAGACCTGGCCGTGTGGTGCCAGGACAACAATCTCTCCCTCAATGTGATCAAGACAAAGGAGACGATTATGGACTACAGGAAAAGGAGGACCGAGCATGCCCCTATTCTCATCGACGGGGCTGTAGTGGAGCAGGTTGAGAGCGTCAAGTTCCTTGGTGTCCACATCACCAACAAACTAACATGGTTCAAGCACACCAAGACAGTCGTGAAGAGGGCACGACAGAACCTATTACCCCTCAGGAGACTGAAAAGATTTGGCCTGGGTCCTCAGATCCTCAAAAGGTTCTACAGCTGCACCATCGAGAGCATCCTGCCTGGTATGGTACCTGCTCGGCCTCCGATCGCAAGGCACTACAGAGGGTAGTGCGTACAGCCCAGTATATAACTGGGGCCAAGCTTCCTGCCATCCAGGAAGACTCCAGCCACCCTAGTCAGACTGTTCTCTCTGCTACCGCACGTCAAGCAGTACCTGAGCGCCAAGTCTAGATCCAAGAGGCTTCTAAACAGCTTCTACCCACAAGCCATAAGACTCCTGAACATCTAATCAAATGGCTACACAGAATATTTCCATTGCTGCCCTCCCCCCCCCCCCCCTTTTACACCACAGCTACTCTGTTAATATCTATGCATAGTCAGTTTAATAACTCTACCTACATGTACATATTACCTCAATTAACCGGTGCCCCCGCACATTGACTCTGTACCGGTACCTTCTTTATATAGTCTCGCTATTATTATTTTACTGCTGCTCTTTAACTACTTGTTACTTTTTTCCCTTAACTCTATTTTTTTTAAACGGCATTGCTGGTTAAGGGCTTGTAAGTAAGCATTTCACTGTAAGGTCTACCTGTTGTATTCGGCGCATGTGACGAATACAATTTGATTTTGGGGCAGTATACTATCTAGTGCTGCTTTGGGGCAGTAGAAAAATAAAAAATAAACAGTATTGCAGTACTGTACATTTCACCCAAAATAGATAGGAAATATGAAACGTTATGTTGAGCACAACAGAGGCGAAGCATGCAGAAAGACTAAACTAGCCCAGATTGTTTTGTGCAGTGATAGAGTAACACCCAGCCCCATCCCTGCCAATCACCTGTCGTGCTCCTTGTCCACCAGATGGTAGCGGGCACGGAAGGCCACCAGGTGGGCGTAGTAGGCTGGCGCGGGGATGGAGACGGAGCGGGTACAGCGCACGTAGGTGTGGCACAGCTGGTAGGTGAGCAGCTGGAACTCATCGGCCGTGAAGCAGTTGTCGTCCCACAGGACGTGGTAGTGGGAGGGCCGACTGGTCCCCTGGGGAAAGCAGACGGCAGACGTTACACATACTACACAAGCTCTATTTGGGGATTTAATGGAGCTGTGGTATAAAAAGTTATGTAGAAAGACAATGACAATTGGGTTTTAGAATGAGGTATAGGCCCCTTTGCAAATTGAGTCAAATTTTTTTCAACTTCAAAACCAAAGAGTATTTGGTAGTTTAGCTTCAGTAAAGAACTGTTTACCTTCCAAAAACCAAAACACGCAGTGTGAAAAAAGTGTGTTTAAATTCTAAAAAGACAGCGTATTTCCTGAGACTTCATGACATCATTTCCTGAGAGTAAGGTGCAGTGAGGCAGCAGGCTAGATGAACAGATGAATGCTGCAGTACCTGTATTCCAGCGTGACTGCAGAGGTAAAAGTCAAACTCGTAGGGGTGCGTGATGTCCGTGTCCACCGTGGTGCCAGCAGGAATGTTTCCACTACGTCCAACCTGAACGAAGAGAAGATGTCGAGTTGGGGTTATTATTAATAACTGCCAATGTTAAAAACATCCTTCCATCTGTCCTGTTCTACTTCAACACCAGACACACACATCCATTCATTGAACTTTCCCCTTGGACTCATTTAATGACGTAAGAAAGTGAACGAACGGAGGGAGGTGTAGTGTTTATTTTTGATATTTACCTTTATTTAACTAGGCAAGTCGGTTCAGAACAAATTCTTATTTACAATGACGGCCCACCCCGACCAAACCCTAACGACGCTGGGCCAATTGTGCGCCGCCTTATCTCCACAGCTCTGAATGATGTAGTCTACAAATGACCAGAATAATGACTAAATTGATTTCTCCCTGTCCGTCAAAGTTCACTTCACTTGTAAACAAGGTGATAACTCCAAAAGCCCTGCTCTCCCAGGCCTTGAGTGGCACTCCAGGTCCGTCAATTCACATCAGGCCTAATGCTATAATGGAATATAATTACCAGGGGTGAGGAGAGCAGGCCCATTGACAACAGTCTAATTGGATAATTAGGACAACCATTTAGAGCGGTAAATAAAGACCACGGACCAACTCTGTAACACACAGTTCCCCCCCTAATCTATAAAGGGCTTATCACACTGCTGTGCCAAACAGAGTTGAGTCAAACTGTAGTGAGCTGGCCTGGTTACGCATCTACTAAAGCTGTTGGAACGATGTTAGAAGAAAATGTAAGAGTCAGCACAGTTTGGGTGTGATTTGGCCCCATAGTGTGACTCAGGCATGGGTATTCTCAGAATGACTCTAAGGTAGCTGGGAGGGTGGCCGGAAGGAAAAGTGGGCCCACTCACCCTTTCGTTGCGGTCGGCACAGAAGAGGCGGGTGTGGTGGCGTTTCTGGACCACGATGTAGGTGATGCCGGGCTGGTACTCCTTCTCTAAGCCAATGCAGGCCTCGCGGATGGCCAGCAGCTCGTAGTACAACACCTGGGGTGGGCAGAGGGATAAAACGGGGTTAAAAACATTAATTATTGACGATATGACTTTGAATGTCCTCCATCTCCGTTATGGGCAAGTTTTTCCTAGTTCGCACCTGTTGAGGCGGATGATATAGGCCTCAACATTGCACCCTTTAACCACCATCTGACTAAGGGGCAGGTAAATAAGTGTTTACACTTACATACAGGTCACAGCCCATGCATGTTATTCTAATGTCCTCTTAGTGGATCTTCATGATGTGCATCAATGGTTTACTTACACAGATAGGTAGATGTCCCTCTTTAAATAAGCTGTTAAAGTTAGGACAACATTTGACATGCAACCTTTGACCCTCTGGTTTCTGAAGTTCTGGAGGTGGAGAGAGACTTACATTTTTTTTGTCCCCAGGATAGTCACTCGGTCTTTACTCACCTGTCTGAACTGGCCCTCTGACACTCCGTCCCTGTAGAAGATGATCCTGGTGGGCTTGTAGCGGGTTGACTTGTAGAACTGGATCAGCAGCTCTCGGACCATAGAGGCCAGATCCTGGATCACCTCCTGCCTGGGCCTCTGGACCCTGACTGTGGCACAGTACCTGCTGGGGTGGGCGTCCATACTGCCTACCACCTGGAGAAAGAGAGAGATGTATAGAGAGAAACAGGGTGGGGGAGAGAGAGAGAGACGTAATAGAGAGAAACAGGTTGGGAGATAGAGAAATGTATAGAGAGAAACAGGGTGAGAGAGTGTGTGTGTGTGTGAGAAACAAACCAGCGCTGCACAAATTGATTAGCTCTGCACAAACATTATGAACTTGAATGCAGTGGCGATACAGTATAGACCAGGCCACAGAAGTCTCAAACATGTAGTCCTCATGCCAGATGAGGCCCGCGAGCCTATTTAATGCAGCCTGCCGGTTGTCTTAGTAAATGTGGACCATGGTTGTAATAGTAAAACAATATATAAATGTGGCCCCTGGGCAAAATGAGTTTGAGACTCCTGGTATAGGCCAATAGGAGTTAAGTGAACTCACTGCAGCAATGGAGGGCTTCTTCCCGTCTCCAGCAGGGGGGTGTGTAACGTCCGCCCCCAGGAAGATGATAGGCTGCTGGAATACTGAGGGTCTGGGTGGAGGAAGAGAGAAGGACAAATGAGGACAGAGTTCAAACAAAGGGCCTCTAATATGATTAAGGGTTTAGATTTCACACAATATGTACATTTATGTCAATCATAAATTGAAAGACACTTGATTGGGAGATTGAAATTGATGGAATTTGTGTACAAATAAAAGAAACATTCTCAAGACCAATACACACAGTATTTGAAATCAGATATTGACTATTGTAGTAAGGGCTAAGGCCTAAAAAAGTGAATTTACTGTTTAAACGGATGCCCCGCTTCACAGGTCTCAAAAAATAAATACATTTGAACAATTAATTTGATTCATATGAATGATTCTTTGACAAAACAAACGATTCACTACGTGATTATAGTAGTTGGGATTCGGTTTAATCGCAGTGATCGAATCATGTGAATAAAATGTTTTATTTGTGAATTGCAAACAGTAATTTTAGGAAAAAATATTAGCTGTAGCCTCCCTTTTGGATTATGTGGCGACAAAACTTGTTTTCTAGCTACTTCAAGCTGATTTTGCACACTTCTAAAGGAAGATAAATATGACTAAATTAAAAAAGGTACATACATTTCCAAAAGAAAATGTGCTTGCTTTAGCTGAATAAAAATATTTGTTTGGTCATTCCACAGTCCTTCTATCCTCCAGCCACAGTGGCCACGTACCGTTGGTGGGGCACCAGGATATTGTTGATTCCCCCCAGCTTGACGTTGATCTTGAGGCAGAGGTTGGAGAGGGTCTGGGGGGACGTCTTCACCACGTTCTTCACCTGGACACACTGAGTGGCCATTCCTAGGAGAGTGTCTCCCACCCTCTTCACCTCCGCTACACAGGACCAGTAACAGGAAGTGATCAATCAATCTCTGTGCAATTAACAGTCAGATTAGGGAAGTAAAGATTACAGTACCACCTATGCTTTAAAGGGAAAGTATTGATAGATACCAGACAGATGTACACTATCTGTTATTAACACACAACAGCACGCATCCCTTATCAAAGCTGCTTCAGCAACACAAGAGTTTCAAAGAATAGCAAATGCTTTGGTAGAAGTATTATATAGATACAGAAAATGTTAGACCGTGAATCAGCACGGATAAGGTGATTCCAATGAACATCATGTGAATATGTACAGTTGAAGTCAGAAGTTTACATACACTTAGGTTGGAGTCATAACTCATTTTTCAACCACTCCACAATTGTCTTCTTAACAAACTATAGTTTTGGCAAGTCAGTTAGGACATCTACTTTGTGCATGACACAAATAATTTTTCCAACAATTGTTTACAGACAGATTATTTCACTGTATCACAATTCCAGTGGGTCAGAAGTTTACATACACTAAGTTGACTGTGCCTTTAAACAGCTTGGAAAATTCCAGAAAATAATGTAATGGCTTTAGAAGCTTCTGATAGGCGAATTGACATCATTTGAGTCAATTGGAGGTGTACTTCTGGATATATTTCAAGGCCTACCTTCAAACTCAGTGCCTCTTTGCTTGACATCAATGGAAAACCAAAAGAAATCAGCCAAGACCTCAGAAAAGAATTGTAGACCTCCACAAGTCTGGTTCATCCCTGGGAGCAATTTCCAAACGCCTGAAGGTACCACGTTCATCTGTACAAACAATAGTACGCAAGTATAAACACCATGGGACCACGCAGCCGTCATACCGCTCAGGAAGGAGACGCGTTCTGTCTCCTAGAGATGAACATAATTTGGTGCGAAAAGTGCAAATCAATCCCAGAACAGCAGCAAAGGACCTTGTGAAGATGCTGGAGGAAACAGATACAAAAGTATCTATATCCACAGTAAAAAGAGTCCTATATCGACATAACCTGAAAGGCCACTCAGCAAGGAAGAAGCCATTGCTCCAAAACCGCCAAAAAAAGCCAGACTACGGTTTGCAACTGCACATGGGGACAAAGATTATACTTTTTGGAGAACTATCCTATGGTCTGATGAAACAAAAAAACAACTGTTTGGCCATAATGACCATCGTTATGTTTGGAGGAAAAAGGGGGAGGCTTGCAAGCCAAAGAACACCATCCCAACCGTGAAGCACACAGGTGGCAGCATCATGTTGTGGGGGTGCTTTGCTGCAGGAGGGACTGGTGCACTTCACAAAATAGATGGCATCATGAGGATGGAAAATTATGTGGATATTTTGAAGCAACATCTCAAGACATCAGTCAGGAAGTTAAAGTTTGGTCGCAAATGGGTCTTCCAAATGGATAATGACCCCAAGCATACTTCCAAAGTTGTGGCAAAATGCAGGGACAACAAAGTCAAGGTATTGGAGTGGCCATCACAAAGCCCTGACCTCAATCGTATAGAATATTTGTTGGCAGAACTGAAAAAGTGTGTGCGAGCAAGAAGGCCTACAAACCTGACTCAGTTACACCAGCTCTATCAGGAGGAATGGGCCAAAATTCACCCAACTTATTGTGGGAAGCTTGTGGAAGGCTACCTGAAATGTTTGACTCAAGTTAAACAATTTAAAGTCAATGTTACCAAATACTAATTGAGTGTATGTAAACTTATGACCCACTGGGAATGTGATGAAATAAATAAAGCTGAAATAAATCATTCTCTCTACTATTATTCTGACATTTCACATTCTTAAAATAAAGTGGTGATCCTAACTAACCTAAGACAGGGAATTTTTGCTAGGATTAAATGCCAGGAATTGTGAAAAACTGAGTTTAAATGTATTTGGCTAAGGTGTATGTAAACTTCCGACTTCGACTGTACACTACCGTTCAAAAGTTTGGGGTCACTTAGAAATGTCCTTGTTTTTGAAAGAAACGCAAATTTTTGGTCCATTAAAATAACATCAAATTGATCAGAAATACAGTGTTAATGTTGTAAATGACTATTGTAGCTGGAAACGGCAGATTTTATGGAATATCTACATAGGTGTACAGAGTACCATGATCAGCAACCATCACTCCTGTGTTCCAATGGCACGTTGTGTTAGCTAATCCAAGTTTATCATTTAAAAAAAGGGTAATTGAGCATTAGAAAACCCTTTTGCAATTATGTTAGCACAGCTGAACACTGTTGTGCTGATTAAAGAAGCAATACAACTGGCCTTCTTTAGACTAGTTGAGTATCTGGAACATCAGCATTTCTGGGTTCGATTACAGGCTCAAAATGGCCAGAAACAAAGACCTTTCTTATGAAACTCGTCAGTCTATTCTTGTTCTGAGAAATGAAGGCTATTCCATGCGAGAAATTGCCAAGAAACTTAAGATCTCGTACAACGCTGTGTACTACTCCCTTCACAGAGCAGCGCAAACTGGCTCTAACCAGAATAGAAAGAGGAGTGGGAGGCCCCGGTGCACAACTGAGCAAGAGGACAAGTACATTAGTGTCTAGTTTGAGAAACAAATGCATCACAAGTTCTCAACTGGCAGCTTCATTAAACAGTACCCGCAAAACACCAGTCTCAACGTTAACAGTGAAGAGGCAGAGTTCCTCTGTCCAGTGTCTGTGTTATTTTGCCTATCTTTTCTATTTATTGGCCAGTCTGAGATATGGCTTTTTCTTTGCAACTCTGCCTAGAAGCCCAGCATCCCAGAGTCACCTCTTCACTGTTGACGTTGAGACTGGTGTTTTGCGGGTACTGTTTAATGAAGCTGCCAGTTGAAGACTTGTGAGGCGTCTGTTTCTAAAACTAGACACTAATGTACTTGTCCTCTTGCTCAGTTGTGCACTGGGGCCTCCCACTCCTCTTTCTATTCTGTGCTTTTCTTTCTTTCTTTCAAAAACAAGGACTTTGCTAAGTGACCCCAAACTTTTGAACGGTAGTGTATGTCTATGGGTGCCGCCTACCGTAGACTGGGGTCTTTCCAGGCAGGATGACGATGATGAGCTGCAGTCCAGAGTAGGTGTTCTTCAGGTGCCTGAACATAGGCTCCACACTGTCGGCTCCCTGGGCGTATTTACAGAAACACGGCTGGCCCTGGATGGGCATCCCAGCATCCTTGGAGATCTTACGCAGCTGGTCTGTGAAACCCCTATAGAAGGAGGTAGGTAATGGATGGAGGAAGATAGAGGGATGCAGAAGAGAGTGATGGAGGAATTAGGGAGGGAAAGATGAATGAGGGAGGGAAAGACAGTAATGGAGAAATGAGGGAGGGGGAGGAGGGAAAAAGGAAGGGTTGTAAAGACCAAATATAATCTGGTTGGTTAGGGAATGGTTTAGTAATGTAATCCTTGAGAGTCGCTGTGTAAATTCTAAGGTTGTATCAGAGGCGTAGAGGACAAACTAATTACACAAGGATCACGTTCTTATCTGGAAGGCCATCTCCAACAACACAGGGAGGGATTCCTTTCCATATATCCCTGTGGCTATGTGAGAAGCTGCTTCATGAATAGGAGGGGGGTATGTTTATTAGGCACCAAATGGAAGAAAATGTACTGAAACAGGGCAGGACTACCTGGACCAATAAGAAATGCTCATTTTCGTTTTCCATTGAAAATGTTGCCACGGTGTACCCTAACGAGCATAACCCAGTTGTACACATAGTAAGTGGGTGAAACAGATAAGACTGGTTGGTTCTTACTTGAGGATCTCCTCGCGACACTGCCTCTGTGTGGCGAAACATGCGATGGCCCACATCTTGATCTCCACTCCCGTGTGGAACTGTTTGCCCCTCATGTCCCACACCCCGTGACTTGGGGTGGCCACCGTCCGGTTCTGAAACCACAGTGTAGTACGGTTGATCTGCTGCGTGGTGTACACACACACACACTTGTTTTTCTATCCTTGTGGGTACCTAAAATGTATTACCATTAAAAAGAAAATCCCTAACCCTTACTCCAACCTTAACACCTAACCTTAATTGTAAGCCTAAACCTAACCTCCAAGTTTAAAATAGCCTTCGTTCTCAGAGGGATCATTTTCCATATATTACAATCCTTGGAGACATTTGAGGATTTCAGGTCCCCACGAGGATAGAAAAACAGTGCACAGTAATCACATACACCCAATGGAGTAGGACATGCTGTACAGATTCAACAGTCAAGACACTTCAGAAAGTCATGCAGGCACACATGTAGAAATTACACAGAAAATAATTGTGTGTAGACACCAACACTTATTGGATACATTTAAAGCAAAACACACACGAAAAAGTATGTGAACCCTTTGGAATTACCTGGATTTCTGCATAAATTAGTCATAAAATTTGATCTGATCTTCATCACAACAATTGACAAACAGTGTGCTTAAACTAATTACCACAAATGATTGTATTTTTCTTGTCTATATTGAATACATAATTTAAACATTCGTAGTTTAGGTTGGGAAAAGTATGTGAACCCCTACGCTAATGACTTTTCCAAATGATAATTGGTGTCAGGAGTCAGCTAACTAAACTTTTTAATAATAATAAATAAATAAAACACCTCACAAAATTTGAGTTTGCTATTCACAAGAAGCATTTCCTGATGTGAACTATGCCTCAAACAAGAGATATCTCAGAAGACCTAAGATTAAGAATTGTTGACTTGCATAAAGCTGGAAAGGTTACAAAAGTATCTCCCAAAGCCTTGAAGTTCATCAGTCCACGGTAAGACAAATTGTCTATAAATGGAAAAAGTTCAGCACTGTTGCTACTCTCCCTAGGAGTGGCCGTCCTGCAAAGATGACTTAGCATTCTGCACCTTGCTCTTGCAATGAGGTTAAGAAGAATCCTAGAGTGTCAGCTAAAGACTGACAGAAATCTCTGGAAACTGCTAACATCTCTGTTGACGAGTCCACAATACGTAAAACACTAAACAAGAACGGTGTTCATGGGAGGACACCACGGAAGAAGCCACTGCTGTCAAAAAAACAACACGTCTGAAGTTTTGCTGCACGTCTGAAGTTCGCAAAAGAGCATCTGGATGTTCCACAGCGCTTCTGGCAAAATATTCTGTGGACATATTAAACTAAAATTCAGGTGTTTAGAAGGAACACACAACACTATGTGTGGAGAAAAAAAAAGGCACAGCACATCAACATCTTGGGGCGGCAGGTAGCCTAGTGGTTGGACTTGTAACCGAAAGGTTGCAAGATCGAATCCCCGACTTGAGAAGGTAAAAATCTGTCGTTCTGCCCCTGAACAAGGCAGTTAACCCACTGTTCCTGGGCCGTCATTGAAAATAAGAATTTGTTCTTAACTGACTTGCCTAGTTAAAAAATAATAACAATATTAATAATAATAATAGTATATATTTTTTTTTAAAACAACCTTAAACTATGGTGGAGGGAGCATCATGGTTTGGAGCTGATTTTCTGCCTCAGAGCCTGTAAGGCTTGCTATTGCAGACGGAAAAATGTATTCCCAAGTTTATCAAGACATTTTGCAGGAGAATGTAAGGCCATCTGTTCGCCAATTGAAGCGCAACAGGACAACGACCCAAAACACAGAAGTAAATTAACAGAATGGCTTCAACAGAAGAAAATATGCCTTCTGGAGTGGCCCAGTCAGTCCTGACCTCAACCCGATCGAGATGCTGTGGCATGACCTCAAGAGAGCAGTTCACACCAGACATCCCAAGAATATTGCTGAACAGTTTTGTAAAGAGGAATGGGCCAAAATTCCTCCTGACCGTTGTACAGGTCTGTTCCCCAACTACAGAAAACATTTGGCTGAGGTTATTGCTGCCAAAGGAGGGTCAACCAGTTACATACTTTTCCCACCCTACACTGTGAATGTTTACACGGTGTGTTCAATAAAAACATTAACATATAATTGTTTGTTTTATTAGTTTAAGCAGACTGTTTGTCTATTGTTGTAATTTAAATTGAGATCAAATCACATTTTATTACCACTTTATGCAGAAATCCAGGTAACTCCAAGGGGTTTCCATACTTTTTCTTGCCACCGTATTTAGGCCTAACATGTATAGACTGAAAGACACAGGTGCAGTGTTGTAAAAAAAAAAAAAAAATCTTTTTCAAAACAGCTTATAAAAAGGTCAAATTTGAGCATTTCAACACTGAAACTGTCAAAATTGTATTGCCCTTAACCTTTACATTAACCCTTCAAGGTGAGGCAACAGAGGCTGAAATGACATTTTTGCATCTACTTTTTGGTATTTAATATTAGTACTTTCAAAAAGTAAACAAAAATGTCAAACTATGTAAATATATATTTTGTTTGTTTATCATACTACCATCAAAATGTCATGAATATTAACCACATTCAAAAAAATGGACATAAATACATAATTTCAAAGCTCACATTTAAAAAGGCCATTACAAACGGGACTACAGAGCCTTTGGAAAGTATTCAGACCCCTTGACCTTTCCACTTTGTTACATTATAGCCTTGTTCTAAAATTGACAACATAAAAAAAAAATCCTCAGCAATCGACACAATAATGACAAAACGAAAACGGGTTTAGAAATGTTTGCATAAGTATTCAGCCCCTTTGCTATGAGACTCAAAATTGATTTCAGGTGCATCCTGTTTCCATTGATCATCCTTGAGCTGTTCCTACAACTTGATTGGAGTCCACCTGTGGTAAATTCAATTGATTGGAAATAATTTGGAATGGCACGCACACACACGTCTATTTAAGGTCCCACAGTTGACAGTGCATGTCAGAGCAAAAACCAAGCCATGAGGTCGAAGGAATTGTCCGTAGAGAAACGATTGTGTCGAAGTACAAATCTGGGGAAGGGTACCAAACTATTCCTGCAGCATTGAAGATCCCCAAGAACACAGTGGCCTCCATCATTCTTAAATGGAAGAAGTTTGGAACCACCAAGACTCTTCCTAAAGCTGGCCGCCAGGCCAAACTGAGCAATCGGGGGAGAAGGGCCTTGGTCAGGGAGGTGACAAAGAACCTGATGGTCACTGACAGAGCTCCAGAGTTCCTCTGTGGAGATGGGAGAAACTTCCAGAAGGACAACCATTTCTGCAGCACTCCACCAAGCAGGCCTTTATGGTAGTGGCCAGACGGAAGCCACTCCTCAGTAAAAAGCACATGACAGCCCGCTTGGAGTTTGCCAAAAGGCACCTAAAGACTCTGACCATGAGAAACAATATTCTCTGGTCTGATGAAACCAAGATTGAACTCTTTGGCCAGAATGCCAAGCGTCACGTCTGGAGGAAGCCTGGCACTATCCGTACGGTGAAGGATGGTGGTGTCAGCATCATGCTGTGGGGATGTTTTTCAGCTGCAGGGACTGGGAGACTAGTCAGGATCAAGACAAATGAACGGAGCAAAGTACAGAGAGATCCTTGATGAAAACCTGTTCCAGAGCGATCAAGACCTCAGACTGGGGGCGAAGGTTCACCTTCCAACAGGACAACGACCCTAAGCACACAGCCAAGTCCATGCAGGAGTGGCTTCGGGACAAGCCTCTGAATATCCTTGAGTGTCCAAGCCAGAGCCCGGACTTGAACCCGATCGAACTTCTCTGGCGAGACCTGAAAACAGCTGTGCAGCAACGCTCCCCATCCAACCTGACAGAGCTTGAGAGGATCTGTAGAGAAGAATGAAAGAAACTCCCCAAATACAGGTGTGCCAAGCGTGTAGCGTCATACCCAAGAAGACTCAAGGCTGTAATAACTGCCAAAGGTGCATCAACAAAGTACTTAAAAGGGTCTGAATACTTATGTAAATGTAATTTAAAAATATATACATTTGCAAAAAATTCAAATAACCTGTTTTTCCTTTTGTCACTATGGGGTGTGTATGTAGATTGGATTAAATTTGTGTTTTTTCCTCATTTTAGAATAAGGCTGTAACAAAATGTGGGAAAAGTCAAGGGGTCTGAATACTTTCCAAAGGCACGGTATATGTAGTAACTTCATTTGAAGAGATTGTGATTTGGTCTCAAGAGGTATTTTGCGATTGGTAAGCTAAATTCATTGTACTTTGCTTTAATGGCCATTTATTTCCTGAAAGTCAGACTCTTCCCACACGCCAACTCATTTCTCAGCTTCAGAATCTGCATTCTCCAAATTTAGCTTTCACAAAATTGTTCATAGTTAAAATCAAAATTTGATAACATTTCATTTGAAAATATGCACCAAAAATGCTGTTTACGTACATGGTGTAGTAACTTAGACACGGTAGAAAGATGAAAAAAAGCCAGGTCCTGCAGTGTCTTAACAAAATTAACCCAGAAGGCTGACCTCGTCCAATGTCCAGAAAAACAGATTTTTTTTAGTTCTCCTTGGGCAGTCCTAATCACTTTAAATGTTTGAATGCAAAACTGGGTCTGGGATTAAGGCTTAAATTTGATTTGACTGTTTCCAGTAAAATCCCGCTAACGTGACATCTACTCTCACAAATCGCAAAAAGTGAAATTGCAAACCAAAGTGAGTGAGCTAAAAAAAGGGGGGAAAAAGCATAAACACCACAAAAGGAAGCTTAATTGAGTCATAGCATAGTGTCATCACGATCTGTACTATGCATTCTCAAAAAAAAAGCAGTAATGAAAAATTATGTAGCCGTGTTAGCATTGAGCAAAGACTACGAGCTTATATTAATCCACACAGACAGGCCTGTACTCAAAGTGTCTTCGAGTAGCTGTGCCGACCTAGGATCAATTTTGTCTTTGAAATCACTATGAATAAGAGGTGGACCAGATCCTAGATCAGCACACCTACTCCTGGATGATTCACAGAGAGAAAAGACAAACAGATCAAATCAAACCAAAGCAAGGGGGTTAGTTCCCTCATATAGCAAGGGTAGGTAGCGTGTCAAACAAACAGAGTATGGAGCGTGATTTAAAGGAAGGGTACCATAAAGTGCTCTGTGCTCACCCTGCCGCCGTATTGCAGCATGGGGGCAGGCAGCACACGCCCCGTCACTTGGGCCATCTCGTCGCGCACCTTGAACTGGAACTCCTGCACAAAGGGGTCAGACTCGTAGTTGGCACTGCGCACCTGCAGGGGTCACACACAGAGACAGAGAGAGGGCGAGAAAGGGGTGTTTAGGGTGGTGAGGTAAGTTGGTATCCAGAAGACTCGGACAAAACAGAGATGCTTGTTCTAGGTCCCAAGAAACAAAGATATCTTCTGTTGAATCTGACAATCTTGATGGTTGTACAGTCGTCTCAAATAAAACTGTGAAGGACCTCGGCGTTACTCTGGACCCTGATCTCTCTTTTGACGAACATATCAAGACTGTTTCAAGGACAGCTTTTTTCCATCTATGTAACATTGCAAAAATCTGAAACTTTGTCCAAACATGATGCAGAAAAATTCATCCATGCTTTTGTCACTTCTAGATTAGACTACTGCAATGCTCTACTTTCCGGCTACATGGATAAAGAACTAAATAAACTTCAGTTAGTGCTAAACACGGCTGCTAGAATCTTGACAAGAACCAAAAAATGTGATCATATTACTCCAGTGCTAGCCTCTCTACACTGGCTTCCTGTTAAGGCAAGGGCTGATTTCAAGGTTTTACTGCTAACCTACAAAGCATTACATGGGCTTGCTCCTACCTATCTTTCCGATTTGGTCCTGCCGTACATACCTACACGTACGCTACAGTCACAAGACACAGGCCTTAATTGTCCCTAGAATTTCTAAGCAAACAGCTGGAGGCAGGGCTTTCTCCTATAGATCTCCATTTTTATGGAATGGTCTGCCTACCCATGTGAGAGACGCAGACTTGGGTCTCAACCTTTAAGCCTTTACTGAAGACTCATCTCTTCAGTAAGTCCTATGATTGAGTGTAGTCTGGCCCAGGAGTGTGAAGGTGAACGGAAAGGCTCTGGAGCAACGAACCGTCCTTGCTGTCTCTGCCTGGCTGGTTCCCCTCTCTCCACTGGGATTCTCTGCCTCTAACCCTATTACGGGGGCTGAGTCACTGGCTTACTGGTGCTCTTCCATGCCGTCCCTAGGAGGGGTGCGTCACTTGAGTGGGTTGAGTCACTGACGTGGTGTTCCTGTTCGGGTTGGCACCCCCCCTTGGGTTGTGCCGTGGCGGAGATCTTTGTGGGCTATACTCGACCTTGTCTCAGGATGGTAAATTGGTGGTTTAAGATATCCCTCAAGTGGTGTGAGGGCTGTGCTTTGGCAAAGTGGGTGGGGTTATATCCTGCCTGTTTGGCCCTGTCCGGGAGTATCGTCGGACGGGGCCACAGTGTCTCCCGACCCCTCCTGTCTCAGCCGCCAGTATTTATGCTGCAATAGTTTATGTGTCGGGGGGCTAGGGTCAGTCTGTTATATCTGGAGTATTTCTCCTGTCTTATCCGGTGTCCTGTGTGAATTTAAGTACGCTCTCTCTAATTCTCTCTCGGAGGACCTGAGCCCTAGGACCATGCTTCAGGTCTACCTGGCGTGATGACTCTGTTTCCCCAGTCCACCTGGCCGTGCTGCTGCTCCAGTTTCAACTGTTCTGCCTGCGGCTATGAAACCCTGACCTGTTCACCGGATGTGCTACCTTGTCCCAGACCTGCTGTTTTCAACTCTAGAGATAGCAGGAGCGGTAGAGATACTCTGAATGATCGGCGATGATAAGCCAACTGACATGTACTCCTGAGGTGCTGACCTGTTGCACCCTCGACAACCACTGTGATTATTATTATTTGACCCTGCTGGTCATCTATGAACATCTTGGCCACGTTCTGTTATAATCTCCACCCGGCACAGCCAGAAGAGGACTGGCCACCCCTCATACCCTGGTTCCTCTCTAGGTTTCTTCCTAGGTTCTGGCCTTTCTAGGGAGTTTTTCCTAGCCACCGTGCTTCTACACCTGCATTGCTTGCTGTTTGAGGTTTTAGGCTGTGTTTCTGTACAGCACTTTGTGACATCACAAAGCAGCAGAGGGTGAATGAGATGCCGTCTGATGGAGTCTAATGGCGTCGATGGCAGCCTATCTCATCCTCCAGAAAACACCATGGCCAGGCAGTGTGCTGGTGACAGCTAGCCACCATGCCGCAACAATGCCATCTCCGACCTGGCATTTCACTGACCTTAATTAACACTGACCTGGGCCCGTATTCATTAAGCGTCTCAGAGTAGGAGTGCCGATCTAAGATCAGTATAGCCTTTTAGATCACAATGAACAAGACAGGTGACCTGATCCTAGATTAGCACTCCTACTCAGACGTTTTGGCAAACCGTACTAATATATCCTCCAAACACCGGTTGAGGGCATTACGAACATATTCAAATAATTATTGACATTGTCATTAAAAAATGTATTTTTATTATTTATACTATTTTATCCTTCCACAAGATATAGTCCCGACAAAAATCTATGGTTGCTACCCAAGCCGGCTGGTCATTTGTTCTATCGGTTTGGTTGCCAGCGACCTAGTCGTTAAGTCTTTTGTTCTAAATCTATGGATGCAACAGTCGTTTGTTCTAAATGTTCCGTTGCCATGATGGCTGGCAACGTTTTAATAAATTTTAAACGTTTTAGCTAGCCAGCCTACTTTGACTAACACAGTCACGTCAAACAGTGTAGCCAGAATACAGCAAACTAGCTACATTTCCTTTCTATTGACCTCATATACAGTATTTCTACAATGTAGAAAATAGTAAAAATAAAGAAAACCCCCTTGAATGAGTAGGTGTCCAAACTTTTGACTGGTACTGTATATATCCATAAAAAACAATGCTGATTCATGATTTCGACTGGCTGAGAAAAGTTGCCAGCCTGACTCGCCCCGACACGTTCATTACCAAAGGACAACTGGAGATCGAATTTCAATATTGAAACAATGTTGCAAATGTCAGAGAGAGACAAAGGTTATTACAAATCTCCGCTGTTGAAAACTAAATGCTAGTCCAAAATAAAATGGGAGATAATGTCTAGATGTTTTTTAATAGTGGAGATCAAGTTTAAGCCTGGCTGAACTGACGAGACAGTGGATTGCGCAGTCAGATGGAACAGAGTAAATAGGCATTTCAACTCCATAGATTTAGCCGGTGGTAACTTCTGGAATAGACAACGGCTGGAATGGGGTTAACCAATCAGCATCCAGGATTAGACCCACATGTTGCATAAGAGTAAATAAGATTTCATGCTACCAGGCGGCACCAGACTCACCAGCCGGCTGATCTCCTCCTGTCTGTCAGGTGCAGAGCGTGCCGTGGCTTTGATCATAGTGGACGTCTGATTATCTGTCAGTTTCTTGATGCAGCGCTGCCCTGCTACTATGTTACACACCTGCAGGGACACAGCACCAAAGCATTGAGTATATTGCAAAGCATTTTATTCACCAATGCCTGAATCACACTATTTGACCAAACTGAAGCCACGCTAAAAAGGACAATGTGAAAAGACAATATCCGAGCCATCACAGTAAGGTTTGGGGGTCAGCCCTGTAGTGTGAATCAGGCAAAGAAATGAATATTTCTCACCTCCAGGGGCAGGTAGGTGTGCTTCTGCTCCTGCCCCACCTGGAGGCAGGGCAGGTGGGGATATTTGAGCTGCAGGCTGTACTTCTCTCTGAAGTACTGGGCCACCGTGCGTTCCACCGTTTGACCATTCTCCAGCTGCAGAGGGAACCTGACCACAACAGGTAGATGGAACGGCAAAGGTTAAGAACATCTTTAACATTGAAAGGGGCTGTGCAAGAGGGGCTTGTCTGGGTCTATGTAGACTATATATATATATATAGACTGTCAAAAGACAAGGTTATCAACAGCTCGAGTCTTCAATTTCTAGTTAAGATCAATACAGTGAAGATACAGAAACGGCCTCACAAAGCTATCAAAATGTTGAGCATCAGTAGATACTGGAAAACAAAGTAGCAGCAGATAAACAGCTGCATGTAATAGCATATTGGCCAACAATGACTAACACCCATTGACCTCGAGACAAGGATCTGACTCAGACATTTTGTGGTTCTGGTGAATTCTTGTGAATTGGTCATCCTACATTTAAGTGCTTACTCCCCTCTCATCCCATCCCACCCCACCCCACACATACCACCACACCCCACACATACAACCACACCCCAGGCTCCATGCTCGTCTCCCAGTCTCTCTGGCCTCTCCTTAATCCCACTCCACCTCATCTACGTCTAGTCCCACCCCACCATCTCTCTGGGGCGCTCTTGACTCACGTTTGATGGCTGGCGGGCCGACGGGTCACATTGCAAACACGGTACTTCCTCCGCATGGTGCCACAGTGTGTGACCTCCACCTTCAGACCTGGATAGGACAGTGACAGCTTTTATGACCTCAGGGACGTGGGAATGACACAAACGTGTGTACAAAGGCACCCCCAAATCCTAGTTTACATCCGCATTCACGCACACAGACAAAACGCACAAAATACACTACCTTTGATTTCTTTGGTGAATTTGACCCGGTGGGAGTCTGTGAGAGGTCGGGGCTGCTCGTCTATGTTGTGGATGTCCAGGACCTCACACATGAACTGGATCACTGGCTGGGCTTTGTAGAAGGCCGTGGCAGACACTGCAGGACAGGCAGGGCCATCAAACACAAGACTCGATCCCACTCATTCAGATTTACTCATCACTGGCACTACCTGCCAAAACCGAGAGTAATCTCACTAGCTATTTACTGTAGATGCAAAATGTGAATTGATATTAGTCTGTCAAATACAGTTGAAGTCGGAAGTTTACATACACCTTAGCCAAATACATTTAAACTCAGTTTTTCACAATCCCTGACAATTAATCCTAGTAAAAATGTCCTGTTTTAGGTCAGTTAGGATCACCACTTTATTTTAAGAAAAAAGAAATGTCAGAATAATAGGAGAGAGAATGATTTATTTCAGCTTTTGTTTCCTTCATCACATTCCCAGTGGGTCAGAAGTTTACATACACTAAATTAGTATTTGGTAGCACTGACTTTAAATTGTTTAACTTGGGTCAAACGTTTTGGGTAGCCTTCCACAAGCTTCCCACAGTAAGTTGAGGGAAATTTGTCCCATTCCTCCTGACAGAGCTGGTGCAACTGAGTCAGGTTTGTAGGCCTCCTTGCTCGCACATGCTTTTTCAGTTCTGCCTACAACATTTCTATAGGATTGAGGTCAGGGTTTTGTGATGGCCACTCCAATACCTTGACTTCGTTGTCTTTAAGCCATTTTGCCACAACTTTGGAAGTATGCTTGGGGTCATTGTCCATTTGGAAGACCCATTTGCGACCAAGCTTTAACTTCCTGACTGATGTCTTGAGATGTTGCTTCAATATATCCACAATTTTCCATCCTCATGATGCAATCTATTTTGTGAAGTGCACCAGTCCCTCCGGCAGCCAAGCACCGCCACAACATGATGCTGCCACCCTCGTGCTTCACGGTTGGAATGGTGTTCTTTGGCTTGCAAGCATCCCCCTTTTTCCTCCAAACATAACGATGGTCATTATGGCAAACAGTTCTATTTTTGTTTCATCAGACCATAGGACATTTCTCCAAAAAGTACAATCTTTGTCCACATGTGCAGTTGCAAACCGTAGTCTGGCTTTTTTGTGGCGGTTTTGGAGCAGTGGCTTCTTCCTTGCTGAGCAGCCTTTCAGGGCATGTCAATATAGGACTCGTTTTACTGTGGATATAGATACTTTTGTACCCGTTTCCTCCAGCATCTTCACAAGGTCTTTTGCTGTTGTTCTGGGATTGATTTGCACTTTTCGCACCAAAGTGCGTTCATCTCTGGTAGACGGAACACGTCTTCTTCCTGAGCGGTATGACGGCTGCGTGGTCCCATGGTGTTTATACTTGCGTACTATTGTTTGTACAGATGAACGTGGTACCCTCAGGCGTTTGGAAATTGCTCCCAAGGATGAACCAGACTTGTGGAGGTCTACAATTTGTTTTCTGAGGTCTTGGCTGATTTTTCCATGATGTCAAGCAAAGAGGCACTGAGTTTGAAGGTAGGCCTTGAAATACATCCACAGGTACACCTCCAATTGACTCAAATTATGTCAATTAGCCTATCAGACAGAAGCTTCTAAAGCCATGACATCATTTTCTGGAATTTTCAAAGCTGTTTAAAGGCACAGTCAACTTAGTGTATGTAAACTTCTGACCCACTGAAATTGTGATACAGTGAATTATAAGTGAAATAATCCATCTGTTTACAATTGTTGGAAAAATTACTTGTGTCTTGCACAAAGTAGATGTCCTAACTGACTTGCCAAAACTATAGTTTGTTGAGATGAAATTTGTGGAGTGGTTGAAAAACGAGTTTTAATGACTCTGTAAACTTCTGACTTCAACTGTACATCACGCCAGAAACAGCCATTTGTCATCAATTATCAGCCATCATCATTTTTTGCTATTTAGGCTTATATCTCAAATCAGACCAAGTACAGCAGCACAAGGTCTGTTTCATAGCCAGGGACACCACCTAAGTACCTCAGGGAAGGGACATGCCAATATGGCTCTCAAACATGAAATAAAACCTAGGAGGAACATCCACATCCCTCTGGTTTTATGTGCCGTTAGAGGAAGCTGGCGCCTAGATGAAGGCCCTAATGCTTTTTCCACCTGAATGGAGAGATGAGTAGAGAGGAAACAGATGCTTCACTGACACTGGGATAACTTCACAGTGACGTCAGGGCCACATCTGACAGCGACGATCGGAGCATACATGCAATTAGAAATGATGTGGAGTGCAGGTGACGGTCACTCTCCCCGGAGACGGTAGGGTTGTCATCCCCATAAACAGAAATCAGAAATGTCATGTATGTTTTGATGCTTGTGATAGTGGTGATACACTACTCTTGGGAGTATGAAAATGAAAGGGTTTTTTGTTTGTTGCTTACACACACACACACACACACACTTTCTCAGTGTTGCTGTATCTTCAGCTAGGATGTGTGTGTGTGTGTGTGTGTGTGTGTGTGTGTGTGTGTGTGTGTGTGTGTGTGTGTGTGTGTGTCCTGGTGAGATAAAACAGATCATTGGCGCCTATTTGCTTTCGCGCTCTTTTAGGGCCTATTCTCCTCATTGCTTGAGCACACAATGACTAATGAAAAAGAGAATCATTTGCAGACGCCTGGACTTTTTCTGCCTTTTGGTGGCGAATGGGCGATGGGCTAGACGAAGCCAAATGATTTGCGAGAGAGGGAGAGCGGGAAAACCGCCTGAGAGAGAGGGAGAATGGGGGGGGGGTGAGAGAGGCACTAAGACAGAGAGAGCAGTCAAACACTCCCCAAAACAAAAGCAGCCCACCAAAATCGCTCCCAAACACAAAGCGCCCCTCAGATCCCTGCACCTCCGTCTCCACAGCAACCGCCTAGGCAGTTCCCACAAAGCAAGAGACACACCCCCCCACACACCCCCACTCCACCTTCTACAAAGGCTATGGCCAGCCCACCCACCTATAACCAGAATCCTCCTTCCAAACCACCCTGTTGCCAGCATGCGGCACAACACCCACTATGGAGTCCTCCCATATTAGGTAGAAGTTGCCCCAAACACTGATACAGGTTCAGGGCCTGTATTCATAAAGCCTCTCAGAGTAGGAGTGATGATCTAAGATCAGTTTAGCCCTTTAGATCACATTGAATAAGATTACATGGACAGGGGGACTTGATCCTAGATAACAACTCCTACTCTGATCCATATGGCCCCAGATTTTTTTTTTCATCCCACTAATGGTTAAGGTTAGGATTGGTGGCAACGTGATGTGCGTCGTCCTCACCGTCAATATTGAGCATCATCTTCCACATGGCGGGGCGTACAGACTGGTGGAAACCAAACCACACCTCTCTCCCCCCTCCCAGGGGATGGTCGTAGCCCTCTGGGGCTGAGAAGAAGGAGCGACCCACTGGAGTGTACCTGGAGAGGGGGAGGAGAAATAGAGAGATAGTGAGGGGGGAGAAGAGTGAGAGAAGAGAAACAAAACAAGGGAAGAGAGATAGAAGGGGGACAGACAGGAGAATGGGGAAGTTAGTTTCCACAACCTGGACAAGAATCTTGGTCAATAGCACTTTGCACAGTGACAGTCTGACAACAATCTATTTTTCAATTGACACTGAACATCAATGAAACGAGAGGGTGAAAACTCCACACGACCTTATCGACATCCTATCACTGAGCGGCAAAGACTAATTAATAACAACATTTGCGTTTCCTAGAAAGTCCTGGACACATTCTGTCAATGCAGTAGCCTGAAGCTATAGCAAACATATCCTTATGGCAGGTGTTTTTATTTAAGACTTAGGTTTTATTCAGTATTGGTAGGCATGCTGATAACACATTGTTTTTGAGTGGAGGAGGCTACGAGTGAAGTCTGGTATGAAGGCATAGGTAGTCACTATGAACTTGATTTCCTGACTGATTATCGTCAGGCCATGAAAACAACCACATTTTGTTTTGCAAGGGCATACATTCACGCGTTTCATTACCAATGTGGCACTAATCGGAAGTGAGTCCTCACTGAAATTCAGTACTTGATTTGTCATTCAGAAATGATCTTGGAATAAAATCAAGTCTCTCGGGCCAGCAAATTAAATACCATATGGGTTTATTAGGCCTACATCTCCAGTAAATAAATCTGCCTCAAAAGTAAAAAGAACGTGTAGCAGAGTTGCGTCGTTTGCTTTTAAATCAGTTTACTGAGGTTTCCAGGAATAAATGCTCAACTTCTCAGAAATGCATGCATCCTGTTTATCAAATAATTAACCCAATCACATAGTTATAACATTCCCTATTATGACCACTTGGTTGGCGACTGTCTAACTCACTTCATGGAGGGCAGGTGTCGCAGCACCACGTCCACAGCGTGTACTGGGTTGGTGCTGATGGGCTTGTCCAGCTCCAGGGGCTCAGGCACGCTGCGGCCGGTTAGCACCTCGTGCAGCATGTGCCAGCTCACCAGAGACACAAACTTGATTGAGACCTTAAAGGGCCGGTCCTTGCCCCCCTCACCCGGTAGAGTGACATCCAGATCCACCTGTGTGTGTGGGGGTTGGGGGGGGGGGGTTAGAGATGTGTGTGCGTGCATTAACAGATCAAGAAGTGTGGGAGCGTGAGTGAGAGTGTGTTTTCGGTATTGTAGGAGCGCCAGGTAGGTTTGACTGTGTGTGTGTGTGTGGCTGGGTGTCAGTCCACATCCATCTTACCCCTGCGGTTGCCACAGGCAGCGGGTTGGCTGTGTACAAGCTCCTCTTCCCATCGTAGACTGGCCGACGATCCCCAAAGATGGTAACCTTGAAGTGCTGCACCATGGAGTCCACCACCTCCCTACAGAACACAAGACCAAAACAAGTTGACCTCTTTAGACTTGTCCAATGGTCTGCAACCTGTGGCTCTGGAGCCGCATGCGGCTCTTTATCTGCCCATATGTGGCTCTATAATTAGTGTTCAAAGTAATAATAATAAATAAAACACAAGTCGAATAAAACATCAAATTTCCTCTAGTCACACTTCAACAACCACATGAACAACCCATAATCTGATACCATGTGAAACATTTTGGAGATCCTAGCAAAAGGCAAACTCCGTTATTCTAGGCGTACCTGTTGACGCGGCGCGGGCACTTCTCGGGCTTGATGTCCACCTCATAGAGGTAGACGTCTATCTTGGGGATATCCACCTGGAAGCAGTTGGCCAGCAGCTTGATGGGCTTTCCCATGGTGCCATAGCCAGGCCGCCGTGGCACAGTGAACAGGGGCTGGGCTCCAACGGCTCCTAGAGATGGAAGGACGGGGGAGTGAGGGAGAATGGAAAAAGGGAACAATCATTCAATTTCCATTACAACAGACCAGTTCTTTGAGGAACAGGCTTAGATTAGTAAATTGCTAAATCGGCTTTGTAGTGGCCACTTTGACGAAAAAATTAGGTCTCAATCACCTGCTGCCTGTGTGTCAAGAAGATAGAGATGTTGGCTGAAAGAATCTACTGGAAGGAACCATTTTAGAAAGTACAGAGACAGCGAGGAATACTATGGGGGGAATACAAAGGTTTGGTTTCACTATGAAAAATTAAACCGAAACAAAACACCCAGACGTGTGTGTGTGTGTGTGTGTGTGTGTGTGTGTGTGTGTGTGCGTATGTGCACACAGCGGTGCATCCCACACATTGCCACCCCCAGGCACAGGATGTCTTACACAGTAGTCACTTTAACCCAGTAGACAGAGTTATTTTAAAAACACCCCGATGTGCCACACTCATCCCAGTGCCATTTTGGGTCTGCCGTCTCGTGGCCTGCCCATCAACATCAGCTGATGTAGAAAAAAATAAAAATAAACAATTCGCCTTTTGAAGCGTCGCGCTGGTTTAGCCGAACATTTGCTATGACGTTGTTGTTCAGATGGCCTACGTGAGACGCTGAACTATTGAGCAACACTCAGTCTAACAACTGAGTTCAGATGAGTCAGTATATTGTTTTTACATCCTAAACTATACAGAACAAAAATATCAAACGGAACATGCAAAGTGTTGGTACCATGTTTCATGAGCTGAAATAAAGATACCAGACATTTTCCAGATGCACAAAAAGCTTCTGTTAACATTCTTGTTAGTGAGCATTTCTCCTTTGCCAAAATAATGCATCCACTTGACAGATGTGGCATATCAAGGAGCTGATTAAACAGCCTCATTACACAGGTGCACCTGGTGCTGGAGACAATAAAAGGCCACTCTGAAATGTGCCGTTTTGTCACAACACAATGCCACAGATGTTGAGGGTTGAGGGAGCATGCAATTGGCATGCTGACTGCAGGAATGTCCACCAGAGCTGTTGCCAGATAGAGAAATGAACATTCAATTACCATTAGCCACCTCCAACATAGTTTTAGAGAATTTGGCCGTACATCCAACCGGCCTCACAATTGCAGACCAAGTGTAACCACGCCAGCCCAGGACCTCCACATCCAGCTTCTTCACCTACGTGATTGTCTGAAACCAGCCACCCGGACAGCTGATGAAACTGAGGACTATTTCTGTCTGTAATAAAGCCCCTTTGTGGGCTGCACCCTTGCCCAGTCATGTGAAATCCATAGATTAGGGCCTAATGAATTGATTTCAAATAACTGATTTCCTTAGCTCTGTAAAAAAAATAACAAATAATAATACTTTTTTAAAAATACATCATTCGGTGAAATTGTTGCATGTTGCATTTAAATGTTTGTTCCATATACATATCCTCATCACCCCTATTCAACACTCCCATCTCCATCTCGCAACTCAAGAAGACAAGCAGAAAGTAAACCATGGGAGTTTCCCCCTCAGCCTCTCTCTGGTACTCTCCACCGCCAAAACCAAACTGCCCCAACGTGTCATTAATAAATGAGTGTCGGGGCTATGAATGATTCACCTCCTATTGAGTCATGATGAGCATACGAGTGGGTGTCAGTTCATTCTGAGCCCCAGCGCAGGTGGGGGGGGAAATGGAATAAAAACCATTACAGAACCCTCTCTCAGGTGCTGCCAGCTCATGGGCCTCGAGCATGAGTAAAAATGTTTGTTTAGGGCTGTCTTTCAGAAGCTGGAGCGTTCATGGTTCTCTCCTCTTCTGTTTCTCTCGCCTGGTGGACCTTGAGGGGTGGGTACAGGGGTGACAGATGCAGGTTGGGTGTAGGCTAAGGCTAGACCTTGGTGGGTCACAATGACAGCAGAGAAAGGGAGAGAGAGAAGTCTGGAATTCCAGCCATAACTGTCCCACGGACACACACCAGCCCTTTGTGATGGAAATTATCCAGGGGGCCGAGGCGAGACTAGTGCAGGTCTCAGACAAACAGAGAGAGCGAGAGAGACACATGGGTTTACTCATACCGCCACACAAAAACACAATCAGACCGTGAGAGACCCAGGCGCTCTCTGACACAGACAGCACTTTTCCTGTGCTACGGTGGGGGTGAGTAAGCCAAGGAGGAGGAGAGGGAGGAGTAGGATGGCTGGGGGAATGGGCAGGGAGGGCTGGTATTGGGTATATTGTACTACTAGCCTCCACGCTGCATGAGTCACTGGGCCAACGCAGAGAGAGAAACACAGGAGGAGCAGCATCCTGCCTCTGGACATTGTGCCAGGCATTCTATATAAAAATACTAATTTTAAAACACTTTCCTTCTAGTCCTGATGTTCTTTTACACACACACACACACACACACACCTAACAAGATATTGCGCGCACACACACACACACAATCTCTCACGCACGCATACACGTCCTGCTGATGTGCGTGTGTGTGTAAGCATTTCACGGTAAGGTCCCCACCTGTTGTATTCGGCGCATGTGACGAATACAATTTGATGCTGTCTTACAGATACACGCACGCACAGGTGCCTTCTGACACGCCCTTACCGAAACACGCAAGCAAGCTCGACCAACCATACACACAGGAAAGCAGCTGCAGCGTCATCATCCCACCATGCAGCGAGCGAGACACAAAGAAACACCAAGGCCACAAAGAGAAAAGGCAAACACACACCCACAAACAGCGGATCAGAAATTCAGAACACTGCAACAAACTACTCAACATTTCCAAGCTTCCAGTTATTAAACCTAACCCTCCTGGCCATTTCTCCCTCAGACGTTCAAAGAAATGGATTCAAAACACACTCGTGTGCAGAACTAAACTCGATCGCAAAAATCCCTTCCAAGGCATGTTAGCCTATTTTCTGTCACTGATCATTCAGAATGCTTCTCAAGCACACACACGGCCTAGTATCTCTCAATTCTCCCCCCCCCTTCTAAACTATTTGAGCCCCTTGCAGACAAAACAAGTACAAGCACGCCCCTGGGAACTGTAGAGGGGAATGTTGTGGAGGGATGCGGCTGTCCGGGGCCAGGGCAGGGAGGTAAGTAGAGGGGGGAGCTGACTACTCTAGTCTGAGGTTTCTCTGACACTGTGTAGGCCAATGGCCCCGAGCTGGCACTGTCCTCAGGTCACCCACTGCCCATATAAGGCATGCTCAGTACCAAGCAAGCAACATAGCAGAGACCAGTGGCTCAGTGGAACACACACACACACACACACACACAAAGGAGTGTGAAGCTGAACTAACTGCTCATATGACCTCATTGACCTGAGATACACACCAATGGATCAACCAAAAATGTTGAAGTCTACAAAACTATAAAGTTGATGCCTAAAATGCACAACATGATTAGTACTCAACTATCCTGGAATACCATGACCTGTGACCTATAGGCCTTCCCATAGACATAACGAGATTACTGACAATGAGAGATGGCCTACTCAAAAGCCCATGTGGAGGCATCAAAGGCTTGTGGTCTGCGTCATTTAGCGGTGAGAGGGAGCAGGTTCAAGGAAACCTCCCCCTCGGGCGTTTACTCTGAAAGTGTGTGTGTGTGTGTGTGTGTGTGTGTGGTCAGAAGAGTCGTAAAAGGAAGAACGTGTTTTCCAAACAGAAAGATTCTAGGTACTTTCAACGCTGTGTCTCGTTTTCTTTCCTGACCGCATGTGACGGACTACAGTACAGACACCAACTAACAGAGGCGGTAAACTGGGTAGTATTCGTTAGGGCATACCGTAGGAAAACAGTGTACAACAGAAAACAAAAACTAGCGTTATTGGACAAGGTCAGATACAGGGAAGAACTTTCTTCAGTTTGATGCCTAATGAATATGTCCCTGATATTAGAAAGAACAAGTCAGTGGGTATGTGGAGAGATGAGGAGGCGTCACAGAACTGACCTTGTAATGACAATTTCTTAGTCAAACTGTAACAGAAGTGGATGTGCCAAAATGGGACCCAAGCGATAAACTCGACAAGGTTGGCTTTGTGCAATTGTTCCATCATTTATTTTATTTAAGTGTCTTATGAGCAAGCCGGCGTTGGATCTCAGGCAACCTCAGCTTGCTACACTCATAGACTGGACGCTGTTTAATGTTGTGAGGTGAAAAATTACTAGGCTATATCATCACAGGCTAGGAGAGAAACCAGTAACATCATCCCTGAAAAGCAGCGGATATCTACACTGATTGGGGTCTTGTTCAGTAGGCATGGAATGGATGCAAACACTCCGAAACAGACTCAAACAGAGATGCATTCTACTACCTGAACTCAATCAACTCCAACAAGAAACTCTAAAAAAATATTGCAAGAAACTCTTAACATATTGCAACAGTGTGCCCTAATGAACATTACCTAGTTACCATTACACATCAAGTCTGGGCTCTCCCCTCCTCGGTCCCGCTGCCTTCCACAATGATTGTCTGAAAACGTACTCACACAGACGCAGGGCAGGCCCACACACACACACACAATACAGCTGTTGTATGTCTAATCCGGATAGGCCTGGGCTGTGGGAACAGGGCGAGTGCTCCGATGCGGGGCACAAAGGCGTCAGTCACAGCAGGCAGCGGCCCAGGCACACGAGGACGGACGGACGCACACAGTGACAGAGCGCCGCGGGCTGAGAGGGACTGATGCGTGTCAAACTAGTTTATTCCCCCCTCTGTCACTTGTCCCATCTACCTCAGTGCTCAGAGAGTGTCGGGCACCGACCGGAGCCACCACAGCTGAGGCCACTCACTCCACAAACAAACACAAGCCAAAGCTGTACAGGGAGACCAAGGAGGGAGAGGCAACATGAAGTACCCTGAGGATGGATGGCAGGGGGGGAACGCAAGGCAGGCTGGACCTTGAGCGGATACGCACACCAACACCTGAATGAGCTAGCTCTGTTAGCCTGGTCGGAACATCAGGGTACTAGCGGAGGGGAGGGGACAATAAAACATGTTTAGTGGTCAGGAAGAACCTCCGACTCTGTGATTAGGACTAGGAAGGAGGGAGAGATATGGACTGGCATTAGGCCAGGGGTCGCGTTAATGCAGAATTGTGTGTTTGTAACGACAAAACATAAAAACCGCAGAACAAATCTCTTGCTGTGTTTTGTAAACGCAGATCTAAAATGCTTCTTATTGGAGTTTCTGCTGGGCATTGGACTCATTTTGTGCTTCAGTTGCACTCATGAAAGGGCATTCTATCAGCTGACAGCGCTCTGACTGATGTGCAGCTGCTTTTCTCCGCTAAATTGCAAGATGAACTTCTAGCAAAACATTAGGAAATGTAGCTGGCTACATTCTTTCCATGATAAACATTAGAAATATAATGGCCATGCATCGTTACACTTATGAAAATTATTCTATTTTCTGCCAAATATGTTGCACTAATGTATTTTCTGTGAAGGAAAACTACAGTTGCAGGCCCCTGATCACTCTGTTGAAGCAAAAAAATTTAAACGCAGGTGAAATGGTTTAAAAACACAGGTTGATGGTCTGTGGGCTCATCTCAATGAAGTCAGTCAGTGATATAAAAAAATACCTACTAGTGCCAGCCAATCAAATGCGTTGTTTCAGGACAGCACACACACACACAAAAAAAAAACTTTTCTGGGATAATTTCTCACTTTCAACAATGTCAGGCTCTGTCTTCTCTCCCTCAGTTCTCCCACAAAACAAGTTTGGTTACCCCCTTAAGATACTCCCCTCACATCAGCCCTGGGTCCCTCACTTCTTGTCTGAACCCCCCCACCCTCCTGCACTGTGCCACTCCGTGTTGTGTTCCCCCCCATAGATTTAGGCTAAATGGTCCTCACTAAACACAGAGCTCAGGAAGGAGAGAAGAGTGCCCAATCCAGGCCTCCTCCTCCTCCCACAGAGCTGAGACAGACATCCCCCAGCCTTTACAGCCCACTCCTACTGACTCTTTCAGTCCTCTCCATCTATCCCCACGCACTCTCCCTCCCTCTCTGGCTCTGTGAGTCACTCGCTCTCAGGCTCTCCCACTGATGTAGCTCCCTCCCCCTCCAGCTCTCACACAAAGCCCACCCACATGAGCTCAATACTAGCCACACTCACAACATGTGAAGGTCGACACAGACAGAGATGCTTCTCAATCTAGCACACATGCATATGGGCTGTTTTAATTTACTTCACTTGTTAGAAGTGAAAAATAACATTCCTTTCTAGGCTATGGGGACACAGGCTGCAAGATCCTAACGAACACATGGCTCAGCAGGGTTGTGTTCAGCAGGCACGCAACGAAAAACGCTTTGTAACGGAAAGAGAAATTTAGTATTTCCTCATAGGACAACTCCAGGTTGTCCCTCCCTGTTGTCTGTTTTCTTCCGGTTGGTGCCTAATGAATACTACTCAGGCCTAGCCTGTGTGTGAATATTCTAGCTGATTGACCCACTCACAATCTTGTGATGTTGACTATGTGTCCTAGCTTTGGACAAGGATTTGAAAATCAAAGGGGGTTATCGACTTCGCCTTTTTTTACTCAAATAAAGTGAGGCGCTACAGAGGCAGGAGAAAGAGAGAGAGATCAAGGAGGGAGGATAAGAAAGGTGGTGGACGGGGGGGTTAGGTGAAACAAAACAGAGCGGGAAGAACAAGAGGAAGGAGAACAGAAGGAGCGGGAGGGTGTGAATCAGAAAGACAAAGAAAACTACCATATATGCCTATTCAAACATAGCTACTGCTAACAAACTTTAAGTACCTCAACCACATTTACCTAGAAGACCCCCTTGATAGTTAGTAACTGAATCAATCACCCTTGGGGGGGGGGGGGGGGGTTACCTGTACTGCCTGTGTGGTGTCCCCTTTTCTTTCAGTAAGCCCCACACAGGTGTGTGCAGATGAGTGTGTGTATGTCACGGGCGTATCCATTACAACAGGAAGCAGCTGCACTTCTCATGCACTATTAAGCGTGCTAGGTTACACACGCAAAACCCCAACTGACAGTAGAACTCATCTTAACATCACATACTGAACAAAAATAGAAAACTTTTGGCACAAATGTTTGTTTGTTTTGTAAATGGGAAAAAAAAGAGAAAAAAGGGCCTCAGGATCTCGTTACGGTATTTTTGTGCATTCAAATTGCCATCGATAAAATGCAATTGTGTTCATTGGCTGTAACTTATGCCTGCCCATACCATAATCTCACCATGGGGCACTCCGTTCACAACGTTGCCATCAGCAAACCGCTCGACTACTCGACACCATACACATGGCCTGCGTTTGTGAGGCCGGTTGGACATACTGACACATTCTCTAAAAACGACTGGAGGCAGCTTATGGTAAAGACATTAACATTAAATTCTCTGGAAACAGCTCTGGTGGACATTCTTGCAGTCAGCATGCCAATTGCACACAAACTACTCATTTTAGAGTGGCCTTTTATTGTCCCCCGCACAAGGTGCACCTGTGTAATGATCATGCTGTTTAATCAGCTTCTTGACATGCCACAACTGTCAGGTGGATGGATTATCTTGGCAAATGAGAAATGCTCACTAACAGGGATGTAAACAAATTTGTGCACAAAATTAGAGAAATTAGGTTTTTGTGCATATGGAACATTTCTGGGATCTTTTATTTCAACACATGAAACACGGGACTAACACTTTACATGTTGCATTGATATTGTTGTTCAGTGTAATATCCAACCTCATAAGAACAACGTTTTATGATCATGTGTTGCCTTTCAAATACCATACAGAGCTACAACATGTACTGTGTGATGGATGTGATTTTAAGGTTTAAAAGCTCAAGTCATATCCAATGAGCACTAGCTAATCTGGTCTGTTTCTCAAACGGCACAAACGTTGCATGCTGCCAGACTACCATTGGAATGAACCGTGTGTTAATAAGCAGGCCAGGCAATCAATTAGCATTTTCTCACGCCACACTTTTCTTAGCAACGAGGGCCCCCTTTCAATCATTCACTGAGGAATCAAGTCCACTGTTCTGTTCCCCCTCATGGGTACGCAGCTGACGGAGAGAAAACACCTGCCCTGTTCAGGTTTGTTTTTTAGGGCACACTGTAGCAAAATTTTTGGAAACAGAAAAGCAAAAATGAGCGTTTCTTATCAGTCGAAGTCCAGATAGTCCCACCCTGTTGTAGCCCGCAGTCTACCATTTGGTGCATAATGAACATGGCCCAGTTATCCCCCTTTTAAAACCTCTACAACCTGAGGAGGCGTGGAGGTCAGTTGCCAGGGGGGACCTCCTCTGGAGGGAATTAATATAGCTCTGTCTGGCCTGGCCATATCAGGTGTCACTCACTGGGTCTACCTGCTAGGGTATTGTTGCAGGAGAAGTGGAAAGTTTCCGTTACAACTACAGACAATGCAAACTGTAAAGACGGTTTCCCTGGCTGTCATTGTAAAAGACAAGGAGGAACAGTCTGACCTAGGCTACCATCTAGGTTATACAGGGTCTACTCTATTATGGATGCTTCCCTTTTTGATTTAGGCCTAGCCTACACGTCACCACTGTTCTGCAGTCTACTCATGAGAAAACAGGACCAACAGGACCATGCAGTACCACTTACTATTCAAACTAAAACGCGTTGAATAAGGAAAAGTAGTCAGTAACTTTGCCTCTCCTGAACTAGGACCCTATAAAATCAAAATCAAACTTTTCTAATAGAAAAAAAAGTCCATAACAATGCTTAGATATCAGGAGACCACTTTTGAGGTCTGGGGGGGAAAAAATCTAAGAAATGTTGGTGTAGTTACCCTTTAATGCAAGTGTGCACCAGCTAGAGACAGTTGTTTGGCTTGCGGTGTTTCTGTAGCGCTAATGTGCATGCAGTTAGCTAAACAAATTGTCACTGGATTGATGCAAATAATGATATAATTCTGCCAGGTAAGCACAGGCTACTTTGTGGTTAACATTTAGTTAAGACGGTTTTTGGGAAAGCCTTTCCATCTACCAGCAAACGGTTATCATTAGCATTATCACAAACGCTAGACTAGACATATGTGCGCACCGAACACAGTATGTAAGCCAGCGACATACCACCCTGCATCCCACTGCTGGCTTGCTTCTGAAGCTAAGCAGGGAAGGTCCTGGTCAGTCCCTGGATGGGAGACCAGATGCTGCTGGAAGTGGTGTTGGAGGGCCAGTAGGAGGCACCCTTTCCCTAAAAAAAATATCCCAATGCCCCAGGGCAGTGATTGGGGATTTCGCCCTGTGTAGGGTGCCATCTTTCAGGTGGGACATTAAGCAGGTGTCCTGACTCTCTGTGGTCATTAAAGAGCCCATGGCACTTGTAAGGGTGTTAACCCAGTTGTCCTGGCTAACTTCCCAATCTGTTCCTCATACGGTCACCTAATCATCCCCAGTTTACAATTGGTTCATTCATCCTCTGTAACTATTCCCCAGTTCATTGCTGTAAATAAGACTGTTCTGTCAACTTACCTGACAAAATGAAGGATAAATAAAAAAGCAAAAACAAGTGTATTTCTGTACCGTTGAAGGAAAATACAATTCATTTTGTTCACAATTAACTTGGGCTGTTGGATTTCTTGGTTCTGTAACTGATTTCTTTGGGCCCTACTGACCTCTGATAAACAGCATGGCACATGACTGCTGTGACAAACAAGATGAGCCTATTGCTGAACCACAGGAGGCTGCTGAGGGGAGAACAACTAGTAATAATGTCCAGAATGGCACAAATGGCATCAAACACCGGGAGACCATGTGTTTGATACTATTCCACTCATTACCACGAGTCTGTTCTCCCCAATTAAGATGCCACCAATCACCTGTGTGCTGAACGTTTCATCATGCATAACCATGTGGACTTTTCTATGACTAACGATTGAGTGTCATGAGTAGGAAGATACCCATAATGGCTGAAGTGTGAAATATGATGCCACAAAACTTTTGTTAAGTCTCCATTTCATTGCATTCCTCCACTTATGACTAGCCCAACTTTACAAGACTTCAAAGACACTATACTCCCACATGGTGTGTATAGAATTACATTTCACCTGTGACTCACATGGCCAACAGACAACTGTTGAGGAACTCCCCTAGCTACAGTTAAACAAAAAGTAGCTGATGGCCATTCATGAATTTACCTAGGTGCTTTTACATACACTAGCATTGTTACGTTAACGTTAAATACAATTCCATTTCAACTTACTGTGCCTGTGGGCAGGACGGTTGGTCATTATGATGGGGAATCCTATTAATATCTAAAGGATCGGGTTAATAAACAGACTTTCCAAACGTATGTTGTAGACCCACTTCCCCTCTGCTTACCTCACGTCAAAATAAAAGCCCCCCCAAAATTATTCCTCTTTTGTCCACTTAAGGCACACGTGCAGGACTTATTTTAACATGAAGCCAGCAGAAAACAGACCCAAGTTAGGAAAGTATGTTTAAATTTGTTATTTTCGATGTTTTTTCTCAATTTCCCCCCTGCATAAGGACAATCGGCAGGGTAAATTGAAATGACATTTGATTTAACTTCTGGCTTCCAGCGGACTATTCAGTTTTTTTGCAAGCTAATTACTAGCAATTCTAGAGTGTAAATATTAGCGTAGTTAAAAGCAGCTAGCCACGAACGAGACACCTCAACCAACACCTGTGGGTTGGCGTTGTGTTTAAGGAAATTGACATAGCCAACCAATGTGAGTGTTTTTTTTGGTCCAACTAGGAATCAAATACGTTTATTTTTTTGGCTGGTAATACCTTTTTTTCTGTTTGTGTTGCAATGTCAGTGTTGGGAAACATGCAACAATTTAGTAAATCATTTTGGCATGATATGAGCAATGACAGCAAATTACCTGTCGTTCCGATTTCCATTCATGAGGTCCCTGCCCGGTTCACTCCCCGGATCACAGATGTCAAATGTCAGGAACTCTTGCTTGGTTCAATCTGGTTTATCGGCAGTTCACAACACAGCACAGGCGATGCAACCGAGTTGTTACGGGTTCCCCCGAATTCTCTTCTCTGCTCACTGTCAAACGGGCCCCCTTTCCAGTCCCTTTGGATGAGTGTCTTCCGTGTCCCGGTGTCTGCAAGTCGATCAAGGTATCCAATCAGAATTCACTGCCACGGCGATACTTGCTCGAGCCTCAACGACGATGATAAACTAGCCAGCTGTTAGATTAGCAAATGGATTGAGACAAGCATAGCTAACAGACAATGTCAAGATATCATAATTGCAGATTCACTGGGCTCTTTAGTTTACCAGTTTACTGAATAAAAATCTTATAAATTCAGTTTTACATCCAGAAGAAATCGAGTTTAAGGCTTGCTAGTTGGCGATAATTAGCTATCTAGCCATCTAGCTACCTACGACTACTAGTTCGAATTCTCATCCGACAATAGACAGCTACTTATCACTCAGTCTGCTAACGATAGGCAGCTTGCACCCGTTTTGATGTGCAGCCTTGTTTCCACTGATGTCACTTTCCAACAGCGGCCAGTCTCGCTGTTTCTAGGCTGTCAACTCCCGGTTGCATTCGCCGATATGACCAAGATTTTCATCCCGGTTGCCTGTGCTCAACTCTGTAGGGCTCTGACCAACTAAATATGGTGAAGTTACTACTCTGACACCGACAGGAAGAGGTGGGTTCTATCTCAAATAGGAAACGCCAAACGTCAAAATGAAGCACTTCGCCCAAAGACAGTACAGTATGAAGATAGGCAGAAACTGCTTCTCCACTAGAAATCCCCGATCACGTTAGCTAGCTAAGCTCATGCGCAGAAACACGTCATCGGGTCTAACGGTTGTCTCGCGCATGTGCACGCCGTCAATCAAAGGCACCCCCCTCAATGTTATTTTGGACGAAAATGAAAACGAATCAGTTTGTCACTTTCACGAGGTCTGAATAAAAACATGTTCAATTACTTAAGACATTGAATCGAATCTAGGTTGTGCCTTTAGATTTCGAAAAATTAACAACTAAGGAAGCCGGGCCTGGTCTGCCTGACCAGTTTCGCAAGCGTTCCTGCAAGTCTCGCGATGTTGAGCCTCAGTTTACAAACTCTGTGCTTTGACTTTAGCCAATGGGAATAAATCATATTCCAGTAACACAGAGAACATCTCAGTTCTTACGTCAAAATGTTTCCCTTTTCCTCTCTGTAGACTGACATAATTTTTTTTTTAAATCTATTAAGGTTTCAGAGATAGTGTTTGGAGCTTTCTGATGTGATTTAGGCTACAGATATGTCATAATAAAAAATTAAAACCTGCATACAATTGGGTTTTCCAGGACTGACCATAAATACATTACGTTTGTCTGTATGCAACAAAAATCAACAAGAGTAATAAAAAACAAATGTATTTTCTTTAAAAAATAGCCCTCCCCAACAGAGTCCCCATACTATTACATCATACAGAGCCAAAATAAGTTGCTTCCATGTCCTTTCATTCAACCAATTGAGAAGTGCTATGACAAGGACTGTTCTTGTTCAGTGGCTTTTATATTGCTTAGTCAGTGAGGCTGGGTGGAGCGGATTCGCTTGTGTCCTCATCATGATGCTTTTCCCAGGGTAATTCCATGTTCTCCCCTGTTGCAAGGTGCTTTGTGTCTTCAGTGAGTGAAGATAAGAACTGCATCTGGATCAGTGTTGCTGGGCTTACCCAAGCTGAATTTGAACACAGAGGGGCCGGGGACTAACCCCAACTGCAAAGGCCCCGCTACATTGGTGAGCCCAAATTCATTACAGGTTATATACAAATCACCTTGGACACGTGGGGTCAGTAAAATGGTGTACAAAAGCATTTTGAGTGCGTAAGTCCATAAACATGAATCCCCCAAAAATTGGCATATCATTAAATCTCCATCGTCATTCCCTTCCAACATAAAAGGTGCTCTACCACCCATCAGACATGATTGGTGGCGCTTGAAGGCCAAGAAGTGAAAGTTGTCAGACTACTTTTCGCATAGTACCCCCTTGAGGATACACTCTGACACTATTCATCACAACAATACCGAAAACAGCCTTTCAGTTCACCGTTTACACAACTGAAGCTATGACTGACAGGCAAAAGTGAGCGTAATAAGCTCCTATCTCTAGGAAAACAGAAAGAAGGTGGCTCAGAATATCCAGTCATAATAAAAATGTGTTACATGCGTTTCATAAAGTCAGAAAGTGATCAGAAGTGAAGGCAGGGCATATTGAGTAAGTACCCCCCAAATAACCTGTGTCGCAAACCCCTATCTGTGTTGTCCATGCACACAGCGCACCAATGGGGGATCATACACTAGGCTGGGAGGAGGGGAGCTGAGGCAGAGGGTTGAGCGGGGTATGGATAGGGGGAAAAAGGGTGGTGGTGTTGGAAGGAGGGGGTAAGTATTCATGTGGGGGTTTTAAGGGGGGCAAGTGCATGCGTGGAGGCAGCTCGGTACACACTCAGTAGGAGAATGTGAGGGGGTGAGGGGGCATGAGTGTGCTTGTGTTGATCGACGCTGTGGTCGATGTTTGTAGGTAGGACAAGCTATGTACAAAATGTTTTAAAAAAGAGGCGCTATATGTGCGTACAGTGTGTGTGTAGGTGTATGTCAACGTAGTGTATTGGTGTGTACGTCGTCCCCATTGACATAGGTTGGAATGTGTAGCTAGAATGTGTAGAATGATCATATAGCCAAGGTCAAGTGCTAAAAGTGAGGGAGAAACACTTTTCATTCAGTGTTCTCTGGCCCACATCTTTTTGCTGCTTTCACACCTACAAAGACAAGATAAAGACCTTGTATTGCTACTGTTACTCTTGGTTCAGCAAGCTTAGAGAGGTTGTAGGTGTGAGAATATGTATTATGTAGGTAGGTGTGGGGGGGGGGGGGGGGGGTGTAGACCTGTGTGTGAAGGCTGAGGGAAGACAAATCTCCCCATTCTGAAGTAACATAAACCAATCAGGTAAAGAATGTGCCTCGTAATCCCTTTCGCAGAGTAAATGCATTCTGACACAAAGATTATCTTCCTGTTTACATAAGTGCCCCTTTTCCATTGGTAGGCATCACATTAGGCTGGTTAATAATAATAATGCTGGTTTAGGTGCATGGGGTGTGAGTATATTCAAGTATATTCAATACACTCAATGCAATGGTCCCTCTAACTTCTACATTGGCCTCTCTCTACTGGCTAATTTTAAGAGGAGACTCCCCAACCTGCACAGAAACAGTGAAGGACTTAAGTCTCATGTATCTACGATATAATACACCTGCTCTTACTATCTCTGCTCTATTTCCACTATTACGAGCAGAGGGCTAGCCTCACACAGACACTTCATATTAGGTGCAGGGTGGGCGGCATTGACTACATGCTAATCTCTAAGTGCTAAGTGCTAAAGTACCATACGTCCCGTAGCGCGCCTCAAGGCCATAAAAAAATAAAACCGCAACATAAGAATGGAGTTCATGATAAAAAAAAAAATGTAAACGATTATAAGTGTGTCCTTTCGCCCTTCCCTCGCCCAGGGGTCCCATGACTCCTGTTGTACCAGGGGCTTGGAACAGAACACTGGCATCCGCCGTGCGGATAGGTAAGAGGCAGCATTGTGGTGGCAGTCAAAAGTCTCGGGGCAGCTCAGCGCCCGTTTTCCTCCCCTCCGTATTGCATACATAGGAGTGTGGAAGGTCACATACAATAATACCCTTTCCCCCCCCCCTCTTCTTTTTTTAAAAAGTCAACATAAAAACACACAGTCCTGGTAAAGTAAATACAAATAAACACTTAATAATATCAACAATGATAATAATAACCGTTGTGCAGGACGCTGCAGTCTGCCTGGGTTGATCAGGTGAGGGATGTATAGTTCTGGTACTGGGGTGGTTTGGCTGTGGTGGGTCAGTCAAGAGAGGTTATGTGGAGTGTGTGGGTGGTCACAGCCATGGAGGGAGGAGGAGAGGTGGAAGGCTTCCAGTGGGCTCCCGGGTCCCTCACCGAGGGATGGTGAGTCTTAAGGACAGTGGTGGTGATGGTGGTGTGGGGTGGTGCTCAGGCGAAGTACATGGTCCTCAGCGTGTCGTGGTGAATCTGCACCGCCTTGGCCAGAGCCTGGGGGTCCCGACCGTTACTCTGCCCAGAGACATGGCTGCCCTCCCCACTACAGTAAGGACAGAAAGACACATGACGCAATAAGTACCGAATAAGATCTGGAAATGATATGGTGCTTATCTTCTTCATTCATTTTAGGTTGAGGCATACAGCTGGATCTACACAACGGATGGCATGGAACTTGAATTCATCTTAACAATTAGACTACATTTGAAATCTTAAACATCTGACAACAAATTTAAGTGGAATGTCCCTTTAAACGTTAACTAGACCACCATGCTCACCTGTCGTGCTCCTTGTCCACCAGATGGTAGCGGGCACGGAAGGCCACGAGGCGGGCGTAGTAGGCTGGCGCGGGGATGGAGACGGAGCGGGTACAGCGCACGTAGGTGTGGCACAGCTGGTAGGTGAGGATTTGCAGCTCGTCGGCGGTGAAACGATTGTCGTCCCACAGGACGTAGTAATGCGAGGGCCGACTAGTCCCCTGCAGAGTGGGCAGACCATTTCAACACTCAAGAGGGGGAGGATTACTTGAAAACATGAATAACTAGTATTAGGGCCCTGTGTTTTGCCTGGATTTTAACCTTTTGTTTAAAGCTTTAACTTCAAACTGTCCGCTTTTCATGTCAGGTGGTCCAGCACCATCCTCAGACAATTGTTTAATCTTTGGTGTAATTCTCATTCCTGAATAAGGCTTAAAATACAGAATCAAATCTTGCTATGTCACATGATTGTGCAAAACACAGGGCCCTAACTATATGTTTTTAAACCTGCTCTTTTAAAGTTTTTCATATGCAATATGCACTGTTTTAACTTACATTCATTGTTATGTTTTATGTTGTGTATCGTGTAAATATATGCATGCTGCTTTGTTGGAGATGTAACTCTCAATGTGATTTCTATGGTTAAATAAATAATAAAATAAAAGTATACAAATTAAATAGCCATGGAGCCACAAAGGAGCGTTAAAGAGCTGTATGTGACTCAAGAGCCAAGAGGTTTAGAATGGCTCAGGTTAGACAAACACAGCTGGACAGCAGCAGGAAGCTCCTCCCCACTCACCTGTATACCCGCGTGACTGCAAAGGTAGAAGTCAAACTCAAACGGGTGAGTGATGCTGGTGTCCACTGTGGTCCCTGCAGGAATGTTACCACTCTTCCCGATCTACAGAAAAAGACAATACAGGACAACGATATTTCATTACAAACGCTTATCCTAACATTACAACCGCAGACCACATCAAATTAGCTCACAGGACGCATTTGGCCCGCGTGCCGATAGTTTGAGACCCCTGTTCTAGAGTGAAACCTATAAAGCATGATATAGTTATGGTTTGAATAGCTCTGACTGTTGACTCACTCTCTCAGACTTGTCGGCACAGAAGAGGCGTGTGTGGTGGCGCTTCTGGACCACGATGTAGGTGATACCAGGCTGGTAGTCCTTCTCCAGCTTGATGCACGCATCCCTGATGGCCAGAAGCTCATAGTGGAGTATCTATGCAAAAAATATATATATTTAGTTGTTATCTGTCCAAATGATATCTTTAGAGGTAGTTGCATTGCTCCTCTCTTTCTATAACTCTTCCCAGTATTGTGTATTATTGTGACGCTATACTATATCAAATCATACTTATTCAGAGATGAACTACATACCATTACTTTAGTGCTATAAACTACTAGGCCTATTGGTCAAAGTGATGGAAAATATAGTGATCTGGCCAATCCAACTCTGTCACTTATAAATAATGAAAAATGGATCCCCATCTCTATTGACAACCATTTATAACCCCCAGCGACAGAGACCAGTAAGTACCTGTGGCAGCTGCCCCTCAGGCACTCCGTCCCTGTAGAAGATGATCCTGGTGGGCTTGAAGCGGGTCGACTTGTAGAACTGGATCAGCAGCTCTCGCACCATGTAAGAAAGGTCTTCGATAATCTCCTGCCTGGGCCTCTGGACCCTGACTGTGGCACAGTACCTGCTGGGGTGGGCGTCCATACTGCCTACCACCTGGAGGGAGAGAAAATAAAAAAAATAGGAGAGAGGGATGAGAATAAAAGAGAAATGAGGGGACTAGCCATGCAGACACAGACTAGGGCCTGTATTCAGAAAGCATCTCAGAGTAAGAGTGATGATCTATGATCTGGTCCCCCCTGTCCACGTAATCTTATTCACTATTAGCCAAAAGGCAACTGATCCTATATCAGCACTACTACTCAGACTCTTTATGAATCCTGGCCCAAAACTCAGAAACCACTCCTAAAAGCAAAAACTTTGAAAATACAGAGATGAGCTGAAAAATAAAGATTGACAACCCAAAACATAAATATTTAATTCAGTGTTCTAGGATTCACCTCTAGCCAATGATACAACGTGAGCACTAGCATCCTCTAGAGGCACAGGATAGGCGGTGTGGGAAGCTCTGTGTCGTCAGTATCTATAACAGTAACCTTGTAGCCTTACGCCTTGTTATTGTGAGAAAAATGGTCATCCTTCCTGACCGCCTCTGTAAGCGCAGACACACACCCACAGAAGCACATACAGACGCATACAGAGGGCTGTGTGACTCAACAGCCTGTCATGATCGCTTGGCAACCACACAGCCAACCACAGCCAGGCCCGGGTTGCGAGGATCGGGGTGACGTCATTTCTTCCCTGTCTGAGTCAGTGCTGAGCCATTCTCTTCCCCTTCTCCACCTCTTCTTCTCTTCCTCACTCGTCCCTCTTAAAATGTGATGTACTCTAAATATATAATAATTTGTGTTAACATTGTGTAGTGGTAGTATTGGAGAAGCAGCCTTACAGCGGTAATGGAGGGTTTCTTCCCATCTCCAGCAGGGGGGTGTGTTACATCGGCCCCCAGGAAGATGACAGGCTCCTGGAACACTGCTGACCTGTGAGACAGGAAGAGAGAAGGGACAAATGTCATGTTTCTAAAGAGTGCTCATATACATGAATGCGTTTCCACCCAGAGCACATTAAGACCAAGTTCGTATCCATTAGGTACCAAACGCAACAAAACGAACTGACAAAGGAAGGGACTTTGCATGCCATAATGAACCCAACCCAGTGGAGAGAGTTGGTGAAAGTTTACCGTTGGTGGGGCACCAGGATATTGTTGATTCCCCCCAGCTTGACGTTGATCTTGAGGCAGAGGTTGGAGAGGGTCTGGGGAGACGTCTTCACCACGTTCTTCACCTGGACACACTGAGTGGCCATTCCTAGGAGAGTGTCTCCCACCCTCTTCACCTCCGCTACACAGGACCAGTAACAGGCAGAAATTAAGTACAGATCCATAAATGCTAAACGGAAGCTATTATACACGAAGTACAAAACATGAAGAACACCTTCCTAATATCGAGATGGCTGGATGTCTTTTCGGTGATGGACCATTCTTGATACACACGGGAAAGTAACTGCAATGATGAGATAGATCTTATTTGTTTTATTATCTTGCTGTCATACTGCGTTCAACAGTGTTCGATCTTGCCTAGCTATCTTGTGTCAAGAGGACCACAATGGAAATAAGTCCCAGACTTTGTGTGTTATCCTCCATGATTTTACTCATGTGCACGTATGGTTTTTTCAAGTTTTGTGTGTGCTTGTTTTCTTTTTAAATGGTCAAATAATTTATTTATTTTTATTTAAAAAATGTAAAGTGCTGAGCGTGGAAAACCCAGCAGCGTTGCAGTTCTTGACACAAACCGGTACGCCTGGCACCTACTACCATACCCCTTTCAAAGGAACTCTTTTGTCTTGCTCATTTACACTGAACGGCACACATACATAATCCATGTCTCAATTGTCTTAAGGCTTAAAAATCCTTCTTTAACCGGTCTCCTCCCCATCATCTACCTACACTAATTTATGAAAAATGTCCTGTAATATTTTCAATTGTTCAATATTCTATGTCACGTATGTGTTATGCATTTTAAATTATATGCAATTATTAGTCATGTAAATCCTGCATTTCTTCAGTTTTATCTGTGAACAAGAATAAATCAACTCAAACTCAGCATGAATAAGGCCAATCTTACCATAGACGGGGGTCTTTCCAGGTAGGATGACGATGATAAGTTGCAGTCCAGAGTAGGTGTTCTTCAGGTGCCTGAACATAGGCTCCACACTGTCGGCTCCCTGGGCGTATTTACAGAAACACGGCTGGCCCTGGATGGGCATCCCAGCATCCTTGGAGATCTTACGCAGCTGGTCTGTGAAGTTCCTGAGGAGAGTGGTGAACATTTTTTGTTAGGAAAGGAACCTGGTTCACATGGTGGTGCTGTCTGCGGTGTCCAGGACTGTGTTTATTAAGCACCAAACAGAAGACAATGGACTGAAACAGGGATGTATTATCTGGATTTCTCCAACAGAATTCTCATATCCAATTGCAAAACATTTTAGAACGTTTCCCATAGTGTGCACTAATGAACACAACCCATACATACCACAGCAAGTAAATCTTGAAATATAAAACAAATAACACTATTCTAACACACAAAACTACCTAGAAAAGCAAATATTTTATCTTTAGATAAATATTGTTGCACTGACAGGAATCTCTAATACGATGCCTGAAGATACCCACACTAACCCGACTCCCAGAAGGATACTTACTTGAGCACCTCCTCCCGACACTGTTTCTGGGGGGCGAAGCAGGCGATGGCCCACACCTTGATCTCAATACCGTTGTAGAACTGCTTTCCCCTCATGTCCCACACCCCCTGGTTGGGCGTGGCGATGGCCCGGTTCTGTGAGGTGGAACAGGTGGGAGACAAAAGCTTCAGAACCAGATCAATGTCAGGGCTGTTTGCACTCTGTGAAATCCACAACTACTGTAGTGGGGACTGACTTCTGAAGCCTGGTTTGATATAGAGTGGTGAGCAGAAACTCTGTGGACCCTTTGTGTCCGGAAGTAATTTAGTCATTCATCGTAGCCGTTGGTGCTCTGTCGAGTTGCTATTTTCTTGGGTTTTCCCGTGTCAATTAACTTGTGGCATTCCTGGATTACTCATAAAACTAATAAGGTCTGATTTAAATCAACAGTATTCAGTTTATAAAAAGGTTAAGGGTACAAGACTGTGTACATGGCTGTGTTGGCAAAATCACTACATATCCCCTCAAGCAAAGCGGGGAAAGGCTACCCGTTGTCACAGTTCCAAGACCTGTCAGAAACGTCCAGCTAAACCTACGCCAATGACGCCGGTGGATCTCAAAACTGAACTTGGATCCGCGTTAAGTAGAAATGATATTCTTCACCACAGTTGTCTTACGGCAGATCGAACCAGCCATGACTATTCAACAACACAATAAATAATTGTCTTTTTTTTTTTCAAATTTCTTTCCAGCGAATTTCTTAGTTACATGATTGTATAACTAGCAAAGGAGTTTTGAAGTTGAGGGTACAGTATTTATGAAGTTTGGCAATGAGGACGAAAACTAACAGGATATAGCTGGGCGCACATGCACACGACATTAATTCAGGAGATGAATTGCAGTTTTTATACCCTGATATCAGGAAATGGCAGCGAAAAGTTTGATTAAACAATTCAGAGACTAAAACGAATACGTCAGATGACATATTTAAGGAGAGCGAATCGATATACAATCCCGAAATCAGCAGTAACTGTCAATCGTAAAACAAATCTTAAAAAACGATGTTTGAGTGAACATGAGTCCAGAAAATGAATGGTGAAGTCCTCCTCACCACTCTATAGCCTACTGGTGAGTAGCTGTGTGGGCTACTCCTGCTGTTACTGTCATATACACTACTGTTCAAAAGTTTGGGGTCACTTAGAAAATGTCCTTGTTTTTGAAAGAAAAGCACATTTTCGGTCCATTAAAATAACATCAAATTGATCAGAAATACAGTGTAGACATTGTTAATGTTGTCACTGACTATTGTAGCTGGAAATGGCTGATTTTGAATGGAATATCTACATAGGCGTACAGAGGCGCATTATCAGCAACCATCACTCCTGTGTTCCAATGGCACGTTGTGCACCGGGGCCTCCCACTCCTCTTTCTATTCTGGTTAGAGCCAGTTTGCGCTGTTCTGTGAAGGGTAGTAGTACACCGCGTTGTACGAAATCTTCAGTTTCTTGGCAATTTCTCGCATGGAATAGCCTTCATTTCTCAGAACAAGAATAGACTGACGAGTTTCATAAGAAAGTCTTTGTTTCTGGCCATTTTGAGCCTGTAATTAAACCCACAAATAGTGATGCTCCAGATACTCAACTAGTCTAAAGAAGGCCAGTTTCATTGATTCGTTTAATTAGAACAACAGTTTTCAGCTGTGCTAACATAATTGCAAAAGGGTTTTCTAATGATCAATTAGCCTTTTAAAATTGTAAACTTGGATTAGCTAACACAACATGCCATTGGAACACAGGAGTGATGGTTGCTGATAATGGGTCTCTGTACGCCTATGTAGATATTCCGTTGAAAATCAGCCGTTTCCAGCTACAATAGTCATTGACAACATTAACAATGTTTACACCGTATTTCTGATCAATTTGATGTTATTTTAAAAATGGACAAAAAAAATTGCTTTTCTTTAAAAAACAAGGACATTTCTAAGTGACCCCAAACTTTTGAACGGTAGTGTGTATATATCTGGACAGTAAATTGTGCAAAAAAAAAAAAAACTGAGCCCAATGCGAGTGGCAAATTAATTACTCCTCCATTTAGCCTGCTGGACCAAGTACACAGCATTTTTTTTTTTGCACTAAGTACACAGAATTGAAAGGATGCTTAATGTGGCTGTACTAGAAGTGTGATGTCTCTTACCCGTCCTCCATACTGTAGGATAGGGGCAGGCAGCACCCTTCCCGTCACCTCCGCCATCTCATCCTTCACCTTGATCCCAAACTCCTGGATGTACGGGTCCAGGTTAAAGTTGGCATTTTTCATCTGTGGACAGACGGGGACAACAGATAGGATATGTGTTATTCATTCTCTCGTGTCACATTCACACTGCACAATGCTGTGCTGTCAATTCACATCTAATCTGTGGAGAAAATAATAGGAAGTAATTTACTATGTACAGTCTTTTCCCTCAAGTCTAGTAGTAGTATGTGTTCATCTGTGTTGGATGGTCTGTTAAATTCATTAATGCCAATTCTCATGCTCATAGCTGGTAGTTTCGCATTGCAGCCTCCAGCCACCAGGCGACACCACTGACTCACCAGCCGGCTGATCTCCTCCTGTCTGTCAGGTGCAGAGCGAGCCGTGGCTTTGATCATAGTGGACGTCTGATTATCTGTCAGTTTCTTGATGCAGCGCTGCCCTGCTACTATGTTACACACCTGCAGGGACACAAAACCAAAAACCATTGAGCATATTATATAAGCAGGAATTTCCTTCTCAAGTACAGAAAGCAACTGGATTGGATTGAATGTTTCTCACCTCCAGGGGCAGGTAGGTGTGCTTCTGCTCCTGTCCCACCTGGAGGCAGGGCAGGTGGGGATACTTGAGCTGCAGATTGTACTTCTGCTTGAAGTACTGAGCTACCGTACATTCTACTGTCTGTCCACTCTCAAGCTGCAAGGGAAATCTGGTAGGGAATGTGTGATAAAGGTGTTAACACAGCTACCTGACAATAGTCACCCCATGCCTCACATTGATGCAAGCGCCTCGAGAAAACCCACTGGTGTCTTCGCTAAATGCTAGAAAAAAATGTGGATAATAAAAAAAACATCCATCCTTGTCACGGACCATATCTGTACTCAGAATCCCAAAGACCAATATCCCAACTGACACAGGTGATTTATGGGTCATGACTTTTATTGGAATTCTCTCAGACATATCATCCACCCAAAACATCCCTTCTCCGGGGAGCATCAGTAGGGTCAACCGTGTGACGCTACTCACGTCTGGTGGCTGGCGGGGCGTCGCGTGACGTTGCAGACGCGGTACTTCCTCTTCATCTGACCGCAGTGGGTCACCTCCACCTTCAGACCTGGTAACGCCCACCGACAGCAGGGCACAGACACACACAAAGATAAGAGCCAGCAGTAGTGACGACACGGGGACAGACATAGATGGGCAGAGGGTGGAGGAGAAGGGAAGGACATCAGAGTTCTCCCCATAGGCTGTGTGCACAGAGGCGCTGCTGCACCAGTCTTTCAGTCGTTCACGCTTTACTCTTTAGCGCCATCATGTGGCCTTTCAAATGTATTTCTTTAGGAAAACTCATACAAAACGTATAATAGTGCTTTCAATCACGCTGTTTTATAGAAATTGAAAACATTCTGGGGAGACTCCTGGGGTAGAAAATAACAGGGGGCGTGGTGGAGAGAAGGATGCATTAGGATGAACGTCAAAGAGAAGGTGGAGAAAAGGAAATGGAGGAGTGAGTCAGAAGATAAGATAAGAGAATGAGTGAAGTGAGTGGTGGATGAGTGGAGTGATGGGAGAAGGAGTGAGTGGTGGGAGAAGGAGTGAGTGGTGCGAGAAGGAGTGAGTGGGGAAGGAATGAGTGATGGAGAAGGAGTGAGTGGGGAAGGAAGGAGTGATGGAGAAGGAGTGAGTGGTGCGAGAAGGAGTGAGTAGTGGGAGAAGGAGTGAGTGGGGAAGGAATGAGTGATGGAGAAGGAGTGAGGGGGGAAGGAAGGAGTGATGGAGAAGGAGTGAGTGGTGGGAGAAGAAGTGAGTGGGGAAGGAATGAGTGATGAGAAGGAGTGAGTGGGGAAGGAATGAGTGGTGAGCTGAATGGTGGAGTGGGGAGTGACGTGAGGGGATCGTCTGAGGGGGCATTGGTGAGAGGCAGGCGGCATGGCGTGTGGAAGGTACTCACTCACTGTTCAACGGCCCACCTTTGATCTCCTTGGTGAAGCGGACCCTCTGCGAGTCGGTCAGGGTCTTGGGCTGCTCGTCTATGTTGCGGATGTCCAGAACTTCACACATGAACTCGATCACCGGCTGGGCTTTGTAGAAGGCCGTGGCCGACACTAGAGGGAGAGAGAGAGCAGTAAGTAATGCATCCAGTCTGAATGGAAGTGAAGTTCAGCGGAGACAGAAGCCCAGTGGTATAGGATTATGTTATTCCTAAGCATTGGGTTGTGTTCGCTAGGGCATGCAAGGGAAAACATATCTGAAAATGTTTCAGCGGAAAAGGAAAATGAGAGTTTCTTATAGGACAAATCCACTTAGTTCCTGCCTGTTTCGGTCCGTTTTCTTCCATTTGGTGCCTAATGAACACAACCCAATACTATAGAATGAATTTGTTTCTAAGCATTGATCTGCAGTGAATTTTTACACCACACAAAACGGATGTTAAATCATAGACCACTGTGAATGTAACTTTAGAGCAGACCTAACATATAACCTTGTGATCAGATTTTCATTCCATCATGTAGATGCAACTTTTTATGCAACAAAGTCTATGACTTCATACCCTCGAGTATATCTTGCCTGGTGGGACTCAGCCGACTCACCATCAATATTGAGCATCATTTTCCACATGGCGGGGCGTACAGACTGATGGAAACCAAACCACACCTCTCTCCCCCCTCCCAGAGGATGGTAGTATCCTTCAGGTGGGGAGAAGAATGATCGTCCCACCGGAGTGTACCTAGATGACAAAAATGACATTATGGAGAATGACTCATTTGAGTCTCAGCACCAGAGCATGACTCAATGTCCAGTAATTCTGTGTCACCTATAAGGCTTCGCAGACATAAGCTCAGAATGATTCAACAGCTTGTGTCTGATCTAGTCAAGCCTCCAAGTCAATGTCTGATTATTAGATTTAGTTCATGTGACACCTTTACACAGTTCTCAGCTATCACGCATCTGTTGTTCATGTCATCTCCTCTAGATATGTAAATATAACAGAATCTAAAACTAAATCGCTGTTCAACAAGTTTGATAGGAATGTCTTGCTATTATTAGAGATTTTTTTAAATCCAAAGTAACAAAATATTCACACCTCAAGGCAAACATATGCCTTTCAATCAGTTTGAAGACAACAGGCACACAGAGGTGTGTCCTGTGGCGAGTGTGCTGTGTGTTCTGACTGTTTGTGCATCATAGATCCTAGCTTTGCAATTAGCTACACACTTCTCTGCCCTTGCTTTCATAGTGTGTGCGTTTGCATTTGTGTGTGTGTGTGTGTGTACACTGGTGGATGTGCTTAGTGTACACAGTGTATCGTACCTCATGGAGGCTAGGTGGCGCATGGCCACATCCAGGGCTTGGACAGAGTCCAGGGGGACCTGCAGGCGCCCGCTGACCAGTGTCTCCTGGAGCAGACGCCATGACACCGTGGCCAGGAAGCGGATAGACACCTTGAAGATACGATCCTTCCCCTCCCCGGGGATAGTCACCTCAAAGTCCACCTTCAGGGAGAAAGAGGGGGGATGAGCAAGAGCAGAAAATGGAGCGATGGAGGAGAGTGTAGGCGGAGGGGAGATGGGAGGGGGGTTACAGGATAAAGAAATGGAATGGACAGACGGGAGTAGAAGCGGACTTGCTCAAAATGTATAGTACACACTTTCTCTCCTTTATGCCTACCTTCTCACTTCCGATAGGAAGCGCTAGCACTGTATAGATATTCTTCTTGCCGTCGTACACCGGCTTCCTGTCGCCAAAGAGCTGGGGCTTGAAGTGCTGCACCATGTATTCCACCACTTCCCTGCAGGGGGCGACAGAGTCAAACACACCAGGTTCACCATCATGGCCATCAGAGGTGACAAAACCACAAAAGACTACCATCTGTCAACAAATGTAGTGGTCCAAATTAAACCCAACATCCTATCAGAAATCTGGATTTAGGATGGGTGTTTTTTTGGGGAGCAGGGAAGACCCGATTGGATATGGATCAAGCAGGATACAGCTGGTGAGAGGTGATGGTCTCATGGTCGTGGGGGAATCCCTAGGACAAAGGGAGGTAGCTGTGGGGCCACAGCACCCCTGAATACATGGTGCCTTGGCTTTCGTCTAAGTGTGGGGGTAGAGTGGACGGGTTTGAAAAGGAGAGGTCATGTGGGGTTGACCTTTCGCATGCCTGCATGGACCCTTTGTTTGAGAAAAAAAAGTAAGTAAGAACGAAGCAGGAAGCTCTAAGATGTGTTCGGTGTGTGTACTTCGTATGGAACATTTTCATCAGGCAAAGTAAAACTTCGGATTTGACTCAGCTTTTCTGTTAATCAAGTAAAAGAGAGAGAGAGAGAGAGAGAGAGAGAGAGAGAGAGAGAGAGAGAGAGAGAGAGAGAGAGAGAGAGAGAGAGAGAGTGAGATGCTTTTTTTGTTGTGGTTCGATATAAAACAGTTGAGTTACACTCTATGAGGTTGTACAAAGGCTGAAATCCTCAGTCAAATCAAAGGAAAGAAACGCAGGCGGCTCAATTGGCCAACCATTGAAATGAATGGAATGGATTGGCCAATGATGACCACCCTACAATGGGGATCTCTCGAAGACCATTAATCATATCCTGGTTAGATAATGGTGGATACTGGACTAGAGAGTCATAGTCATGGTGTGCTAATGAACTGTGAGTCTCTCTCTGAATCATCTTGAGAAGTTGTTTAACCTCTACAGACTTCTACATAGAGTGTGGTCCTCCGAGTTCTGGCTATGGCTCAGTTCTACAGTCCATATTCTGTGGTTCTTAAAAACATTGGGGAAATGTTAGTGATCAAGTGGACCACTGCTTCACTTATAGTTGGGGACACCTGGGTGACAGGTGTTGAGTTGGGTAACCTCAATCCCCAGGCTATTTCCCACAGGGGACGAGGTGTGGTACACGAGACTATGTAGGGTGGCACGTTACTCTACCTGTTAACCCGTCGGGGGCACTTGTCAGGCTTGATGTCCACCTCGTAGTGGAACACGTCCATCTTGGGGATCTCCACCTCAAAGTAGTTGGCCAGCAGCTTGATGGGCTTGCCCACCGTGCCCATGCCCGGCCGGCGGGGTGCCTGGAACACCTGCTGCAGGGGTGGGGGGAAGGGCCCCATGGGCACTGGAGGGGCAGAGGTGTCGGATGGTTAGGCAAGGGCAGAAACGGTAGGGATGTGGGTATGGGAGATGAGGAAATAAATGGAGTAATGAGGAAAGAAAAGTGAGCATGGGCATGTGATGATGGGCAGAGAGGAGGGGGCATGGGCATGTAATGATGGACAGAGAGTGGGGGCATGGGCAGAGAGGGGGCATGTGATGATGGGCAGAGAGGGGGCATGAGTGGGATGACGAGTCAGGAAGAGACAGGAAGACATAGAGAGGAAGAAAAGAGCAACAGACGGACAGGAAGGAAAAGTTTGAGCAGCAAAATATGGGGAAAAAGAATGAAGGAATGGGTGTACATGGGAGAGAGAGGGGGTGAGAGGGTGACACGAGACGAGGATATTGACGAGGGATAATAGCGGGAGAGGGGGGAGAAGGAACAAAGCGATTAGGGTGAGAGGAGGGAGGGTGTGAACGAAAGAGAAGGGGAGAGGGGTGGTTGGTGGTTCAATGAGAATTAAGGGTGAGAGAAAAAGAATACATTAGGGCGACGCTGGATACACCAAGCCAGACAGACACTGAAAGAAAGATAGACATTTCCTTAAACACGCAGGCAGGGTGAGAAACTGCTAGCGGAGGAGTAGGCTAGCCTCACAAGGGCTTCTAGTTTGATTTTGTATTGAAAATAATCAAAATGACCTCAGCCTACATGAGATGGAACGATCACAAATTTGCCTTAGTTAGCGATAGTAGCATAGGTATACAATCCAACGGTCACGGAAAGACGACGAAAAGTCTGCATTTGAGATGTTTTCGTTTGACATGAATTCTACTGCTAGCCTCTTTTCAAACATAATTTGAAACTTTGGTACTGAGCAGAGAGTGAATACAATACAAACTGCATGTGCACAACTAGTGCATTGCAGTGAGGAACACAAGTATGTGAAGTTCAACAGGTGTAGGCCTGGTAAAATGTGAGCCTCCTGCCTTCCTCCCTGCATGAGAGGGGGCCCAGCCCAGCCCTGTCCAGCCCATGTCTTAACCTCTGCTTCCCCAGAGAACAGCCCTCTCACAATCACAACAAAGACCCCAGCTGCCCTCCTCCTCCATCACACAGACAGGGGGGCGAGGGAGAGCCCCCACTACCACACACACAAACACAGGGGTCCCCCCCAACATTCCCAGCCTTACCATGGAGACTCCACAGCAACACTGGCATTGTCATGGAGATCAGGAAACCTGGAGGGGTGGTGGGTGGAGTGGTAGTGTGTGTGTGTGTGTGTGTGTGTGTGTGTGTGTGTGTGTGTGTGTGTGTGTGTGTGTGTGTGTGGGACCTTGGCCTTTTTCATCCTGAAGCAGCGTTAGTGTTTCCACATTAGGTCTGAGCGGCCTCCTCCCCGGTCATTAACCTCTCTCACATGCGAGGCCTATAGCTGAGCGGAGAGCTTGTGGTTTGAAAGGCAAGCATTGAAAATCCTGTAGTCAAGCATAGCAGTCAGTCAAGGATGTATACGCTCACTAGGCCTTGAAAAAGCAGCCAACTACGGACTGGCAATCTGGCATGATAAACAACTTAAGACTAGGTAGATTCTACTGAAGGTGTGTTTGTTACGCCTACGGCATAAGTCTCAACAGTCTTGACACAAAGTAGACTAAACACACTGACACACACGCACAATTGCAGACACACACACGTCACCGGCAGCCCGCCCCACCCCAGTGTAGGCAGATGGTGAGAAGTGGAGCCAGGGATCACACATCCCCAGACAATAGCAGTCTTTCCCTGGCACTGGGGCCCATTCCACGTCAACTGTGTGTGTGTTTCTCCCTGGAGTCTGGTTTAGGCCGGGTTCCTTTATCATTGAAACATGGAATTACACACACTATTCCCACATCCATTTCCTGCTGACATCACCAGAGATGATCCCGTGTCTAATAGTTGTCTGGAATGGTGATATAGCCAAGAGTTATCTATTTATAGGTTTAGGTTCAGATAAGTATTCAAACGCTGTCCTGAGGGACAGGTATAAAACATTCTAGTAGCTTAACTCTAGTCTTGAGGACAGAGTCAGTGTTAAATGGGGCAGTGCAGTCAAACACGTGATTTTCCTGTGTTTTTTAATATTTCCTCACTGAGGTTGGAAAAATTCTGTGAAAATTCTGATAATGCATTTTAGTGTAAGAGCTGTTTGAAAAGACCGCCTGAAATGTCAGCTTGTTTGGCTGGGTGGGGTTTTTGGACCGCCCGGTGACATCACATGGTATAAGCTAATAGGCCAGTAGCAAAGACAGTTTGTCCTTCTCGCTGCCAATAAGAGCTATTTTTCAGGTTATACATCCTTCCCATTAGGCTCCTACAATTAGGCCCCACTCCCAGTCAGTCCTAGCTAAATATTTGCTTGAGCGATTACATTTTTCTAAGAAGCTATTTTCGTTCATTTTTTACCATTTTCATTTAAATCAATCACAGTAAGGTACTTAATTGCTTGCCAGAAATGATTTGATAGTGAGATTAAAGGTCCAATGCAGCAATTTTAAGGAAACTCCAACTATAATTTTGGTATTTGTTTCATTAATCCACTGTTGATACAGTCCCAAAATGTTTTGCATGTCAGCAATCAAGTTTTCAAGATATAGACCTTTCAAAATACAGAATGTGTCACAGTATGCTGCGTTTTGCATCATATGATCAACAGTGGACTAATGAAACAAATACCAAAAGATAGATTGAGCGGAATTTTCCTTTACGTGTTACTGATTAACTGACTAATATTAATGTGTAAATGGTGTCCTATAGGATGTTCAGTAAAATCCTACTAGTCCCAAATCTGGGGGCCAGTCAGTCAATGTAGTTGCGTAAAGATACACAACAAAGAATATGTAGCTTTGGTCAGAGAAGAAGACTTCTGGAGATGGGCGGGTCTGGGGGTCATTAGCTGTTTGTCCCCCTCCCCTCCTCTAAAAACAAACAACTCCATTCTTAAGTGTCAACAAGCTGTCAAACGATAGGCCTACTCCATTTGAATGACAGTAAATTTTTGCAAACATAACTGTGATTTACACTAATACCTGGGGACCATTGATTATGCACAGACTGGACTTCAGACCAGACTAAAGCACAGCGTCATAATATCACAGGTCATCATAATATTTAGAGTTGTATGGCTGTCTGCCCACTTTAATAACTAAGTAACAAAAGTGAAACACCACGTGCTTTTTGATATGCCATAACTAGCCTTTCGTGAACTAACACTGACACTTGACCCCCCCCCACCGCTACTAGCATGGACTTTGCTAAGAACTACTTTGAGGAAAAATGTACGTACTATGACTAAGATATGTGGATGTCCCACCTAGCTATTTTAAGATGAATACATTAACTGCAAGTCGCTCTGGATAAGAGGGTCTGCTAAATTACTAAAATGTAAATAACTCTAGCATTACTCAATATGAACATTAAATTGGAATGACCTTGATGTAAAAATGTTGGCACCGAAGGTTCCATGGAGGTGTGGTTTAATTTCGATAGCATGTACTAATCTAAATAATAATAATAATGGGGCGGCAGGTAGGCTAGTGGTTAGATCGTTGGACTAGTAACCGAAAGGTTGCAAGATCGAATCCCCGAGCTGACAAGGTAAAAATCTGTTGTTCTGCCCCTGAACAAGGCAGTTAACCCGCTGTTCCTATGCCGTCATTGAAGAAAATAATAATTGGTTCTTTAACTTACCTACCTAGTTAAATAAATGTAAAAAAATATATATATATTTTTTTTAAATCACAACGTAAGTCCAATAGCCACTCATTGCAGTATTCAAATAAATAACTAATTGTGGTGTTCACATAGACTTGAGTTAGTTCATTGTGGATTCATGTTGGTGGCGTGTGAATACATAACATTTCGATCAGTGCACTTTTCTATCATTCTAAAAATGTATGTAGAACAGACTGCCAAAACAGACAGTCTCGTATTTGGGGTGTGTGAGTGAGAGGGGTGCTGACTAGTGAAGGCGGGCTGTACCTCGTGTCTCCACGCCAGAGATTCCCACGGCCCCCTGCCCCCGCCCCTGACCCTGGACATTGTCAGTGCACCAAAAGACCCGTCTCTCGCTATGATAAGTAATTTCGTATAGTGCATGAGCTATGGTTGAAAAAGACCCACAATCGTTGTGATGGACGGGGTTTTCAGCCTGCCAGCTAGCATAAGAGAATGCTGCACCAGATATGACGCCCGTTTTCAAAAATGTGGGCAATTGCATGTTACCATCTGCTGCTATAGCTGAAGATAAGCAACAATTCAACCCTTGACAGAGAAAAGAGAGAGACCTACCAGCGCCAGACGGTCCCGGCTCCATCCCATCCACTTAACCGCGCGGGCACTAGACAGTCCAGGGTTCTATGGCCACAGCGCCGGCCCTTTCAGGCTGGAAGAGTTTCAGACTTCCAGCCCCCTCCTCTCGGCGTATAGTCTTCTCCGTACTCGCTAAACCCCCACCCCTTCCAGTACCCCCAGACACACAGAGTTGTAACGACAAAAGCTGCCTGTCTGATAACCCAAGAACCGCTGCTGAACGGCTCTTTGTGTGATACCTTGCGTCGGTCTTCTTTCCACCGGGTTGAACGCTCTTTGCCTGGCCTGATAAGATTGTCCGTGCTTATCGGTCTGTTATGCTCCTGCTCACCGTTCAAGCACGATTCTCCAGCGGAACAAAAAAGGGCCAGCCCCCCCCTTCTGTAACCTCTTCTTTGACGTCCCAAGGATGATCCATTCTGTATACGAATTGTTGTAGTCGCCCTCTACTGGAGGCGGCTGTACGGGTTATCTTGGTGTAGCAGCTGAGCTGTACATGGTTAGTGCTATCCGGTATTATTGGGACGTCCTTACCCTACCAGCGTTTCCCAAACTTGGTCCTGGGGGCCCAAAGGGGTGCACGTTTTGGGATTTGCCCTAGCACTACACTGGAAATTCAAATAATCAAAGATGGATGATTAGTTGAATCAGCTGTGTAGTGCTAGGGCAAACGCTAAAACGTGCACCTCTTGGGGTCCCCAGGAACAAGTTTGGGAAACCCCTAACCATAACCCTTACCTGACCTTAACTATTTTAAATCCCACTTCAGTGGGGAGTCGGGACGTCACAAGATCCCGGGTAGCACTGAGTCCAATTTGAAACCTATCCAGTAAATGTTTAAATATTCTATTCGAACCCCAGAACACCAATTTACCTGAACAAGGTTCCTGTCAATCCACATGCAGAGAAATCTGTACAAACAGTTCCAGGCGGAAGTGGTCGGTCTTTTGATTACGTCACTCCATCGAATAAGGAACGGGACGTCATCTTAAACTGTGAGTTGGAAGGTATGTGAAATATGTTAAAATACGGCTCATAATATTGATAATTCATGATCTCTTTCAACAATATGAATGAAATCGACCATTTTGGTGAAAGTGCAATTGCTTTGTACATTTCAAACAGTGTTCATCATTGGTTATCGCTCCCTGTCCGGTTTGTGTTAGCTAGCTAGCTACAGTAGCTATGATAACGTTATCTAGCTATCCAAGACCTGATCCACATGAATCAGAGATGCATAATCATATAGCTAGTTATCAGAATATGATTTGGTTAATATATCCCGTTTATTCATGCATGCATGCATGTAGACTAGTGGCGTATGTATCAGAACTAATCAGATACAGTGGAGTCCGAAATCATTAACACCCATAAAGATCAGCAGAAATGACTATAAAATAAATAATTTAAATACTGAGCAATTGTATGCTCAACATGTTTTGTAAGTTATATTATACGAATACAATTGCTCAGAGAAAGAAATGTTGTTTAACAAGTAATACATGATTTTCCCCAAAAGCTAAGGGTCAAAATTATTGACACCCTTGTTTTGGTAGCCTGGTGGTTAGAGCGTTGGGCCAGTAACCGAAATGTTGCTGGATTGAATCCCAGGGCTGACAAGGTTAAAATCTGTCGTTCTGCCCCTGAGCAAGGCAGTTAACCTCCAACAAAAACTGCCGATGACGTGGATGTCTACCAACATATTTTACAAGTAGGTATGGGGTTATTTACTGCGCATGTATTCTCATTGACGCCAAACTAGTGTTGCACGGGAAACCGAAACGTCAGTACTTTTTTAAAACTAGAACATGAAAAAAGTTTCGGTACTTATATAAATTGTGTCACGTCATCTACTGATTGAGAGAGGATCAAGTCTATGTCTGTCTATCAGCACAGCAGCATCGTCCCTGCTTCACTTACTCATTGCCATTGCTAACTCTAGCCTGTCCTGAGGAACCACTGCACTCACTGGGAGTCTTGGCTGCATCATGTTAGCTCCACACTTATGGTGCACAAAAGTTAACACACTTGAATAATGCAACATGGCATGTAGAGATATTGCAACTGTTAGCAAAACAATGTTCATTACAGGCTACAACACTTTACAATGCAAGAAGATACCAGTAGCTCAGACTGGTCTCATAGACTAGATGTAAATCCGAGACACTCAAATAGTATGATATGTTTGGTATGGTTACATAAGATAGAAAAAAACAAAAGTAGGGTGGATGGGTGTTCGAATCTCATCATGGACAACTTTAGCAACTACTTATTACTTAAAACTACTTTGCATGTTAGCTAAGCCTAACCTTAACCCTTTTAGCAAACCCTAACCCTTTAACCTAACCTTAACCCTCAATAACTCAATGCATGCACACACTCCTATTGAATATGCACTCACCTGTATTGTGAATAGGCCTAGACTACATCTTGATTTACCCAGTTTATCAATAGTGATTTACAATTCAAATAAATGATTATCGTTATGTAGTTAGATTGGTAAAAACAAAGTCAAATTGATTGTATGACTATCATTGATCCATTAATGCAGGGCTCTCCAACCCTGTTCCTGGAGAGCTACTGTCCTGTAGGTTTTCAGTCCAACACCAGTTGTAAGTAACCTGATTCAGCTTATCAACCAGCTAATTATTAGAATCAGGTACGCTAGATTAAGGTTGGAGCAAAAACCTAGTTCAAAATTCTGGTACCGTGACAATATTACGCCAAACCCACCACTGGTGGGTGCGTGACCAAATAGCTCTATTTTCATGTCATCAGACCAATGCACCGGTTCCAATCCAAATGCCAGTGCTGTTTAGCAAACTCCAGGATTTTACATTTGTTGGGTGACATGAAAACAGTGCTCTTTGGTCACACACACTAGTGGTGGATTTGGTGTCTAAATGAGAATGCATGAGCAGAAAATAACACACTACGGTAAAATATGGTGGTGGATCTTTGATGTTATGGGGCTATTTTGCTTCCCTGTTAAGGTCAACAGCATCTTGAACTTTACCAAGTACCAGGACATTTTAGCCCAAAACCTGGTTGCCTCTGCCAGGAGGTTAAAACTTGGCTGCAAGTGAATCTTCCAGCAAGACAATAATCCCAACCACACTTCAAAATCCACAAAGAAATGGTTAATTGACCAGAGAATCTATATTTTGCAATGGCCATCTCAGTCTCTGGACTTAAACCCCATTTGAAAACCTGTGGTTTGAATAGAGTATCACAGTATGAGTCATAATAACCAAAACCCTAGCGGTCAAACATTGAAATGGTTCCAATCGTTTTTCTCAGAATCATTTCCCTGTTTGACCGCTAGGTTTTATGGGTATTATGACACCTCCACTGTGGGGCTCTGTGCATATGGACTGCCCTCTTCAATAGACAAAGGATATCAAGGATCTGGAAGGATTCTGTATGGAGGAATGGTCTAAGATCCCTCCCAATGTGTTCTCCGAAAAGGGCTCCGTGCCATTATCCTTGCAAGTTGAGGTATTGAAAGGTATTCAAAACTGGGGTGTCAATCATTTTGACCCCTACCTTTTTTGAGAAAAAAAATATTACTTGTTAAACTAAATCTCTTTCTCTGAGCAATTGTATTAGTATAAAATTATATAATTGTTTTGGAGCATACAATATAGCTCATATTTGAATTATTTATTTTATACAGTCAGTTCTGCTCATCTTTATCAAGGGTGTCAATAATTTCAGACCTCCCTGTACGTCTGGTATGTGGTAAAAGGCCCCTGTAGCACAGCTCAAGACTAGAAAGTAGTGGCCTCTGAAGACCTTATCCTACTAACTGTCAATGAATGCACTGCCGTTACGTTTGTTGAAGCACCCCACTGAACTAGGCCTGTGCTCTATATGTAACTATGCTACATACCCCTCACTACTGTGTCTAATGCAACCCACGGCTATACAAACCAGGGACTGCTGAATTTGTCAAACAAGCCCAACGGCTAACCGTGTTCATAAATTGCTTGTTTATAGGTATCTGTTTATATGTATCTCTAATGTATGTAATAAGATGTAATGCATGCATCTATGATGTATCTCCACAGGGGTGTCAGAGTTTTTCAATATGTCGTGGATAAGGGAAGGTGAATTGAACTTCATTGAGAAGCTCTCAGCCAACATACTGAAGGTATGCCAACATACTGCCAACATACTGAAGCAATTTATCTATTTGCAAATGCATCCCTTCTGAGGATATTTGAATTAATGAATCACAACCACATTTTTATGATATGTAATATGGTTCTATCTGTATGGAATCCATCCACCCCTCCTTGGTCTCTCCCAGGCTGGCCCGATGCCCAAACATGTGGCCTTTATCATGGATGGCAACCGGCGCTACGCCCGCAAGCGTCAGGTGGAGCGCCAAGAGGGACACACACAGGGTTTTGACAAATTGGCAGAGGTGAGGTTCCCAGGGGACATCGGTGTCATGTCATGATGTCGTCATTGTTCTTTCTATCATAGTTGTTCTCATTCATACTTTCCCTTTTGCATGAGCTTTCACATTGTCTTAGAAAAGTAGGTAACTGCACTTCACCCATATTCTTCACCATTACCATCATAACATGTATTTGTATAGGGCTGTCACCAAATACATTAGAAATACATACTACTCTAATGTTGGCTTTACTGATGATCAACCTTGGTGGCTCCTTCCTTTTTAGACACTACGCTGGTGCCTGAACCTGAGCATCCATGAGGTCACCGTGTACGCCTTCAGCATCGAGAACTTCAAGCGGTCTAAAGACGAGGTGGACGGCCTGATGGAGCTGGCCAAGCAGAAGTTCATCAGACTGCTAGAAGAACAGTGAGTGTCAGAACAGAGGAGCCAGAGTGCTTCCATTAAAGATGCATAGGTGTGGGAGTCCCAGCGAGTGGGAGAGAAAGCAGCATAGCTACCTGCTAAAGGATGGGTTATCGTTCCACAGAAAATCTAAAAGGGCTCCAGGCAGATGTTTTACAGACACTTTAATTAAAAACTCAACAAGGAGGATGTTTCAGTAATTCACTTGGCCCAGGGTTTCACTTGGGCCAGACAACGGAAAATTTAAATTTACCGGCCATTTGAGAAATTTACCGGATCCATATGCATTGGGTGCGTAAACCATTAGGGAATCCACCCATGGTGCTCAGAATAACAGAAATCACATTTAGATTATGATCATTCATCTTAACAGGACATGCAACTCCTGTAATGAAGCAGCCAATAAAACGTAATTTTGAAACATTTGCCAAAATGGAATTTGCAGGAAAACACCATTCTAAACAGCGCAGCTTATGAGAGTGGTTCCAAGTGTGCCAAAATGTTATAACTACTCCTGTCTATACAGAAATTCATAAAATCATTCAAAATACTTCACCAGAAAGCATGACTTAGCCACAGAGAAATTGAGGATCATTATCTTCTTTAAAAAATTGCTGTGGATTGTTTAAAATCACAAGCTAGTAGGCCTATGCCTATTTGCAATTTGGGCAGCGCGTGTTGGATTAGGCTTAGCTGATTATTGAGTTGCGGTTGTCAGTGAATAGCATTTAAAATATGTGTCAAGATAAAGTGTCTTGGGTATAATTTAAAATGTTGAGACAAGAAGAATGGGTGGGGTATTTGTCGAAGATAAAGGAGTCTCTTACTAGAATGGCTCCGCTGTCTCACGTAAATTCTTAAGCATTTATTGTGTGAATTGTTTGCCCTTTGATTGTTTATTTTGATCAATTGCCCATTACATATGTGTACACTGAGAACACCAAACATTAGGATCACCTTCCTAATATTGAGTTGCAAAAAAAAATCATTCTTTAACCTGTCTCATCCTCTTCATCTACACTGATTGAAGTGGATTTAACAAGTGACATCAATAAGGGATCATAACTTTAATCTGGATTCACTTGGTCAGTCTGTCATGGAAAGAGCAGGTGATCATAATGTTTTGTATAAGCTGTGTATGTTAACAGTAGTAAATATACCGTTGATCATTGTCATGTGGTTACATACCTTTCTGTTACTGCATGTATTAATTAGTAATTTACCGTTCTCATTCTCGAAGTGGAAACGCGATTTGCTGAGTTCACAACCTGCTACACACTTGTGAGAAACATGCTTTGGTTCATTTCATGAACATAATTTGAGTTAAAAAAAAAAAGTAATGTTCTTTTGTTTGCTCCATGTGAGCGATGAGCATGTGTCTGGTTTCTTTGTCCTGTTAATGAACGCATACAAGTACGGAAATACAGGAAAGTCAACGAAGTCGTTTTTTTAACATCCATTGCGAATGATAATGATTACTATTAAAAATATAGTTCCTCACAGTAGGCTATTTGATCAATCTTTCCTACAATCTCCCCCTCGATAATCACCAAGCGTCGGTGTGAAAGAGTAAAATATAATCATCTGATGAGCCCCATATATCCACCCATATATCCAGTGGAAACTTCATAAAATACCTGAACACTTTTCCCTTAGGCAAAAACAGCTGTCTGGGCCGAGCTCACTAGCGCCTGGAAACGGGCCTGGAATTGGCTAAGATGTTGCAAGTTCACTAGCGAAATCTTCAGGCCAGACAAGGTTGATTGATTTGATACAAATGTTGCACTTTACAATGGCTCAAGTCAAGAAGATAGAAAGGGAGGCAGGAGAGGCTGAGTTGAGAGATTAATTTGATTTGAAAGAACATGAATGTATCATATTGTATGTTTTATTTTATAAGTTATAGGCGATGAGTTCAATGCGCTCATTTCTTTAGCCGCCAATGGATCATCAATGTGTCCATATGGCAGAGGATGGTGCTCTCGTATTAGTAGAATTTTAACTCAGATTTGTATGATTTAACCACGTGACTGATTTTGATAAACGAAAACGTTATTATTGAAATGAAACTGTTTCACGAAAATGCGCATATGAAAATCAGAATTGGTAGAAATGTTTGCATAAATTGTAAGCTTCCCCAAACTTGAAAATCGCGCGCTGTCAATTAAGTATTTGTAAAATAATTGCGTCCACGTTTCAATGGTCGGATTTTGCCTATAGGCTACATTGCAGCAATCTTTTATTTATATTTATTTTGTTACCTTGATTTAACTAGGCAAGTCAGTTAAGTATTCTTATTTACAATGACGGCCAAACGCGGACGATGCTGGGCCAATTGTGCGCGGTTCAAACAATTGAAGTATGTTTTCAAAATGCGTACTGCCTCCCGCTTACATGTTGAAGCGCTGATATCCCTTTGCCTGCACTTAAACGCTGAATGGGAGACGCGCTTCAATTATAAGTTGAGAAATGTGTATATATATATTTGACATGGGAATGAATTTAGAATTGTTGTGCAATGAATGGGCTTATAAATACACCAACCAGCTGAGTAGCTGCAGGAGACATCCCTCTCAAAATAGCATCTTTATGCTGTGTGCATGTGATAGTCGTCATGTATTTTATAAATCCAACAACTAACGAAAATACACACCAATTTAATTCCACTAAATTATGCAAATTAACCTATAGACCGACTGGTATTTCCATAAATTATTTTACAATAGGATTTTTTTTCTACTAGTCATTTTGGCCAGCAACAGTTTTATTTATCAGAATTTCATTTTTTTTGGGGGGGGGGGGGGGGCAAAAGCTACCCTGACTTGGTCCTGTCTGCTCTCTTCCAATCCAGAGAGAATCTGGAGAAGCATGGGGTATGCATTCGGGTGTTGGGAGACCTGACTCTACTGCCTCTGGACCTGCAGCAGCACATAGCCCGGGCTGTGGTGGCCACCAGGACTCATAACAAGTAGGCATCGCCACCTCATCATCCTGCTGCTCCTCACTTCTCTGAGGTGGCTGTGAGCTTGTGTGCAGCCACCTGAAAAACATTGCAGTTTTGACAAATGCACCAAGGTTTATTGCAGATGCTGGACTGCAGTTGTTTATAATGCAATGCAATTTCTCTATGCATAAAACAACACATGGGCTTCTGTTCAGTCATCTAAGATGTCTTCTCGAGTGGCTTCTTATAGCTGTAATAACTAATTTAATAACAGCCCACCCTCTTTTGCCAACAGATGCTTTCTGAACGTGTGCTTTGCCTACACCTCAAGACATGAAATCGCTAATGCTGTCAGAGAGATGGCTTGGGGCGTGGAGCAAGGACTTATCAAATCCAGGTAAACTACTTCAACAGAGATTCAGAAGATTAATATTACATAAGAGTGCATTCATGGCCCTCTCAAATATAATTGTTCAATTTGCATTATCAGAGATCTAGAGTTGTTTTCCGCGCGTTTCTATTGTTTCTCAAATTAATGCATCGCCTGGATCACCAACTACTTCTCAGATAGAGTTCAGTGTGTCAAATCGGAGGGCCTGTTGTCTGGATCTCTGCCAGTCTCTATGGGGGTACCACAGCGTTCAATTCTCGGGCCGACTCTTTTCTCTGTATATATCAACGATGTCGCTCTTGCTGCGGGTGAATCCTTGATCCACCTCTACGCAGACGACACCATTCTGTATACATCTGGCCCTTCTTTGGACACTGTGTTAACAAACCTCCAAATGAGCTTCAATGCCATACAACACTCCTTCCGTGGCCTCCAACTGCTCTTAAATGCTAGTAAAACTAAATGCATGCTCTTCAACCGATCACTGCCCGCACCTGCACGCCCGTCTAGCATCACTACTCTGGACGGCTCTGACTTAGAATACGTAAATACAACTATAAATACCTAGGTGTCTGGTTAGACTGTAAACTCTCCTTCCAGACTCACATTAAGCATCTCCAATCCAAAATTAAATCTAGAATCGGCTTCCTATTTCGCAACAAAGCCTCCTTCACTCACGCTGCCAAACATACCCTTGTAAAACTGACTATCCTACCGATCCTTGACTTCGGCGATGTTATTTACAAAATAGCCTCCAACACTCTACTCAGCAAACTGGATGCAGTCGATCACCATGCCATCCGTTTTGTCACCAAAGCTCCATATACTACCCACAACTGCGACCTGTATGCGCTCGTTGGCTGGCCCTCGCTACATATTCGTCGCCACAAACCCACTGGCTCCAGGTCATCTATAAGTCTTTGCTAGGTAAAGCTCCGCCTTATCTCAGCTCACTGGTCACCATAGCAACACCCACCCGTAGCACTCGCTCCAACAGGTGTATCTCACTGGTCATCCCCAAAGCCAACACCCCCTTTGGCCACCTTTCCTTACAGTTCTCTGCTGCCAATGACTGGAACGAATTGCAAAAATCGCTGAAGTTGGAGACTTATATCTCTCTCACTAACTTTAAGCATCAGCTATCTGAGCAGCTTACCGATCGCTGCAGCTGTACACAGCCCATCCAACTACCTATCTCATCCCCATATTGTTTTTATTTACTTTTTTTTGCTCTTTTGCACACTAGTATTTCTACTTGCACATCATCATCTGCACATCTATCACTCCAGTGTTCATTTTCTAAATTGTAATTACTTCGCTACTATGGCCTATTTATTGCCTTACCTCCTTACTCCATTTGCACACACTGTATATAGATTTTTCTATTGTGTTATTGACTGTACTTTTGTTTATCCCACGTGTAACTCTGTGTTGTTTTTTGTCGCACTGCTTTGCTTTATCTTGGCCAGGTCGCAGCTGTAAATGAGAACTTGTTCTCAACTGGCCTACCTGGTTAAATAAAGGTGAAATAAAATAAATATTGTCTTGTCTTGGTTGTTGTGTCCAGTGATGTGTCGGAGGCCCTGCTGGGTCATTGTCTGTACAGCAGTAACTCCCCCAATCCTGATCTGCTCATTCGCACGTCTGGAGAGGTGCGACTCAGTGACTTCCTGCTGTGGCAGGTAAGGACAAAGGACACTCCTTACTAGCTGTTTCCAGTGTGATGTTGAATGCTAATGAGATTAGCCTCTTGCCTAGCATCCTCTTTGGTAAGGACAAGACCTACTTCCTGTTCAGTGACTTCAGTGACAGACAATTGAGCCTATGGTTTAGCTGCCTCTCCCATTACCTCGTGACTTGTTCTTTGTAAATGTAGGATTCCTGGTGTTACCCATGGGGTTTATTCAGTGGGGTGCCATGTTTATAGAATGTTGCAGGCAGAAATTTAATATTTTTTTTGTCTGTGCTATCCTGTAGACATCCCACTCCTGCTTAGTGTTCCAGTCAGTCCTGTGGCCAGAGTACTCCTTCTGGAATCTGTGTGATGCCATTCTGCAGTATCAGCTCAATCACAGACCTCTTCAGGTATGAACTCTCTCTCTTTCCTTCATTCATCCCCCACATACATTCCACCGTACGATATTTACCCAACCTTTAAACGTGTGTGCACTTTTGCCACAAATGTTTGGCACATTATTTCAAGTTGTATTTCCAGCATTGAGCGAGAATTCATTAGCAGGGTCATCTGAATACCTGTAGGAAACTACTGTGTTGTGTGGAACACTGTGATCTGCTTGAATGACTGATCCCTATGTATGTTGTAGAAAGCCAGAGATCAACACAGAGAGGGACAGGCCCTACAGCAGCATGAGGCAGACCGGGCCTGTGTAGCAGACCTCCTACAGCACCACGGCAATGGAAAGCCCCTGGATGCCCAGAGGAGACAGGAAGCACTGCTCAACTACACTGCCAGCCGAGAGGAACGGGTTCAGGACTTCCTTGGTGCACTCCAGCACAAGAGAGACTCCTTCCTTACTGACTTAACCAGCCAAGCTGCTCTGGCATAAAGAGGGGATGAGGGGAACACAATGCTCCCCATCTTGAATTGGGGGAGCAATCCCATCTCTCCATCTCTTCCCTAAAGGGCTGAGTGGTTTGAAACTTCTTATTTTGTATGAGTGATTTTACCCCTATGGGGCTGTATGTGGGATATTTATGTGTGTATTCTAAGTCTGATCAAAGTCTAATAAAAAGATAAGTCTGGTAAAGAGCTAATGATTCTATAAGTTGTTCTGTAAAATCTGTCCGTCAAATGCATTCCATAGATATTCTCTTTGGATTGATATTCACAATGGAATTGGAGTACTCACTCCCAGAGAAGATACACATCGGAGACCACCATTTACCACAGCACCAGTTACACTACACGACCAAAAGTATGTGGACACCTGATCGTTGAACATCTCATTCCAAACTCATGGGCATTAATATGGAGTTGGTCCCCAACTTTGCTGGTATAACAGCTTTCACTCTTCTGGGAAGGCTTTCCACTAGATTTTGGAACATTGCTGAGGCGATTTGCTTCCATTCAGCCACAAGAGCATTAGTGAGCTCGGGTACTGATGTTGGGCGATTAGGCCTGGCTTGCAGTCGGCGTTCAATGGGGTTAAGGTCAGGGCTTTGTCCAGTCAAGTTATTCCACACTGATCTCGACAAACCATTTCTTTATGGACCTCCGCTTTGTGCACCGGGGCATTGTCATGCTGAAACAGGAAAGAGGCTTCCCCCAAACTGTTGCCACAAAGTTGGAAGCACAGACTCGTTTAGAATGTCATATGCTGTAGCGTTAAGATTTCACTTCACTGGAACTAAGGGGCCTAGCCCGAACCATGAAAAACTATATCTATTTCACTATAAGGTCGAGGGTTCGAGACCTGCTCCCTGTTGTTTCATTACAATATAGTGTATGTGTGCTGGACTGGTCAAGTAAAATTTTCAATGAATGTCATTGTGTAATAACTTTTATGGTCATGGATGCCCATATTTGACATGTAGAACATGAAAACGATATTTTTTTACCAGGTTTCTTTATCTTGCAGTATAAACGTGATTATGTTCATTTAGTTTAATGCACATTATGCTACTTATATTCATAACAAATTGTACATCCAAATGGATGATTTGTAACATAGGTAACTTTTTATATTGTATCTTGGATCATTGACGGGGTGATGTACACTGCAGGCATAAAGTTTCTAAACCCAGAGGCGCAACATCGCGAGACTGCCGGGAACGCTTGCGAAGCAGACAAGGCCGGGGTTTGGGGTTAAAGAAGTCAAAGACAGAAGTGAAACATTCTTCCTTGGTTGTGAATTTTCTCGAAATGTAGATACAACCCAATGTATTAAGTAGTTGAAAATATTATTACTCTAACTTCGTGAAATTGACCAACTGACACGTTTTCATTTCCGTCAAAAACAACTGAATGGAAGGGGTACCTTTGATTTAATGGCCTGCAAATGCGCAGTTCGGCGCGAGACGAACCTTAGACCCGATTACGTGTTTCGGCGCCTGAGTTTAGCTACCCGCGGTCGCCTACAAGCGTGATCGCAGATTTTTATTGGAGAAGCAGTTTCTCCATATCTTCATACTGTACTGTCTTTGCTGCAGTCTGTAGATCCTGCAGAAACCACGCCACCTTGTTACAGCGGTGGTATTTTTCATGCACTCTCTCTTTAAGAACATGGAGACGCCCACAAACACGTGATTTGTTTTCATCCAATGTCTGACTTCAAAATATAAAAACTGGTTCAAACCGGTTTCTATCTTATATTTTACATTCGGTCATTATTTTACATTCACCATTGTTGCATTGCTAACGTGGCTAGAAGAGCTTAGTGAGATACCCAACAACTTCAATTTAAAAAAAAATATTTGCAATTGTGTTGCAATTCCCGAACAATCATCAATATGCCTAAAAGAAAGGTAAGGAATGCTTAATATTCCGGCTAACAAATATATTTGTATTTTTTTTTGCTTGCATCTTTCCGTTTTAAAATTGCATTTGGTCTCCATCAGTACTGTATGTCGTCGTTTAGAAATGGCGGCAAAATGGGTCATCCTCTCAACGCAGTCATCAATATATCAAATAAACCGTATAAAAAAAGGACAATTACATAAGAAATAAAGTGTAAAGATATTAACCATATTTATTAAGGTTATTCGTCCTACATTGAGCATACCTATGACGGGTTCATCCACTCAAGCTAAGTACGATTTGTGCATCACACGCTAGGTGTTTCTTGGAAGTTGTGAAGAAGCTCGCGGGGCTCAACTGCTGTATTTCATACATATAACGATTTAACTATTAATTTATGTAGTTCAATGTGCTCCCTGCGAGCTTCTCGGTGTCTAGTTTTCTAGTCATGTTTGAGGCAGGCTTGAATCGGTGAGCCACAAAAATTGGTGGGAAAAGATGCTTGGTCGTTTTTCAATCATTTGCACCCGACGCAGCGCTTAAATGCAATCTTATGAATCCGCTACTTTACCAGTAAATACTAATTCCTTGCTAATGCATTTTTTTCAACAAACATTATCTAGAGTTGTTAACGTTAACTTCAGTCATTTTCCCCAGCCCTGCTAATTTCAACGTCAGGCTGCCATCTTGCATAGCCAACATTAGTTAGCATCTTTGTGAATGCACAAACAGCATATGTGCTTTTCAATGACCTTTTCTATTGGGTTTATCGTTGAACCTCAAAGTTATAAAAAAATAAATAAAAAAACACATCACTGCATCTTTTGCCGCTTTAACTTCGTCGAAATAATGCTGATAGGTAAATTTATTGAGCGCGAACTTCATCTTGTTGAAGGCTGTCGAGCGCGAATTGACGCAAAACAAAGGAAGTGCCAAGCGCGCCCGACTGTTGTGACAGGACAGATTTGAATTTGAATATGCGCGGGAATTCCTTCGAAGTAAGAAGTAGCCAAGAACAGTGGAAATGTATGGCATCAAAAATGTGTGGCTAAGTCGCTCACTTTGGTGTATGTAATCCGTTATGCAAAATATATATTATACAAAAGCCCAGCATGTTCTCTGGGGATGTGATGCTTCATTTTGATCAAAGGGGGCCTACATAGAATAAGAGAGGGCAACAATGGACATAACATCCGCTCCAGTTACCTTACTTTTTGAAAAGGACCTATGCTTTTCTACCCAGGCATATGCAGTACTGTCTGATACATTAGCTGAATTTATTATTCAACGTATTTAAAATTTGCATTAGGAATTCCATTTCCACAGTTTCTAAACATTTTTCTTCTGCTTTTTTCTTCTGCTTTCAGAGTGCTACCAAAGGCGATGAGGTATGTATACAAGTATTCACAATGTTAATTCTAAACTGTTAACTAGTGTATTTGTTTATAATTTTTACACTTTAACTGACCTACAGCTTACAAATGCTGTATAGGATGTTCGTAAAGTCTTGAGAAATTTGGTCTACATAAATGCTTCACAGATAATTTGTAAACACAATTTTATACATAAAGGGTGATATAAAAGGTTGGTGCTTTTTCAAATGTGGCATTACTCGTTTGAAACCCTTTATAAAGCATGACATTTGCTTATTAATGATAATTTGTCGATACATCTATGCAATCATTATTTATGAAGGCTTCCTTATGCTTTAAAAGTTGTAGTTTGTTAAAGTGGGATCGTTATAGTAGTAGTTGAGTCATGGTTAGATATGTAACATGTGTTTCTTTCTTTAGCCTGCAAGACGTTCCGCGCGTTTGTCATCTGTAAGTATTACCATTGAAATAGGCTACTTTAGGATCTGTACATTTCTTTGTATTGCAAACTCATGTGTTACTTACCCTTATTACCGTCTTATTTTTTGGCAGAGACCTGTGCCAAAACCGGCGGCCAAACCCAAAAAAGCGGCAGCACCCAAAGTATGTTAAGTATTTGTTTCATCTGTCTTTTATTAATAAAGTTAAACTTGTTGGAGTTCTTCAATGTGCTGTTTTTGCATCTAGTTTATTAGCAGTTGTGTTAACCCTTAGCCTAAGCGTTATTGATTCATGACCTTTGGCATCAATTCAGAAGTTGTCCTGTTATATTTTTTTAACAGCCACATGAGGGAAAGCCTCATAAAAAGAATCTCAAGTATTTGGCACTGCTGAGCATTTGACAAGATGCATAACATCTTGAAGGAAGTGAGAGGGGAGAGAATACACTTACTCTTTCAGTAGTCACCAGTGGCTAATGTGTTTTTTCTTCTTCAGAAGGCAGTCAAAGGAAAGAAGGCAGCTGAGAATGGTGATGCCAAGGCTGAGGTTTGTTTCCTGAAAAGATCTGTTTGCTATCTCTATTCAATGTGATTCTTCCCCCCGCCCCTTAGGGTTTAGATTTGGTTTCACTTTAGGCTGTACATGACTTTGTCTGCAATCCATCAGTTACCCTTACCAGAAACAAACAACACTGCCCCTTGATGGGGATTCAACCTCTTAGGGGATGTGATTCATTCAGCCCACCTGTACATACATGCATTATATATTTGATGGGCACTCAACTCAATTATGTGTGAATTGTGGAATGATATTAACCAAGCAGTTCTGTGGAAATTGATATTACACTGTTATTATAGTGTTAGGCTTCTATGTCATTTATTTGCTTCTTGCCCTTTATTTGCTTCTTGCCCTTCTGGCATAAGTTAGTGCATGTAATTGAATTGATTTGCACAAAATAACTGGTCTCTAGAAAATATATTATTTTCACTGCAACAATACAGTAGGCCTACAGGGTTAGATGCACTTCAATATACGTAAATAGTTGGTTTCTTATTTTCTATTCTTTTGAAAATAACAAAGTTGACTTTTTCCCCAAGGTTATTCATTGCATATAAACTTCTTTTTTTTTTTGTATGTCTGAAATAAGTCCATTCTTCATTTCTAGGCGAAAGTTGAGGCCGCTGGAGACGCCAAATGAAGAACTGTTGAAGTTGTGATCATTCTGTGTACTTGGTGACTGTACAGTTTAAAATAAGTATTTTTTACCAAGTTTTTTTTATATTAAAAGATATCATTTATAGTTCATTGTGGGCTTACATTTGAGGTAATGAAGCTGTTCCAAGGGGTTCTCATGTTCATTACCATTTTTATGCCTTGTTTAAATGAATACCGTCCATATCCTGTCCAAGTAAAACAAAAACAAAAAAAACTTCTAAACCTGTTTTTAACTGCTGAATGTTATTTTCCTACATAAATCCAAACATTAAAGGCAGCTAAAGTGTGTTTCTAAAATGTTTTAAGAGGAATAGGGTTTTTGCCACTCCTTTTTAGTTTTTTAATATTAATTACTTACCAAATGTTTTGAATCAACATCAGCTCTTCTCATTCAGGAGACATAAGACAGTTTGAAAGTAATCACTAACTTGTATTAGGTCAACACACAATCACCACACAAAATTAATAATGTGAACTTAATCATTTGTTCTATTGTTTATTTTATTAAATTGTTCTGTAAAAACAGTGGAAAGAGCTATTGTGACTCCTATGAAATTTAAATGTTCTTGAATAAAATGATAAAAAGGCTGTTTTTGTTTGATTTAGTTACATATCATTATCAAACATTCTTTGTTAGTTGTTGACATGCTAGCTTGTGCACAGATCCACATGTTTTCTAGACCTTTCACTAGCCTATTGGGCAGGGAAATCAACTGCTTCCTCTCAATCTGTAGATGGGGGACCCCAGACCTGCTCAGCTGGTGCTTCTTCCTGTGAGAAAAATACATAGGATGAAAGTGGATGGATTTTATTATTCTCTTGGATTATAATACTGAGGCCATTTCTCTATGCTGCCATAAAAATGCATTACCTACCATTTCCCCCTCTAGAGCATCTGCTACTGTGTCAGCAAAAGTATGTTGTCTCTGCTATGTGGCAGTTCTGTGTTGTAATTTTTCTACCACCAATCCATCCCTTTGTTCATAAATGTAATGCATGGCTGAGGGGTATACAGTTCATTAGGAAAGTATTCAGACCACTTGACTTTCCACAGTTACATTACAGCCTTATTCTTAAATGGATTACATTGTTTTTTCCCCATCAATGTACACAATACCCATAATGACAAAGCAAAAACAGATTTTTAGACATGTATATATTTTTTTTAACTGAAATCTAATTTACATAAGTATTCAGACCCTTTACTCAGTACTTTGTTGAAGTACCTTAGCAGCGATTACAGCCTAGTCTTCTTGGGTATGACGCTACAAGCTTGGCACACCTGTATTTGACGAGTTTTTCCCATTCTTCTCTGCAGACCCTCAAGCTCTATCATGTTGGATGGGGAGCGTTGCTGCACAGCTATTTTCAGGTCTCCGGAGATGTTCGATTGGGTTCATGTTCGGCCTTTGGCTGGGCCACTCAAGGACATTCAGAAACTTGTCCCGAAGCCACTCCTGCGTTGTCTTGGCTGTGTGCTTAGGGTCATCAACCTGTTGGAAGGTGAAACGTCGCCACAGTCTGAGGTCCTGAGCGCTTTGGAAAAGGTTTTCATCAAGGATCTCTGTACTTTGCTCTGTTCATCTTTCCCTCGATCCTGACTAGTCTCCCAGTCCCTGCCACACCATGATTCACCGTAGGGATGGTGCCAGGTTTCCTCCAGACGTGACATTTGGCATTCCCTCCAGACGTGACATTTGGCATTCAGGCCAAAGAATTCAATCTTGGTTTCATCAGCCCAGATAATCTTGTTTCTCATGGTCTGAGAGTCCTTTAGGTACCTTTTGGCAAACTCAAAGCGGGCTGTCATGTGCCTTCCGTCTGGCCACTACCATAAAGGCCAGATTAGTGGAGTGCTGCAGAGATGGTTGTCCTTCTGGAAGGTTCTCCCATCTCCACAGAGGAACTCTGGAGATCTGTCAGAGTGACCATCAGGTTCTTTGTCACCTCCCTGACCAAGGCCCTTCTCCCCGGATTGCTCAGTTTGGACAGGCGGACATCTCTAGGAAGAGTCTTGGTGGTTCCAAACTTCATCCATTTAAGAATGATGGAGGCCACTGTGTTCTTGGGTACCTCCAACGCTGCAGACAATTTTTGGTACCTTTCAGCAGATCTGTGCCTCGATACAATCCTGTCTTGGAGCGCTACGGACAATTCCTTTGACCTCATGGCTTGGTTTTTGCTGTGACATGCACTGTCAACTGTGGGACCTTAAATAGACAGGTGTGTGCCTTTCCAAATCATGTCCAATCAATTGAATTTACCACAGGTGGACTCCAATCAAGTTGTAGGAACATCTCAAGGATGATCAATGGAAACAGGATGCACCTGAGCTCAATTTTGAGTCTCATAGCAAAGGGTTTGAATATTTATGTAAATAAGGTAAATCTTTTTTATTTGTTATACATTTGCTAAAATTTCTCAAACCTGTTTTTTCTTTGTCATTATTGGGTATTGTGTTTTTGAATAAGGCTGTAATGTAACAAAATGTAGGAAAGGGGAAGAGGTCTGAATACTTTCCGAATGCACCGTAGAATCTGACTTGATTTCAATTTGACATTACACCTCAGTGTGATACCTTTTAGTCTCCAATAGAGGGCAGTGTCTGACCAGAATTAAGGGACTTTAATCATTGGCTTGCCTATCCATCAGATGGCTTTCTTATCGCCAGCACTTTAGAATTGACATAAGGAGAGACCTGTTAGTGTTTTCAATTTACATACATTGTACTTAGAGTTTATATATAGACATTTTATGGGGGTTAAAAAATACATCCAACCATTTGCCTACCAAACTTTTCAACATCAGCATGGCTAGGCCCTAACACATTTTGGTAAATTAGAAGGATATCCTCTCCACCCGAACGTGGGAATTAGGAAAAATAGTGAGGCAAGTGACTATATTTTCAACCAAATAGGAGAGTGTATGATGTGCCTCTCCCTACAGTGGGATGTCACACACAGACACAACACTCGCTCCACAAACCAGGGGGCCAATATGACTGGCAAATAGATGTAAACCTGTGAGTGTCCCTATCCAAAACACAAGCCTACAAAGTACAGTATACAGTACAAATCCGAGTCAGTGGAGGACTGTACAAACAGTCAGCAGAGAAGCAAAACATAGAAACATGTGCCCCTGACGCTGCCTATACGAGAGGGGTTGGACCTAAATGTGGGATTGGCCTGTATGTCATGTATCAAAATGAACAGATGAGGATTTCACACTCCACCGTCATTCGGGTAAGTGTAACAGTATAACTTTAGTACATCCCCTCGCCCCGACCCGGGCGCGAACCAGGGACCCTCTGCACACATCAACAACGGTCGCCCACGAAGCATCGTTACCCATCGCTCCACAAAGGCCGCGGCCCTTGCAGAGCAAGGGGCAACACTACTTCTAGGTTTCAGAGCAAGTGACGTAACTGATTGAAACGCTAGTAGCGCGTACCCGCTAACTAGCTAGCCATTTCACATCCGTTACACTCACCCCCCTTTCAACCTCCTCCTTTTCCGCAGCAACTAGTGATCCGGGTCAACAGCATCAATGTAACAGTATAACTTTACGTTGTCCCCTCACCCCGACACGGGCGCGAACCAGGGACCCTCTGCACACATCAACAACGGTCGCCCACGAAGCATCATTACCCATCGCTCCACAAAGGCTGCGGCCCTTGCAGAGCAAGGGGCAACACTACTTCTAGGTTTCAGAGCAAGTGACGTAACTGATTGAAACGCTAGTAGCGCGTACCCGCTAACTAGCTAGCCATTTCACATCCGTTACATAAGGGATAGTGAATGTGCTGTCCTCTACCGCGCAGGTCTCACACATTGGACTGGTGCGCCTTTTTCAAATAGTGTAGGCCTAATGGAATTCCCTATAGTCAGGTTGCACTTAATGGACAATAAACGGGAATTAACAAATGAAAACAAAGTGAAAGCAGCCTGTTCAACTGAAAAGAAACAGAGCCACCGTAAATGTGTTATGAAACAACTGAACTACCGAGACACCACAAGGGATGGTTGTCCATCTCCACCCTGCAAACTTCATACATTCCGCTGAGTTCATGTGACTAGCACGAAGGGGGAGGGGATGGCAAATGTTAAGCTATAAGCATAGGCCTACTAGCAGTTATTTGAGGGTAACTACCCAAATGGGGACTAGCTGGGAAGAGGAGGGAGTGGGAAAGTTTCACACAAGGAGAACAAATTATGGAGAGGGTAAAGCAACCAAAAAGGAAAGAGGAAGATGGGGGTTGCTGAGAGTTCTGCTATTTGTTCTAGGATAGTGATGACAAGAGGAATAGATATGAACAATCAACATTTCTTTAGGTCTATTTAAGCAATTGTAGTTGTATTTAAGACACAACGCAGAGTGCCTGGATACAGCCCTTAGCCGTGGTATATTGGCCATTTACCACAAACCCCTGAGGTGCCATATTGCTATTATAAACTGGTTACATAATACACTGGTTAACATAATTATAGCAGTAAAAATACATGTTTTGTCATACCCGTGGTATACCCTGATGAAGACAGCTTGTCTGTCGAAACGATGGTTATTATATTATTGCATCTGAGCTCCTAGTGTGCGGCTGTCCTTTTCTTTTTCATTCGGTCTGGTATACCGTGGCTGTCAGCCAATCAGCACCCAGTTTATAATAATGTATAGCTTCTGTCTTTCATTACCATGGCATTAGACCAGGGGCCAAAAGTATAACACCAATCAGGCTCCCGAGAACTGGAGTTGCCCATCCCTGCTTTAGACTAGAGTTCAACTACGTACAACTAGCCTACACAGCAGAGCGCAAACTAACCAGTTGTGTGCTAAATGTCTGTCTGTTGCGCGTTGGCCCAATAACATATTTTCAGTCAACGAAAGAAATACGATACTTTCATGTATAGGACAAAGTTATTAATGACCAATAAAGAAACATTCTTTCTCCGACTAGAAATACGTGTTATCGATCACACTAGGCGATCATATTCTATTCGGAAGGGTCTGTGCGACTTGTACGCACACTTAAATGTCTTGTGCGCTCATGGCTCAGATTGCCCCACCCACCTCATGTATCTATAGGCTGGCCTGGCTTCCTATATAGCTTGATACGTGAACATCGTGTGCTTGTACTCCCTCAATAGTTTGGGCACATTTCAACCAGCTCAATCCGAGCACAGTTGCAGGTCAGTTCAAACTACAGCTTTGTAAATGACACTTTTGCGCGACAATTAGTTTTTGTTAAATATATTTTAAATATGTCCAAAAATGATTTCCAATAGTTTGTAATTGGTTGACTCCATGATTAATTAGCTAACAATGGAAAAGAGCACGTACTGGAGGTGTAGAACATTTGTTGAATTGTGTTATATTACATTTGGAGGGAAAGAGAACATATTTTTTACGCCCCAATATGACTTGGTTGGTTAACAATATGGATGGAGCCGCTAGGCAAAGTTTTTATTTTTACTTTATACATTTTTATTAACCGATTTTTAAGTAATTCGAACGTATAACTGCTCAATTGGATAGATATTCTTGATAAATTAATCGATTGTTAAAGAAATAATTTTACTTATAATTTGGAATTAATAGGTGTGGGTTTTAAATTGGGAATGGAAACACTTAGGCTGCTTAGACAGGCAGCCCAATATCACAATTCTTTCCCCACAATTGATCTTTTGACCAATCAGATCAGCTCTAAAAAGATCTAATGTGATTGGTCGAAAGACCAATTTAGTGGGGGGAAAAAACGTTTATCAACTTTGAGAGCAATTGCCCTGTAGCACTACTTATCTAAAAGTATTCATTGTATTTTTATTTTTTTCATTTTGTTGGATGTCTGCTAAAATGGAAAGCATCTTGATTCAACTGCTTATGAAATATGGTGTACATTTTTATGAGAAACTGCTAGATCTGTGCACTATATTTATTAGGTAACGATTTGATGGGAATTGATGCATTGCATTTCATGAGATTATTTAACTCTTGTGTAAAATATCTTCAGAAAGCATGGGACATGAGACTTATGTGGCAGGGTCTACAGGAAATCACGGACTACAAGAAGAAAACCAGCCACGTCACGGACACCGACATTACGCTTCCAGACAAACTAAACACCTTCTTTGCCCGCTTTGAGGATAAAACAGTTCCATGATCCTCCATTAACAAATGGATCATTAGTCACTTTAAACAATGCCACTTTAAATAATGCCACTTGAATAATGTTTACATATCTTACATTACTCATATATGTATATACTGTATTTTATAACATCTACTGCACCTTGTCTTTGCCGCTCGGCCATCACCCATCCATATATTTATATGTACATATTCTCATTCACCCCTTTTTTAGATTTGTGTGTGTTAGGTAGTTGGGGATTTGATAGATGACTTGTTAGATATTACTGTGCTGTCTGAACCAGAAGCACAAGCATTTTGCTACTTTTGCATTAACATCTGCTAACCATGTGTATGTGACCAATACATTTTTATTTTATTTGGTAAATCAATAAGGTTTTACTACATTTTGTTAGTTTAACTGAGAAAAGTACTACTATATGTGTAAATACTGTAACTGTAATGGTAGTTGTTCACACATGCAAGAGGCAGGTGGCAGTAGCGATCCTTCATTCCAGGTTTGAGGCAGTGGTATAGGGGCTTTGACTGGGAAAAGCTAGGAGAACAATGGGGTGATTTAAAACGGCAGTGGCATGTCTGGAGGGGAGGGGTCATATAGGGGGATGAGGGGTGACATGGTATGTGAAATTCTGCAACACTGTTTCCGGTTAATTACATGCCAGGGATTGGCATAACTTCACACGTGGGTGTTTGTCATTGGAATTTGATGTTTTGTTGTTTTGAAAAAGCACAAAAGGCCTATATGTTCACCTCTCACCAAGTACTAGCTATGTTGGTTAAAAGTAGCTATTTGGGTCTTGTTTAGAATGCCTCTAGGCCTATATGCATGGACTGTATGCATTAACTATACAATCTAGTCATGCAATAGTTTGACCTTTTTCCGGACTAACCTGATACCTTGAAGGGTTAGCTGATAGCTAACCTTTCACATGTTAACTCCTGGTGCTGTATCTCCGATCAGACTATACGCCCCCCATCCACCCCTCCCACACGAGTCGAGAGTGCATGATATGGTGATAATGTATTGATATGTGAGATTCCTAGAAGCATTTTTTTTTTACATTTCACCTTTATTTAACCAGGTAGGCTAGTTGAGAACAAGTTCTCATTTGCAACTGCGACCTGGCCAAGATAAAGCAAAGCAATTCGACATATACAACAACACAGAGTTACACATGGAATAAACAAAACATACAGTCAATAATACAGTAGAAAAATAAGTCTATATGCAATGTGAGCAAATGAGGTGAGATAAGAGGAGGTAAAGGCAAAAAAAGGCCATGGTGGCGAGGTAAATACAATTATATCAAGTAAAACACTGGAATGGTAGATTTGCAGTGGAAGAATGTGCAACATAGAAATAATGGGGTGCAAAGGAGCTAAATAAATAAATACAGTAGGGGAAGAGGTAGTTGTTTGTGCTAAAATATAGATGGGCTATGTACAGGTGCAGAAATCTGTGAGCTGCTCTGACAGCTGGTGCTTAAAGCTAGTGAGGGAGATAAGTGTTTCCAGCATCAGAGATTTTTGCAGTTCGTTCCAGTCATTGGCAGCAGAGAACTGGAAGGAAAGACGACCAAAGGAGGAATTGGCTTTGGGTGTGACCAGTGAGATATACCTGCTGGAGCGCGTGCTACGAGTGGGTGCTGCTATGGTGACCAGTGAGCTGAGATAAGGCGGGGCTTTACCTAGCAGAGACTTGTAGATAACCTGTAGCCAGTGGGTTTGGCAACGAGTATGAAGCGAGGGCCAACCAACGAGAGCGTACAGGTCGCAATGGTGGGTAGTGTATGGGGCTTTGGTGACAAAACGGATGGCACTGTGATAGACTGCATCCAGTTTGTTGAATAGAGTGTTGGAGGCTATTTTATAGATGACATCCCCGAAGTCGAGGATCGGTAGGATGGTCAGTTTTACGAGGGTATGTTTGGCAGCATGAGTGAAGGATGCTCTGTTGCGATATAGGAAGCCAATTCTAGATTTAATTTTGGATTGGAGATGCTTAATGTGAGTCTGGAAGGAGAGTTTACAGTCTAACCAGACACCTAGGTATTTGTAGTTGTCCACGTATTCTAAGTCAGAGCCGTCCAGAGTAGTGATGCTAGACGGGCGAGCAGGTGCGGGCAGTGATCGGTTGAATAGCATGCATTTAGTTTTACTTGCGTTTAAGAGCAGTTGGAGGCCACGGAAGGAGAGTTGTATGTCATTGAAGCTCGTCTGGAGGTTAGTTAACACAATGTCCAAAGAGGGGCCAGAAGTATACAGAATGGTGTCGTCTGCGTAGAGGTGTATCAGAGAATCACCAGCAGCAAGAGCAACATCATTGATGTATACAGAGAAGAGAGTCGGCCCGAGGATTGAACCCTGTGGCACCCCCATAGAGACTGCCAGAGGTCCGGACAACAGGCCCTCCGATTTGACACACTGAACTCTATCAGAGAAGTAGTTGGTAAACCAGGCGAGGCAATCATTTGAGAAACCAAGGCTGTCAAGCATTATGTGATCTTTACATTCATTCATTAAGCAACGTAATCAATGTCTCAATGCCAACTGATGATTGATTGTCATCACACTCCCCCCTTCCTACTTTTTTCCCACTGACATGTCAAATCTGGGTGGTAGGTGTTCTAAGCTGCTTTCAAATTGGCCTGTTTACACTTTTATGGCCAGCCCAGTTGGTTCCCATTTACTTCGAATGGCTTGTGCTAATGGTCTTGATTGTCCAGAAGCCTTGTTTACAAGCCACACTGCAAAGATGTGACGGAAATGGTGGCCCTCCTATTTCCAAGAAAATCTCTCACCAGCCCCCCCCCCCCCTTTCATTTTGAGCCTGGGACTCCTTCACACACAGCTGATGGCTTGCCTGTGAATCAAGACAATCAAAGACATAGGGGGCTTGGCTGGGGGGATTGTGGTGATGCTTTCCCCTCTTGATGAAAGATTCAATTATTCTGACCATATGCAAGCCCCTTGACCAGGTCTGATTTCCACTCTACGCCACAGAAACAAAGAGAAGCCAGTCAATGCGAGCATGCTCTACGTCTATACGTCGGCATGGCTTACCGCTACTCATCTTGCTGCTCGAATGAGGAAATATGGAAACGGTAGTGCACACACTACGGTCATGTGACGTGGAGGGTAGGTCTTTAAGCCCGGTAAGCGCTGGGGAGAATGGAGATTACACAACTTTTAAATCGATCAGATTTATGATGTGACGTAATGCTGCTGCGGAGTCGTTGCTGTCAGATCGGTGGCTCTGAGGAGACATTGAAGCTCTGACAGTAGCATCGTCTCAGCTGCTGATGCCTCCAGCTCTCACCATTTATCAGGCCACATCACTCAGTGGAGAAACCCCCGAGTTGTTTTAGATGGGAACAGTAGGGAGTGAGGATGCAGGAAGATGGGAGGGAGGAAGGAGCTATGGAAGGCTGTCATTGGCTGTGAGTTTGGGGGCTTGCTGTATGTGCTCACGAGACTGGTGCAGCAGAAACATGAGGCTAATGACAGTTTTACTGCTCCTGTGTCTGAGAGAGAGATTTGAATACTGCAAAAATATCCTCTGTTTACAACGTAAAACACCAAATAATGCATGCAAAGCAGAATTAGGCTAATACCCGCTATTTATCAAAATCCAGAAAAGAGACGTTAAATTCTACAACCACCAAAATGGAAGCGATTCCCAAACCTTCCATAACAAAGATCACCTACAGAGAGATGAACCTGGAGAAGAGTCCCTTAAGCAAGCTGGTCCTGGGGCTCTGTTCACAAACCGAGCCCCAGGACAGCAACACAATTGAACCCAACCAAATCATGAGAAAACAAAAAGATAATTACTTGACACATTGGAAAGAATTGACAAACTGAGCAAACTAGAATGCTATATGTCCCTAAACAGAGAGTACACAGTGGCAGATTACCTGACCATTGTGACTGACCCAAACTTAAAGAAAGCTTTGACTATGTACAGACTCAGTGAGCATAGCCTTGCTATTGAGAGAGGCCACCGTAGGCAGACTTGGCTCTCCAGAGAAGACAGACTGTGTACACTGCCCACAATATGAGGTGGAAACTGAGCTGCACTTCCTAACCTCCTGCCAAATGTATGACCATATTAGAGACACATATTTCCCTCAGATTACACAGATCAACAAAGATTTAAAAAACAAAACCAATTTTGGTAAACTCCCATATCTACTGGGTGGAATACCACAGTGTGCCATCACAGCAGCAATATTTGTGACCTGTTGCCATAAGAAAAGGGCAACCAGTGAAGAACAAACACCATTGTAAATACAACCCAAATTTGTTTATTTTCCCTTTTGTACTTTAACCATTTGCACATCGTTACAACACTGTATATAGACATTTGAAAGGTATTTTATTCTTTTGGAACTTCTGTGAGTAATGTTCACTGTCAATTTGTATTGTTTATTTCACTTTTAGTTTTTTATCTACTTCACTTGCTTTGGCAATGTTAACATATATTTCCCATGCCAATAAAGCTCTTAAATTGAATTGAGAGAGAGATTAGATATTTTTGGAGGGCTGCTGCTCTCGCTCGCTCTCTCTCCCCAACCCATCTCCTTTGTGTGTTTCCATAGCCTCTCTGTCCCTCTCTTCCTGGTCTGAAAGCAGCTCTTAGGCAGGCATTTTATAGCTTGATCTGAAAGCTATGTTCCCATGTCATTTGAGAGGATGTATTGACGAGGGTGGATGTCTTCTTCACTGTACTCACATTTTTAATAGATTTAGCCTATATCCGAACCTCGACCTCAACATTCCAGAGCTACAATTCCCCAAATTGGTTTACCAGACAAGTGTCCCTGATTTGTAAATGAAATTACATTGGATAAATTGATATGGGTCTGTTCTTTTATTAGCTTTGAGAATGTTGACAGAGAACCTGTTCAAAGCCAAAGATTGACTTAATTTAATCTCCTCATCGGATTATTTGAAAGGAGACCCAACAATCAGATTACTTTATTTTAAGGTTGTTTATCGGACCCCTGCTTTGCTGACAGATTTAAAGAAAGCTTTGGATTGGTCTACTGTGTGATCTTGGCCAAAAGGTGATTGGCCATGAATCTCTGTAGTAACACATTTTTGATAGTTGAGTAGTGAAGGAACCCTTCAAATATATAGACGCATCAAATAGCATTGCCCAAAAGGACATTGATCTAGCATGGCATGATGGGATACTACTACAAGGTTGTGAGGTCATTGTCCATCAACAGTATGGATGTCAAGCAATGCCATAATTTGGCCTGAAGCCATGGACATAATTAAACGTAAGATTCTGGTGAAGTCAACATTGGTTTGGAAGATTTCTGGAAGAGAAACTGCAACTCTTAGCCCAGTGAAATGGAAGGAGTTTATGTAACACCAAAACAAACTCCATGACTCCACGATCATAAAGGCGAAATTACCCACTAATGTGACCGACGCTGTTCTTCCAAGTCAACATGAACAAGGAATGGTCAGTTCTGGAAGGCAAATCCTGATATTTCTCACATATCATTTCTGAGGGCAGGTCAACGTTGTTACATAATCCAACGCGTTGGCACGCATGTTCCCTTAGACGTGTGCTGTTAAGCTTATGAACACTTTATAAAAAATAAAAAAATCTCTCTCTTTCCACTTTGTTGGCTGGATGAGCAAATACCATCTGACAGGTCGCAAAGGGTTTTTACACTATGGGGAGGTGGGTTGGGCTTATGTGTGTTAGAGCGCAAGCCACAGAGATTGATGCATTTCGACAGCTGTGTGTGTGTGTTGGGCAAGTCTGCAGATCTGGTTGGGTGAGACCGGGCTATATAAAAGGGCGGATCACAAAGCAGAAGCTTTCTCCGTAGTTCCAGTTTCCCGTCACACTGTTGGGTACCCAAACTACCAGGTGCTCTTTGGTTGGCTGGGCGCTAGATGGTTGGAGTTTAGACTGGCCAGTTGGAGTAGCAGCCACAGGATCTTTACCACCACAGAGCCTGTGGAAGGTGTGGAGGATCCAACCGTTTTTTTTACGACTGCATTCCGGACCACTTTTTGCCCTGGAGCAAGTCGGAAACCCTGAATTTCTTGTCATTTTTTTTGCCGAGTTCCTCCTTTTTGCCTGAACAAAAGGGTGTAATCGCAACCAGGTTGGCAGATGAATCCCTCACGTTTCTACCTTCCCTGCACACTGCCAGCTTTTCCCCTTGCCTCCCCAGTGAAATTATTGTTATTGATGCAATGTTCACGGATTGGTGAACTTCGACATAAGACCCATGTTATTGGTCATGGAGAGAGATGCATTTAGATGGTGGCATAATGAGTTAATTAGGATGGTGGTGGTGGTGTTGGTGTGTCCCCCCCCCCCCCCCCCCCCCACACACACACACAGCTGGTCCTGTTTACTTGACTTGTGAGTTGGAGCACTATCGCTCAGTTTCCCGCATCTCGCAGGAATGTACTTCAAAGCAAGCCACTCAAGCAGTTGGAAGTAAAGAAAAAATACAATTGAACACTTTTTCTTAAAGGATAGAACTAGGCTCTTTCCAATTATGGTTGTCACTTTTGAATAAGATCTGGAATATTGTCCCGAATTTAGTGTTTGGAGGGAATTCTTTAAATTGGCATGATAACAATCAAGATGACCACTCATTGACGTGATTATCTTTAGAGGCTGAATGAATTTAACGTTTTTCGACTCGAGTTCAAGTTCACGGCTTCGGGAATAGCAGCATTGTTTCCCTCGTCAGATCTAGTTCAGACATGCTGATTGGAGATTATTATTTGAAAAAATTAAAGGTTCTGAGAAATGGTGTCAGGTCCAAAATCAGACCAGATGTTAGTTCTGACGATGGCACTCTTTTCTGGATGCGTTTGTCTGTAACGAGACTAGACTGCACTGGACATAACCGGATCAGGGAGACTGGGTTTGTTCATAGTCCTCGCCTCAGGCAAGAACTGTTCCCTTCCTCAAAGCCGTTCAGATGGTTTGAGTTTATTTGCAAGCATAGAAAACTGCCTCGTTTCTCATTATGCCAGTCTGTCGCCGGTATCAAACTAGAAGATAGGCTTTGGTTTAATTTGTAAGCACACTTTTGTCTTCCTCAGTGTTCAACAAAGTTTAGTTTGATGCTATTGTCTTCTATTTGGATGGTTCTAAAAACACTTTTTTTATTGAGGCATCCGTATGCCTCTACACATGGGATGCATTATGGTTTCCTATTGGCTTAGTGGTCAGATGGAGTGACTCCATTATCTCTTTCTCTTCAGGTTTCCAGACCAGAGCTGCATCAACACACCACTGCACAAAGAAACCAACCCCAGATCCACTATAGACATGATCATCAGACTGGGCAGACTGACCCCTGGATACTTCCGCCTCCTACAGGTTTGTAAACTATTGACAGCCTTTCATTGGGGTTTTGTGTGTGCCAAATACTGTATGAATTCATGTGCAAGGAAATATATTGGCATTTCTCTTGTCTACTTACTGGTATGACTTGTTACAGTGAGTCAGCACTGAATCGTGTAAAGATGCAGTCCATATGGAATCGTCAACACTTGAGAAAAGAAAAAAAACATTCAATTTCCAAAAAAGTGATTAACAGTTTTGTGTTCTAGAGTTGCAGATGCATTAGAAAAGAGTCATATGGGCACCATATCCACTCCCACCCAGTCAATGAAATTCCTATTCTCCTTGCCACAGTTTGGTATTTGCTGATCTTTATGCTTGAATAACAATGGCCATGAACGATTTTTTAATAGAGTCCTTGTTGACTTAGGAAATGTCAGCTAAGATGTATCTCTTATGAGGGAGTTATGATTCACTTGACTTGAAATGTAAGAGTAGCGTGACAAGGTTTAACTTCCCCCTTGGCTCAGATGTGGATGTAAGCCAAATGAAAATGGACCACTTCTCAGAGTATTTGAGCATTACTCCAATGCCATGGTTTCTCTCCTCACATTCAGTAGCTAAAAGCTAATGAAAACTGCTTCTAATCCTTTTAAGATTAAGTAGTGTTTCCCTCCTTTTGCCTGAGTTCTACTGTAGACTCTAAACAGTGCAAGTGACCAGTTGTTAAAACGGCATGACCAACACTAACTTGTCAGTCCATGTTGAATTCAGCCAGGCGGGAATCTGGGCCTGGTGTATAATAGTAGCCGCTTTCCCCAGGACCCCCCATCTGCGACGCACAATCTGCTTTCATCAACAAAGTCACTGATATGATTATCATTGACGCTAATGCTAGTGATTATTATTTCCTCCCCCTTTCTTTTGTTCCTCCTCTGCCGCAATAATCCTTTACAGTCATGAATGTGATGCATGTAATCATTTGTGTAAAGTGTTTTCTCTGATATTTTTACTAATTGGAAAACAAATACAGACTTTAGGAGAAAGTGACTCGCTGTTACATAAAATTCCACATGTTGCTGTGATATTTGCTTTGTGGTTGGAGGATTTGAATATGTGTGATGGTAGTGAGGACTACTCTGCATTCTGGTTTGAATTTCTGGTTGTATTTATGATGGTTAAAATGCTTTCAGATACAATAACTTATACAGTTGAAGTCGGAAGTTTACATGCACTTAGGTTGGAGTCATTAAAACTCGTTTTAATGACAAATTATTTCACTGTGTCACAATTCCAGTGGGTCAGAAGTTTACATACACTAAGTTGACTGTGCCTTTTTAAACAGCTTGGAAAATTCCAGAAAATAATGGCATGGCTTTAGAAGCTTCTGAAAGGCTAATTGACATCATTTGAGTCAATTAGAGGTGTACCTGTGGATGTATTTCAAGGCCTACGTTCAAACCCAGTGCCCCTTTGTTTGACATCATGGGAAAATCAAAAGAAATCAGCCAAGACCTCAGGGGAAAAAATGGTAGATCTCCAGAAGTCTGGTTCATCCTTGGGAGCAGTTTCCAAACGCCTGAAGGTACCACGTTCATCTGTACAAACAATAGTACGCAAGTATAAACACCATGGGACCACGCAGCCGTCATACCGCTCAGGAAGGAGATGTGTTCTGTCTCCTAGAGATGAACGTACTTTGGTGAGAAAAGTGCAAATCAATCCCAGAACAACAGCAAAAGACCTTGTGAAGATGCTAGAAGAAACAGGTACAAAAGTATCTATATCCACAGTAAAACAAGTCCTATATCGACATAACCTGAAAGGCCACTCAGCAAGGAAGAAGCCACTGCTCCAAAACCGCCATAGAAAAGCCAGACTACGGTTTGCAACTGCACATGGGGACAAAGATCGTATTGATCTGATGAAACAAAAATATAACTGTTTGGTCATAAAGACCATGCTTATGTTTGGAGGAAAAAGTGGGAGGCTTGCAAGCTGAAGAACACCATCCCAACTGTGAAGCACGAGGGTGGCAGCATCATGTTGTGGGGCTGCTTTGCTGAAGGAGGGACTGGTGCACTTCACAAAATAGATGGCATCATGAAGAAGGGAAATTATGTGGATATATTGAAGCAACATCTCAAGACCCCAGTCAGGAAGTGTAAGCTTGGTCGCAAATGGGTCTTCCAAATGGGGCAATGACCCCAAGCATACTTCCAAAGTTGTGGCAAAATGGCTTAAGGACAACAAAGTCAAAGTATTGGAGTGGCCATCACAAAGCCCTGACCTCAATCCTATAGAAAATGTGTGGGCAGAACTGAAAAAGTGTGCGTGAGCAAGGAGGCCTACAAACCTGACTCAGTTACACCAGCTCTGTCAGGAGGAATGGGCCAAGTTAAACAATTTAAAGGCAATGCTACCAAATACTAATTGAGTGTATGTAAACTTCTGACACACTGGGAATGTGATGAAAGAAATAAAAGCTGAAATAAATCATTCTCTCTACTATCATTCTGACATTTCACATTCTTAAAATAAAGTGGTGATCCTAACTAACCTAAAACAGGGATTTTTTACTAGAATTAAATGTCAGGAATTGTGAAAAACTGTACATCAACTGTACATCTGGTTAATAAATCAATATTCTCCATTTTTTTATATATATTTTTTTAATTGTACCTTTTTATTTAACTAGGCAAGTCAAAAAGAACATTCTTATTTACAATGACGGCCTAGGAACAGTGGGTTAACTGCCTTGTTCAGGGGCAGAACGACAGATTTTTACCTTGTCAGCTCGGGGATTCGATCTAGCAACCTTTCGGTTACTGGCCCAACACTCTAACCACTAGGCTACCTGGCCCAGGTAGCGGGATTGCCTATGTCCACCTGAAAGCAATCAAAGATGTCTCTAAAATCCTAATTTTGAAAGGAAAGGGAGAAACCTAGTCAGTTGTAGAACAAAATACATTCCACTGAAATGTGTCTTCCGCATTTAACCCATCCCCTCTGAACCCCAGACCTCTCCAATACCACTTCCATATATACACTCTAAATACAAAAGTATGCGGACACCCCTTCAAATTAGTGGATTCAACTATTGAGTGAGATGTTCGACGAGCAGGTGTCCACATACTTTTGGTCATGTAGTTGTAATCTCGCGGGTGTGTCTAGAGGCCTTTTTCACTAAAGATATGGCAGTGCTCTCTAAACTCCTGAGCTTTAAAATGGAGTCTTATCTTATTTGCTTTGAGGCCCTCCAGGGATAATGGAGGGCAAAGAAGGGGGCTGTATTGTACGGAGTCCACATACCCTCCCGATGTCCAGGGACCTTCTGCATCTGCCCTTTGGTCTGTTCCAGACTCTTTGCATGCTATACCATTCTCGTGTACCAAGAACATTGTGCCCCCTTCTTGCTAAAATATTTCCTTGCCCTCTCTAAATGTTTAATAACTGTTCTAACCACAAGCCTGGGCACATGACCGGGCATTGTGGAAATGTGGAACACTGGTGTTGTTGGGGAAGTTGGGTTTTAGGAATCATTTTTGAAAGGAAGAAGCTTTATTGCATTTTTTTTTCTGTACATTGTCATGTTTCGTCACATTCAATTATCTTTTTATAGAATCTTTGACTTAGGCTAAATTTAAGGCATTGGTTTTGTTTTTCCAGAATTGTTTCAGATATGTTCTCCGACCCATATGTTGATAACTCAACTTTTGCCTTTTGTGTGTTCTCTCTACAGAGACAGGTGGCCGGTGAGGTGCAGACCCAGCCACAGGACCGCGCGGTCAACCAGATAGCCATGATGCTGGCCATCATGGGCCTGAGCCTGTCCTACTACAGTGCCAAACGGATGACCGAGAAGGTCCAGAGGCTCCAGAAGAGAGGAGATCCCCATACACCCTGAAGAGACCCCCCCCCCCCCCCCCCCCCCAGTGCGGACCTCAACCTGGAGAGAAGACGAACCAACGCGGAAATGAGAAGAGGAGACATGGAGATGACAGTGTTGGTGTCCAGAACAACACCTTTTCACAACCAATCAGTCGTAGTCACGTCATTCAGACACTGGAGTTTTTTTACTGGGATCACTCTCAATGCGAGGAGAATTCGGGGGCTGCTGCTGTTAAGGGTATCTTAATCTTTCACCCCAATGGCTGTTGGGAGGACCTTGTGGGTGGATTTTGGGAGGGGGGATATGGGGAGTGTATGTGGGAAAGGCCCATGGTGGGGTTCGTGTGGTCCTGATAAAGTTTGGGTGGTAAAAAGTACAACCAGCTGTCTATGGTCAGGCTGGGCCCGTACTTCAGTCGTTGCCAAGGTACAAGCGTGCAGGATGCCGTCAATACTGTTCTGAGCTAAAAAGGGATAGAGAAATGCTTAACTAATTATTCTAATGTACTGTGAATCTTGCCAGTGCTCCAAGTATATGACAGTTTATCTAAAATAACTGAACAGTAATTATTTTTTAAGGGAAGGCTATCTGCATTTGAGATGTATCTAGTAATGACTGAAGGCAGGCTCGTAGTGTGGCTGAAAGTGGGGAGAAATGAACCCTCTTAGGTTTTTGTAATTCCTTATTGTTAAAAAAAATAAAAGTGAGCTATGTGAACTAGATGTGGAGGAGTCTCAAACTGGTCAATAATTCCACACATGTTCAATATCTGTTAATGTCAGACACAAACAACTGTACATTACTGGTGAAATTAAGTATTTTAACGTTTTGGGAACTTGCTTATCCAAATCTACGGGAAAAAAGGCACTTAAATCACAACTTTGTTTTTCACAATGTTTCTAGATTAAAGTCCTGATAAAAATGTGTGTCTTCCTTTAAAGAACTCGATCTGCAATAGCTACTAGGTGTTACCACAAATATTCTAACTTTAGTAAACGTTGCATGGGTGTGCAGCTTTTAATCTCTTCGTTAATACTGTCACATTTAGTTTTTTAAAGAATGATAACCACGAATGTATATTTCTGTGATGTTTTGTAGAAATCGAATAAAGCTGTGACTTGAAAAATAAGAACCGTGGCAGTTTAGTAATGATATTAAGGTGTTAGGGAATTTTGGAAAAACTGACGTGAACAAGCATTTTAGCACTATTTATATTTAGTTTAGGGGAACTTCTTTAATCAACATTTTTCTGTGAAACGATGATATTGCCCCACCATTTCAGCTCAATAGCTGCTTGGTTGGATATGGCATATTAGACTCTGTTGTAGCACCAATTCCTGTATCGTAGGGTGTATGGTGTCCGCAGGAGCGTGCCGTCTGCACGCAACAGGAAGTGTTCAGGCCTCCAGACAGCCGTTGTCTTCATCATAACTGGGGCATCTGTATCTGTCTAGTCTCTGTACCAGTCTGCCCTCAAATCCGTAGCCCCTCCTGCACCAATTTAACAGTGGTGGCAAATCACAGGGCAATGTTTTAATCTATACCGAACAAAAATATAAACGCAATAATTTCAACGATCTTACTGAGTTACAGTTCATATAAGGAAATCGGTTTATTGAAAAAAATGTGCCCCTAATCTATGGATTTCACATGACTGGGCAGGGGTGCAGCCATGGGTGGGCCTGGGAGAGCATAGGCCTACCCACTTGGGAGACTGGCTCACCCACTGGCAGCCAGGCCCAGCCAATCGGAATGAGTTTTTCAGCACAAAGGGCTTTAATGCATACAGAAATACTCCTCAGTTTCATCAGCTGTCCGGGTGGCTGGTCTCAGATGATCCCGCAGGTGAAGCCAGATGTGGAGGTCCTGGGCTGGCGTTGTTATACGTGGTCTGCGGTTGTGAGGTCGGTTGGATGTACTGCTCATTCTCTAAAATGACGTTGGAGGCAGCTTATAGTAGAGAAATGAACATTAATTTATCTGGCAACAGCTCTGGTGGACATTCTTGCAGTCAGCATGCCAATTGCACGCTCCCTTAAAACTTGAGACATCTGTGTGACAAAACTGCACATTTTAGAGTGGCCTTTTATTGTCCCCAGCACAAGCTGCACCTGCGTAATGATCATGTTGTTTAATCAGGTTCTTGATATGCCACACCTGTCAGGTGGATGGATTATCTTGGCAAAGGAAAAATGCTCACTAACAGGGATGTAAACAAATTTGTCCCCAAAATTTGAGGTAAATATGCTTTCTGTGCATTTGGAAAACTTCTGGGATATTTTATTTCAGCTCATGAAACATGGGACCATCACTTTACATGCTGTGTTTATATTTTTGTTCAGTATGTTTTGCTTTTACTGTCAGACAGTTTGTTAATACAGAAAAGCAGTCAAATCTGAATTGTTACTATATGTTCTCAAATGGCACTCATTTTAGAACGTGTGCAGATTATAAATCCTGAGGGTTGAAGGTAGACTCATGCACCGGTTAAACATCAGCCATTCTGAGGCCCCTCCTTGTCTGTTCCATGTTATCTCTACAGAATGTTCTCTTCTATACCTGGGTAGACTGTTTAGAAGCCATGCATCTGAGGTACTTATAACATGACCATGTTAGGGAGGGTGAGAGGATAGGGTAGTGGTGACTGTTGAGGACTTCAGATAAGAGGGACGGGGGTTGAAAGCTGTTTGTGTATGGCTTGTTGATTCACCAGTCCAGTTCTCTATACAGGTTATTTTGAAGAATGCTGAAGTCTTTTCAGTACTAAATAAGAAAATTGTTGGAACGGCACACTCGTGAGTTGGAACAATGGATCAAAGGAATAGTTTATTTCCTCATTGTCCTCCTTTAAAGTTTAGGAAGATGAGTATAAAGGAGATGGATGTTGAGCTCTTAAAAATATGGAAGATATAAGAATGTTTTAATGATCGAAGGATCATTGCTTGCTCTTAAGTGATGTTTGTCAGAACTAGAAGAAAGTATGTGTAGTGTTAGAATGTTCCGTGTTGAGTGTTAGGAATTTGTGTTCAAATAGTTATATGAATAGGTTCAACCTGTCACATAATAGAAGTCTGAATTGTCCTTGTTTTGGTTAGCTTTTGGAAACCAGTCTGATAGATTAGCCCCAAACCACCAATAGCAATAATGAAACTGTTAGCACTTTTAGCAGTAGACAAAATATTGTCGATTTCCCTCCGAATTATCTTCAGTCAGGCGGATAGCTTGATCAACTGGGGATCACACCAAAATCGCTTTGTTTATTCATCGCAAGCCCAGAGAAGGCAGATTGGAGCCTGTTATTCTCAACTAACGAGTCAGGGGACTAAAAGCTAGAGAATGCATGCTCATTGCTCGCTCAGACACTCACTTGCAGATGTGATGCTCTGTGACAGGCCAGGGACGGGGCCTCGTTGGGTGACACGTGTCCCTCTGCCCATGGCCCTAGCCCCCCCCCCCCCCTCTCTCCACCCTACCGTTCTGTCTCGCCCATCACTGGGCAAAAACATCACTTTGGTGTCTCCATGATGCAAGCCTGGGACAACAAACCTAAAAGAAGCGTTCTCATTGGCTATCCAGTGATGCGTCACAGAAATCGGCCCAGATATGAGCCACAGAGACAAAGGGATGAGGTTCAGGTTGGTGGGGGAGAAATTCAGGGCTGGGGAAATGTCTACTGCTATGATGCTCCAACATGCTTCCTTTTTAACCATAAGGGAGGGAGGAGGTCAAAGAATAGCACTTAGGAGAGAAGTGAGAACAAAGTGGCCTTCCAAGTCTAAACATAACAATTCTTGAGTGAGAGGATTTGTAAGAGAAGGTTACAGAAATGTGTGTTTTCTGCAAATGCTATATTACTTTGTGGTGCCTGAGTGTGTTGGGCAACCCCCCTGTCCCTTTCCCTACGAAATGATTTGTTGAATTGCTAGTCCTCTGTATCTGTGATCATTGATTCTAGTCCTTAGTTTCTGTTATTTACAACAACAAAAAAAATTACATGGCTAAAACAAATGGATGAAGTAAATTAATGGCTACTGGGACAGTGGAAAGGCTTGCAAAATGAATACCACTCAAAAGGACACAGTATCTGCTCACAGACATGTACTTATTAACTCTATAAGTGTTTTATAGGACCTTTATTTTCACAAATACGCACCCACACCCCATCCGGTCAGTCTCTAGCATCCACAGTAGGTTGATGGCACCTTAATTGGGGAGAATGGGCTCGTGGTAATGACTGGAGCGGAATCAGTGGAATAGTATCAAACACATGGTTTCCATCACATTTGCTCCGTTCCGGACATTATTATGAGCCGTTCTCCCCTCAGCAGCCTTCGCTGCTTGCATCAGTGTAGTGGAGCTAAAGAGACGGCGAGATGCATGTGTTAGGCTGGTGCATGTGATGAGTTGGGGTAGAAGTGGGACTAGTCCGTGCCCGGGTGACAGTTTGACAGTGTTTTGACTGCCGTCTGCCACTCTGTATGGAACATACTGAACTGAGCCCCTCTTTGTCCATAAAGGATGCTATTATTTAGGCATCAAGTGGAAGAAGAGGGACAGAAAAGGGGAGGGACTACCTAAACTAGTCCAATAAGAAATGCTCCTTTTGATTTTCCGTTGCTAAATGTTTTGCTACAGTGGGCCCTAATGAATACGACACTGGTGGCATCCCCACCACTGTTACTCCATTACCAAGACACAGATCGAGGATCAGTGCACCCTGCCCAAATCTTGACATTAGCTGGTGAAATACAAAAACGGACCTTAGATCATTTCCACCGTCTGCCATGGCAGCCTTTGGCCTGGTGAGCCATTAATGTAGGGCAGCATGTTCCCCCTCATAATCTAGCTGTTTTTTACCATCTGTCTATCGCTACTTTTTTAATCAGGATTTTGTGAAAGCTGCTTAACTCTATGATTATCTCTCCGGACTCAAACATTGTTTACTTATGGCCTGTTATGGTTTTCCCGTGGTTTTATTAGAACCATATATGTAAATGTATACATATACAGTGCCTTGCAAAAGTGTTCATCCCCCTTGGCGTTTTTCCTATTTTGTTGCATTACAACCTGTAATTTAAATCGATTTTTATTTGGATTTCATGTAATGGACCTACACAAAATAGTCCAAATTGGTGAACTGAAATGAAATAAATTACTTGTTTCAAAAAATTCAAAAATTTAAATAAAACGGTGGTGCATGCATATGTATTCACCCCCTTTGCTATGAAGCCCCTAAGTAAGATCTGGTGCAACCAATTACCTTCAGAAGTCACATAATTACTTAAACAAAGTCCACCTGTGTGCAATCTGTGTCACATGATCTGTCACATGATCTCAGTATATATACACCTGTTCTGAAAGGCCCCAGAGTCTGCAACACAACTAAGCAAGGGGCACCACCAAGCAAGCGGCACCCTGAAGACGAAGGAGCTCTCCAAACAGGTCAGGGACAAAGTTGTGGAGAAGTACAGATCAGGATTGGGTTATAAAAAAATATCAAAATCTTTGAACATCCCACAGAGCACCATTAAATCCATTATTTAAAATGGAAAGAATATGGCAACACAAGAAACCTGCCAAGCGAGAGCCGCCCACCAGAACTCACGGACCAGACAAGGAGGACATTAATCAGAGAGGCAACAAAGAGACCAAAGATAACCCTGAAGGAGCTGCAAAGCTCCACAGCGGAGATTGGAGTATCTGTCCATAGGACCACTTTAAGCCGTACACTCCACAGAGCTGGGCTTTATAGAAGAGTGGACAGAAAAAGCCATTGCTTAAAGAAAAAAATAAGCAAACACGTTCGCCAAAAGGCATGTGGGAGACTACCCAAACATATGGAAGAAGGTACTCTGGTCAGATGAGGCTAAAATTGAGCTTTTTGGCCATCAAGGAAAACACTATGTCTGGCGCAAACCCAACACCTCTCATCACCCAGAGAACACCATCCCCACAGTGAAGCATGGTGGTGGCAGCATCATGCTGTGGGGATGTTTTTCATAGGCAGGGACTGGGAATACAGGGAAATTCTTGAGGGATACCTGTTTCAGTCTTCCAGAGATTTGAGACTGGGACGGAGGTTGACCTTCCAACAGGACAATGACCCTAAGTATACTGCTAAAGCAACACTTGAGTGGTTTAAGGGGAAACATTTAAATGTCTTGGAATGGCCTAGTCAAAGCCCAGACCTCAATCCAATTGAGAATCTGTGGTATGACTTAAAGATTGCTGTACACCAGTGGAACCCATCCAACTTGAAGGAGCTGGAGCAGTTTTGCCTTGAAGAATGGGCAAAAATCCCAGTGGCTAGATGTGCCAAGCTGATAGAGACATACCCCAAGACACTTGCAGCTGTAATTGTTGCAAAAGGTGGCTCTACAAAGTATTGACTTTGGGGGGGTGAATAGTTATGCATGCTCAAGTTTTCAATTTAGGAAAACGTTGTTCAAATTATTTTTAAACAAAGATTACACAAGGCAAACATCTTATGTCAATGTTGAGCTGGGAAATGTCCTTACAATGTTTCCCTGTTTCTTTGTGAGAATCCATGCACTGAGCGATTTAAGTATGAGCATACTAAAAGTGGACATCTGGGTTACCCTCCCATAACATAGCTAACCTTAGACAAATCCTTCACCACAGACATTTCATGAGCAGAACTACATTTGTGAGAGAAAACACAAGGGGCAGAGAGGCATTGCCAAGAGATGTTGCTAAACCCGATCAGGAAGTGCTCTGACATAACAGACCACAACCAGCTGACACCCTACAATCTGATTCAACAGCTCTTAATTCTGGCCCAAGAACAAGGCTGAAGTTCCTCCCAACAGGAGAGCTAAATAAACACACTGTGGGACATCTTAGACTGCTCATATATAAACAAGTGATACAGTATATAAAAAGTTTGGAAACTTAGAATAGAGTCAATCATTCATTATTTGATGCTTATGAATGATGTTGAATAAATACATTATGAAGGTTGTTCTAAATGATACTGAAACACTAATAAAGGTGCTATGACTGGTGTCATAAAAGTGTTATGAATGCCTTATGTATACCCTCTTCAAGTAAAGTGTTACCAATATCATCTATCAGGTACACACTGTCTATTCTCTTAAACTTTGGCTCACACCTTAATTCATACTAAAACCTCTTCATAATAATAACAACCATACAAGGAAATGTAGGTCAATTCTATGTTTTCTACAGGCCCTGTCATTGCACAGCTGGAAGCGACGGGAGCTAAAGCAATAGGAGCTAAAGCAACAGTTGATTGGCTCGCAGGCCAGATTTTAAGGGAATACTGTTTGTCAGAACTTGTGGCTGTAGACGCCGGGGCCAATTATACTCTCCACAAATTCCCAGTGGAGGGATGTTAAGTATAGCAGCAAAACAGTCTTATCATTGTGGCTTACAGTCATATTAAGATTCCGTTTAATTTGGACATGCTTGTTAAGTCAAATCATATTCCTGTTTCTAAGTAGGGTCATTAGCATTGCACTGTAGATAGGAATGTTGGAGGCTTTGTGTGAATCTCAATGGGTTCGTGTAAGAAGCCTCTTCACTTTTTATGTGGTCCATAGGGGGAGACTAGGTCGCCAGAAGCATTTAAAAAATGTTCTCCCTATCCCCCCTCTCTCTCTATCTCTTTCTAACAAACACACATTTGATATACAGTACCAGTCAAAAGTTTGGACACACCTACTCATTCAAGGGTTTTTCCTTATTTTGACTATTTTCTACATTGTAAAATAACAGTCAAGACATCAAAAATATGAAATAAGACATATTTAATAATGCAGTAACCAAAAAAGTGTTAAACAAATCAACATATATTTTAGATTCTTCTAAAATAAAGTAGCAACCTTTTGCATTGATGACAGCTTTGCAAACTCTTGACATTCTCTCAACCAGCTTACCTGGAATGCTTTTCCAACAGTCTTGAAGGAGTTCCCACATATGCTGAGCACAAGTTGGCTGCTTTTCCTTCACTCTGTGGTCCAACTCATCCAAAACCATTTCTATTGGGTTGAGTTTGGGTGATTGTGGAGGTCAGGTCATCTGATGCAGCACTCCATCACTCTCCTTCTTTGTCAAATAGCCCTTACACAGCCTGGAGGTGTGTTGGGTCATTGTCCTGTTGAAAAACTGAAAAACAAATGACAGTCCCACTAAGCGCAAACCAGATGGGATGGCGTATCGCTGCAGAATGATGTGGTAGCCATGCTGGTTAAGTGTGCCTTGAATTCTTATTGAATCACTGACAGGGTCACCAGCAAAGCACCCCCACACCATTACACCTCCTCCTCCATTCTTCACGGTGGGAACCACACGTGCGGAGATCATCCTTCACCTACTCTGCGTTTCACAAAGACACATCAGACCAAAAGACAGATGTTCACCGGTCTATTGTCCATTGCTAGTGTTTCTTGCCCCAAGCAAGTCTCTTCTTCTTATTGGTGTCCATTAGTAGTGGATTCACGCAGTCTCCTCTGAACAGTTGATGTTGAGATGTGTCTGTTACTTGAGCTCTGTGAAGAACTGATTTGGGCTGCAATTTCTGAGGCTGGTAACTCTAATGAACTTATCCTCTGCAGCAGAGGTAACTCTGGGTCTTCCTTTCCTGTGGTGGTTCTCATGAGAGCCAGTTTCATCATAGCGCTTGATTGTTTTTGCGACTGCACTTGAAGAAACTTTCAATGTTCTTGACATTTTCTGGATTGACTGACCTTCGTGTCTTAAAGTAATGATGGACTGTCGTTTCTCTTTGCTTATTTGAGCTGTTCTTGTCATAATATGGGGCTATCTTCTGTATACCACCCCTACCTTGTCACAACACAACTGATTGGCTCAAACGCATTAAGAAGGAAATACATTTCACAAATTGACTTTTAACAAGGCACACCTGTTAATTAAAATGCATTCCAGGTGACTACCTCATGAAGCTGGTTGAGAAAATGCCAAGAGTGTGCAAAGCTGTCATCAAGGTAAAGGGTGGATACTTTGAAGAATCTCAAATATAAAATATATTTTGATTTGTTTAACACTTTTTTGTTTACTACATGATTCCATATGTGTTATTTCATAGTTTTGATGTCGTCACCAGTCCGAACTTTTGACAAGTACTGTACATGAAAACATACTGTAAGAACGTAGCTACATTCACCAGTTTCTCTGCCTGTTTAGGTTTCTAGTCTACAGCAGAAACATTTTGCTTTGTCCAGCCCAGTTCAAAGAGTTGACTGAAAAGTCTCTGCAAAGTGAAAGGAGGGCGTGGCTTGTCAGGGAGATAAGCAAAGCCATTTTAAAGGCCTTTTTTTAACCTTTAACCTTTATTTAACTAGGCAAGTCAGTTTAGAACAAATTCTTATTTACAATGACGGCCAACACCGGCCAAACACGGGCGACGCTGGACCAATTGTGCGCCACCCTATGGTACTCCCAATCACAGCTGGTTATGATACAGCCTGGATATTTCCCCCTTGAGTAAAACATGTCATTTTCACTAACTGACACATACAGTACCTACCTAGCCCACATACCCTTTAGGAAGGCAGCCTAGTTTCTCCAGTAGGGTAAAAATAATCTGGATCCAGTTGATTTGGTTATGACATAACAGTAGCACTCACTCACACCTGCTACATATGACCTATATTTGTTTTAATGCGATCAAATGGAACCACACCCTATACTTCTTGTCGGGCCTAGTAACAGTAAGGTTTACATTATACTTTCAGGACCTATACTTAAACTGTACATTCTATCTGGATCATGAGCAAAGGCATGCAATAGATGAAGCTCAGAGGAGTCTAAAGTATAAAGTATAACTTCACCTGTATATACTGTACATGTGGTAGAGTCTAACATACTGCTAAACTGCAGATTCAGGGACTCATTAGTCTCTACTAATGGTACTAGAACCTTTTCACCACCTGGGAGGCTGAGCCTATTAGGGCTGTGGCACCATTGCCTGTTATTACTGTATGGCTGAGGTGGTTGTGATAACACAAGTTGTAATAAACCCTCATTATGCAAATACAGTCTTTCATCGGGGTGGCAAACAGAGGATTTTTCTCACTTAACAACAGCCATCGCTACAACAACATTCCCCTCTATATAAAAATGAAGGACAGCAGTGAGCAGTGACCATTGTGCAGTGTATAGCACTCCCCAGGCCAGTCGGTCTTTTCCCCAGTGTGAGGGACATAGACTGACATTGCTGAGTACTCTGGTTTCCTCACTGCTGACGAAGGAGAAAACAAAGGCACATAGTCCGCTAGGATTGGGTGGCTTTTGTATTGTGGAGTGTAATTACTACAGCGTATTGTGTAGGGGGTAGATCTTTAACTTCTCTCTCTCTCTGTGTGTGTGTGTGTGTGTGTGTGTGTGTGTGTGTGTGTGTGTGTGTGTGTGTGTGTGTGTGTGTGTGTGTGTGCGTGCGTGCGTGCGTGCGTGCGTGCGTGCGTGCGTGCGTGCGTGCGTGCGTGCGTGCGTGCGTGCGTGCGTGCGTGCGTGCGTGCGTGCGTGCGTGCGTGCGTGCGTGCGTGCGTGCGTGCGTGCGTGCGTGCGTGCGTGCGTGCGTGCGTGCGTGCGTGCGTGCGTGCGTGCGTGCGTGCGTGCGTGCGTGCGTGCGTGCGTGCGTGCGTGCGTGCGTGCGTGCGTGCGTGCGTGCTTGCTTGCATATTATTTCCCACAATTTCCTATCATGTTGTCCACTTCCATAGCACCTGGTCATTCTACAAAGACCTGAATATGCAACACAGTAACCCCCTCCTGAAAAAACTGCAGATGCAGGTACAATGATGAGGAGGAAGAGCTCAAAGGTACATATTAGCCCTTTCTCCACCCTGGCACTTATTCCTTGAGTGATTTATTCCACACTAAACCAGCGCTGGTTTATTTAAGAAAGCACAGTTGAAGGGGACAGGTGCAGATGGCCATTTGAGCGACGATGAATCAGACCCGTGTGTAGGGATGTCGAGGGAGAGTAGCCAAATGTGACAGCCAGCAGTAGCAGCAGCAGGGATCTCTAAAAGTGGGCCCAAAGGATTTACAGCCATTCACTGGATGCCGATACCTTTGTTGTGGGCCGAGTTGCCTTCTTATTGGTCCAGAAAGCTGTCATTCATTAATATGTTTAAAAGCAGATCTGTCAGGATAGGCTGGCTGGGAATGGAAGGGAATTGGTGTTTGCATGTGCTCCGTTGTGCCAACAACAGTTGAAAACATGCAGTGTGACTGGAGAGGAGGTCTTTGATTGGTTGAGTTGAATCACATGGTTGTGTTGCTTAATCTGATCTATGGCTCTGTCTTGTATGTAAATAATGATGTTGAATTGTCTGCACCGGTTTGTCTCTTTATCATGGCTCTGATCGCTCTCTCTCTCTCTCTCTCTCTCTCTCTCTCTCTCTCTCTCTCTCTCTCTTTCTCTCTCTCAAATGTTTTGTGCAATCCCTTCAAAGGATCAAAGTGAATAACGTGATGATAATACAAGCACAAACCAGTGCCGTCAGGCATACCAACATAGCAAAAGGGCTTGGATGGTTTCAAGGAACTCTCGCTTTAAGTGTGTCACCCAAATGTCAAAGGTCACAAGCCTTACATAACGTGAATTAGGTTGAATTTTACCGTACCGTAAAGTTGTTTCAGTATATAGCCATTTTGGTGCTCTGCAATGTCAAGAGGGCTGGTCACATGATCATTTTCTGGAATTGGATATCATGTTTTGTGCATGCAGTCCTATAATATAACATATGTCACTGCCCGCCTGTACGACCCTTATTCAACAGCCTAGTGACAGGGTAATATTACCCTCAGACACGTATGTATGTAGAGGAAGGGTTCTACATGGACAGGGGAGCCAGGCTCATTTGCGGTATGCGTGCTGTGTGTCACGTATGGAGAGCACCTTTATTCAGCTGGCATTGGGCACCTTGAAACATACATTACTGTGAACAGTTTGTCAAGGCTATGGTCATAACTCACTGCACACATATTTGTTTGTGTGTGTATCTGCACGTCTGTACAGTCCAATGCAGTATGTATGTATGTGTTATTTCCAATAACGCCCACTGAGACGTTAACCGTGCTGAGACATAGACATATGGTCCGGTGTAGGTTATGTACGTGTAACTACGCAGGAAAACTTGCTGTGTAACCCACTCCTCCTCAGCCAGTTTGAACGGGGCTAGAGCACGAAGAGATGCCAACACAGAGCCTCTCAGTTTAGAGTGGGCTATTTTGCAACTGCGACCCCCGAATCTCCCCCCGTTGTTTCCCTCAACAAGCTGGCAAAGTAGCGCAAAGGTCATTCCAGCTTGCCCAGGAACACAGGAACACGCGTGTGCACCCCAGTAAACTCTACCGAAATAAACACCCCCACAAAGGTTGAGCTGCTTTCCCCAGCCAAACCTGACGCCAATGTTCTCTTGTGACCTGCCAGAAGCATTATGATGATATGAATGAATGCCAGTTGTGACAGATGAGCAATCCTTGAAGGACTATTAATAATCCTAGAAGGCCAATGAGGGAACTTCTATTGCATCTAGATAGAGGTTAATGGTAAAAACTACATCGATATAGTGCTTTTTACAAGTGTTGGTAGTCTTATGTAAGAGGGGTGAAAGTTACTCAGGAGCTTGACTTTAAGTGACGGAATGTTACCAGGCATATGAGAAATGCTCCAGCTTGCAGCCTCGACTAGAGGAGGTTAAGGGGCGAGTCGCTGCATGCTTCATGCCTATGGAGACTGGCTAGGATTTCATTACGCAGACTTTTCCCTTGCATGTCAACAAGTTCACATATAGGCTACATACACTTCAAGGTGGACGAGATGGGGGGGACGGTTGGTTATGCAACTCACGGGGGCCCTAAAGGGGGAGGGGCAGGAAGGCTGGCCAGTGTTTGAGTATACCTCCACAGATCAGCAGCTGGGGTCTGGAGGAATGCATCCTGTGTTTATAGTGACTCTGTGATAGGTCATTATTGTGATGAAAAGGGCACTAATGTCAGCCATTTAGGCTCTCACCCAGAATGCTCCGTTGTTTACTCCCTCAGCCTCTTTACCTTTCGTCCAGGCTTATTTTTGCCTCCTGATTTATGGATAGTGGGTGTGCTTTGGGGTAAACACAAGGGTTGGAAATATGGAGGTATGTTACCTATGGGCTATATGGGACGAGTGTTGGAAATGGCATTATGGTCATGGGTGGTAAGCCGGGTTCTCAAACAGGTTTGGAATGACAACAACAAAGGAGTTGGCTAAAGTTTATACAAATTGGCACACAGGCCAGGTGGGTGGGTAGGTGCCCGGTCCACTATGCAAGGGTTGTTGACCACAGTAGTCTTATCCAGCGTGTGTGTGTGTGTGTGTGTGTGTGTGTGTGTGTGTGTGCGTGTGCGTGTGCGTGTGCGTGTGCGTGTGCGTGTGCGTGTGCGTGTGCGTGTGCGTGCGTGTCTGTGATTGAGCAAACACAAGCGTGTGCTTGTGTCCTATAAACAGGTTTGCACATAAACACACACACACACACACACACACACACACACACACACACACACACACACACACACACACACACACACACACACACACACACACACACACACACACACACACACACACACACACACACACACACACACATTCTTCAGTAGTATGCTGTGTGGCTACTCATGTTTTAAGTGCCTGTTGGGAATGGCAGTAGAATGAGGTATTTTCCTAGCTACTACTATTCCAACTGTTGCGTAACAAACTATGAAGTGCCCATTCACCTCTCATCGTCTTACAACAGACATTCGTTGTTATGTTTCCACTAAGGTTTGGGATTTCAGATTACATAAACCTGTACTATGATGCCAAAATCATGTTTGCTGAGCGAATGTATAGGTTTGTATAAATTCTTCCGATTCTAAATATACAGAACATACTCTGTTCATGTACTGTGATACATGATACACTCCCCTACATATGTATTTGGATAGTGATGCTAAAATGTTTAATTTGTCATTATACTCCAGGATTTTGGATTTGAGCTCAAATGTTTTATATGATGTGACAGTACAGAATGTCACCTTTTATTTGAGGGTTTTTTCATGCATATGTTTTACCGTTTCGAAATGAAAGCTTTACATATCTAGTCTCCCCATTTGGACACATTTAACTTATAGTGTATTAAAGTAGTCAAAAGTGTAGTATTTGGTTCCATAGTCCTTGCACACGATGACTGCATCAAGCTTGTGAATCTACTACAAACTTGTTGGATGCATTTACAGCTTGTTTTCGTTGTTTTTCTCATGTTTTGTCCAATAGGAAGTGAATGGTGAATAATGTCATTCGGGGGTCATTTGTATTGTAAATAAGAAAATAAGATGTTTGATCACTCTGTTGCAGGAGAATTTTCCTGCAGTACAGGACGTTTTACTTGTAGTGTAAAAACGCTTCTGAAGTTTGTAATTTCCACTTAGAAAGTTCAGATCAATTTTTCCCTTCCGAAAAAAATGTCTGTTACTTATAATCCACATAATAATTCACATTTCCTGTTGCTGTAGGATTATTTTCTTGCTGTAGCAAACTGGCTCAAATGAAGATCCTACATGTGTACATGAATGTGGATGCTACCGTGATTATGGATAATCACGAACGAATTGTGAATGATGAGTGAGAAAGTTACAGAGTGACGAAGATCATTAGAGTACTAAATAGGGAGAGAACATTGAACAGAACAAGGCTATGTCAATAACTACATTTTGACAAAAACACAAGTAGAACCTCATAGTCTCAAGCTCTCCATTGGGCGAAACATAACACAAAACATAACCAAATGCAAATGGATCCAATAAGTTTGTAGAGTCACAAGCTTGATGTTGTCATTGTGTGCTAGGAATATTAGAACAGATACTAAACTTTGGACTACCGTGTGCAAGAATATTTCGAAGATAAATTCTCCCCCTGATTTGCTTTGGGGTCTGTGTTATTGAAGAGTAACATCAACTGCTAACACTTGGTACACTATAAGTGAAATTTGTCCACATACTTGTGACGTCAAATGATCTATAAAGTGCTTTCATTTCTAAACTGTAAATCAGATATGTATGAATGTCCTCAAATAAAAGGTGACATTCTGTACTGTCACCTCATATGAAACATTTGATCTCAAATCCAAAATTCTGGAGTATAGAGGTATCACTGTCCAAAAACATACGTATGGGTCTGTATGTATATAGAAGCCCTATCACAGTGTTCCAATCATTCTTAATGAGTCATGATCTATGACATAGCTGGGCTACGCAGGTTAAAGAATCAACACTATCTTTGTACGGCAACACCACAATACTCAATGGGAAGTTCAATGGGAAAACACAAGTGACAATCCTCACGGTCATTGAGGACCACTAGCTACAATGCTCCTCTATCAGTCCATTTCTTGGCATCCCGTGTCGAGCATTACGCAAACACACGGAAGAGTGTCTAATAATGGCAGCACTTCCCCGAGGCAGTTACTTAAAACTCTCTGCTGAACCAGGGAGGGTTTGGAGAACTTGGACCCTGCAAACTCTCCTCTATGTTGTGTGTGCTCACAGCAAACATGTTACTGGGCGTCACAGGAGGTTGGTGGCACCTTAATTGGGGAGGACGGGCTCGTGGTAATGGCTGGAGCGGAATCAGTGGAATGGTATCAAATACATCAAACACATGGCTTCTATGTGTTCGATGCCAATCCATTCGCTCCGTTCCAGACATTATTATGAGCCGTCCTCCCCTCAGCAGCCTCCTGTGCTGGGTGTATTTTTGTCTCTACGTGTTTGTAAAGACGAGTAGAGCATAGATGCATGTAAAAAAATCTATCTTTGAAATATGTTAGGAGTGGTGTCCTACTCCTATTTTATGGATCATAGTTACATGGCATGTGACTTGTTTGTGTAAAATGCATTGCCTGAGGAGGTAGTGTCATATATAGATTGCAAACTAATGGTCATTTTGTGCAGAATAAACCAACCATTGCTTTGGCATCTATATTTGTCTTTAGCATCAACATGTTGATGGGGAAGATGTCACTGGACACACTGGACGACCCAAGGGTGAGTACCAAATGGCATACTATTCTCTAGTGCACTACTTTTTGTTCAGAGTCCTATGGGCCCTGGTCAAAAGCAATGCACTATAAAAAGATTAGGGTGCAATGTGGGACTCAGCCTGTCATAAAGGACACCCTAGGAAGATATCAGTTCAGTCCAATCCAGCCACTAGGCCTTGACTATAGGAACCATACTGTGTTTGGCATGGAGAGGAGAGTCAACCAGTTGGAATCCTCCCAGGGTTGATCTCTTTACATAAGGTGCTATTTCGATGGGGAACATTCTGTGCACGTACTGTATGTACATCACAGTGACAGCCAGACGCATAATACTAAATGCGGGTCCGTGTGGTGTGTGTGTGTGCGTGTCCTAGCTCCCCCAATCCCAACCTTATCCGTTAATTGGAAAATGCAAAACTGACTCAAGATCTAGGGGAAACTTCACCCCACACCCGTGCTTCACCTTATTAGACTGTGTGGAATTTGGCCATATTGCTTACACCTATCCAATCCCTTCAGATCCCCATTAGGACCTAGAGACTAGAAAGGAGGAGCTGGAGTTTGATTTGCGATTCAGATAACGAAAGGTCAAAGGGAAAGGGACGAGCGCAGATGTATTGACATCTGCCAAGATCCTCATACCAATATAGCAATTCTATGAGGTGTATGGAAGTGGATACTTTTGCGCTAATGCATTCTGGGTAGTGGACCATGGTGTATGTGAGTGCACGGTGAAGAGTCATCAGATTACTTCAGTTTGGTTGGAGTTCTTTGGTTTCGAGGTGATGAGCGAAACACACCATACATCGGTAGTCTGAGGATCCACGTGTTGATGGGTTTGGGATAAAGTACCTCAAAGATGTGTTGATCTGTTACTCATTATTCTCCATGGACACATCAGCTGTTCGAGAGATGATACCAACACAAAAATGGGCTTATAAATCACTTAACCTACAAATATCAATGTACTCTTCATGTAACATATTTAAGGCGATAATGTGCTTTTCTCAAGGCTATACAGTACATTGTCCTAGTGGGGATTTCTAACCTCAACCCATGACCCTAACACTCTTAAATTGTCTCACTGTCTCTTCAGTCTACAAACCGTTAGTCACATTCATCATGGGGTGACTGTGTACCTTCCTGAATAAAACCTAATGCAGAGAGAAACAGAGACACCCTAATGTCCAGGGTCACGGACCCACATGCAGACTAATGTGACCCACCACAGACCACCAAGGACCGCCATCAGTCACCAACATGCCACCCATTCTGTTTGGTTTCTTAAGCAGACTCACTTTCCTCTGTAAGCATTTTTTGTCCTGTCTTGATAAAGAATCCAAATACAAGATGCCTATTATCTATATACACTGAGTGTACAAAACATTAGGAAGACCATCCTAATATTGAGTTACACCCCCCCTCCCCCCACCCCCTTTTTCCCTCAGAACAGCATCAATTCGTCGAGGCATGAACTCTACAAGGTGTCGAAAGCGTACCACAGGGATGCTGGCCCATGTTGACTCCAATGCTTCTCACAGTTGTGTCAAGTTGGCTGGATGTCCATTGGGTGGTGGACCATTCTTGATACACCCAGGAAACTGTTGAGCATGAAAAACCCAGCAGCGTTGTGTAACAATGACGCTGGGAGTCAGGAAGCAGGTGCAGTTGGTGAGTATAATAATAAAGAACATTGAGCGATACAAAACAAGAGAAGCGTCTGGACATGAACACAGAACCAATACTGTCTGTAGAGTGATACTAGGGAGGGCTAGATCAAGGGGGAGTAATCAGGGTAGTGTTGAAGTCCAGGTGTGCTTCATGACTGGGCGCAGGTGTGCGTAATGAGGGTTGACATGGGTGTGTAATGACTGGTTGCCAGGACCAGTGGTTAGCAAACTGGCAACGTCGATCGCCGGAGTGGGAGTAGACGTGACTGTACCCCCCCGACTCGCGGCTCCAGCTGCAGGACGACGCCGGCCAGGATGACGGCCTAGAGGTTGAGGAGCGGGCCGGTCTGGAAGGCGAAGGTAGAAATCTCGGATGAAGTTGGGATCTAGAATGTCGTCCACCAGGTACTGAAGCCGACCCCCATGACGTTGGGAGTGCAGGAGGGATCTGATGGCACAGGCGGGGCTTCCCTCAATGTCCAGGGGAGGCAGAGGAGTGTTGTGGGGGATGACTTCAGCCAGGGGACCAGGAACCACCGGCCTGAGGAGGGAAACATGAAAAGAGGGGAGCTGTAATCTATATGTCACCTCGTTGACCCTCTGGAGGAACTTGAATGGCCCCACAAACCCAGGGGCTCAGCTTCTTACATGGCAGGCAGAGGGGGAGGTTCCTGGTGGAGAGCCAGCTGCGATCACCAGGATGGAACATGGAGGCCTCACTGCAGTGGCGAATCAGTCTGCTCTTTCTGATGGAGGACGTCGCGCTGGAGCCTCACGTAGGCATTGTTCCAAACGTATTCTTCACGCCTGCACCACTCATCCACCGCAGGAGCTTCAGTCTAGTTTTGGGTCCACAGAGCCAGGGCTGGCTGATAACCCAGAACACACTGGAAGGGAGTCAGCCCGGTGGAGGAGTGACGCAATGAATTTTGGGCATGCTCTGCCCAGGAAAGGAATCGGGCCCACTCCCCCTGCCGGTCCTAGCAGTGACTCCTCAGGAACCTCCCCAGCTCCTGGTTCATCCTCTCCACCTGCCCGTTAGACTGAGGCCAGTACCCAGAAGTGAGGCTGACCGTGACCCCCATCGTCTCCATGGAGGCTTTCTATACCCTTGACATGTATTGGGGGTAGCGGTCAGAGACAATGTCTTCCAGAAGGCCATAGTGCCAGAAGACCTGCTGGAACAGTGCCTCAGCAACCTGGGGAGTGGTAGGGAGACCAGAGAGAGGGATACAACGGCAGGATATAAAGAACCTGTCCCCTACCACTAAAATGGTGGTGAAACCATCAGAGGAGGGAAGATCAGTGACAAAATCAGTGGACAGATGAGACCAGGGATGCTGAGGCACAGGAGGGGGAAGGAGTTTCCCTGCTGGATCGTGCCGGGGAGATTTAGTTTAGGCACATACGGAACAGGAGTTGATGTAGCGAGTGACGACCTGCGCTAATGTGTGCCACCAGTACTTTCCAGAGATGGATTGAATAGTGCGAGTGATACCTGGATGTCCAGTAACGACAGCTGTGTGTGCCCAGGTCAGCAGCCGATCCCTTATCCCCGTGGGAACGTAGGTGCGCTCAGGAGGACAGGTAGCAGGTTCCCTCTCCAGGGCCTGGCGAATGTTCACAACTACGTACAGGAGCACAGGGCCAAACTCGAGAGGGCGGAACTATGGGTATACTCAGGACATGAACATCTCCCGAGTCGTAGAGACTGAACAGGACATCGGCTTTGTCAGATTAAAACCCAATCTATTTCTCGTATTTCTCCGGGGGAGGACAAACGGCCATCGCTGACCTGGGTGGACTGCTGGATGGGTTTGGGTGCTGGCTCGCTGGGTTGACTTGTGGCAGAGAATCCTCCGCTCGTTGGAGGTGACACCCCTTGGGTAATATCGAGACATTGAAGAACACGGAGGACCTCATACATAGATATTCCCAGTTGCGCCAGCTCGTTGTGGCGTTGGCGAAGTAGGCGTCCCTGTTCGCCGACCATCTGGGAGATGTTTTGATTCCCTAGTGCTTCTATTTGTAGAGGCAGTATTCTGTAACAATGACGCTGGGAGTCAGGAAGCAGGTGCAGTTGGTGAGTATAATAATAAAGAACATTGAGCGATACAAAACAAGAGAAGCGTCTGGACATAAACACAGAACCAATACTGCCTGAAGAGTAATGTTAGGGAGTGCTAGATAAAACCGAAGTGCATGGCACCTACTACCATACCCCATTCAAAGGCACATAAATGTTTTGTGTTGCCCATTTGGTTACAAACACTGTGCCTTTGTGAGACACAGAGCAGATGAACGGATGATCTCGGCATGTGTGTTCCCACCGTGAAGCATGGAGGAGGTGTGATGGTGTGGGGGTGATTTATTTAGAACTGGTGGCTCTGCCTGCCATGATGAGAGCAGAGGCCAGAGGCTTTCTCCCTCTCTGTGATTACATTGAACACATACACATCCACACTGCGACATGTGTGTGTCTAGAGGAAGACGAGGTAGGAGGGAGGCTCTGGGACGTGTGTGTGTGTGTGTGTGTGGATGGAACACTGTGTTCTGTACATTTTGTTCTACATTTCGGGTAGTGCCTCAAGCCCAGAGCTGAGAATAGTGACATGGGCCCCCGTCGCCACCTGGTGGTGTGTTGTGGAAATGCATCTACCCTTAGCCCTCACGGCTAAAATGTAGTCACTGTACATACATACATACATACATACATACATACATACATACATACATACATACATACATACATACATACATACATACATACATGCATACACAAAAAGGCAGGCGGGCGGGCGGGCAGGCACACACAAACACACACGCATACAGTATGTTATACATTTACTGATGTTCCTAGTCCCAGGAATTAGGTGACCGATAATGATTACTGCTATGTTGTTGGACTTTACTTGTCTACATATGGAGAGGAAAGCATTGTTCCATAATCATTGATTTGTGAACATCTACTCACAAAGCTTGATATGATACTCCCCATACTAATAATGTCACCCCAACACTCTTCCTTCAATTACTCGATGCTTTTCCTTAAAGAGGCAATCAGCAGTTGCTACATTTTTGGGCTTATAAATTAATATGTACCTACTGATTCTTGAAGAATATCACTTATAGCTTAGCTTAGTTCAACTGTCGAAATATAAGCTTTGTTTGTAAACAAAGTAAATGTAAACAAACACTATATAGCCGCAAAACATGGTTAAAACTAAACTCTGTCTATGAATTTGAGAGTGGTTACATTTCTCCAGCCCCACAGCTTTTTAGCGAAACAGGGGTAGGGGAAGTGCTTTGTTATTGTTTCAACTGCTGATTGCCATTTTAAACTGACATGTACCAGGAAGTAACCGACTGTCAAGGTGTATCACACTTCATAGATGCAAGATGATTTCTGACTTCATTTTAGCCAACATACACATACAACACCCCCTTAAACAATCATTAAAAAGAGCATTTGGTGTTTCTTCTCCTCAAATTTCCTAGCCCACCACAATTGATTTTTGTTTGGTAGCCTCATACAGATACACCGGTTTCAACTGGTTTCATGCCCCATATGTAATAACATAAAGGGTAAATCAATCCTGAGTCAAGGAGCAAAGGTAAAACAGGACAAGGTAAATCAATACATTCTTATCCACAAAGTCAAACACAAAAAAAACAAGTGTGAAATATAAACGTTTAGACTTCCTGAGTCATCTAGTGGCCATGAAAGGCAATGCCCAAAGGATGTACTACACATGCCAGAGCCTTCCTATGTTCCTTGTTAACACAGATCTAAATTGTTTGGATTGGTCAAAGTAATAAGGTAGTAACCTTGCCTACACCAATCCAATCACTTAAAGATCAGCGATTACTTCAAGGAAGGGAAGAAGGAATGATGCATTGTAGAATAGGACACATGTGAGATTGAGGGCAAGGTAAAGGAAAAGCCAATGCTGTTTCTTTCACCTCCAGATGGCCAGTGCTGTCAGATCAGTCTGGCCTCTTAGGATTGATTGAGGATGGAGCTAAGTGGAGGGTTATGGTCTATGGTCTATAAGGAGAAAATGCATGAAATAGAAGGCCCATATAGCCTACAATACATAGCTTAGGCTACATGCCTACAATATTAGTGAGTTTGATCATTCCTTGACTAGAACTAGGTACAGGGTGAAGTTGTCTCTAGATACGTTAACTGAATTATGTTTGAGCTGATCTGCACAGCATTTACCATGAATGTGATCTCTGCTCACATCAGGGAAAAAGGCCTTTGAAAGGCAGCATTGTTGGCTGTATAGTGCACTGCTCTATAACGCACCTTTGGATTGAATCCCAACCTAAGTCCATAATAACTGCAAGAGTTGATTTGCTGTGCCAGTAGACTTCCTGTTGAATAATGCAGATGGAACTTTAATGTAGAAGGACACAGCCGTTCAGCAGACAGAGGCACTATGATCAGGTGCAGCAAACATTAACAACACACTGTGAGTGAAGGGGATCAGTGAGTTTTAGGCCTGTACAACATGCACTGGTTTGCAGTGAAAAACCTTGTTCCCTAATGAATACGACCCAGATAAATATTTGGATATCTCCATCTGAGGAGGAAATCCAATCCCGGGCAGCCATGAACAGTGGCTGGAAACAGGAAACATCCATCAGCTGTCAAGCCTATAGTGTGTGTGTGTGTGTGTGTGTGTGTGTGTGTGTGTGTGTGTGTGTGTGTGTGTGTGTGTGTGTGTGTGCGTGTGCGTGTGCGTGTGCGTGCGTGCGTGTAGATGCCTCTCTCATACAAGCCCATATATTATTTAAGTTAATCTTATAGGTATACAACCCCTCATTAAGTGGAACTCTACATGGTCATCAAAACCGGCAAAATGAGAACTACAGGCATGCTAAGATTACACCGCCGTGTAGTATAATCAAGATTATCGTCAAGGCTGCCAATATTACATTGGTAAAACACCACCAATGCATTTAGGATTGAGGCAATATTTACCATGGTTATGATTGGTGTACGCAAAACTATATAACACTTTTTTTGTAATAAATAAAGTCAGATAATAAATCATGAAACTTTGTAAAACTGTTTCGAAGAGTTTATAAAAATCTGGCAGAAACGTATTTTCTTTAAATATCTGGTTGTATTGTGCTCAGTAGTCAATGAAACCGTATAGGTCATCAAAACTTTATGATATCTGTCTCCATCTACATTACACTGGCAAGCCCTCCTCAGGTTGCCAACAAACCAGAACTTGGAATCCAGCTCTCCAAGGAAGTGAACAGGTAAGGATTGGAGTTTGCAGTGTACAAATGCACTAAAAGTAAATTAGGTAGATGATAAAAAAATAAACAAAGACATGATACAGTGTTGTCACTCAACACTTTTCAAATGTATCTGGAGTCTATGAAGTACTCTACTCTTTAGTCACCCGACCCTAAACAAAACTATAAGTGTATCGACGTACATGTTGTGATGGTACAACTTCATTTGTTAGCAGTAGTCTGCCCTGATGTCACGCCCTGACCTTAGAGATCCTTTTTATGTCTCTTTTTGGCTTGGTCAGGGTGTGATTTGGGGTGGGCATTCTATGTTTTGATTTTCTATTTCTATGTTTTGGCCGGGTATGGTTCTCAAACAGGGACAGCTGTCTATCGTTGTCTCTGATTGAGAACCATACTTAGGTAGCCCTTTTCCACCTGTCATTGTGGGAAGTTGTCTTTGTTTAGGGCACATAGCCTTTGAGCGTCACATTTTCTTTCTTTTTTTGTAGTGTTTATTGTTTTGTTCGCCGTCATTTTGATTTAATAAAGAAAATGTACGCTCACCACGCTGCACCTTGGTCCAGTTCCTTCAACAGCCGTGACACCTGAAGTTTCTGCCATAATTGTGCCACATTTTATAAAGAGCTGATCTTGCTTGTAGTCTACCACATGACAACGTGTGACAGAAATGAACAACTACCAATGAGGAGGAAGATTAAGCCCTGTGTACTGATCTACTGAACAGGAGCATCATTGGGCTTTGGGCCTGACTTCTCATAATGTTGGCCAAATGGGACATATACTCTAATCAGTATCTGAGTGTAACGGGCATCTAAACATGGCACCAGTGTGGAGCTACCGCCCACTGGGTTAGGGTTACAGCGGCCAGACTAGCGGTGCCAGTCGACAATGGCCCACTACCTCTGGAAAAGAGCCCTGCTGAAAAATACATGAGGAAACCCATACCTGTTTCCAGGTAACCGATGCAGCCTGAATCAAGAACCGTGACGGTGTGTGTGTGTGTGTGTGACGGTGTGTGTTTGTGTGTGTGGTTGCGTACATGCATGGGGTTGTGTGTGTGTGTGCTCACATCGGCAACTGTTTGATTCCTCTAGCTGATCAGATGCTTCATAGGGATGTTACCAGCAACCTGTGTTCCTGACAAGAGACATTGACAATCTAATCGGGATACAACATGAAACAGCACAGGCCTACAACACACCTAGAGTGAGTCAGGTCAAAGGTTCCGTCGAGGCTGAGTCGTTGTCTAATAGCTGGAAGTGTACGAATGGGAAAAGGGCATTAGTCAAACTGAGAAGACCTGCAGAGGGGACTTTGGTGGAGGGTGGTCTGCCTCAAGAAGCTTTGAGGCCTTACTGAGAGTTGTTTCAACAGTTCTAGAGGTCCTCTAGGGTGAACAAGCATGAATCCCATATGGAAAGTGTACAAGAGCAAAGTGCTGAAAACCCTGAACCCGGACCTAGAGGAGTACACGGAGGAAGAGGTAGGGAATAAAAAGCGTATCTTTCATCTGCAGATGTCCCCTGCAAATGTCTTGCTCTCCCTGATTCGAGTTTGTGTTCCACAAATTCAAGTTTGTGTTTGTCAGGTGTGGGCACTGATGTCAGATCAGGTAAAGAGAAAGCAAGCAGGTAAGAACGCTGATCTAGGATCAATTCCCCACCGCCACTAACGTAGTCTTATTCACTGTGATCTAAAAGGTACAGCTAATCCTAAAATCAGCACTCCTACTCTGAGACGCTTGATACACACAACCTCTCATTTAGGATCGCCGTGGGTTCTCACAGCGACAGGTCTGTTGGTTTGCTTATTCATTGTTGTTGAAGTTTGACCTATGTCATTTTGTTCCGCTCACAAAGGCTTATTTCTGCTGGAGCTTTGAGGAAACTGCAGAGCAGTTCCTCTTGTGCTTTGTTATAGTTTTGGCTAAAACACGCTAATCACTGTAGCATAGGCTTTCAATTGCAAAATCGAAACCCAAATCGTTGCTATAGTACTCTGTCTGCAGTAGCTACTGGTTTATTCATATGAACTTTCACCCAACCCTCATACTGTAAATTATGTTAGCTAATATGATGGACAAGCTATGTGTGCTATCAGACATACTGTCAGTGATGCCCGATATCCAAGGGTCTTCCGATGATTGAGTTCACAGGATTTTTTTCTTGTCTCTCGACACCCCTGATGTGTCCGAGATTGGAACGTGCTGTAGGAACAGGGATGACCCAGTTCTTCGGAACATCGGAAACCTGATCTCGAACTGGAGCTGCGTACACGGATTAGATGGCATTCCAGTGACGGGGGATGAGACGGATACAGACAGAAAGTCCCGTATTCAAGCCCCCGTATTCAAGTCTCAGAGTAGGGGTGCTGATCTAGGATCAGTTTAACCTATTAGATAATAATGAATAATATTATATGGATAGGAGTGGGGGCTGATCCTAGATCCCCCCCTGAGACGCTGAGGTATGTTCAGACCAACCTCCCTCCCTGTGTCCTTGACATGGTGACAGGGCCTATGTGAACGATACTGCATTAGAATGATGTTTGAATACATAGTTTCCTTAGAGATCTTTGAGTTATGGGGGAGTTTAGCTGTCATCGTTCTTACTGTATGTCTGAGAAAAGCAAAGTATATTTACCCTCTTGGAAATTAACTTTTTCAGCTTTTTCTATTCCTAAAGTGGATACAGAAATAAAGTAGGCTGTATATTCTCCCTCAGTTTATTATCTTTGGCATAATGGATTCAAAGGGATCCACAGGGATAACTCCGATCTCACTTCCTCAATACTGCAAACGATGCTGCTAGAAATTAAGATTTTGCTGTTGATGTGGATTATGTGTTACATTTGGGCACTGTCCAGCATTTTCAATGACAGACTTTTCCTTTACATTTTCTGTGTATTTATTTTTCCGGAAAGTGTTTGTAGTGTCTATATTAACGCACTAGAGGGCAACCACTACCAATAAATCGAATGCGCTGAAAAGCAGGGTAGCCGAGTACAGCATGTGTTTTTACACAGAGCTCAATACTTCACTACCAACACTGCTGTGCTGAGGCTGACAATATAAATGTGTGATGATCATTGCTGGGCTTGTGTTGCCAGGTCAATAATGCAGAGATTGACATGAGCCCTGTCCAGGAGGATGAGGGGCCCAATGCAGTGTCTCAGCTGGCCAAGAGAGTAAGCGCACCCCCCCCCCCCCCCCCCCCCCCCCCCCACACACAGCATGGAACTTAATGTGGACTTTACACGTTCATCTTACATTAATCACATTCCGAAGGATTGGCATTGGACAGTGCTCCAGTGCACACACACACCTTTGACACACACTTTTCCCTAAGTGTGTGTGTGTGTGTGTGTGTGTGTGTGTGTGTGTGTGTGTGTGTGTGTGTGTGTGTGTGTGTGTGTGTGTGTGTGTGTTTGTGTTCAGATGCAGGGTGCCGGGGCTAAAGGCTGGAACAGGATGTCAGCACTCTTCAATAAAGAGGATGAGCACCAGCTATTGGAGGAGACTGAGAGCCCGCCTGTCCCAGACCAGTCAGTGGGACTCTACTCTTCTACACAGCTCTCTATTCCCCCCTCCTCTTCCTCCTCCTCCTACTGAACATGGGAATATTAGCCATGTCTGATGAACTAATGCTTAATTCAATAAGTACATAAATAATGTCATTTATATTAATTGAGTTAAACATATAATGATACACAAAATGATGGTCCCCCTCCCTTCCTTGTATCACCAGTCCACTAGCAGTGATGCCTGAGGAGCCGCAGAGACCGGCCAGAGCCTCAGGATTCTGGGGTAGCTTCGCCACTAACTGGAAACAAATGGCCACCTCGAAACAGGCTGAAGCCGCAGCAAACGAGACGGGCACGGTGGAGGAGGGTCAGGAGGCGGTGGGAGAGGGATGTGGTGAGGGAGGAGGGGGGGAGAGTTACCAGGGGGAGAACGTGGAGGGAGAGCAGAGTCAAGATGGAGGAGGAGGGAGCAACACTAGCTTCTCCAAATACGCCATGCTGGGAGGAGGGAGCGAGAACACGCCCTTTAAGTGGAACTTTGTCACAGGCAAGCTGGCTGAGTTGAAGACCAAGAGCATGTCTGGCCAGCAAGACTAACAAGCCAGCTGTAAGGAGGTGGGATGGGGTCTGGGGCAGGGGTTGAGTGGGGTCAGGGGGATGAGGGGGTACATGGGGCAGAATGCCCTCCTAGTCTATCCTGGTCCCAGATTGGTTGATGCTGTCTTGCAAACATTGCACGTTAGTGACCATAGGAGTTGGCAAAGCAGCGTGAACAGATCTGGGACCAGGCTACTCGTAACCCGTTATCATCTTCATTCTACTTGCTCTGGTGTAGATTGTACCCACCACACCAACACCAGTAGCAAGGATGCCAATCTGTTGCTGCTGTAGCTGACTTGTCTCTTGGCAAAATAATGATAAAGCCAGTTAGTTTTAGCAGAAACAGACTGGCATTCAGGCTAACCTGAGCCACATCAAATCATTCCCAATCCCAAAATGGACTTTTCAGATCTAAGGGAGTCTATAGGGAATTGGGACTAGGGGTCGATTTGAACTTTAGCACCTTTCCATACCTTCTCAATAGTGTTGAACTGTACAGCATATGAACCAGCGCTGGAACCCACAGATGGCATTTAGTTCATGTCAGAGGACTCATACCTGAAAATGACACCAACTAACAGGCTGGATTAGATCAATTAACCAACAAAGACAGATTAGGAGATTACAGATTACAGAGGGGTAGTGGGATTAGGTGTTGGTTTATGGCACCAATTTGGAAAGGGATTTCATAGCCGATAAGATTATGCTTTCACTGTAAAACCATTTTGCAATGTACACAGGAAATATTGAATGTTTACTTGTGAAGTTAAGAATGGGGGAAATAGGATGTGCAAAATTTGAATGATTGGGTCTACATGGCCTTTCAGGACATAATATTTGTCTAACTGTTTTTGGCTGACTGGTTCGTGGAGGTCATGGTTTGAGTGTCTTGGGTTTAACGTATTTGGGCATGAGACTGGTAACTTATTCTATTGCCCCTACAAAACACAATTGCAGCGTGACCCTACTGCAGTCATTTTGTAACACTTGTCTGTAAGAAAGTCATGTGTCCAAATTGCTATTTTCTGGCTGTCTTTTCTGTTTTCAATACGCGTTTTCAAATGTTTTGTTCTGATGTGTTGCTACCTCTTGTGCTCGAATAAACACTATTGCACTAATAATTCACCATAAAGAATGGCAGGTCAATGAGGCAGAGCACATGCAAGGGCGTAGGTCTGACTTCAACATTGGGGTGGGACAATATCGCCTCTTGTTTCATATTGACCTTGTAAGATACACGCTTGCACGTGAGCCCAAAGCACATATGAGCCAATCCACACGGGAGAACATGACAGAGGACGTAGACAAATGACAGCCAGACCTTTCTCCCAATCGCGACAGGAGGAGGGCGTTTGCAGCTGGGAGGGTCATTGACTTACGTGTGAACTCCAATACGTGCTAAGAACACATGAGGTCTATGGGACTAGCGTGGGAAGATCTAAGACACCCCTTGAGCCTTGTTGTCATGTGTGCATGTCTGTGTGAGCCTGGTCATGCTGTGCGTCTGTCTGTCTGTCATCATGGCCTGGTTACTATGGCACGGGTCCAACCGTTGTCTCATACCGCTCACCCTCAGGGTCAGTGAAGTCACAACCTATCTTGTTGTTGGACAGAAGATAAGTGGGGATATGAGAAGAGAGCATGGGGTTAGTTTGAAGAGTTTACAAGGTTGCGCTTTATAGGGAAGTCTTCTGCAGTCAACAGCAGGGGGCGATCTTTGCCAAGTCATGGGTCAACTTCACAGTGAGTATGGTACTACTGGAAAGTACTCTGGATGGTTCTCACTTACAGTCAGTCATCTGTTATACAACAGCATATCTCTCAGTTACTCTTCATTTAACATCAGATAAGTTCTCTCCCTCTATCACACATATGTGAGCACACAGTCTTGTATAGCTAAACTTGTGGGACACACAATTCAGTCCCATTCAAAATCCTATTTTCCCTAACCCCTAAACCTAACCTTAACCCTAACCCTAACCTTAACCCAAAAACCTAACCCTAACCCTAGCTCCTAACCCTAACCACTAATCTAGCCAAAATACATACAGGCCTGCCCATATTTCCTATCTGTAACTTCCTCCCAGATGGACAGCTTTATTGTAATTTACAGCAGACAGACAGACAGACAGACAGACAGACAGACAGACAGACAGACAGACAGACAGACAGACAGACAGACAGACAGACAGACAGACAGACAGACAGACAGACAGACAGACAGACAGACAGACAGACAGACAGACAGACAGACAGACAGACAAACCTCTCCCTTCCTCTCTCTGTCTTTTTCTTTCCCCTCTTTTATTTCCTCTCGGCATTCTGTTTCCTCCATGTCCTCTCTGTCAGCTCTCAATCCCATTTCCTGTCTAACCAACACACTTCCTGTCTCAAAACATTAGTTAGTTATGCTGAAAACACTTCAATCCACTGGCAAAGTAGAAGTAACGGTAACTTCCTACTGGAGAATTGATTTTGAACCATCAGTGAGTTGGCTGAGTTGTGTCCCAAATGCCACCCTATTCCCTCTATTGTGCATTCTTTTTGACCAGAGACCTATCCCACTGGGCACACACTGGTTGAATCAACGTTGTTTCAACATCATGATGGTGAACCAACGTGGAATAGTTGTTGAACTGACGTCTGTGCCCAGTGTGATGGGCCCTGGTCAAAAGTAGTACACTATATAGGGACTGCCACATCCTAAATCAACCCCTAGTTATTTCCCCTATGGACTTCACTCTATTTCTCGACAGTGAAAAGAGAATCCATTTATATTGATCCCCTTTCGTCACTGGGCTATACGACACTCCCTCTGTAGTGTGCGGCAGTGTGACAGCTGACAGAGAAAGGGTGATGCCACAGCTGTCAGCCTATGTTTGAATCACAACAAGGCATTCCCCTTCCCACCCTTCAAGCCCCCTTCCTTCCCATCATGCCTCCTTCCCTCCCCTTCATGATCTCCGGTGTGCTGAAGTTTACTGGATGTCTAGGCTTCAAATATGTGTCGGTGAGCATTGGGTCACATAGGCATGTTTAGTCCCTCAATTGGATAAACAAATGTGTTTGGTTGAGCTAATGTGTAATGTGCACCAAAGACAAGTCAGCAGTGATTTTATACAATACACAATGTACACAAGAATAGTGGTCCCTGAATTTTAGTACATGTTCAAGTGGAGGGTTACTCATTTACTTATTTGAGAAATTGTAAAGAAAGAGAGTGAGAGAGAGAGAGAGAGAGCGAGAGAGAGAGAGAGAGAGAGAGAGAGAGAGAGAGAGAGAGAGAGAGCGAGAGCGAGAGACAGAGCAACAGCAACAGTGACTGAGATAGACTGCGAGAAAGAGACAGAGATACAGAGGAAGTGACAGAAAGAAAGAGATAAAAAAGAGAGCAACCTGAATCAGAAGGGTGTTGAAGGTTGAGCCACAACAAGCCCAACCCCTAGATTAGGATGTTTAGGTTGAAGTACTCAATCTTATCTTGACATTGCTTGACTCCCAGATGCCCAGGCATACAGGTTGTCTTGTCTGGCGCCCTGCCCTGTTGAGAGATGTACATCCTCGTTTAAATATGTAACCCGAACCACACGGTCATTTCATAGGGGTGTATGGAGACACTTGAAAACCCTCTGTATCTCTCTTCACTCTCGTTCTCTCTCTGTCGCTCCGTCTGTCTCGCTCTTTCTCTCGAAACCTGACCCTACCAACTCTGCGTCCTGTGCCAAACGGCCCATGTATGTTCTGTCCCCTTGTGTTTCCTGCTCTGTTCCCTCTGGGCCTCCCGTGCCTGCAGGTGTGTCTATACCGCTACCTCCCTACTACATTCCAAGACATGATCTCAGATCAGCAGAGGCCGGGTCTTTTTTCCTCCCGTTTTTAACCGCTGAATGACTGAACAATGACGACTTAACAGTAACACTCCTGTGCACAACACTGCCTGAGTTCTTCCATAAAGTAAGAACAGCCAACAAAAGCAGGCCACAAACGCTGTGTGAGCATGTGTTAATTGTTGCACTAAGCCCACACTATTTGACCACTCTTTCCTGGATCAGGAGAAGAAGGGAGCCGATAGTTTTGAAGTTTAATGAGCAGTGTTTGTAAGGGATTCTTTCTCACCCAAAATGCCCTATTGTGGTGAGGATACCTTTGTAATTATTGTGATGTGTAAAATTACACCTTGTTAATTATAGCATCAATCTAATGAGAAGACATGTGAATGTAATTATGAATCTAATGCTACTAACCTTAGCTGCATTTAACTAAGTACAGTTTGTAATGCTACTGGCACATAGACCAATGCAGGAGACACAATGCATGTTTGAGATTAACAAATTTGCAGTCAGACTGTGCATAATCACTGGTCCACAAATCACCTTGCATCCCAAATAACTGCTCATTATGTGATGAAGATTAGTAATACTGTGCCTCACCGTGCTCAAACTGATCCACTCAAACACAATGGCAGACAAATGAAGAGGATATTACCCATAAGCCCTTTTAATTGGTAAGCTATTTAAATCCATCATACAAACAGGATGAGCTCAGCAGGAGACTATTCCGTCTGTGGTCATTTTTAGAACATATTTCAAAATGATTGGTTTGAATCAAATTGCTATGTGATTATAGCTGTGAGTTGACAATGCATTTTCATCCTGTCCAGTCTGTAAGTCGTCCTGGTCAGTTTGAGTCACACCTCAAACATAAGCAACCGGGCTGTCTGTTTTATCCTCGACAAGATCCAACTAGGCTACCCTATGTATGAAACAGACCTTGAAAATGACCAAAGCTTTCATGTCTTTGTCTCACATGGAAAAATAGTGAAATTATATTGCCCATACTTATGCCAACTTTTTGAATTTGGCTCTAATGTCTCTCCTTTTACAAGCGTAGTAAAAACAAACAGTAAATCCAGTGTTTTACTCACACACTTCTTCCACAAGGAGCTTTCCTCCCTCAGCCAGACAGACATCCCCAGAAGCACCCACGGGTGACAGTCAGACTAGAGGTGGGCGTCTCTGTAGACTTGATCACACACACAGGCAGCAGTACCATCTGGAAACCTACCTGTGTGAACAAGGTGTGTGAAACAACACGCACGCACGCACGCACGCACGCACGCACGCACGCACGCACGCACGCACGCACGCACGCACACACACACACACACACACACACACACACACACACACACACACACACACACACACACACACACACACACACACACACACACACACACACACACACACACACACACACACACTTAGGGAAAACAGATGTGAGGTGGACAGGGTATGTTATTGACCTGTCCACCTGGGTTTCCCCTGTGGATGTCTACCTGGCCTGCTGTCAGGGCCAATCAGGGGAATAATCTCTTCACAGCTTGGAGAGGACAAAGCACTCCAGTTCACAAGAGGTCACCTTTGAATACCTCTGATTTTTCTTTTTAATTGAACTTTTATTAAACATTTCCATCTTCAATGGAAACACAGAACAAAGTGTCAGAATCCATAGGTTAGTCATGGGATTCACTCTTGGATTCAGAGGTTTTCCTATTTGACAGTTTATAGTTATAAAATATTATTGATGTTACAGTTATTTCAGCTATGGGGTAAAGGACCTGCCAGATGTGCAGAATCAGCTCATTAACGCTCTTATCAAAGAAAAACAGCAGATAGCCAAAGTAGTGTGAGCCAGAACACTCATACTCCCAATCAAAGTGTTCTGCCGAGATTCGAGAGAGGGTTTACTTGATTTTCCCTTTTCGTTTGAGTTCCGTCTCACTCAGAGGAACTCTGTCACGCACCCATAATCCAGAAGTGATAATGTGTTGATGATCCAGTCAGCGTGTGTGTGTGTGGGTGTGTGACTTTGTGTGTGTGTTAAAGAGTTGGACATGCTGACAGCGCAGTCATATGAAAAAACATAGAGTTGACAGCTTTTGCTTTTCCTGTCTTTCTTTTAAACCCAGAGAGCTGATCTGAAATCTGTGGCCTGGCTGAATGTGAGGATTTAGGAAGTCTCCAAGGTTTTTCACCGGAAGAGAAAAAGAAGGCGGAAAGGGGTTCAATTATTCACACACACCCTCTTCTGTTCCTTCTAACCCATTCTCGTTGCCATGGGATTCTCACAGGAACTGGAGTGGCCGAGTTTTCAGCTCTCAGTTCGTAATCTGCCAACTCAATGTCAGCCGCTGTAATCTCCTGGGTCTTTAGGGGTGGATTTGGGACACCCCCTATATCCCTCCCCTTTTCGCTATCTCTCCCACTATCCCCATCAGAGGGGTAATCTGCCATTAAGTTCCCTTCCACCATCATCTCATACCCCTCAGCCTCCCCCAAAACTCCCAGAACACACACACAAGTCTTTAGAAGCCCCCCAGCCTCTCCACCCTTCCAACCCCCATCCCCCACCTCTCTGTCTCTCTCTTTCCTCCTCCACTCTTAAACTGCAGGACATTTTATCCCACCTCCCAAACTTGGGACCGTTGCCTCAGTGCTCTGTAAATAGACTGATTTGTCTATGGTGATTATTATTAGTCTGTAACAAGGGTTGAGGTGTTGAGGGACTGACTGTTAAATGTCCAGGGAGTCAATAAGTTCTCAGTCAATTACGTACACATTCATCTGTGCCGTCTTGAAGCCTGCTGCCTGCTTAAACACGGTTATATTGATTTTCCCTCAGCCATGATGTTTTACACAAAGAGTTAGAGCAGAGAACTGCTATCTAATAAGTCAAAGAACGTAAGGATGATTGAAAACTTTATACAATCCACAGTGAAACCATTTTTGGACTTCAACTGACATCTTTATCTGACAGTTAATAACGACATTTTATTCAAATTCAATCATTCAATTAAAACCAAAACAGTGTCATGGTTGTTGTTGGACATACAAAGTGACCCTCATAAAGTGGTGTTATGAGCTTTGTCTTTGCTTTGTATATTTGGAACATGGTGGCTCTGAATGCAGGATGAGTTCAACAACCCCTCACCAAAATTCCTGTCCGTGTCACGTTTCTGTTTCTACAGCTGTTTGGGATGTTGTTCTTTGCCCTGCTCCTGTGTTGCAGCTAGACCCCCCCCCCCCCCCCCCCCCCACCCACTCACCCACTCCCTTTCAAACCCAGCCCTCTCCCCTTCCTAAACCCCACAGGGGGAAGGAACCACCACAGCTAGTCGAAAAAAGGCTCAGTCCTACCATCAGATACGGCAATATCAAACAAATAGCTAAGTCATCATCTTCAAGATAGCAAGCCAAGGAGGAAATGTCATATTGGTCATCCGAATGGTAGAACCCGAAGACAATATCCATACTTCAATACTTCATATCTTGTCTGAGATCAGTGCCTTAGAACAGCCAAAGGATGGCGGGGGCAGATAGGCTTATATATCCATTCTGGTCCCATGGGCCAGTCTTCCACCCCTTCCACTCCTCACACTCCCCCTTACTCCTGCAGTAGCTATGCATACCCCCGTCCGTCCTGCCTGTCATCAAGGTGTCATTAAAAGCCCTGGTCTGCGTGTCTGCTAGTCGTTCCTCCATGGGCCCTGACAGGAATTCCTACTCATGCCGCCCAGCTCCTCCGTCTCTATTTCGGACCGACCTGGGAATCTGTGTGTGTCGCTGGGTACTGGGGGGGGGGGTTGATGGGGAGTTGATAGAGGTTGTCAGGAGGCAGCGCTATTGTGGGATAGAGAGGATTGGAGGGTAGGGAAATGGGGATTGGGCTTTAACCTTGACCTGTATGGACTCAATTGACCATAAAACTGAAAATGTAAGATGTGCCTCCCCACAAACGGGATAATACACAATACAAAGGGATAACTCAGATATGACAGTCCTCTTTGGATGTCGCAAGAGCTATTGAATGATTGAATCATATTTGTGGTTTATTAGTATATCAGATGGACCCCATTGGCGGCAGGTAGCCTAGTGGTTAGAGCATTGGACCAGTAACCAAAAGGTTGCTGGATCGAATCCCCGAGCTGACTCGAGAGCATCCTGAGTGGTATGGCAACTGCTCGGCCTCCGACTGCAAGGTACTACAGAGAGTAGTGTGAACGGCCCAGTACATCACTGGGGCCAAGCTCCCTGCCATCCAGGACCTCTATACCTGGCGGTGTCAGAGGAAGGCCCCCAAAATTGTCAAAGACTCCAGCCACCCTAGTCATAGACTGTTCTCTCAGCTACCACACGGCAAGCGGTACCGTAGCGCCAAGTCTAGGTCCAAGAGGCTTCTAAACAGCTTCTACTCCCAAGTCATAAGACTTCTGAACATCTAGTCAAATGTCAACCCAGACTATTCACATTGCCCCCCTTCCTCCCCTCTCCACACCACTGCCACTCTCTGTTGTCATCTATGCATAGTCACTTTAATTAACTCTACCTACATGTAGATACTACCTCAACTAACCGGTGCCCCCACACATTGACTCTGTACTGGCATATACTGTATATACTGTACTGGCATATACTGTACTGGCATGTACTGTATATATTGTTATTTTTTACTGCTCCTCTTTAATTACTTGTTACTTTTATCTCTTATTTTTATCCGTATTTTTTAAAACTGCACTGTTGGTTAAGGGCTCGTAAGTAAGCATTTCACTGTAAGGTCTACCTGTTGTATTCGGTGCATCTGACTAATAACATTTGATTTGATTTGATTTTGAATTCTACGACCCCTTTAGGTATATAAAATAAATTTGGGATAAAATATTGATTCAGGCCTTTAGAGAAACGCATTGAATAACATATTCATAAATGGCAAAAAATAAATCAAAAGCAACAAGGTTTTGAGGTGTTTGTCCTTATATATGAGATATAAGAAAACTCAGGAAATGTTTGAGTTGGAACAAAACTACCTTCATACTCCCATTCATAAAAATAAAAAAACAGGTACCGGTTACCTTCAGACGAGTCCTGTGATACTTGTGGGGGTCGTAGAGCAGAACGGATACCACCACCGTGCTCGTGAGAGTCTCCCCTTTCCATAGAGTGGAAGTGTGGATGTGGTGGATTGACGCGGCAGCAATGCAAAAATCTCTAGTTTAAACTGACGGATTTTGATGGGGATTTTTGTATTATGTTACTTAGATTAACGCACCGCTGCGTCAATCGACTCTAAGGGGAACACCTGCTCTTTCCGTGACCTAGACTGACCAGGTGAATCCAGGTGAAAGCTATGATCCCTTATTGATGTCACTTGTTAAATCCACTTCAATCAGTGTAGATTAAGGGGAGGAGACAGGTTAAAGAAGGAATTGAGACATGGATTGTGTATTATGTGTGCCATTCAGAGGGTGAATGGGCAAGACAAATATTTAAGTGCCTTTGAACGGGGTATGGCACACCTGTTTGTGTCAAGAACTGCAACACTGCAGAATTTTTCACGCTTAACAGTTTCCTGTGTGTATCAAGCATGGTCCAAAGGACATCCAGCTAACTTGACACAACTGTGGGAAGCATTGGAGTCAACATGGGCCAGCATCCCTGTGGAACATCTTGTAGAGTCCATGCCCCAACTGACTTGAGGCTGTTCTGAAGGCAAATAGGGGGGTGCAACTCAATATTAGGATGGTGTTCCCAATGTCTGGTTATCTCGGTGTATATTGTTCTTAACCAGACTGTAAACCCAGTTTGACTGGGCCAAACATTGGATAGAGCGACTGCTCAGAGTTAAAAGGCCTGGATTAATGCTGTGCAAATCCCTTCAGTCAACATCCTTAGGTGACATCATGCAGGTGACTTGCTTTGAGGAAGGCCTAATTGAGTCACTCAAGAACTTTACACCTGTCTGAGTGACAGGTTAATTGACCAATTAGACACCTGGGTTAAGCTCTGGCCCCTCAGGGCGGTCTCTAGCCCAGCCCTCCATGTCATTTGAGTACACCACAGGACCACACAGAGCCCAGCCTGTCCGTACTGTGCCTGAGGGTCAGTTGCAGAAAGGCCTATATTAAGACAAAGACAAAGTCATCTCCTGTCTGCAATTTGAAGAATTAAATGTCCTATATTCATTTTAGAGGGAATAACTATCTTTGGACCACTTTGCACAGTTGTTGGCTCATTTGGGTTTGCCATGATGCACGAATATCACAGGCAATACATTACTTTTGATTGAATAAACATTTGCTCTCCAATTCAAATGAACGATTCTCCTGCAAGAGGAATGTTTGTTGTTATTTACACGTTAATGAGGGATATTTCTCAGCTAAGCAAACACAAATGCTCAGAGGGTTGCATATAAATAGACTTCCCTGCAAAGCGTTATGCATCTCTTTTTCCTATCCTCTCTGTGCTGGAGATTCGGGGTGTACAGTTATCCTAGAGTACATGTTCTCCTGCTGATCATTGTATAAGTACTGTATATAAATGTAGAAATCAAAAGAATCTGATGTGGTTACTCTGAAAAACTTGATAATTATACAGCTACCCTCTATATGACACCGTAGAACAGTCTTCACTGGCCATCCAGGAAAATAAAAAGTAAGAAATGTTGACTTATAATCACCGATATACAGTAATTAGAGAGAAGACTTGACTCCGCTCTATATCAGGGTCCTACTCCTCCCTGTCAGTGCCTGCAGATGTTCAGATTGTGCATCCCTATACATCACTCATTTACACGTATCTCTTGGTCATCAATGACTTATGACGGACAATTGGAGTTTTGCCTGAGAACTGATGACTTCCTACTATGCCATATACCAACTCTAGCTAGTTTCAACAGTGGACAGAGTGGTGAGCAGATATCCTCTAATATTATGGTCACCATATTCGGCTGCTATCTCAGGGGAGGTCCTGAGCAGCATGGCGCCGTGGTGGAGGGCCGTTCCTCTCCCTGCCAACCAGGCGGGGGTTAAATAAGGAACAGCAAAACCCTGCAGCAGTGGGCGACTTTGGGCGAGGTCACACACACAAACACTGGTCTGGTCTGGTCTGTTTTGATGTTGGTCAGTCGGCGCTGGAGCACAGCAGGCAATCCCACAGGAGCCTAAGGAGAAACCCCATAGGGAGTGACATCTATACTCTTACTCTCTTACCCATGGGGATCATACGCAGAGCCACCTCCACTTCCTGTCTCTAAGTACATCTTATTAAAGGGATACCTTGGGATTTTGGCAATGGGAACCTTTATCTACTTCCCCAGAGTCGGATGAACTCATGGATACCATTTTTCTGTATCTGTGTTCAGTGTGAAGGAAGTTAGAGGTTGTTTTGCGAGCCAATGCTAACTAGCGTTAGTGCAATGCCTGGATGTCTATGGCATCTACTAGCATGCTAGCAGATACCCATAGACTACCAGCCATTGCGCTAACGCTAGTAACCCTTTAACACATAGCCTAGATTTCGAGGCTTCCTCACGTTCGTTTGCTCCAGAAGCTGAGTAATTCACTTAAATTGGACAGTGGGCAACAGATCTACTTCCCTGTAAAAAGCCTGGGAGTTGTATGTTTTTAGTCCGACTCTCTACCCCCTATCCTGGGCACTAATTTGGTCTAGCTTCCTGCTTCGTGGGAATATGTGCCAACTCGTCCCATGCAGATAAACAGTCGGCAATTAGAGGGAGAGAGACAGAAGACAGTAAATTACTACCAAATCCTCCCTGCCGGCCAGTCCTCTGAGTCTGGCTGCTTTCTAATCAGGACGTTTCAGAGTGGTTGACCTCCTTTCTCTCTCACACACACTGCCCCAAGGTCACAGTCTTAAAGAGATATTTGGGGGTTTTGGCAATGAGTCCCTTTATCTACTTCCCCAGAGTCAGATGAACTCGTGGATATCATTTTTATGTTTCTGCGTGCAGTTTGAAGGACGTTGTTATCTAAGAGTAGTGCTAACTAGCGTTAGCGTAACGGCTGGAAGTCTATGGTATCTGCTAGCATGCATCGCAAACTACTATCTAACTTCCTTCATACTGGACACAGAGACATAAAAACGGTATCCACGAGTTCAGTTGCCAAAATACCAAAGTATCCATGTAAGCCTAGACGGATTCTCCGCTTACGAGCAGAAATATTGTTGTTTCCCCCCCCTTTTTTTTTATAGGGAGATGTTATACTACAGTTTCTCAATCAGACCTGTTTCATCTTTGTACATTTCACAAACAAATTGAACGGCTTGGGAAACACATCAAAGCTCAAACCAAGAAAAGGAGCAAGTCACTCACTAGTTATAGCTGGCCCATATTGTGAACACATGGGGATAAGAGACAGTTTAACCCGGCTCTGAGAAAACATCAAGAACTGGAAGTGAAATAGAGTAAACGAAAACAGCGGGGATACAATACAATGGGCAATAAGGAAGATTGTATTGTGAGGGTTTTAGTATGACCTTTAAACTCCCTAGGAGTCGAATGTCAAAGCATGACATTGAATGTTTCTACTAACCCATCTACAGCAGCTGTCTGCCTGATGTTTGCTCCACGTTAGTTCCCACATGACTAGAAATAGATCAGAACATATGATTAGCCAACTCTCCTCACCATAGATCCTCTTTTATAAACAATTAGGTTGCTGTATATTTTAGCATTATACTGTATAGTAAACCCAAGTTGCAATGAATATAATTGTTTTTTATGTCTCATAAAGAAAATGTATATTATTGCTGACAATTTATGAGTGATATAACCCGAACATAGCAAGATTTGGTACATTTAAATAATATTGTTTTTTTCTTCAGAAAATTCAGTTGTTCATGTTTCATAACCAATCAATCAAATGTATTTATAAAGCCCTTCTTACATCAGCTGATGTCACAAAGTGCTATACAGAAACACAGCCTAGAACCCCAAACAGTAAGCATTGAAGCACGGTGGCTTGGAAAAACTCCCTAGAAAGGCAGGATCCTAGGAAGAAACCTAGAGAGGAACCAGGCTATGAGGGGTGGCCAGTCCTCTTCTGGCTGTGCCGGGTGGAGATTATAACAGAACATGGCCAAGATGTTCAAATGTTCATAGATGACCAGCACGGTCAGATAATAATCACAGTGGTTGTAGAGGGTGCAACAGGTCAGCACCTCAGGAGTAAATGTCAGTTGGCTTTTCATAGCCGATCATGCAGAGTATCTCTACCGCACCTGCTGTCTCTAGAGAGTTGAAAACAGCAGGTCTGGGACAGGTAGCACGTCCAGTGAACAGGTCAGGGTTCCATAGCCGCAGGCAGAACAGTTGAAACTGGAACAGCAGCAGAACCAGGTGGACTGGGGACAGCAAGGAGTCATCAGGCTGTCACGCCCTGACCTTAGAGAGCGGTTTTATTTCTCTATTTGGTTAGGTCGGGGTGTGATGTGGGGTGGGCATTCCATGTTTTGTTTTCTAGGCTTCTGTATTTCTATGTTTTGCCCATGTATGGTTCTCAATCAGGGACAGCTGTCTATCGTTGTCTCTGATTGAGAATCATACTTAGGCAGCCTTTTTCCCACCTAATGTGTGGGTAATTATTATTTTTCTGTGTGTGTTTGTGTGCACCTCGGTTGCGTCACGTTCTTTGCTGTTTACCTGTTTGTTTTGTTGGTTAAGTTTTTCACTTCGATTAAAAGATGTGGAACGACATGCACGCTGCGCCATGGTTGTTTTATGACAGGGAGTTTGAGGAAAGCGAGTGTGACACAGGTAGTCCTGAGGCATAAGTGTTGTCATATAAGGTTCCCGTCTTAAAAGAGCCGATAAACCCAACACACCCAGGCTACCCCAGGTTAGATCCACGGTTGGTTCCAGCATTGTGATTCCACTGACCCTCTCCCTACCCTGTATCAATATGCTTTAATCTGCCATGATCCTTGGGTCTTCTCAGTCACAGTAAAAATATCACTGAAACAACATGGAATTAGATGAAATTAGTCAATATCAGGCCGCTTTTTATATGACATGTTTTGGATGACTAAGTAAACTGTTTGTATTGTAATTTGCCACTTCGACTCTTGAGGCTTTGCAGCTGTCACTAATGACATTATCAACTTTTCACAGCTGACGCAAAGCAGCGAGTGTGTTACTGAGTCTGAGTGGGACATTTTAACTAAGGAAGTCTGTAGCATATTAAAGTTCCAAAACTCCTGACCGCAACCAAGCCAACACCACCAGCATCTCAATAACCGTAGGTTTCGGTTTCGGTTCAACAAGAACTAGTCAACCCTTGCCCCACAATGGGCTCCATTGACCTCGCCACCACATACAGAAAATAAAACACATACAACTTGTCTGCTCTTCCTGGAAGTTTCCACCCGAACCAACCCAAACCCCCTCCATCCCCCATCGTTGTTGTCTTTCCTGACGTCAATCCGTCTTGTGGAGAGAAGCTAGCCGTGTGTGCTGGTGTCTCCTGGTCAGGTTTCCCACAGGGGCGCACTATACCTCCTCTCCCTGACCCCAGAGAGCGAAGGTCGCATGAGAGAGGGGCGTGAAAAGGGCTGTCTTCTGATTTATGGCCCGGTGGAGCCATTGGATCCCCCTGGTTGCTCCAGAATCCCGTGGTTTTTGTTAGGGGAGGGGGCACACTGAAACTGAACCACCACCCACCCCCACTCACACCCCATCTACGGGTTTAGGGTATAAGGTTTCAAACCTCCATAGAGACAGGGTTGGGTATGGGGAACGGGTGGGTGGGTGGATGGGTGGATGAGGTAGGTGTGTTTCTTACTTTCTCTGTAGGTGTACAATGCAGAGTAGATTGGGGTGTTGGAATCAATCTGATCAGGTTCTGGGAGCTACATTATATAACCCTAGGAATATACTGTAGCCTAATTCACAGCATGACTCATCAATTACATAAATCCAGGGCCGTGCACAGACCTTTCAGGGGGCAGTTGCTCAAAATGAAAAAGCTGGCTCACCCAATGACTCGCAGCTCACTTGCTGGCTGGGCCGATGTGCTCGTGCCAAAAGCCTCCCACTGGGCACAGACGTCAATTCAACGTCTATTTCACGTTGGTTTAACGTCATTTCGTTGAAACGTGGAAACAACGTTGATTCAACCAGTGTTTGCCCACTGGGCTATCTCTCTGTTGTAAACAATGTTTGCTCAATAGGCCTATTTGGAAGGTAATAAAATATAGTTTTTTACAGCAGACAGATTAGAGTCCTTTCTTTCAGCAGGGTCACAGGGTCACAGGGTCCATTTGCTTTCCAACATGTGTTTTCCCCCAATTTTATTTTAAATATTGTGAAAGACCTGTTTGTCTCCATGCTGTTCACTGACAGATTTTCCGTGCGTTCCCGACTCTAGACTATGCCTTGTTATTGGGTCACTCACAATCCACAGCTAGCCAATAAAAAATAAAAAGCTATTGATCCTTACAAGCCATGCATGTTTGGATACCGGTTCACGCAAATTCTACATAAAGGGCACACAGGGAAAAAGGTATAACCGGGCTCACGTGAGCTCCGTACAGGGCAGACAAACAGACGGGGTGGGGGTGGGGGGGTGAACTTGACGACGTCACAACGACTTGGGGGCAGTGGGTTCAGAACAACAACAACAAAACTGCATACACATTTTTTCTTTACTATACCACCACCCAAAGTGCCACTTAGTGAATGGGAGGGCAAAGGGGCAGGTAGACCCCTATCTGTGCACGTGCCAGCATAAATCCCAGATAAATCATTGCATGAAGTCATCATATGTTTGAGTTGTTTCTCCCCTCTGTTATGGAGTAGTTTTGAGTCAGTCGGAGGTTTGTCCCAGGTTTGTGTCACCGGGTACTCGGACCTGAGCTATACCAGACTGTGTGGGCATGTGTCGACCCCTCTGTTCCCAAGCTCTCTGACCGCAAGACACACAGACACACACACACACACAACCATTTGAGGCCTCCAACTAACTTCCCCCATTAGTTTGTATGTTGTTGTCACTGACTAAGACATCCCTTAGGAAAACGTGCCTCAGGAATGCCTCTGGTCTCTGTGCCATGTGCTAGCACTATCATAGTGATCCTGTGCCCCTGTGTGTGTGTGTGTGTGTGTGTGTGTGTGTGTGTGTGTGTGTGTGTGTGTGTGTGTGTGTGTGTGTGTGTGTGTGTGTGTGTGTGTGTGTGTGTGTGTGTGTGTGTGTGTGTGTGTGTGCGCGCGCGTGCGTGCGTGCGTACGTGCGCGTGTTTTCATGCTCTGGTGTAAGTGTGTGTGTGTGTGTGCATGTGTGTGTGTTCGTATGCTCTGGTTTAAGTGTGTGTGTGTGTGTGTGTGTGTGTGTGTGTGTGTGTGTGTGTGTGTGTGTGTGTGTGCGTGTGTGTGTGTGTGTGTGTGTGTTCATCCCCCTTTCCCTATATCTCTCTATGAGTCATGGATTGGGCTTCACTCCAGCGTGCTGGACGGTTGCAGCACGCTGGAGCTGCTGGCCCAGAAGAACTAGGCCAGATTTGACACACTTCACATCCCCTGCTAACCCTGACACACATTTCTATTCAGAGTGCAGCGAGGGAAAACAGAGCACGAATTGCTATCCAACAGCGCAAGAACACACACTAATAATATCGGCAGCAGTAACATACAGTATGTCTTTTTGAGGGGGAATACTGTACGATGTAAACCTGCCCGAGCAACTTGTGACAATGCCTTGGCGCCCCCCCTCGGGTTCGTGCCGTGGGGGAGATCTTCATGGGCTATACGTAGCCTTGTCTCAGGGTAGTAGGTTGGTGGTTTGTGGATATCCCTCTAGTGGTGTGGGGGCTGTGCTTTGGCAAAGTGAGTGGGGTTACATCCTGCCTGGTTGGCTCTGTCCGTGGGGTATCGTCGGACGGGGCCACAGTGTCTCCTGACCCCTCCTGTCTCAGCCTCCAGTATCTATGCTGCGATAGTTTATGTGTCGGGGGCTAGGGTCTGTCTGTTATCTCTGGTGTTATTCTCCTGTGTTATCCGGTGTCCTGTGTGAATTTAAGTATGCTCCCTCTAATTCTCTCCCTCTCCCACCCTTCCCGGAGGACCTGAGCCCTAGGACCATGCCTCAGGACTACCTGACCGGATGACTCCTTGCTGTCCCCAGTCCACCTGGTCGTGTCAACTGTTCTGCCTGCGGCTATGGAACCCTGACCTGTTCACCGGGCGTGTTACCTTGTCCCAGACCTGCTGTTTTCGACTTGCTCTCTCCACCGCACCTGCTGTCTCTAACTCTGAATGATCAGCTATAAAAAGCCAACTGACATTTACTCCTGAGGTGCTGACCTGTTGCACCCTTTACAACCACTGTGATTATTATTATTTGACCCTGCTGGTCATCTATGAACATTTGAACATCTTGGCCATGTACTGTTATAATCTCCACCCGGCACAGCCAGAAGAGGACTGGCCACCCCTCATAGCCTGGTTCCTCTCTAGGTTTCTTCCTAGGATCCTGCCTTTCTAGGGAGTCTTTCCTAGCTACCGTGCTTCTACATCTGCATTGCTAGCTGTGGGGTTTTAGCCTGCTTTTCTGTATAGCATTTTGTGACATCAGCTGACGTAAGAAGGGCTTTATGAATACATTTGATTGATTGATTGATACGGTGTCCATATTAGGACAGCCTCAGTCTCAGCAGGACTTCTGCAGATAGATAGAGACGGGTGCTGGAGACTACATTTTTAGAGGTCTCCCATTTCGAGGCAAAAGGGATTTCTCAGGGATTTCGGATCTAGCCTGGTCCCAGATCTTCTTGTGTCATCTTCCCAATTCCTATGGTCATTGGCATGACAATGACCAAAGAAGTTGGCAAGACAGCACAAACAGATCTGGGACCATGCTACCTCTGAACCAGTCCTCAAATAAAAAATTAGGGCAGCTAACAGAAAGGATTTTGGTGGTGCTGGGTAAACACATGGAGGTCTGGTCTGGTTCTCTGCAAGGCCCCCTGAAGTTTAACGTTAGGAAAAACACATCAGCATCAAAGCCGTGGATGGTAGATCCCTGCCAGGTTATCGCCTACTTTCCACAGGCCAGCCACATTTTTTAGAAACCCTTTGATGTCTAACAGGTAAAAACCTTTATTTTGTAGTGTTGTACATTTGGAAAAGGAACATTTTGTGGCAGTGCCTTTCCATCAATGTAACTTGATATCATCATATTCAAACGGACTGCAACTAGGTGTTTGGTCTGTTTATCCCGGAAAGGAGAGGAGCAACCGAAAACGTGAACATGTGTTAAAAACCTGGACCTACGAACCAATAACAGGATGTAACAGCAGGCTCTGTAGTCAGCCCTGACTGACACAGACAGACAGACAGGATACCAATTGTTCTCCTCAGAGAGAGAGAGAGAGAGAGAGAGAGAGAGAGAGAGAGTTTGTGTGTGTGTTGGATGGGAGAAGGGTTTGGAGGAGAGAGCCAGGCCAGAAAGACAGAGAGAGGGGGCAGAAAGGTAGAGAGAGAGAGAGAGAGAGAGAGAGAGAGAGACAGAAACGGAAAAAAGGAAGCAGTTGTCCATGGACGTCTCAACCTGACCACCCAGACATAGCATCAGGCCACAGTCTCCTTTGTGTTGTCTGTAAACAGGACCTGTTGCAACTCCCTCATGGGTTCTATATGCTCAGGATGCTAAAATGATTACCACAGGCAGCCTCTTGAGCTGATGTGAAAAATGAGATGTCTGTCAAAGGCCAGACAACATCAAAACACTGACTCACTCACTCTTTTCCATCAGACATTCCTAAAACAACTATTTACAGAGGGTTTCTTTCTTCTCAAAAGTAGTTGTTAGCCTACTGTAAACAACAGGTTGCCTGTACCCATGTAATGGCTAGCTAAGTTTGTAAGAATTAAGACTGCACTTATGATTGCAATGTTAAAGAGTGGATGAAGTCATCATGTACTGTTTCTGTGAGACAGAAATGTGTGCTGCTTAATGGTTTATGTCTATTGTAGCAGGAGCCAAAAAACAATTACAAATTTTGTTGCACAAATATTACTTTATTCTTAACATTTTCTGTGTACAACATCATACACATTTCTCTTTGGAATAAAAACGGAACGGCTCATATATGGAAAATAAAACAGAGATCGAAGAATGTACAGAGCCGTTTTGTAAACATGCAAGAAAACAGTTTTGTCAGAGGAGTTTCCAACACAAATCCAGCTTAAAGGGGTGGTCCAGTTGGTTTGGGCGCCATGCTACATACAGAGAGAAAATACCATGGCTCTAAAAGGGGATTGATTTATTACATAGCCTATCATGTGACCTTCCTCGGGTTCAATATTACTCCACCCAATGCCTCTCTCTGTCTCTCCGGGTCACATTCTAACCCGTACATACCACCCGTGGACCTTCAGTTAATTTTTCAGGGGTATCCCTGGGAGAACTCTGATCAAAGTGACATTTTCATTTAGATAAAAGGGGCATCAATGACAGATTGATGAAGTGAGGTAGGATCTATGGCTATTAGAGGTAGAGGGGGAGAGAGGGAGTTCTCACCCCCTTTACCGTCCTCCCTCAGGCCTGGGGGCTCCTGTGGGGGAGAGCCAGATTACCATTGGCCCCAGGGGGGAGATGAACCCCAACCCCCACCCTCGATGGAGTCTGGGGGACTCTGTAAACGTCAGCTCTGTGAAGGTGTCACTCTCAAATATTTGGCAACCTGATAGCTCATGGTCCCTTACACTTTGAACACCTACTATGGTGAAATCTGTTACATGAAAATAGAACCAAAATAATCTTTGTTTGGTGAGGAATTTAAAATGCCCTTGAAGTGAATATTTTGTGGTAGCGAAGTAAAAAGTTACTTTCTTCCACAAGGAATTGACCAGTTATCCAGTAAAATAACATATCACACTTTAATTCCTACCTGCAATGGCAACAAGGTAGCTTACACAGTAGCAACAGGTGTAAAGGTAATGCAGAGTTTGCTGCCAGCCAGTTACATAGCTGTAGCTGTCAAAATCAATAGCAATTGTATCACAACGAACGTATCAGTGGTCAGTAGCTGCTGTGTAAGAGTTAGCTCTCTCTGGGGTAAGGTTCAGAGGTGCTGTAGGATCAAGATAACCAACCCCGCGTCCCTCCTTGTCTAATACTACCGTCCCGGTAGTACTGCCTCTAGAGTATTATGCTCAGTGTTTAATAGGTGAGGATTCTCTCTTAAAAAGTCAATGCTGTTTCTCTTTCTCTCTCTCACTCGTTTCCTCTCTCTCTCACTTATCGTCCAGTTCAGTGCATTACCGACCCCACAGGGGTCCCTCGCGTGCCTGTTCCAACGCCTGCGTTTAAGAAGGGAAAAAGCAACACACAAACTCAACTGGCACAGTTCGGAATGAGGTACTCACGGTTCACTCCAGTTCAGAAAAAAAACCTCTGTGGTTTTCCATTCTAAATGATTCATATGTTCGAGAGAAGAGTGTAGGGTTGTGTTGTTGTGCGTCCACGACGCTAAATACAGCCTCATCTGTGCCTGTTGTTTTCTCACTGATGTGCCTTATTGTTGGTTGTAGAGTCAGAGCGGAGCTTAGGGGAGGCTGTCAGTCACTATAGATCTGACAATACCTATTGGTTAGGACAGGGAGTGGGTGGGACAGCCATATCCAACACAACCACACACTCACTGACACAAACATATATGCAGGGGTAAATGATTCCACTTGAAAATAAGGTGTAGCTCATACACACCCCTCACACTTTCCGTAGGACATATAAATACAGCATATCAACCTGGGAGAAGACTAAGGATTACAATACAGTAACAAAGTCTCTGTCCTTCAGTCATAGGGGAACATGTCTTCTTTTAGAGAAGTGGTGTCTAAACAGTGGACTCTTTGGGCCCCTCCTGTGCTGCGTTCTTGCAGCTGTAGAGCCATTTGATGACACGGGCATTCCTCTCGATGATTGACACTCCCGTGGTCAGCTTCTCGGCCACCTCCTCCTGGAAAAGCCCCGCCTCTCCTGAGTGGCGGGAGAACTCGCTGGGCTCCGAGCCACCGCCCCCTATGCTCCTCAGCACCAATGAGAGCGTGTCTACGTCGCTGGCCCCACCCAGGAAGTTCTCAGGCCCCAGCCGGTCCACCATGTCCAGGTCCAGCCCGCAGTAGTCAAAGAAATGCTCCTGGTCAGACAACGCCACTGAGCATCGCAGAAGCAGATCTGACTTGGAGCGTTGTAGTCCTGAACGCCACCGCGGGGGCGGTGGCGGTGGCACCCGCTTCCAGACGTCCGCCTCGTTGTCAGTGTGGTCACTTACGTCATTGCTCTTGGTGATGCCATTGCCGTTTCTGGTACCATTGGTAGTGCCATTGCTAACACAGCTAACACCATTCTTAGTCCGCTCCGGTGTACAGCTGAAGCCAGGGCTGAGGCCAGGGCTGGGCAGCGGTGAGCGCTCGTGGTCCGTCTTACTGGATCTCCGGCTACCTGGCCCTACCTGTCCCCCGTCCACGGTGTCCTTGTCATTGGTCCAGGACATGCGTGAGTCACCATCCCGCGACAAAGCTTTCTCCTCGCTGATCACCATCTTCTGGGTGCCCCCCTCGCCCCCGCCACACTTCTCCCGCATGGAGCCCTGGAAGAGGCGGCGGACAAAGTTGTACCCCTTTATCTCCATGTTGGAGTTCCCCAATACGATGCCACCACTAGGCAGGCTTTTGCACTCTTTCTTCTGCCGATAGATGACCAGGGAGTCAGGCCGCAGCATGCGCTTACCGGTGCTCCTCCTCAGGATGGGGGCACTGTGAGGGGCTACCAGGGGTATGGAGTGTGGAGTCCTGGGAGTCCTGGGGCTGGGTGGGGTCACCTTGTTGGCGTTACTCCTGTTCCGTGCTTCCACATCCACCGACGTCCTCCGATTCTCCTTCCTCGAGTCATCATTCTCATTCTCATCTCGTATGGTGAGGGGACCGGTCAGGGTGGTGAAAGGGGCAGAGGATCGGCGGGGTGGCAGTCGTGGTGTGAGGCTCCCAGGCACAGTGTGGGGACGACGGTGTGGAGGAGGTGGTGTGCAAGGCACCAGGACGGGCTCCTGTTTGGTGTTAATGACCTGCTGGCTCTTAACGTACTTGGCCTTGTCTGCCTCTAGTCTCTCTACAGCGCTGATGGAACGGCCCTGGCCCCCACCCTCCATCTGCCTACGCAAGTAGTCCGGGCCCTTGTTGAGGAGCCTCAGAGGTGAGGGGGATCCTATGGGTTTTAGCGGCTTCATGGTGCTCCACCCTTCTGGGTAAAGACATCAAAACAGCAGCCCCAAAATGGCTGCCTTCTCCTGCAGCTGGTTGCGAAAGGTGTTCCCCCTGGATCTATTGTTGTACCTTTCGAGTTCTAGTCTGGTGTGAACTTTTCAGTAAGCTTTCCGCTTCAGAACTAAAGCATAGCAGCTCCCATTCTCACTCACAGTTCCTGAATCTCTCTACTGAGGAAATAACTAGGTGGCAATTCTGTGACCACAGAGGCCAAGTTTGTTGCGGAGCTTTCTATAGATAGCTTATAGTCTCTTTTTGGGCACTATTGGAGCCCAGACAAATTGATATCTCTATCCAGTATTTACACAGGCATTTGGATAAATAGGCAGGGTGCAGGGAAATCCTTTTGCCACTGGCCAACAGCACTCCCAAATGGGACGTTCTCCTGCCCACAGCGCAGCAGAAATAGTTCACTTTGAAAGGGTTACTATTTTTCACCCTCCCCCTTACTTTCTTTTTCTCTCTGTCCGTCTCTCTCTGAGCGATCCCTCCTTTTCCGTTGATCTTTTCACTGAAGGTTAGCCCTGGGAAATGAGATATAATGGCCACAAATATTTGCTTTGTGAAGGCAGGCAGTCTGAGGGACGCTGGGTCGAGAGACGCCTATTTGTTCGGCCGCCGTCGCGGTTGAGGTGACCTGAGGGTGGGCGGTGGGCACCGGGACACTTCTGACGTTGACGGACGGATGAAGGACTTGTCCTTGTCCTCACCTGCACTCACAGTCCCTGGGAGAAAAACATAAAAAAGAGAGGTGTTAGCACGGCCTACTTTTCTCCAGGGCCGCAGAGACGGAGAAACAGAGAGAGACCATATGGCAGAGAGTGACAGTGGTCTCTAAAGCTCACACTGAGCTCATGTCACACTCTTTAGAGCTGGAATGAGTCCTGTGTCTGCCAGGAAAGAGCTGGGCCAAGCTCCCACGCATGCACTGAGCTGACATGCCAATCCAAGTTTTACGAGGAATTGAATATCTTGGCGGCTACGATAATAATAGGAATCCTACTTCTGCATTGATATTCACAACAGCCTGTAGCTGTGAGAGTGTGTCTGTGTGTCTATGTTGAGAGTGTGTCTGTGTGTCTATGTTGAGAGTGTGTCTGTGTGTCTATGTTGAGAGTGTGTCTGTGTGTCTATGTGCACAAGGGGAAGGAGCTCAACACATCTCCCTAAACGATTTCTCCTCAACATGCGAGGTTCACAGAAAAGAGGCATGGCTCCTAATATAAAATTGCATAACTAGCTGTGATGAGTTGAACAAAGTTTCTGCACACCACATTTGCATTCCTAAACGGCTGTACGGAACGCTTCGCTAACGCAAGACCATCAATATTTTAAAACGCTGCAAAAATCGAACTGCTAAGTAAACCAATACACTTCCAACGCAATAACTCTCTCACAGTGCAGTGAGGCAGCTTGTTCTCCAAATTAGCAAACCCCAATGAAAGATGAATTCAACTTTAAAACCAAAAGTAACTGGAGTTGTTTGAAATGGTACATATCTCAGTTACATGTTGCATAGAAAGAGAAGAGCGTTATTTTTAGGGGAACGCATTGCGATGACTTGGGAGTAAGGAAGGGAGGGGGCAAGGTTGCCTGTCTATAACGGGATAGTGTACCTAAACCAAGGAGGATGCTCTCTAGCTATTTATAGCTAGAGAGCATCCCAACATGATTATCCTGTGTGCGTGTGTGTGTCAGCACGTGTCAATAAGGCCCTGCGCAGTAAATGAAATTGTTTGTCTGCAGAATTGGTTTGCAGATTATCAGGCCTTTTGGAGAGCCCACATTCTGTTATTTTTCATGTGTAAAAACAGAAGGCCCATTTTTTTTGTACCTTTATTTAACTAGGAAAGTCAGTTAAGAACAAATTCTTATTTCACAATGACGGCCTACCCCTCCTCTAACCCGGACGATGCTGGGTTAATTGTGCACCGCCCTATGGGACTCCCGATTACAGCCAGTTGCGATACAGCCCGGGATTGAACCAGGGTCTGTAGTGACACCTCCAGCACTGAGATGCAGTGCCTTAGACCGCTGCGCCACTCGGGAGCCTACACGGGCTACCATGTGGGGTATAGCAGTAGAAAGACCTCGTCTGTAAACCCCAGAACTGCTACAAAAACCTGGGGGCACAGGTGGTGGCTGTATTTCATTTACTTTCCTTCAAAAAGTATTAAGAAACTGGCCCAGAGAACCAAACATGCTCCTTCTGCTGTGTGACAGCTGAAGAGTCAGAGTGGTATTGTTCTCAGAGTGGCCTGAGGTGCGATACAAATAAGTCTATTTTGGCACTTAGTTTTTATGAGGCAAAACAATGAGTGACCTCCTGGCAGGAAAAGGATCTATGTCTGTGGTGTTTCTAAAGGGTTTTGTGTACACATTACATAATAGTATACGGTTAGTATGTTGGTACGGTTCAATAGCAAAGAAACAGAGGCACTTTGCAAATAGCAAGTACTTTCCATAAGTGTCCTAGCCCCAATGATCACGAAACAAACCCCCAAGACTTTAAACAAAGTCCTACGAATTTGTGAAAAAGCTAACTACTGGCAGCATGACATAAAAACGGGGCTTACCTCCCTACCTCCGTCGTTTAAGTTGGCTCTCTACCGTTCAACCTCCACACCTCACTCGCGTCAAACCCCCCCCCCCCCCCCCCCTGCCCTGCTGTCGAAAGGCCTACTTCTATAAATTCCGTTTAGAGAGGAGGGGGGACGACTACACTTTCCAGATGTCAAGCAGGCAAGGCCGGGAAAGGTACCCATTGTTTGGAATAAGACAAACATCAACAGGTGTCAGAGGAAAGAGTCTAGACAGGGATAAAAACAGAAAGGGTAACTCTTTATTTGGATGGTCCACCTCTAGCTGCTCTACAGACTATCAGTAACATTTCAACCAACTACTGTATCTACTAACCTTAACCCTTATCCTAACTCTAAATTAAACCCTTACCCTAACCCATATTCTAAATCTAACCCTAACATTAGCACGCAGTTGCCTACTTTGTTGATAGCTTGACCATCTGTATCTACAGATGGACTATCCAGACCGTCCAATAAAGTGTGACTACAGAAAGAAAGAAGGGATGAAAAATGTAGCGGAACTAAGGGTAGCGGTGGTGGAGGTGGCGGGGCGTCATATTTACGACACACCGTTCTTCCGGAGCATATGTGCTCCATCAGACAGTAGGATTGCTGTTTCAAGTGGAAGGATTATGCCACTGGAGCGTAAAGCAAGATTAGCTCCTGGCCTATGAACTCAAACATGGGGTACTGATGACAGGCAGCCTCTACCCCTCCATGGAAGTGTGAGTTTTTCAATTCAATCTGAATAGGACTTCTATAGAGTTTGTGGCATGGAGTAGATCCTGGTTTAAGTAATGACCAATGGAAGACAAAACGGGTGACCACAGGATGTTGGAGTCAAGAATTAAACAAATAGTAATAGTTACACGTTATATGACAAAACAAGGGAGAATGTTCAGAATATGAAAGTATAACTCCAGAGACCATACGTCTTTTGAAAACCACTGCCTTTTCACTAAGACCAAGTTCAAAAACCATGTTCCCCGCTGAGATTGACCGTGTTCATAAGAATGCCTTTTGTTCTTTGAAATGTAAATGTCTTCTGAAGGCATTGTATTCATTGGATGGGACACCAGCCACTTGAAGAGAGCCAGCCAGTCTCTGATTAGAGTTTATCTCTTGCTCTGAGCACTGTGAGTACTATCACTGAGAACAATGCATAGATCAGTGTGAATCACAACGCTAGCCGTTGGTTGTTTGGGACACTATTTATTACTTACAAACCAGACAGTCGCCCAAATTGAAGTTTGCTCATATTTCTTCTGGACACACATGGTGATTGATAACTGAGAGAAGATGTAGAAATAGACAGGTTTCAAGCCACAAGGTAAGAAAACAGGTTGGATCTGAAAACACAGGGTGAGGTCAGTAGACCAGGTTGACGCGTATGCACGTGCGCACACATACACAATGAGAGCGAGGGGGGGATCCCAACCTGGATTTACACACAGACAATAGCCTCCAGTAACTCCATTGACTCTAATGAGACTAATTAGTACCCAGCACCCTTTACCGTGATCTTCTCGCTTTTGAAAAGCGTGTGATGGCCACAGTAGAACATTTCCCCTATTACACTGCATGGTCCCTGATCTCACCCTGACTTCCCCCTTCTTTCACAATGGGTAAATATTAACTGACTTGCCTCATTAAATAAAGGTTAATTTAAAAAAATAAATGATACAGAGCAGGACAGATTGCTTTCGTCTGTACAGGATGTCTCTATTTCGCACTTATAGTCTTCGACGCTCCACTCACTGTCTTCCAGTGATTAGCTTCGAATGACAAAAGAGCCACATTCAGTGAGTTAAGTGGCCATCTCATCTATTTTATGGTTGGGAGGAGGTCTATTGAGGTGGCGGTCCCTTAACTCGTCCCCCTTGTGACCTGATGCCCCCCTGCATGACAGTGGAGGGGTCTGAGGTACCCCCCGTCCCCACCCCACCCTGCAACATCCCCCAGCTCCTGCCCCCCAACCATACATCAAGTAGCTAATGGCCTGATGGCACTTGAAGCCTCACAATTGTGATGGGATTTACAGTGTGTCACTGGCTTTGTCTGTTGGGCCAGTGGAGGGGTGTTTGTCCCCCTGGCTCCATCTCTGTTATTTTTTATTGTCATGTTGTTGTTTTTTGTCCTCCCCCAGCTAATGAGATGGAGTGGTCCAGGTCTTTCCCTTCTTATCTACCAGACCCAGAGAGAGCCATTGTTTAGAGCCATTAATAATGCAATGTCTGTGGCCCTAGAAGAGCCAATTCTCTGTCCATCCTCAGAACAGACCCTCTAGAGATGTTTCTGTAGTGCTGGTTAATGACCGAACAGGATTGAACCGTTAATTTGGACCATTAATGGTCATCGTCTTTATGTTCACACATGGCGCTGTCAACCTGGGCGTGTTGTGCGTCCATAGAATCTACAGATGCCGCAAGAAAATCCTGAATAGGTCCTGGTTAAAATGTTGGAGTCCAATGGTGATGGTCTTCCAGCTTCTGCCTGTGTCATCCTACAGAGAGGAGACAGATGTTTCAAAAGACAGAAAGAAAAGGGGAATACAGGAGAAAGAGAAAGGAGAAAATATAGGGGTGAAGATTGAGAGATTACCCTTCTGCTGATTGGTAGTTCACAGCAGATGCCCCTCATTTATTTGACAGGTGTAAAGAGGGTCAGCACATTTTTAAAGTGCTTCAAAGGTGGTCTCTCCGAGAATTGATGTACCTCTTATCTTGTGTTTTATCCCTCTGAATACATATTTCAAAGTGGAATTTGTTTTAACCTTCTAAACTGAGGACAGCCGGTTTCCTTTGGATATGCTTTGTTAGCTCTGGAATCTAGCTAGCTGTTTCATTGGTGGGTAGATGAGGAAGTCCTCATGAACCAAACAAACACTTCCTGGGTTGGAGCCTTATCGTCCCCACCAGAGTAATCAACAGCGCTCTTAAACCCTTCCTAGTCAAATGTCTTTGCTTACTCATATAGTTTACCTCTAGCACCATTTGTATTTGAAACAGTAGCTAAATTAACAATCAATTGAATTAGTTGGTTTTTGAATTAGGTCTGTCCTCTGAGCTCTGAAGTGGGAAACATATAGGCATGACCTTTGCTTTTGGTTTATCAAACCTGGGTCATACTCATCAACCAAGTAGCCCAAATAATACCATTGATTAAAAGCAAAATTGATTGAGCCGAATCCATTTGTTGTGCACACAACCCGCAATGCGACCCTGGTGATCACGGGATGTCGCCCCTTTTCGCGCTCGCACTTCGCTACCCAGTTGTCTGTCTGGCCCAGAGGTCCTGATGCAGCATGACACAAAACATCTGCTTCCTCTTATGGGCTACATGGGGGCGCCTGGTTAAGCCTTCCCTGCAGGCGGGCTAGCAGCTTCACAGAGAGAGAGAGGGAGAGGGGACAGACAGAGGGGGGGAAATGACAGGGTGGGAGGGAAAAACAGAGAGAAAGAAAGCAGGAGAGGGGGGGGGGGGGAGTGAGACAAATACAGCGAGAGCGAGAGAGTGCGAGTGGGGTAGAAAAAGATGAGAGATGGACAGTGACGAATGAAAGCCAGGGAGATGAGAGGGGTACAGAAGAGGTTATTAAGAACAAATTCTTATTTAAAATGACGACAGTGGGTTTAACTGCCTTGTTCAGGGGCAGAACAACAGATTTTTATCTTGTCAGCTCGGGGATTTGATCTGGCCATCTTACTGGCCCAACACTCTAACCACTAGGCTACCTGCCGCCCCCTCATTACCACTTTACAGTATCTAAGTCAGATATTTATATTAGCCTAGTCCAAGCATATTCAAGGTTGGGAAAGTCCTACAAGTCTGAGGCCAATCACAAAAACCTGAAGTACAGAACGTCACTTAAAAAAAGCACCCTTGATTAGCTACTCAAAGGACACATGGACTACCTGATTGGAGGTGCAAGACCGCAGGCCCTGGTCAACCTCTTATCAGCTCTCACACCCCTGCAAAGCTAATAAAGGTTGAAACGGTTGAGATAAGACGGCCAGACTTCCTAGACTATTCTAACTTGTAATTTTTTTCCGACAGCAGGAGCAGGCACCCTCCTGGTTGAGCTGATAACCACAGCACAGTTGACCTACAGTATGTAACCCAATGACTCAATACGGACTGTTTGTGTGTTACACATTTTAGGCCTAATGCATGGAAAAACACAATGAAGCATGTGTTTTGCCCACATAGACAATTCTACAGATGCAGAAAAAACATAGCTCTATTCACTGGCCTTTCAGTATTATATTCATTCAGATATCTTTCCACGTAACTTTGATTTGTGGTGAGGGACACGTCCCCCCTGTCCTTAGTGGAAGTTACTGCCATGGACGCAACCTGTGTTCCACTCAGGAACCAGCCCCAGCCCCGGACTCCCTGGTAACCCATGCCACATTATAGTGACACCTGATCCACTCTCTGTCTACAGCTCAAGTGGTGGAATGTTAAGCCTCTGCTATGATGACTCGCTGTCGACGAGTGAACTAATGAAGGGTGAGCTCATACACATGGAAGGAGAACATGTATACTGGGAACCTATCAAGAAAATGTTGGAAAAATGCATTACATATTACAATAGTCCTTCTGGTCAGGAATTTGGGGAATGCAGCTGAGGTCAAAAGGGAGATGGGAGAGGTTGGTGGTGGATTGGGGGGGGGGGGTGCATGCTTGCTTGGGGGTATGTGGTGCCTCCATCCCAGGTCTGGATAGTTTGGTGTACATATTCTGAGCAATGACCACCACTGTTACACCTATAAATGCCAACATGTCTTTATGTGACTAAACAAAACAAACCCTCTGTCAAATATACTGCTGAATGCTGTGTGTGAGAAAGAACCCTGTTGTGTACCAGAGAGTACCCCCCAAACCTCCCAAACCTCCCAAATACACCATCCTGGGGTTGTATACACAGTACTGTACACACACGTACATCTGGGCACATCCCCTGGAGTGTTAAAGTATGAAGGCTGTTCTGCCGGAGTAAGCCCTCATTAAGCTCTCAGCTGGTGTGAAAGCTCTTGCTGGAGACGAGCCAGATGTTTGATTTCAATAAGTCGGAAGAATTCGCCCTCTCTGAAGCAGCAAATGCCAGTTTCTAGCGGTGTTAAAAGAGAGTTTGAGGCACGCGGCCCATTTGCAGAACCCGTAAGGGAATGTCCAACAAGATGAGGTTTCATGTATTTTCTCTTTCTACTTTGTGTCAGTACACAAAATACATTTTGTCAGTGCTGCAGTTTTTCACGTAACCATGTATCTACTTAATAAAAGGCTGACTATTTTGATGCTACATTATATAATAAACAACTAAGTTTAGCACAGCTGGGCAACTTGTGTGTTAGTTCTGTCGAAACGTGAGGGTGTCTGCATTTACAGCCTCTTAGCACTCTAAATAGAAAATAACGGGAACCACAAAACATTCTCACAGAAGTCTTACAACGTTGCAGGGATGTTCCGACGAGACCTTTTGTCTGTTATAGCATCATCCAAGTGTTGGAGGGGGGACTCCTCCAGCTATGCCTCCCTCCCCAAACATCATGTCATCTCTGAACACACTGATCCATCCTAGCCAACCACCGTGCCAGAGGGCACCCCCTACCACCACTCACAGTCTCACCCTTTCCATTGATTAGCTATCTGTCCCAGTATGGATGAACCATGGCCTGAATACGATGTACCAACCTACAATGTAGGCTACCAGTCACTTATCACCAACCCACCACCAATGTGACGGCCACAGTTATCAACTGAACGGAAAAACCAATACGACTCTATTAGCTTACCTTTCAACTTACCCTGAGGAAAAGAGAGAAAGTCAGCTAATGTGTTTTTCATATTTCCCTGCGAAAACATGCCACATTTACAGAGGCCCACCAAGCACTGACCACTTACGACTTGCCCTACTTTTTTGTATTTTTCGGATATTTCCGAACCGAATAAAGGAGTCAACCATGGGGAAAACTAGATGAGGGTAAAACCTCTCAAACACAGTCCCAGAACAAGGCCCGGTGTTTTCCTTCCTGTCATATGTACTCTTAGTGTGTCACCTCTACTGAACCTGCCAGCTGTCTTCACTCATTACCCAGTCGTCAGCCTACGTCTCCACAAACAGGCCCCAAGTACCACAGAAATAGACCCCTCGTTCCTCCTCCTTGCCCTGTCAGAGTCACCAAGACTCCCCATAGTGAGTCGGATGGAGAGGACGGATGGAATGGACAGCAGTCTCGGAGGCTGCCGGGCCCAGCACTGCCGTGTCCAGCACTGCCTTGTCCTCTTAATTGAAGGGCCCAGACTGTCATGCGTCAGCGACTGAGTGGATATTACGGCTCTATGGGTGATTCTGATTGGATGTGGCAGAGCCACCGAGGTAACCAGCAGGGCTGTGAACAATTACATGGATGTGAGAGGGAGAGGGAGAGGAGCTCCCACAGCTGTCATCACGACACAGGGGACCAGTAGGAGATGGAGGGGCGGACCACCTTTCATGATTTAGTTATCGATGATTCATTATTTATTGGGTTAGGGGCTGATAGAGATGGGTGCTACAGTGGGAGGATAGTTGACTAGATTCATAGGGATAATTATCTGATTTGTTGTGCCTCCGATGAAGATTCTGGAGGGGCACTTTTAGCTAATGTACTTAGAAAAAAGGGTCCCCATAGTAGAACCCTTTTTGGTTCCAGGTAGAACTCTTTTGGGTTCCATGTAGAACCCTCTGTGGAAAGGGTTTTACATGGACCCCAAAAGGGTTCTACCTGGAACCAAAAGGGTTCTATCTGGAACCAAAAAGGGTTCTTCAAAGAGTTATTCTATGGGGACAGCCAAAGAACCGTTTTAGGTTATAGACAGCACCTTTAATTTTTAAGAGTGATGGGCTGGGAATTGCCAGGGATAGGATATTTATCGCGATTCTCAGGATTCTATATGTATTGTAATTAGATACTGCGATTTTACTGCGATTCGATGATCCAAACATATTGCTCATCATATATCTGCTGTAGGGGGACAAGAGATAGCCACGAGGGATTTGTTTGAATCAGTTATGGAAATAAAATTGCTGAAAACAAATTGGCTCACTATTTAAAAAGGAGATGGAGAACAAGCCATGAAGGAAAAATACAGGAGTTTTGGTACAGGTACAGCCCAAAACACCAATGTGGTTTTTGAATAATAGATTTTTACCTGTTGTGGAAATTACTTACTGAAAGAAACTACAATACATAAGTATCCTCAAGGAAAGATGAAGCCCCTGATGAAACTTTGTACACTAAGTTCTCTGTTAGGTGCATTTCCAGTTTAGCTTTGGATGAAGCTAGGTATCTCAAAAGCACCTCCTCGAACACAACACATTTAAAGGAACAATAAAGTCAAATTATAAGCTCCGATTCTGACAGTTTGTGTGAAGACTGAGGATGTTTGAAGTCTCACACAGCAGTGATTGTCAAATGTCTCACACCAGCTGCCTCTCATTCTCTCATACACACTCTCTCTCCCCCCCACACACAGACACACACACACACCCACACACTCATAGTGCCAGGGGGAAGGTGATGTCACTTACAGGACCCTTTACCCTCTAATTAGGAACCTGAACTTCCTTCCGTAACTAGGGGGCTTCACCTTCTGTAACTAGTGGGCTGTACATGGCAACCATGCAACAGGAAAGGGATTTGGCCCCCCCAAAAAATTTGATTTTCATTTTGGAGAATACAATATGACACACACAAACCAATGATTTTCATTTGGGGAAATGACTGATTACAAGACTGGTCTGTGAGAGAAAACATAAGAATTCAGTGGAAAGTGACTGTGGGTTTCATGAACTTTAAGTGATAAGAAACACACGAGGGGCCTATTGTGAACTAAAACCATGAAAGGCCCTGTGGCGTCCACTATATTTCAGCAGTTCAGATTGATGTGGGTCAACACCAATGAGATTATACATGTGGAGAGTCTCAAAAAAGAGAGTGTAAAGATAAATGACAGAGAGAAATGAAGAATGAGACTGAAAGAATGCAGACATAACAAGAGCATGTGTCCCATAAGTGGCTCAGCCCGGTCCTACACCAGGGCAAACATGGGTCAATGGCATACCGCTGGTAAGTTTAAACTGCTATTTGTCAGTCTAGTACGCGATGTGTGTATTTCTACGGAATGTGTGTGTGTGTGTGTGTTGCTGGATGAACACATGGCTATGTATTCACACACACAAACCTCCAGAAAAGGTCACTGTGGGCAATGTGACATTTTGGGCCCTGACTCGACCGCCGCTGTGAGTCCTCGCTTGGTCAGTCAGAGACCCGGACCTCACCGCTGCCACCAACACCGCGGGTAATCTGAGCCGTTTAACCGCGGAGGCCCGGCCCATGTTACATTTAATTTTAGTCATCCAAATGATGTCAGGGCTCCTGTCATCACCAGACCGGGCTGCTGTTGGAGGTTGGCTTTGCCTGCTCTCTGCTCTGTTTGTGCCGCTGGGCCTGCCGTAGCAGAGCACATCTTCCTGCCTGTCTGCTCTGGTGGGATCAACTTCAAAGACAGACAGCCTTATTACAGCAGCTAAATTAGCAGTGTGTGAACCCACTGCCATAGGTGAAAAATACACTACAGATGTTTACAACTGTTCCATGATGCCAGACTGTTAATTTGCAGGTAGTGTCGGTCAGATCACTGCTGGTTCCCGCAGACTGGAAGCCATGAGCATAGGAAGAGATGACGCATACTGGTGTTCTCATACATGACAGATCTCAAAGCTTGTTTCATAAGGATGATCTTTAAAGGCCAAATACATCAAGGAACTACACAGTTATCTGTATGATGGTTGTCTATTATTTAACTAGGCAAGTCAGTTAAGAACAAATTCTTATTTTCAATGACAGCGGGTTAACTGCCTTGTACAGGGGCAGAACGACAGATTTGTACCTTGTCAACTCAGGGATTTGAACTTGCAACCTTTCGGTTACTAGTCCAACGCTCTAACCACTAGGCTACGCTGCCGCCCCTATGGGTTATAACCTTCCACAAAACACTGGTGGATGTCCTAAATCTGCCAGGCTCCTGTCCTCACAGCCAAAGATCACCTCTTCTCATCTCCAAAGAGCGACCGGGAGTAGAAAATGCCACTGAACGTGAGAGACTACTGCCGTGACTGTGTGTACAATTGCTGAGGAATCACATTGAGCTTCATCTCTCAGCAATGTCACACAAAATCAAACTAACTGCATTGTGGTGGGGGAGATCATGTCGGTTCACTGGCTAGGAAGTAAGAGCACATCAGCATCATCACTACTGCATGATATGCTAGCACAGCTGTCCATGTCCGCATCTTAAAACATGCAACAGCCTGTCAAAATGTAACAACATCACAAAGTTACCACAGTGCATGATTAAAAAATACCTCTGCTGCTTTTCTTTATAATCGGAAGGGGAAACAGACTGCTCTATGGACACGCATGCACGCGCACACACACACGCACGCACACACACACAAACACACCACAGCACGTGTGTTTGTGGTTGCAAGATAAAAGAGTGCCCTTTGTTTGGTCTAGTACTCCAGGTTATATGGACTGACCTTCAGTGGTATATGCTAGTGACTCCACACTAATAATCTACTATCTCCAAATATCAGAAAGAGATGGTAGGGGATGAGTAGAACGTGGGCCACACAATGCTCTGGCCCAACCCTGGTCTAAGGGAACTTGAGCATCACCCAAGACTGACTGTGAGATACAATAGGTTTTGACTTGTGGTTGTGAGATCTCAGGTAGCGCAGTCTTCTGCCCCATGTCTCACTTTTTAGGGCACTTGCTTGGCTCATCAGTGTCTAATATCTTCCCTATAGGTTCATTGCCATTGGCCTAATGTCTAAACCAGGTTAGACTACAACCTGAGGCCACATAAAATGTTGCCATTGCAGGGAAACAGATTGCCACACAATGGCTTCAAGGCAACATACACAGAACAAAAATATAAATGCAACATGTAAAGTGTTGGTCCCATGTTTCATGTGTTGAAATAAAAGATCCCAGAAATGTTCCATATGCACATTTCTCTCAAATTTTGTGCACAAATTTGTTTACATCCCTGTTAGTGAACATTTCTCATTTGCCAAGATAATCCATCCATCTGACAGGTGTGGCATATCAAAAAGCTGATTAAACAGTATGATCATTACACATGTGCACCTTGTGCTGGGGACAATAAAAGGCCACCCTAAAATGTGCAGTTTTGTCACACAACACAATGCCACAGATGTCTCAAGTTTTGAGGGAGCGTGCAATTGGCATACTGACTGCAGAAATGTCCACCAGAGCTGCTGCCAGAGAATTTAATGTTAATTTCTCTACCATAAGCCACCTCCAACGTCGTTTTAGAGAATTTGGCAGTACGTCTAACTGGCCTCACAAAAGCAGACCACATGTATGGCGTCATGTGGGCGAGCAGTTTGCTGATGTCAAAGTTGTGAACAGAGTTCCCCATGGTGTTGGTGGGGTTATGATATGGGCATGCATAAGCTACAGACAACAAACACAATTGCATTTTATCAATAGTCATTTGAATGCACAAAAACACCGTGACGAGATCCCGAGGCCCATTGTGAGGCCTATTTTTTTTTTAAAGGTATCTGTGACCAACAGATGCATATCTGCATTCCCAGTCATGTGAAAGCCATAGATTAGGGCCTAATGAATTGATTTAAAATGAATGATTTCCTCATATGAACTGTAACTCAGTAAAAATCTATGGAAACATTGCACTCACTCATGGAAAATTCAAGGCCGTTACAACGAGATCAGATGTTTTGAAGCTCATCCATAATTTCTTCTCATGCTTTAGTTTTTTATCGGGATGAAAATATGATGGTCCAGGGTAGTATGTATCCCTCTTGTCCAATCAGCGCGCGGATGTTCAATCTTTTCAGGAAGTCATTTCACCAGATCTCACTTTTATCTTGACCGTAGTCACAAGCAGTCGGGAAACGGCAGTCTTAACGACTAGAACAGTTCACGGTCGAGTCAGAGGGGCCTTCATGTATAGGTTTCATGTCATATGATGAATTATAGTACATGTCAACTTCTCCAACAGCGCTGGCCTCCGAGGCTGACAGTTAAACTTTAAAATGCCATGTAGCACTACACAATCCCCTTTATGCACAAAATACATTACTGGTGCTTGCAGTTTATATAAGGCATATTACATGTGAGGTTATAGCCTATCCATCTGGAATCACAAACTGACTGGCACACTGCCTAAAATAGATGAACAGTTATGCTTATTCAAGAATACCAACAGGCAGTGCACCCGGCTTGAAAGTAGCCTACTTTGCGTTAAGTTATGGTGAGGACAACACTAGCATGCGTGCATTATGTTGATTACCCTCGTTTCCAACATGATAAAACAGGCATAAATAAAATGTTCCTCTCAGTGAGGCATTGCTGACCCGTTAGCAAAATAACCTCTCATCCGAATAACACACCGCCAAGACGCACTGAATGCACCTTGTCACATTGCCTAGGGTTTATTTGTGGTGTACTTGTTACTCACACGTGTCCAGAGTGCGCTCCAGCACCATTCAGTAAACCTGCTCTCGACAATTACCCGTAATATTCAGTAACAGATATAATAGTCCACAACAGAGTTATAAACAAGCTAAGTTCGAATCTACTCCCCCATTTATCCACATATGATCAGGCATAATTTATTGCATTATTTACAGCTCAGATCATAGTTGATTAAACCATACATAATACGGAAATAATTATTGTCAATGCTCAATGCTGAAGGCTATTAATTCACGACACTGATGGAAAGCACACCTCAAAACGATGGAGCATCTTTTGTATTTCATTTACCTAGTAATACGATCTACAGTAGGCTATTAAAAGGGCATTATAACTTTGTGCTACCCAATCAATTTAAAAATACATTTCAGGCTCACCTTGTGTTGTGTTGCTCTTCATGCATGTGAAGGTGTCCTCTCGTTTCTTTCTGTTCTTTTAACCGCTGGGACGGGACATGGATCTGTCGGAGTGGTTATCTGCTCAGCTTCTTGTGCAGCCTAGTTTATTCGGCAGATAGTCGGACTGACGCTAGTGCTCCACGCTTCTTGTCTGCTGTGCTTCGTCCGCTCCCTGCGCAGACTGCCAGTTTACGTTGTAGCAGCGGTGCGACTCCGTGGCACAATGGTGAGTGGGCAGGTAGGGTGCTGTGCAAACTGACTCCTGTTCAGCCTTTATGTGGGGGTGGGTGATTGGAGGGGGAGGAGATAGACCTTGAGTTCATTTTTCAGGGCCAGGTAAGTTTTCATCAGAATCAAGATGTTTAGTTAAAGTACTGTACATACATAATCACTGATGATGGTCAGGAGAACGATGATAGTCTTTACCTTACCTAATGTACTTCAGAACAATATTGAAGACGGAACAGAACTTGGTATCAGACATTTTTAGATTTGTATGGCTAAAATAGATTTGTGTATGGATGGGCTACTCATTATACATTTAGTATTTTTCAGAAAGATACATGATTCACAATTTTGTACTTTACATGTTTCACTCAATAGATTTTTGATTAAAGCCACATCCTTGGGTTTGTGTTGGCTGGGAAACCCAAATTCAAAGATAATTGCAGTCATACAATTTAGGGTGGTAGCAGACAGTCTAGACGGCTTCAGAAGATTATATTAAATTAACAAAAGTCACTTGGGACTGGGACATTTACTATGCAAACAACAATAACGATATCAAGGGATGTCCTGAATCTCTAGTCTCACTATCTTTAATTAATTTGGGGTTTGAGTGAAGTCTCCTCAAAGGACTCCTGTGGTGGATTTTTGTCTATATCTGATGATGATTGGCTTATTAGCTTATAATGTGATTAATTGTTGTATAACAAAAGGCTTGCTGGGACTTAACACTGCACTGTTGTTCTGGACACTCAGATCTGACTGTAGGGAACAGTTAAGAGTTAATCCAGGGTGTGGGATAAGAGGTGAAGTTTGCCACAATCTGAAATGATCATTGTTGTTTTTTCTCTCCTTATGTGCTAGTGCTCCATCCGTCTGTGCCTGTCCCCCCTTCCTCCCTTTCTCCCCCAAAAAACAGGCAAAAGTGCCAGACTCCAAAAGGTCGGGTGACCGGGGGAGGAAAGGAGAGAGATAAAGAAGGGATCCACACATTTCACACACACCTGTTTTTCATTCCTGTGCTCTCGTCACTCTTGACAGGGCGAGTGAGGTAGCACAGCACATTGTAACTGGAAATACTCTGCACGCAGAGGCGTCATGCCCACAAGGGCACAGGGGCACATGCCCCCTCAGATCTGGCCTGTTTCAATAAAACATTTATATATATTGTACCAGTCAAAAGTTTGGACACACCTACTCATTCCAGGGTTTTTCTTAATTTTTTACTATTTTCTACTTTGTAGAATAATAGTGAAGACATCAAAACTATGAAATAACACCTATGGAATCATGTAGTAAGCAAAAAAGTGTTAAACAAATCAAAATATATTTTATATTGGAGATTCTTCAAAGAAGCCACCCTTTGCTAGCTTTGTACACTATTGGCATTCTCTCAACCTGCTTCATGAGGTAGTCACCTGGAATGCATTTCAATTAAAAGGTGTGCCTTGTTAAAAGTTCATTTGTGGAATTTCTTTCCTTCTTAATGCGTTTGAGCCAATCAGTTGTGTTGCAACAAGGTAGGGGTGGTATACAGAAGAGAGCCCTATTTGGTAAAATACCAAATCTATATTATGGCAAGAACAGCTCAAATAAGCAAAGAGAAATGACAGTCCATTACTTCAAGACATGAAGGTCAGTCAATGCAGAACATTTCAAGAACTTTGAAAGTTTCTTCAAGTGCAGTTGCAAAAACCATCAAGCGCTGTGAAGAAACTGGCTCTCATGAGGACACGCCACAGAAAAAGAAGACCCAGAGTTACTTCTGCTGCAGAGGATAAGTTCATTAGAGTTAACTGCACCTCAGATTGCAGCCCAAATAAATGCTTCACAGAGTTCAAGTAACAGACACATCTCAACATCTACTGTTCAGAGGAGACTGCGTAAATCAGGCCTTTGTGTTAAAATTGCTGCAAAGAAATCACTACTAAAGGACACCAATAAGAAGAAGAGACTTGCTTGGGCCAAGAAACACAAGCAACGGACATTAGACCGGTGGAAATCTGTCCTTTGGTCTGATGAGTTCAAATTTGAGATTTTTGGTTCCAGCCGCCGTGTCTTTGTGAGACGCAGAGTAGGTGAACGGATGATCTCTATCGGGTATGAAGGTAAAACCCAGTTGCAGACCACGTCGAATAAACAATAGTTTAATATTCCAACAGGGGCAGGCAAAAGACAGGTCAAGGCAGGCAGGGGTCAGAAAACCAGAGGTGGGGCAACGGTAATGGGCGGCAGGAAGGCTCAGGGTCAGGGTAAGGCAGAGGTCAGTAATCCAGAGGTGGGGCAAAGATACAGGTCGGCAGGCAGGCTCAGGAACAGGCAGGCGGGCACGGAGTCAGGACAGGCAAGGGTCAAAACCAGGAGGGTGAGAAAAGAGAGACTGGAAAAAGCAGGAGCTGAGACACAAATCGCTGGTTGACTTCAACAAACAAGACGAACTGGCAACAGACAAATAGAGAACACAGGTATAAATACACGGATAATGGGGAAGATGGGCGACGCCTGGAGGGGGGTGAAGACAATCACAAAGACAGGTGAAACAGATCAGGGTGTTATAATCTCCACATGTGTGGTTCCCACCGTGAAGCATGGAAGAGGAGGTGTGATGTTGTGGGGGTGCTTTGCTGGTGACACTGTCTGTTATTTATTTAGAATTCAATGCACACTTACCCAGCATGGCTACCACAGCATTCTGCAGCGATACGCCATCCCATCTGGTTTGCGCTTAGTGGGACTATCATTTGTTTTTCAACAGGACAATGATCCAACACACATCCAGGCTGTGTAAGGGCTATTTGATCAAGAAGGATAGTGATGGAGTGCTGCATCAGATGACCTGGCCTCCACAATTACCCGACCTCAACCTAATTGAGACGGTTTGGGATGAGTTGGACCGCAGAATAAAGGAAAAGCAGCATACAAGTGCTCAGCATATGTGGGAACTCCTTCAAGACCGTTGGAAAAGCATTCCTCATGAAGCTGGTTGAGAGAATGCCGAGAGTGTGCAAAGCTGTCATCAAGGCAAAGGGTGGCTACTTTGAAGAATCTCAAATATAAAATATATTTTGATTTGTTTAACACTTTTTTGGTTACTACATGATTCTATATGTGTTTATTTCATAGTTTTGATTTCTTCACTATTATTCTACAAAGTAGAAAATAGTAAAAAATAAAGAAAAACCCTTGAATGAGTAGGTGTGTCCAAACTTTTGACTGGTACTGTATATTTATATATATATACGTATATTTATACTGTATATATGTTTTCATTTTGTTATTGTTGTTTCTCTGTAATAATACTAGCCACCTAGCAAGTTTATGAAGTTGACTTCCCAACCTCATAACCAGCTACCAAGAAGCCTTCAGGCTATCAATTAATTTAGAGTAGCTAGCTTGTCTAACAATTTTAGCTGGCATGCCTCCAGTCAGGAGGATACAGACAGCTCAAGAGATATGCTTAGATATGCAGAAAAATAAACATACTTTAGACATAGAATGAAGCATAATGACTATGGTTCTAGGAAATTGCAGGGAAAAAATCCTCACATACATTGTGCCCCCTCAGATTTTGGGGTTGCATGACACCCTTGCTCTGCAGAGAGTATAAACACACTCAAAGATACACACATGCACTCACACGTACAGAAAACTGAAACACAAACTCACTGACATGCTCAATTTCACAGTTATCTTCACTCGTTCCTCTTTTCTTTTTTTAATTGAACCTTTATTTAACTTTTATTTTACTTCTCCAGTGTGTGAAGAAACTAATTGAGTAAAAGAGATTCCCTTTCCGGTTTTCTCTAATCAGAGGTCGACCTGTCAGTCACACTGCATTTTGGGTACCTCCGGACCGGTGCCACTGCTCCTCTCTCACATCTGTGTGCTGTAACATGATCTGCTGATCCCATTGGCTGACCTCTGGCCCCAAACCCCGGCTCAAGGAAGCCCCACTTCCTGCTGTGGGCACGGTGTGTGAGCTAGCAAAAGACACCAACCTTGTTTGACGCAATCTTTTCCCCCATGAGGGAGTTAGTGCACATCCTGCGAAATGCAAATCACCCCTCATTGTTCCTCACTATGCTCGCCACCTCACTTGTGAGACGCCATTATAGCAGGTGGCTAAATCCTAGCACGATTCCTGGAGCCAGTCAGCTGTTTGAGCTCCTATTAACGTATGGTGATGATCCCTGGAAAGCTGTGAACAATCACGTATCGAGGGGCGGGGGCGCTGGGGAGACAACAGGGTCGCCCTGGGGCTCCAACAAAGTTGTTACAGATCCCACTGCTGCCACCAAAGACGCCCAAATGTAAAGTAATCCGGCCAGGATCTGGGCTGTGGAGTCCACTATCTGACAGTGATTGGCTCACACAGACAGGATGTGAGTGCCCCAACTCAGACCTGTCTGCCCTATCTTTACCAACCTAAGCGCAGGGCTTACCCACTGTTAATGTTCCTAAAAGTCAGTATAGAGTACACAGTGTCTTTACGAAGTGCCTATTGGAGATAGCTCTGACTTTCTCTTTGCACAGGTTTTATTTCACTAAGACACCGGATACACAGGAAAGAAGCAAAGAACAATGACTTATACTGTATGTCGGGTTGTCAGAATTTTTATTTGAAACCTACCAGAAGTAGTTTTTACCTCTAGTCCTTGCACAAAGGTAATCATGTAAATGCATGAGGCCCGTTGATGTTTAGTTGGTTTGTCTTTCGTAAGAAGTGAGATTGCACGCGAATCAACAGAAAAGAGGCGCCATGGCCCATGGATCTGTCTTTTGTGGCAGTTGTTGTCCAGTTGTTGTCCAGAATCAATCAATCTACCCAGCAAACCAAATGAAGGCGGCTGTACATTTTCATTGAGTTGTAGGTGATGGGGAATATGGGCGAATTAAGGAGGAACAAAGTTGACTTCACCTTCAGGGCATTTTCTGGATGCAGACCCCTTCCCTTCCCTTTCACTGAGACAGATACGATGTGAAAGGATATATGGCCTGGCATCAGGGCTTTCCTGATATGCATCTCTCTTGGTCTGTCTCCAACTGAAAATCTCCACCCTACTGTACACTATATCCTCCCTCTTGAAACACAACTCTGATCTGCAAACCCATAACACTAAGCAGAGAGTATAGATCGTATCCGACCCATTGTTTTATGTATGGGAACTTTTCCCACTGTATACATCTAGGCCTAATGATCACAACCACCATTCCCTCTGTGCCCTCTATTTTCCAGAACTTTGAATCGTTTGGTTCCACCAGCGTGACCTGGCTATTGATTCCTCTCATAGCATGTGCACATAGTCCAGGCAGCCAGGCTCCAGAGCCCAGACCTGGTGGCATTCTGTCCGACCCTAGCATGCCCCAGATACCTCCACTCTGTACTTTTACTCTGACCTCTACTCCCGTCCCCTGCCCTCTCCTCCCAGTCACAACACCCTTTTTTTTGTTTACATCTGCTGAGGAACACCATGCCTCCACGTTGTTTTGTTAAACACACGTAATCTCACCAAGAAAAAGAGAGAGGGAGAGAAAAAAAGAGACAAAAAAGGAGGGAGAAGAGGGTGAGAGTTCCCAGAGCCCTAAAGATGTCGGGAATTGTTGACGCTAGTGGCAAGGTTGTTTTGGCTCACCTGGGATAGCGACTGGGGGTGGAGATCTGATTGATGGTTGGGGCTATGGCTGAGGCCTATCGAGATGCTAAGCTCTGTGTTGTGGGTCAGAGCCATCCTCTCACTGACTCATCTCTAGACAGCTCACTGTTTCAGCCCCATTGCTCGGCTGAGGAAAACAGTCACAAGATGCTGAGAATCCAAAGCGTGCGATGAGAAAGACAGGAATGTGCCATGTGTAATATTTTATCTTATTAAAGAACAATATTATTGTAAGAAGTGAAGAGAAAAGGAGTCGAAGCATGGCAGAGGATGGAGGATAACATTCTCTGAAGGCCTAGGCATTTCCAGTTGGCTCAGGGAGGCGTAGCCTCTGGGGGAACAACTGAATGTCTTTGTCCCCTTAAAACAATGCCAGACATGGCTGGGCTGAGCCAGAGGACATGCCATCGTAATGAAAAGTGTGTTGGAGTCAAGCAAGAGAAGTCATTCGGCCTACAGCTCAATACACAAACAACTGGAAGCAACACACTCAGGCGTTCTGCGAAAACAAACAGTGGAAACTTCAGGATAAGTGTCCGTTTTGTAGGTCAATGTGATAGCTGAATAGCAAGTGTCAATACGGCCAACTGCAATAATATTGAGAACCGTCAACGTGGGAGTGTTTGTTGGAACAGTCATGAAAATTAGGCCCTTTTGCTTTGACGGCCCCTCCCGCCATAGTTTACATTATCATAATGAAAGTGGATTTAACCCTCACGTTTTTCATAACCAACATAGCCAGCTGCTACCTACTGCAAATATTCTCCTTTTCCATGGTTATGATATCATTTTTCTTTAGTAGCTTTTGTAAAAGATGCCTTTCTCTGTCAAGGGAAGCTATATTGACTTTTGGTCGGAGGTTAGTACCTGTGGATTATACAGTCCAATGTGACTGACTTCTCCCTCAGTGGCACACAACAACCCCAAACTTCGACTTAGTACCCTGGCATAACTTATTCAGTGTATTCACTGAAGAGTGTTCAATTCAATTAACAATTTTTGGAAATAATATCACTTTCCATATCTGCACTTTGTTCCGGCTGTATTTATACACTCGTGGAAGGAACCTTGAAGGCCCGTGGGCGTGTTTTTCTTCCTGCATTAGCTACCTTTGCCAACAGAGGGTCTGGGGAGCTCTACAATGGAGGATGAAACTGGACGGAGCTTGTGGGAAGTGGCAGACATCAAAGGTGTCTTGATCACAAAGGGGAAGGCAGCCAAGAACGCTGCCCATGGACATGAGGAGGAATCTGTCAAACCCCTGGCTCTGGACGGATGTCGAGAAAGATCCAAGCGAATTCACTCACACGGGAGGGAAGCCTCATCTAGGCCTATATTAAGTCTACTGCTCTCCCTTCAGAAGTTCATAAAATTCTCCAATTTCACCTTGGTTCTTCTAATCTTCACCATCAATTAGTCCATATGGTGGAGGTTTTCCCGCACAGGCCACTTCTACTCTATATACCCTTTGGCAACATGCTTAGCCAAAATAGATTCCATATGTAGCCTATACTGGTTTACAGATGATACAGTATATGACCCTCTGTATACAATGTAATGACCATAGAAATAGACTGAATAAAACATCATTCAAGTCAATGATGACATAATGGGTGGACTGGCAGACATAGTGAGTGTACCCAATCAACCACCTTGCCTTAGGAGAGGTGGTATCAACCACCTTGCCTTAGGAGACTCAATGACATGCATCAATGCTCCCCCTAGCTTTTTCTGTTCAAATTCACTCTCTACAGTACCTACAATGAAGTCGACAAAGGGAGGACTGCTTGTCTGTCCGTGGTGCACCAGTTCCCACTCCAACCCAGCCCCCACCCTCATCCTCATCTCCTAGAGGAAGACACCGGAAGGCGAACGTGCGATGGGGCGTCACTTACCACCTGTCCCGTGGCAGAGGTGTTGAGGACAGCGAGTGGCTCTCTGACAGGCTCTATTGTCCCCACACGGCCTAGGCGGTCTGGCTACCATTTGTCTGAGTCCTTCACCTGGAGACATGGTCCTCTAACTCTCCATTATCCTCCACCATTTCCTACCTGCAGTAACATGCTTGGGTCTACGCTTCCTTTCTGTGGTGGTTTGCTCTGTTGTTATTTCTTGAACAGTGGGATGGTCGGATGTGGCTACACAGAGGCCTTGTCAGCACTTACCTTGTCCCACAACATGGGACTAAGTGGACATGGCTTGTAGGGACAGGAGATGTGGAGATATGTGTTCGCAGCTCGACTCAACCTTTCTTTCATTCTAACACGGGTAGTTCTGTGAAACCATTGCGTATTGAGATGGTCAAAAGTACAGATTTAAGAGTGGCAGTATGCTTTAAAAGATTTGCCATGAATAATTTAGTGCAGAGGCCAAAGATCTTCATCTTTAGCATTAATCTTTAACATTACGGAACTATTATAATTCTGACATACCTCCTTAGGCTCAGAACAAACATTTACTGTACATGGAGATCTCTCAGTGGAGGCCTGCAGGCATCTAGTCAACATGTGCAGGGGAAACAGCACTCAAAACACCAGAGTGGGTAACCAACATCAGTGCCAAAACACCAGTTACAACCTGACTAGTGTTTAAACGACGATGAAACCACAAAGGAGAGAAGACATGGTATAATGCCAGGGGAAAGGATGTTGGCTTCTGGATTCATTCAACTATGTTTTTCTATTAGGCAATGTTTGATATACGCAGCCTTTTAATTCACAACACTGTATTTACTGTGTTACCTGATCGCAATTTAATCGAGAAGTGCTTGATGGTTTGTAATGAGATTGCCGCTGTGGGGAAACTAATTCACGGATGCTTGCGAGAAGTGTCCCCACCCTGAAAATCCTCTGTACTTCCTAAGGCCCAAATGTGTTGAGAAAGAGAGAGGGCAATGAGTCTTGATTATTCTGTGCTTGAGCAAACGCTGCACTTATGGGTAGCTGTTCAAAAGGAACCTTGTTCCCTGGCTAGCCTGTCAGTCACAGAGGTGGCCTTAGTTTGGAGCCTTGTGAGGTTTCAAAGCGCACAAACTCTCCCTGGTCCCTGACTACTCAACCTAAATTAAAATTGTCTGTAGTCCTCGCCCATGGCGATACCTGGAGGCTTTACCCTGAATTAAAAGTTGATTAGTCAGGCTCTTTTTAGATTGAGTTGCCCATATACCGCAGCGCTGTTTGATCTGATTGTGCTCCTATTGGAAACTTTAATCCCCCATAAGCAGCAGTATGTGGACCGGTCCAGAGCTTCCGTGAGGGGTGCCTGGTGCGGAATGACCCATATCGTGAACACAGAGTGGGAGGTATAGGCTGAGGTAAATAGGGGCCACATAGGCAGCCACTAGCTCCACTCTTGTATAACCCCAGGCTATTCTAAAGTATAATGTCACACTTTCATTAAAATAAGGAGCCTCCGTCCATCTTGCTTGCTTTCGATGCCACAGTCCAAAACACTGACACATTTTATGTGACCATTACAGGCACCGTTAGCCAGAATAGAGCTGTTGACACAAAGAGACCCTTTAAAGTGCTAAAATGTACACACTTCCCTGGTCCACTTGGTCTGACCACAGTCTGACCACTGGGGTTAATGGTACCAAACCATGCCACCATTTTATGTGGACTTTTCCTCGTAACCCTTTCATTTCTGAACAGCCTGGATTGATCATCTACCTAGCCCTGAGCATGGATTTTTAGAGCCAGGTTTAAGTTAGGCATTGGTAAAGAACTGTTGGTCTCTTTATGACCTTAAAACAATGTCAAATAGGCTTGACCCTGTCTTGACCTTTGCCACGGATCTCCCAGTAACATGTTGCTGTCCAGGGAAGAGGTGCGGCCACGCTAATGCTATGGTCAGTGTCTGCTGTTATTTTATGGGAGATAGTTGGTTAGGCTTCACCCACGTCAGCCATGGAGTTTGGCGGCCTGTAGGTATTGTTTTCCTCCGTTTCTTACCAGATACATTCTCAATGTTTACAAGATGAATTGTCCGATTAACATTTTACCCTGTAATGTCTGTATTTTTTGTCATTGCAATACGCATTTGGAAATACTTTGATATAACCAACCGAGCTCAGAAATCCAGTGGCAATGTATACCAATGGCAACAGGTGGTCACCATTTTATTTATCTTAAAATTGTGTTGCATCACTGTGAGAGATCCAGATAAGCAATTACCCAAAACTCACCTAAAATAGGCAATCAGAGACACCTGGTTTACAAGTAGCCCCATGTCTTCAGATATCAGAACAGGCCTAGTGTTCTGATACCACTAGTAACAGATGACCTCTTGTCTAATTATGCCACACAAGCCTAAATTCTGTTTATCTCGGCCTGTCTATTCATCCTTAACCCCTTTCTATCCTTATCTCTCCATGCTTTCTGTGTGTGTTAACAAGGCGGTTGCTATAAACAGGAAGAAGAGGCCTATTACAGTTTCCTCTCATTTCTCCCAGGAAGAAACAATCCCTTATCAACGAGTAACACAAAACAGAACAGGCACGCTTACACACACACACACGCACGCACGCACGCACACACACACACACACACACACACACACACACACACACACACACACACACACACACACACACACACACACACACACACACACACACACACACACACACACACACACACGACAGCTCGAGTCCAGCTTTAGTCTCAAGTATCAGTGTTTATTTAGTATCAGCATTTATTAACTGTATTGCCCACTCTTCACTGTGTAAGGAGTTGGGAGTGGGACACTCTATACGATGGTATTTGTTAAATGCTCAAGATCTGATAGGAAAACAGTTCCAATTCTGACGCCAAAACTGTGGAAATCCAGTCCATTGATTCATGACTGGAAGAAAATAACACTAATACAGACAGGCCCCGCCCCTTGGTGAGCTCACTTCCTCTCTGCCATTCCCAATTTGTCAGTTACTGGAATAACACTTTCATTCAATTCCCTGAATCTGGTATCAACAGAGTGAGTTGCCAAACAATAACGGCAAATTCACCGAATTAATGTGAGTACCGACAAGTGGACAAAGCATGTGAATCACTAGACAACGTTCCCACAAACATTTTGAGGAAGGATATGATGGAGTTCCACTGTAACTCCTACAGTAGTGTTGGGGAAGTTCATTTGAGCTCACTGATGCGTTTTTCCCCCATTGAAACGGACGTGGATATGAGTCATTGAGTATCGGTGTTCAGTTGTTCACTGTGTGCAAGACTATTGCATTCCTCACCAATCTCTTGCACACAAACACAAAACCACGGACAGATGAAGTTTGAAGTTTGTCAGAGAGGGGGTCGAGTCTCACGGACGTGCAGCTGTGTCAGCTAGCGAGGTGAAAAAATCTAGGAGAAAATGAGAGCGGCATGAAAAGAGATAAGGAAGAGCTAATGCTATGTTCACGAGGGGGTCGTGTTTGTGTTGGCCTGCCTCTTCTCTTCCTCCCCCTATCACCTCATCCTCCACACCCTGCTCCTCTGGGGCTTCATAGGCCAGTTTGAAGTATTTGTTTGTGTGTGTGAGACTGCGTTTCTGTGTGTGTGTGTGTGTGTGTATACATGTGTGTGTGCATGTGATTTTTTGTGTGTCTTTGCCATTTTGAAGTGTGTGTGGCTGTACCTGCATGTGATCCTGTGTGTGTGTCCGTGTGCACCCAACAAGCTCTCATAAACGTCACATTTCGAAGGTTAAGTTTATGCATTCATTCCGAATGGTTAAGTTAAGGGTTAGGGTTTGGGATAGGGTTAAAACGAGTGCCTACCACTGGGATTGAACATGCAACCCTCTGAGCCAGAGCTCACAGCTTACACCCATTCGCCATCCTCGAGTGGCGCAGCGGTCTAAGGGACTGCATCTCAGTGCTAGAGGTGTCACTACAGACCCTGGTTTGATTCCAGGCTGTATCACAACCGGCCGTGATTGTGAGTCGCATAGGGCGGCGCACAATTGGCCCAGCGTCGTCTGGGTTAGGGTTTGGCTGGGGTAGGCCGTCGTTGTAAATAATAATTTGTTCTTAATTAACTGACTTGCCTAGTTAAATTAAGGTTAAATAAAAAACACCTTAGATGGTAATAGCAATCACGGTTGCCCCTAGTGGCCGGCTTTGAAGTAATTTCCTGACGTTTTGCTTACCTGGTGGAATGTTGAATTTCAGTGGATATTGAGCAAACTGGCTGGTGCAGGAGTGTGATCATGTGTATGTGACAGGCGCGTAGTCCTGAGTGAGGTCCGGGTGGAGCCCACCCAGTGGGAGCAAGTCCCACCCAGTGGGAGCAAGGCCCGCCCAATCAGATTGAGCAACAAACGGGACGTTATTTGTCTTTTGACCTAAACATGCGAACACCATCAGATAGAATTCATAGCAAGCAGTTTACTGGAATGGCATTCAGATTAACTGGAATGACATTCACTCTCAAGGGATGGTTGGCCCAAAATAACTAACTTAAAGCCACACTCCCAATACGCTATAAATATGACTGCATTGAGGCATATGTCACTGGGCTTCTATGGCTATATGCACCATGCCACTACCTACTTAATTTGTTCATTTAGCAAATGCGACAGATCATAATCCAGTGCCTTCTTCTCCGTCAACACACCTACATGTTAGCTATAATTAGCTTTAAAACAACAAAATGTTCCCTCAGCCTCATGGCAAAATGTGTAGAATAGCATGACATTAGCAATAAAACTGTTATTTTTTCTCTTTGACCAATGGTGAAATGTGTAGCATTGCAGGAAGTTAGCTGCACCTCCCCCCAAAAAATACTTTCTACAGATATTTATTTTTTTGACCACTAAAATTTCTGCAGGCCCACCCATAGAAATAGAACGAATATAACGGGCGTCCCCATTGAAGTAAATAATGGCATAATGGGCAGCCATTGCAAGTGTACCCATAGGAGAAAAGCAGGAAGTAAAAGCAGGAAGTGTACCCATCAATTATGTGCTGTGAGTTGTTGATTCAACTCAACTGACGTAAAAAAATAAATACACTATATGTACAAAAGTATGTGGACACCCCCTCAAATTAGTGGATTCGGCTATTTCAGCCACTATTTCAAGCACACAGTCATGCAATCTCCATAGACAAACATTGACAGTAGAATGGTTTTACTAAAGAGCTCAGTGACTATCAGTGTGGCACCGTCATAGGATGCCACCTTTCCAACAAGTCAGTTCGATACACTTCTGCTCTGCTAGAGCTGCCCGGTCAACTGTAAGTGCGGTTATTGTGAAGTGGGAAGGCCTGAACCATGAAGGGAAATCTTAACGGGAAATCTTAGCGCTACAGCAGACGATGACATTCTAGATGATTCTGTGCTTCCAACTTTGTGGCAACATTTTGGGGAAGGCCTTTTCCTGTTTCAGCATGACAATGCCCCCGTGCACAAAGTGAAGTCCATACAGAAATGAAATGTCAAGATCGGTGTGGAATAAATTGACTAACCTGCACAAAGCCCTGACCTCAACCCCATCGAACACCTTTGGGATGAATTGGAACGCCGACTCTGAGCCAGGCCTAATCACCCAACATCAGCACCCGACCTCACTAACGCTCTTGTGGCTGAATGGAAGCAAGTCCCCGCAGCAATGTTCCAACATCTAGTGGAAAGCCTTCCCAGAAGAGTGTAGGCTGTTATACCAGAAAGGGGGGACCAACTCCATATTAATGGTTATGATTTTGGAATGGGATGTCAGACAAGCAGGTGTCCACATACCTTTGGTCATGTAGTGGATTTTCCATTGCATGAGCCACACATTACCATGGAAATGATTGCATCATAGTACCAGGCAGCCATTGTGAGTGTACCCATGACTTTACCGGTCAAATTGCCAGGGTTAGAGGATCCAAGCCCATTCTATTCCTTCTATTTCTATGGGCCCAACCACCAACGAATTTATGGCTACGCTACTGGTGTGTGATCATAGATGTGTGTTGATGAGTAAGATGACTGATGGAGTGTGCTGCTCTGGCAGTTCCCCGAGGGCCTATGATGTGAGCAGGAAAAGTGAGCCATGTAGGCATCATGGGGCTGTGGAGTGAAGGGAGCCGGCCTCACCTCTTCAGATTGGCGTTAAGCTGTCTGAGCCTCTTTCTGTGCTCTCTCTGTCTCACTGACTTTATCCTGGCATTCAGCTGTGGCGATGACTACAATGAACCAGGGCATTTAGAGGAGGTGCTTGTGTATACCCCATATCACAAGCCTGGATATACAGGTATTATTGAGATAAGAATACTGTCGTATTCAGGACAAGTTCATTGCAATTCCTCCCCTCAGTGTCGGTACAGTAATAATCCACTTCTATCCTTGTTAGCATTTATTCCAAACTCCACTCTTACATGCCTCTGTGTCCGCTGGTCACATGACAATGGTCATAGGAACAGGCAAGGTAGCACATATAGATTGGGGACCAGGCTGATGTCTGTCTGGCCAGGTGTTTGGCCTGCATGATCTAAGTTTGATGCCCTTCAGCCGTTTAAGCCTGTTGCGTCACTCCACAAACTCCTCCGCTGTGAATGACTGGCACAGGCACACCAGTAGGGTTAGTTTACACTATGGGAGGAGGAGAAGCTTTGGCATGGAGTCAATGTGAAATAAAGCCGGACAGATAGTCTATCTGGAATGATTATAAAAAGTCAGCAGGTCTGGCACATGAAACCAAGACAGCTCACAACCTCACTCTAAAGCTGGACCTGAGCTGGCATGAATATGTGTGTGTGTGTTCCTATTTGTTAACCTTACTTACACCTCAGAAGAACACTACAGCAGTAGCCAGTTTGACAATCAGCTTAGATCTCAAATGAAATTACAATTTAAAAGTTCAAGGAAATAAGATGTCAATATGAGAGCAACAGAAGCAAGACTGGCAAAGTGATATTCTGTCAGCAAAACAGGTACATACTGTAACCAATGAGGCGATTCGATTAGGCTGCCCCAGGTTGAACCGGGGTAATGGTATGTCAAGTGACTGGGCGAAGCCGGTGAGGGAGTCGTGTACTGCTCAAATCGAACGCTAATTTGTGTTTTTTTGGCTTCCAGAGCTGCTGAGGCATCACCCAAGTGGGAGCTACAGAGAGTGGAAGAGGAGAAGTCTAGTGGATATAACTCAGGCTGGTTCCCAGACTTGTTTAATAACTTATTATTATTCTAATAATTTAAACCAGTCGTAAGTATGTTTGTATATGCCTATCAACTCACAACAGTAATTGACAGTCTCGTGTGGAATCTAATCCCAAAATCATGCAATACTTAATTCATGTCAAAGTAAAAGTATTACCCACTCTAGATTAAACTGCACTGAATGTTTCAAAAGCCATGGTGGACGAATAAGTTAATATCGAATGGCAGGTTGGAATTCCATCAGTCACTAATAAGAGACAGAGCTGGCACGAAGACAAGTTCTTTAGCAGTTCTACATGTAGACAGGCTTGTCAATCATTTTGATCTGTCACCATGGAAACTACCCAGAACTTTGTCTAACACTTTATAGCCTGGTCCCAAATCTGTGTGTGTTGTATTGCCAACTCCAATGGTCGTTATGCATGACAATGATCATAGGAGTTGGCTATATAGCACAAACAAATCTGTGAACAGGCTAGGAAAGTTGCTGTTTAGCACAGTAGACTGTGTTAGCCTCACATTAGATATGTTATGGTTATTATTAGTAACAATATCCATAAAAATATACAACGAGTCATGATAGTTGATAGCATGATAACAACTATCAACGGTATGTCATTGTAAATAAGAATTTGTTCTTAACTTACTTTCCTAGTTAGATAAAGGTGAAATAAAATAAGAATATGTTTGCCTTATGCCAAGGACATGTAGAATACTACACAGATACAGACTAGTGCACAGCTAAACGTTCTACCATATGTTTAATACTATACTGTACATGAATGGTTCAGTACATGTGATATTCAGCTACTGTACAACCTTTCCAGCTTTTAATGTATTCTGTAGTGTAGGCTAATGTCTGAGTATATACAGACTTCTGGTTGCCAAAGGACCCTAAATGTGGTTCATTTAAATACATCATCATGAAGAGAGAGCTCTAATCTTGGCTGGCCTACTCCACACTAACATGCAATGTTCCCATGATGTAGTCTGCTGGCTAAGCCTAATCTCTCTCTCTTCTCCTTTCTTTCTTCTTTCTCTCTCTTTCCCGTCTCTCTCTCTCTTTCCCGTCTCTCTCTCTCTCTCTCTCTCTCTCTCTCTCTCTCTCTCTCTCTCTCTCTCTCTCTGTCTCTACCTACTCCTTCTCTCTCTTTCTGATGACTTCAGACAAACCGGTGCACAGAGGTCCTGAGCAGCTAGCCACTGCGCTGAGACCATCAGATTCCAACATTACCACAATGGGTAAAAAGGTCATGGAATACAATCATTAGAAGAAACACACTGTATTAGGATAGCTTTAGTTGTCTAAATGTTGATATCACTGTCCAAGTAGATACATAACGCAAACTGAGATTAATTAGAAACTGGAATTGTTATGGAGCGTCACTTCAAAGGGATGCCTGTGTATTTAGAGCTACACAAACGCACACAGACACATACACTTCATACACGCACACACACACACACACACACACACACACACACACACACACACACACACACACACACACACACACACACACACGCACACGCACACACACACGCACACGCACACGCACACGCACACACACACACACACACACACACACACACACACACACATGTACACATGCACCGGCCCACTCCTCTCTCAGAGATGAGGGGAGGCGGCATTATCACTAGTGTCTTTGTTTCTCCCCCTCCTCTCCTTATGATCGCTGACGTGGAGAAACTTCACAATCGCCCACTTCTTCCTTCCATCCCAAAAAACGAGTACAATTGTTATTTGTTTCGCTCATCTTTCCTGGTGATGTTATTTTATTGTGCAGTTCAGTCAGACAAAGGCTTATTGAGAGGAGGCCTTATGAGTGCATTCTCGTGTACTATCTTAGAAGATGTCTGTTACAAATGCCAATGTCCACAACCCCCCATAGAGGAGGAAGGGTCTATGCTGTGTGCACTCCCAGCAGAGAGTCAGTCTGGTGCGGACCTTGACCCTAAACTACCCTTTGGGTCCACTTCTATATCCATCCATACCATAACCTCCTAATAATTCACTCAATAGTCTCTCTTATAGTAGAACTCAATAGTAATCTTGAAACAGACGATTTCAAACATTAATATCTCTAGATTCTACGACGATTGCAGTCTACCACAGAGATTTGCATGTTTTGCACTGGAGAGGCTGATAGCGGTGAACCTATCCCTTCTTGCATCGTTCCTTTGGTAGTTAAACAGAATGTGTCTTGGTTTAGCTACTGATAACACACTGGGGTCGGTGTATTATCAGTGCGGGCCAATCTACTGTACGTGTCCGATGAGTACACAGCTTGGTATTGTTTCACACGAGTCCTGCTTAGCCTGTCTGTATGGGTGTGTAGCCAGATCTCTTACTCAGCCCACTGTTGTTCTAACACAGTTCACTGATAGTCTGGTTAGAGCTCTGCTCTGGTGTAAACAGGGCCAGTGACTCATGCCCTTTGTGTCCAGTCAGATTAAGTGCGGCCGCAACTCAACCAGGAAGCCAGATGTGCCTTATAAATTCATTTCAGTTCACTTCTCGTTTACCTTTTCAGAGTCGGTCAGGCCTGCACAAAACCACATGTTAAGCCTAACTCTCTCTCTCTCTCGTCCTTTTTCTCTGTTATACATTTACATGCATTTCTACTGTACTTTCTCAATGGCTCATTATGCACTTTCTAAAACCATTTTCCTACTATCTCTCTTTTGGCCTGTGCGTTTTCCCTTTCTCTCTGTAATACGGTTTATATTTACAATTGACTCAGTTAAAGGCTCAGTTTATTTTCTTCTTTGACAGTCCTTCTAAACTCCCATTCACTTGCACTTTCTCCTTGGTGCTAATTCAATTTTCCCCAACTCCTTTGGTAGTCTATATTTATCTCCTGCTTGTGCTTGCCCCAACCTCCCTACACCGGCCCTGTGGTTTGGGTCCAGAATGAGTGTTTGTGGTCAGGCTCACCTCAGTCAGCCATAGAACAGCAGGAGTCCAGTTTCCTCAACCCTGCGGTAGCAGCTAGTTAATCCTGTCATCACGTTTACACCGACACACATCCGTTGCCTGGGGTTAGCAGCCCTTAGTCATGGGAAAAGATGAATCATTTGATCGTTATAATAATAAACGGCGTGTTAGAATTGTTAGAATCAACTCAAGCTCCCTCCACAAGCTCCAAATGGTTCAAAGCACTGCAGCCTGACTCACCCACTCTAAGTCCTGGCAGCACATCACCCCTGCCCTCAGGGAACTCCATTGGCTCCCGGTCTCCCAGCGCATTGATTACAAGGTCCTCATTTTGACCAACTTGTCTCCCTTACCTCTCAGGCCTTCTTCTCCCCTATCACTACATTCCACCACAGCAGGACACCTTGTCATCCCCAGGTCCAAGCTCCAGAGCTTATGTGACAGGGGCTTCTCCAGGGTTGCTCCAAGTCTCTGTAACGCCCTCCAGTCATCACCATCTTTCAGTCTACCCTTACCCTTACTCCCACCCCCACATACAAGCAAAGCAATAAACTATTCTAAAAAAAAAGGTGCTCACTTGAACCAAAAAAGTTTATTCGAACCCTTTTGGTTCCAGGTAGAACAGAGGGTTCTACATGGAACCCAAAAGAGCTCTACCTGGAACCAAAAGGGGTTCATCAAAGGGTTCTCCTATGGGGACAGCCGCAGAACCCTTTTGGAACCCTTTTTTCTAAGCGTGAACACTACAAAGACACTCCTCTCCACCATACTGAGCACCACCTAACACAAACCCTTACCCTACCCCTTACCCTAAACCGGGTTCGTATCCTAACCCCAATCCTGCCCTTACCCTAAACCGGGTTCGTATCCTAACCCCAATCCCGCCCTTACCCTAAACCGGGTTCGTATCCTAACCCCAATCCCGCCCTTACCCTAAACCAGGTTCGTATCCTAACCCCATTCCCGCCCTTACCCTAAACCGGGTTCGTATCCAAACCCCATTCCCGCCCTTACCCTAAACCGGGTTCGTATCCAAACCCCATTCCCGCCCTTACCCTAAACCGGGTTCGTATCCAAACCCCATTCCCGCCCTTACCCTAAACCGGGTTCCTTCCTAACCCCATTCCCGCCCTTACCCTAAACCGGGTTCGTATCCTAACCCCAATCCCGCCCTTACCCTAAACCGGGTTCGTAACCTAACCCCATTCCCGCCCTTACCCTAAACCGGGTTCGTATCCAAACCCCATTCCCGCCCTTACCCTAAACCGGGTTCGTATCCAAACCCCATTCCCGCCCTTACCCTAAACCGGGTTCGTATCCTAACCCCAATCCCGCCCTTACCCTAAACCGGGTTCGTATCCTAACCCCAATCCCGCCCTTACCCTAAACCAGGTTCGTATCCTAACCCCATTCCCGCCCTTACCCTAAACCGGGTTCGTATCCAAACCCCATTCCCGCCCTTACCCTAAACCGGGTTCGTATCCAAACCCCATTCCCGCCCTTACCCTAAACCGGGTTCGTATCCAAACCCCATTCCCGCCCTTACCCTAAACCGGGTTCCTTCCTAACCCCATTCCCGCCCTTACCCTAAACCGGGTTCGTATCCTAACCCCAATCCCACCCTTACCCTAAACCGGGTTCGTATCCTAACCCCAATCCCGCCCTTACCCTAAACCGGGTTCGTAACCTAACCCCATTCCCGCCCTTACCCTAAACCGGGTTCGTATCCAAACCCCATTCCCGCCCTTACCCTAAACCGGGTTCGTATCCAAACCCCATTCCCGCCCTTACCCTAAACCGGGTTCGTATCCTAACCCCAATCCCGCCCTTACCCTAAACCGGGTTCGTATCCTAACCCCAATCCCGCCCTTACCCTAAACCGGGTTCGTATCCAAACCCCATTCCCGCCCTTACCCTAAACCGGGTTCGTATCCAAACCCCATTCCCGCCCTTACCCTAAACCGGGTTCGTATCCTAACCCCATTCCCGCCCTTACCCTAAACTGGGTTCGTATCCTAACCCTTACCCTACCCCTTACCCTAAACCGAGTTCGTATCCAAACCCCAATCCCGCCCTTACCCTAAACCGGGTTCGTATCCAAACCCCAACCCTCCCCTCCCCATACACTGATACATCACACTCTTTCCAAACCCCAACCCTCCCCTCCCCATACACTGATACATCACACTCTTTCCAAACCCCAACCTTACCCTCCCCATACACTGATACATCACACTCTTTCCAAACCCCAACCCTCCCCTCCCCATACACTGATACATCACACTCTTTCCAAACCCCAACCTTACCCTCCCCATACACTGATACATCACACTCTTTCCAAACCCCAACCCTCCCCTCCCCATACACTGATACATCACACTCTTTCCAAACCCCAACCCTCCCCTCCCCATACACTGATACATCACACTCTTTCCAAACCCCAACCCTCCCCTCCCCATACACTGATACATCACACTCTTTCCAAACCCCAACCCTCCCCTCCCCATACACTGATACATCACACTCTTTCCAAACCCCAACCCTCCCCTCCCCATACACTGATACATCACACTCTTTCCAAACCCCAACCCTCCCCTCCCCATACACTGATACATCACACTCTTTCCAAACCCCAACCCTCCCCTCCCCATACACTGATACATCACACTCTTTCCAAACCCCAACCCTCCCCTCCCCATACACTGATACATCACACTCTTTCCAAACCCCAACCCTCCCCTCCCCATACACTGATACATCACACTCTTTCCAAACCCCAACCCTCCCCTCCCCATACACTGATACATCACACTCTTTCCAAACCCCAACCTTACCCTCCCCATACACTGATACATCACACTCTTTCCAAACCCCAACCTTACCCTCCCCATACACTGATACATCACACTCTTTCCTTTCCTTGAGCCCAGCCCTCTCTTTGTTCATGTTTTTGTTTATCTGATGTTGTTTTGTTTGGATTCCTGTTTCATGTTTAATTTCTACAATTGTAAAGCAACTTTGGGTCCTTGAAAAGCTCTATATAAGTCCCATGTATTATTATTATTATTATTACGTTACATGTTACACATTTTTAATACCGGTATATCGTTTCACCAAACACATTTTACAGAACATGATTTTATGGTTACATTGATTCAAAATAAACATTCTGGTTCTGGTAGGCTGGAGACGAGGGCAACAAGAGAATGGCCATAACCTAGTCTCAACAAGTCAGACAATTGTTTCTGAAATACAACCTACAACTATGTGAAAGACTGGAAATTGAGACTAGTCATAACCCAGATGGTGTATATTCTCTCCCTGACCTCCACAGGTTCCAGGCTCAGGCTGCACCACACGGTGTCTTCCCCCAGTGAGAGAGAGAGGGATTGGGCAGGGAAGGGCAGGAGCTCTGCTGCAGAGCCTGCAGGGTCCTGGATGTTCTAATGCAATATTCAAATGTTGCCTTGGTCTGATGCTGCAGTGCCCTGCTGGCTGTCGTAAACCTGTCCGCTCTCATATCCATCCATATTGACTCACACATTCTCAGCTCTGCTCGGGGCGTTGTGGAAAGAACTATGACACATGCAAATATGGAGATGTGTGTGGTGTGTACAAATACACACTGAGTGTACAAAACCAGGTGAATCCAGGTGAAAGCTATGATCCCTTATTGATGTCACCTGTTAAAGTCACTTCAATAAGTGTAGATGAAGGGGAGGAGAGAGGTTAAAGAAAAATGTTCAAGCCTTGAGACAATTGAGACATGGATTGTGTATGTGTGCCATTCAGACGGTGAATGGACAAGACAAAATATTTAAGTGCCTTTGAACGGGGTATGGTAGTAGGTGCCAGGCGCAACCAGTTTGAGTGTGTCAAGAACTGCAGCCCTCTGGGTTTTTCACAGTTTCCCATGTGTATCAAGAATGGTCCACCACCAAAAAGGACATCTAGCCAACTTGACACAACTGTGGGAAGCATTGGAGTCCACATGGGCCAGCATCCCTGTGGAACGCTTTCAACACCTTGTAGAGTCCATGCCTCGACAAATTGAGGCTGTTCTGAGGGTGAAAGGGGGTACAACTTTCTAATTGGTGATGTCAGAAGCTCATGTTTTCTGAAGAAAATGTCCAGAGGAGTGGTGATATACAGCTCATATCAAAACTGACCTGGGAGCAGGGCGACTGAGGTAAGCTGTCTCCTCCTCATCCTTGGCCTAGAGGATGAAGTCAGAACTCCAGGAGATGTTCCTAAGCGAGCCCATCATGACAACAAGGGGGTCAACGAGGCCCTCTAGTGGATATTAGTAAAATTCAACGTCTCAACGTCAAGTTGGCTGGAAAACTTTCCGCATAGAGATCACTGAGAAATAATCTCTATTTTATTCTCTATATCCTTGGGGGCAGAAAGAATACACACCTATATATCCCAAGATTTAGAGTGAGAGTCCAATACTTTCAAGTGCCAACTTACATGGAATAGAATGTGATGCATACAGGGCTACAATGGCTCTCAGCACTTCTTAGCCTACCTCCCGTTTTAAACTTCAAAGCCTAAGCTCCCTCCCTCATCTCTGTAGGGATACCAGATGTGGCCTTATAGCAGAATCGCTGAGCGAGCACACCTCTCACGGTACTGAGGAAAGAGTTATGGGTCACCCCCGTAGGCAGAGGTCTGCCTGGAGCATAAACTGAACAGAGGAACACACTGGGAACCGCTGCTTTACGGTATCCATATTAGGAACTTCCTCAAATTTCAGGCCGAACTCCATCAGTTTTCAGACTAAATGTCCTTCCTAATATGGATGCCGTACAGGTCTGACTGACAAAACATAGCCTTGGTTCAGCAATCACAATGGATTTTATTCAAACGTGAGAAAAGTGCCACAAAAAGGCCTTGCAATATTTCATTTTCAGTTGGGCCACACATCTGAAACTTGTTTGCACAATTAAGATATACAGCACGCTTAAATGGTCTTTCTCAGCAAATTGAGTCCCCCACTGTTACATCCTCGGTTTGAGTTTTTGAAAATTAGCTGTAAATGTACACTACAGGTCAAACGTTTTAGAACACCTACTCATTCAAGGGTTTTTCTTTATTTTTACTATGTTCTACATTGTAGAATTATAGGGACTCCAGACCAAAGGACCAATTTCCTCAGGTCTAATGTCCGTTGCTCGTGTTTCTTGGCCCAAGCAAGTCTCTTCTTCTTATTGGTGTCCTTTAGTAATGGTTTCTTTGCAGCAATTCGACCATGAAGGCCTGATTCACGCAGTCTCCTCTGAACAGTAGATGTTGAGATGTGTCTGTTACTTGAACTCTGTGAAGCATTTATTTGGGCTGCAATTTCTGAGGCTGGTAACTCTAATGAACTTATCCTCTGCAGCAGAGGTAACTCTAGGTCTTCCATTCCTGTGGCAGTCCTCACGAGAGCCAGTTTCATCATAGCGCTTGATGGTTTTTGCGATTGCACTTGACGAAACGTTCAAAGTTCTTGAAATGTTCCGTATTGACTGACCTTCATGTCTTAAAGTAATGATGAACTACCGTCTCTCTTTGCTTATTTGAGCTGTTCTTGCCATAATATGGACTTGGTCTTTTACCAAATTAGGGCTATCTTCTGTGTACCATCCCTACCTTGTCACCACACAACTGATTGGCTCAAACGCATTAAGAAGGAAAGAAATTCCACAAATGAACTATTAAGAAGGAACACCTGTTAATTGAAATGCATTCCAGGTGACTACCTCATGAAGCTGGTTGAGAGAATGCCAAGAGTGTGCAAAGCTGTCATCAAGGCAAGGGGTGGCTATTTGAAGAATCTCAAATATAAAATATATTTTGATTTGTTTAACACTTTTTTGGTTACTACTTGATTCCATATGTGTTATTTCATAGTTTTGATGTCTTCACTATTATTCTACAATGTAGAACATAGTAAAAGTTCTAAAACTTTTGACCTGTAGTGTATACTTCACTTGATCTCTTGCAGGGGACAGATATGATGATAATTAAAAAAATTACTACACACAATATAACAATATAAATATAACTTAACTAGAAAGCTTTCAGTCTTTGCTTTTCCTTGAGTTCATGCAGAGATGTGAAGAGATGTAAACGGTAGTAAAAAGACAGTTCTGAAGTCACAGATGAGAAGTGTAGCCTGCTTGGGCAGGTAGTGCCATCTTCAGGTAGAAATATGCAAGTGTACATATTCACATTGACATTTATTGGATTTAGGGAGGCATTGTTAATACACCAGGAACAACCATTGGCATTTGAACTGTATTGGATTAGAAAATGCCCTTTTTGGGCCTTGAGAATTTGAGAATCCACACCATAGTACTTCTTGTTAAATTGTGTGCATGATGTGTGGTCATGCATTTTTTTGTGTGTCTGTGTGTGTGAGAGAGAGAGAGAGAGAGAGAGAGAGAGAGAGAGAGAGAGAGAGAGAGAGAGAGAGAGAGAGAGAGAGAGAGAGAGAGAGAGAGAGAGAGAGAGAGAGAGAGAGAGAGAGTGAGTGAGTGAGTGAGTGAGTGAATAGATGTGTATGAGATTAGAAATGGGGTGTTGAATCGAGTCTCTAACAGCTGTATTACATGCTGCAGTGGAGAGCAGAGCCAGTGGGCGTGTGACACACCTCTCAAACAAATTAATGCCAGAAAGCATCAGAATCTGGCTCATTCAGTTAGGGGCTTATGCAAATTTCATTGTCTTTCGATCTGTTGCCATTGTCTTGTATAACCTGCATTTCCAGTTACCCAGTCAGTGCAGTGCAGTATTGAGATAGCTCTTGATATGAAGAACAAGGAGATAATAATTTACATTAATTGGTTTCAGTGAAAGGAAAAAGGTGGGTAAAACAACATACAGAAATTTCCCCAAGCTGTCCAAATTTGTGCTTTATTGACAGACAATGATCATTCTGGCTGTGCCGGGTGGAGATTATAACAGTACATGGCCAAGATGTTCAAACGTTCATAGATGACCAGCAGGGTCAAATAATAAAAATCACAGTGTTTGTAGAGGGTGCAACAGGTCAGCACCTCAGGAGTAAATGTCAGTTGGCTTTTTATAGGTGATCATTCAGAGATCGAGACAGCAGGTGCGGTAGAAAGAGAGAGTCGAAAACAGCAGGTCTGGGACAAGGTAGCACGTCCGGTGAACAGGTCAGGGTTCCATAGCCGCAGGCAGAACAGTTGAAACTGGAGCAGCAGCACGACCAGGTGGACTGGGGACAGCAAGGAATCATCAGGCCAGGTAGTCCCGAGGCATGGTCCTAGGGCTCAGGTCCTCTGAGAGAAGAGAAGAGAGAGAGAAATTCACACAGGACACTGGATAAGACAGGATAAATACTCCAGATATAACAGACTGACCCTAGCCCCCAACACATAAACTATTGCAGCATAAATACTGGAGGCTGAGACAGGAGGGGTCGGGAGACACTGTGGCCCCTTTCGACGATACCCCCGGACAGGGCCAACCAGGCAGGATATAACCCCACCCACTTTGCCAAAGCACAGCCCCCACACCACGAGAAGGATATCTTCAACCACCAACTTACTACCCTGAGACAAGGCCGAGTATAGCCCAGAAAGATCTCCACCACGGCACGAACCCGAGGGGGGCGCCAAACCTGGGCAGGAAGATCACGTCAGTGACTCAACCCACTCAAGTGACGCACCCCACCTAGGGACGGCATGGAAGAGCACCAGTAAGCCAGTGACTCAGCCCCCGTAATAGGGTTACAGGCAGAGAATCCCGGTGGAGAGAGGGGAACCGGCCAAGCAGAGACAGCAAGGGTGGTTCGTCGCTCCAGTGCCTTTCCGTTCACCTTCACACCCCTGGGCCAGACTACATTCAATCATAGGACCTACTGAAGAGATGAGTTTTCAATAAAGACTTAAAGGTTGAGACTGAGTCCACATCTTTCACATAGATAGGCAGACCATTCCATAATAATAAAGCTCTATAGGAGAAAGCCCTGCCTCCAGCTGTTTGCTTAGAAATTCTAGGGACAATAAGGAGGCCTGCGTCTTGTGACCGTAGCGTACGTGTAGGTATGTACGGCAGGACCAAATCGGAGAGACAGGTAGAAGCAAGCCCATGTAATGCTTTGTAGGTTAGCAGTAGAACCTTGAAAACAGCCCTAGCCTTAACAGGAAGCCAGTGTAGAGAGGCTAGCACTGGAGTAATATGATCACATTTTTGGGTTCTAGTCAAGATTCTGACAGCCGTGTTTAGCACTAACTGAAGTTTATTTAGTGCTTTATCCGGGTAGCCGGAAAGTAGACCATTGCAGTAGTCTAATCTAGAAGTGACAAAAGCATGGATTAACTTCCTGCATCATTTTTGCACAGAAAGTTTCAGATTTTTGCAATGTTACGAAGATGGAAAAAAGCTGTCCTTGAAATAGTCTTGATATGTTCGTCAAAAGAGAGATCAGGGTCCAGAGTAACGTAGAAGTCCTTCACAGTTTTACTTGAGACAACTGTACAACCACCAAGATTAATTGTCAGATCCAACAGAAGATCTCTTTGTTTCTTGGGACCAGAACTAACATCTATGTTTTGTCCGAAAAAAGTAAAAGTAAAAAATGTGCCGCCATCCACTTCCTTATGAAACACCATGTTTCATCGAAATGTACAGCTGTGTGTCGTCTGCATACAGTAGCAGTGAAAGTTAACATTATGTTTCCGAATGACATCACCAAGAGGTAAAATATATAGTGAAAACAATAGTGGTCCTAAAATGGAACCTTGAAGAACACCGAAACTTACAGTTGATTTGTCAGAGGACAAACCATCCACAGAGACAAACTGATATCTTTCTGGCAGATAAGATCTAAACCAGGCCAGAACTTGTCCGTGTAGACCAATTTTGGTTTCCAATCTCTCCAAAAGAATGTGGTGATCGATGGTGTCAAAAGCAGCACTAAGGTCTAGGAGCACGAGGACAGATGCAGAGCCTTGGTCTGACGCCATTAAAAGGTAATTTACCACCATCACGAGTGCAGTCTCAGTGCTAAGATGGGGTCTAAAACCAGACTGAAGCGTTTCGTATACATTGTTTGTCTTCAGGCAGGCAGTGAGTTGCTGCGCAACAGCTTTTTCAAAACATTTAGAGAGGAATGGGAGATTCGATATAGGCCAATCGTTTTTCATCTTTTCTGGGTCAAGGTTTGGCTTTTTCAAGAGAGGCTTTATTACTGCCACTTTTAGTGAGTTTGGTACACATCCGGTGGATAGGGAGCCGTTTATTATGTTCAACATAGGAGGGCCAAGCACAGGAAGCAGCTCTTTCAGTAGTTTAGTTGGAATAGGGTCCAGTATGCAGCTTGAGGGTTTAGAGGCCATTACTATTTTCATGAATGTGTCAAGAGATATAGGATAAAAAAACTTGAGTGTCTACCTTGATCCTAGGTCCTGGCAGTGTTGTGCAGACTCAGGACAACTGAGCTTTGGAGAAATATGCAGATTTAAAGAGGAGTCCGTAATTTTCTTTCTAATGATCATGATCTTTTCGTCAAAGAAGAAGAATTTATCACTGCTGAAGTGAAAGCCATCCTCTCTTGGGGAATGCTGCTTTTTAGTTAGCTTTACGACCGTATTAAAAATCTCCTCAATTCTCCTCAATTAAGTTGGAAAAATAGGATGATCGAGCAGCAATGAGGGCTCTTTGATACTGCACAGTACTGTCTTTCCAAGCTAGTCGGAAGACTTCATGCTGTTTAATCAGCTTCTTGATATGCCACACCTATCAAGTGGATGCGTTATCTTGGCAAAGGAGAAATGCTCACTAACAGGGATTTAACCAAATTTGTGCACAAAATTTGAGGGAAATAAGCTTTTTGTGCATATGAAAAATGTCTGGGATATTTTATTTAATCTCATGAAAACATGGGACCAACACTTTACATGTTGTGTTTATATGTCTGTTCAGTATACATTAACTATGCTCGGTGGTCATGGGAAAAATACCAGGAGGCATCTATTACTCCCTAAGAACAATCCCTGTGAATCTTCATGGGAAATTATATGAATTGGTATTAATGGTTATATTCCTGAACAGATATAATAGGTTCATGAGGAAATGTATTCTACATTGGAAGACCAACTCTGACTCTTAATTAAGAGACAATTCGAACTTCCAAAATGTTCCCTTAGTCAGGCATTGATGTCAATGGGAGACTAAGTGAAAATGCAACTTAAATGGAACTTAGGCTACATTACTCTGAAATGCACTGAAGTGTAGACTGTTGTTTGAGCATCTCGACAAACCAACATTGTTATCTCCACAATCTATTTTCGTTTCATGCTGTCACAATATTATGGTGACTGACATTCTTTTAGACATGTTGTCAGGACTTGTCAGTGAGCACAGTGCTTACATCAGGAGACAATGACAACGTGGCATGACATGACAGCATTTGTTTTCAAATTGAACACAGTCTGAGGGGTTATGATTACTAGGCTGCATGTTGTGGATAGGATGAGACGGTACCAGTCTGCTAGCCTGGTTAAACCAATTTGAATACTACGCTCACCATTGTTTAACTTGAGCACAGTTTTCAGTCCGGTTTTACCAGGCTAGCAGTTTGCCAGGGATCTTGTGGTTTGCCACTAATGAAAAGGTCTGTTGACGTAGCCCAGTCAAATTCACATTAGTGCTTAGACGGTAGATGGTATCTAAGCATGATCTCACAACAGCCCGGCCAAGTGGAGTAAATAAAGCAGGCAACACAATGAATACAGTATTGTTGTCATTATTTCATCAGGCTTTACAAAACAGCACGCTGTCTACTCAAGGTTACGATTATTATCATTTTTTTAGTTGCTGACCTATTTTCAATGACGTAGGCTTAGGGCATAGGCTATTTGTATGAGTACAGTGTGCATTTATTTGTTTGTGTCGAAGTGTGTGAGTTGTTCATTTTTTCACGAGTGTGTGAGCATGGTCCTACAGTGCTGTTTAGAATGAATGTTTTCCATATCGACGCCACATACACCGTGGGGGGTATAGAAACAGTGGCTTTGGTAGCTACAAAAAAAATGGTCTGAACATAGAGATAGATAGAGGACTCTAGTGCCCAAAAGCCTGTTTAAGCATGGGCAGTGCTGCAGGTTGACATAAAGTTTCGTCAGCTTTGTTCCAAGGGCAGAAAGAATCAGATTGTTTTAGTGCAAACAAATCCGATTGGTTTCTAAAAGGTCAAAGGGCGGAGTTTAACAGATGCACAACTTTTAAAAACATGGTGGAGGTTTGAACTGAAAATCTTGTAAAAACTTTGAGTTAAAAGTTGTAACATTTTGAAATCATTATTATGTTACAGTAGTCAGACAAATTTGACAGTATCTCTAAGATACAACTGGTCTCCGGTAGCAAGCTAGCAGCAACATACTAAGCTAAACAGAGAAAGCTAGCAAAACATTTAGCAACCTCTTAGCTACTCATGTTGAATTAATAGAGCTACCTAGTGTCATGTCTTTGGCATCAATAAAAGTGAAGACTGCTATATTGTCAAATCGATTCTCTGTAATTATTATTATGCGATTAAACTAATCATGTAAATGTGATTAACTAGGAAGTCGGTGCACCAAGGAAAATCTTCAGATTACAAAGTTATAATTTTCCTAATATAACTCTTCAGATATTTTAATATCTGATCAATTAGTCTTCTTATTAATGAATTATTATTTACCTCACGTCAGTCTCATTCCAAACTTCATAAATTGTTGGTTATCTACACGAACCCAACCTTTACTATAAATCATCCATGCACCAATTGGCTTAATCATTTATTTACTAACATACTAAATAATCACAGAAATGCATAAACAAACAAACAGTAGATATTTTACTAACAAATGATAGGGAAGATTCCCTAGTGGGCTAAGCCGATATGATGGCTTGGTGGACAAAGGGAAGAGGGTGCGGACTGAGCAAGAGCGGGAAAGACAAAAAAGATCACTACACACTATACTACTATAATTATATTAATTGAAATGCTAATCCTTTGCACATGAACGCTCACTCATTCGGGAATAATTGCAATCAATATATATATTTACGCCCATGTGTCGTGATCTCTGTTGGAATCGTCAGTCCGTCTGCTGGAGAGTTCATCCGAGTTTCTTTCTGTTTCCCTGAAGATTAAAGTCTTTCGTGGTTAGAATGGGTACTTCAGAGTACCATTTAGAAATGTTCTCATAAATTTGTTGTTTCGGCGGTTGTCGGTAATCGCATCCCAGGTTTACATAATTTCTAGCCGCAGACTAGTAATTAGTATCTAAGATTTGCTCTTATTCTGTAGGGATCGATAGTCTCAGAGTGTAACCATTTCCAGCCGTGTAGCCAATGCTCCACGTAGTATGGTTAGGAATTCAATAACTATTCGCAACCACAGCTCAGGCTGTGGGTTTGCTTAGTCTAAACTCAAACCTGTGCCACCTCAGTTTCCACCGAGGTATTCGTGGTCTGAAAAGGATATCCTCAGGAGAGGGTTTCATTCATAACAATAGAAAATGATGCCTGATCATGTCTGAGCTCATGGGGGCGGGCCAATGACTTAGTTAAACTTTAAAAGGGAATACAATTCTCTCACATTAAGGGTTTAACATCACATTACATCATTTCACAAATAGTTTCATCTTTACCCATTCACTTTATACAAGAATTAGATGCAAACTCCATAATTGAGAAATTACGCAATGTACACAATTATGTGTGTTTCCTGTCCTCTCTGAGGTCACCAAATGAAACACCCTTGTCATACCCGTCCCTTTAGTGTCCAAGGACCATTCCCACCTTCTCACAAGTCGACATTTTGTTTCATAACCTCATTTTGGGGATTTAGGAGTTCGCCACGTGAAATCCTTTGTTCTCTCTGTGTCTCTCTTTCTGCATGGCCAGGGGGAGATAGTCTCCTCCAGGAATTTACGACCTGAGAGTGGGAAGACATGATCTATACCCAGAAAGGGCCACGTCATGACACTAGCTAGCTAGCTAGGTGTCAAATATACAAGTAAGTCAGCTAACGTTTGCTTTATTGAAATGTTAAGTTGAATAAGCTATATGAAAAAGAAAATGGGATGGACAGTTATACTGTCCCGGGGGAAGCAATGTAAAATGCTAAGCTAAACAGAGCTGATTCGCTAGCAGATAGCTATACTAATGTTGCCTCATAGCTAGCTAGGTCTCAAATATACCAGTAAGTCAGCTCGTCACTTAAAATATTTAGTTGAATAAGCCCCCCACACCCCACGCCAATTTCACCCCAACGAGTATATAGTATCAGTTCTCTGTCTGACAAGTAGTATGGAGCTGCGCTTGGAGTATTGTTTCCTCATCCTATGTAATGTATTCCCAGTGAATTTGGTGGGTTTTTTTTCCATTCAGAGAAATCAGTCATTAAAGTTGGAAGGTTTATGTCCCATCATACGTTCTGATATTACCAGGCTCTGACCACTATATAGAAACCAAACAAATTGTTCTGTCCCCTAAACCAATCAGATTCTTTCTTCCCTTAGAACAAAGTTGACTTCTATACTTTATATCAATCTGCGGCAGCGCCATTGAGGAATTTCACCATTTTGAAGTAGTCAACTGCGTGGGTTTTCCTATAGGTTAAGGAAGGATCACACAATTCCATCTAGGTCACCAGGAGGAATCAGCCAATGAATTATACTTGTGAGAAGTTAATCGCCAACCTGGGATTTATACCTGTTCAAACAACACACTCCAGGTGGCAGTATGCACCCTTTCAGTTTGTTTGCTAACTCATAGAAGTAGTAGTAGAAGAAAATTGACTACTTCAAAATGGAGATGGCCTCAATGGCGCTGCCCATCCTCTCACAGACGCCATAATGGGTCAGATACAATGATGTCTATCTATGTCTACGGGTCTGAATCACACGGTCTGTCCCACCTGTTTTTCTTCCATTGGAACATGTTAGAAATCACACCCAGTTGCCATCTGCAGGTTGAAATGCTGCCTGGGTGTAATCGGCTTGTTTTGTTCCACATGATGTGGCTGGAGGAGAAGACATGGTGACCTGTTAACTCCATGAAGAGACAGGCAAAAAATAAACACTTTAAAGCTATCATGTGACCCCAAACAGGCTTCATGCTATACTGTCTTTGGTTTCGGTAACCTGAATGCTTTCTTTTAGTGAAGTTCTTTGCAATTTTGGAGTCATTTGGTTTCTAAAATAATCATGTGATGTTTGTGACAAAATGTAGTTTATTGAGTTAGGGTTGTAAAACAAGGCTCAAAAGGTACAAAATGTCATCCAAAAAGACATCAAACAATCATATTTGTCTTGGGGTTGTCTTGGTTCCAATGCACATTAGATTTCAGAATTGAGCCCTGAGGCCTTTGGGTTAATGTGCCTTTTGAAACACACAATGTACATATCTGCACTAACCAAGCTGAAAGAATACACAAGACAAACCAAACATGTGTTTAACTTAAGCGTCCTGGGTAATTTGGTTCATATCCACGGACCAAAACGACATGTCTCTTTTTATTTCCTCAAAGTGTTTGATCTAGTTTGGAGTCATGTTGTAGCAATTTGAGTCCTTGAAGCAAACACTGGAAACCATGACCTTAGCCACAATAGAGAGGAGAGAATAAATGTACACATTTATGTGTACAGATATAGACCAAACTTGCCAAAATGTTGGCTTCGCTATCCATGATTGAAATGAGAGCAAACCTTAATGAACTTTCCAAACTATGCAAATGAGAGCATCATGCCATGACTGAAGCGCCTTGCATAAAGGTCGTTCCATTTGATTTCAATTACCTTTTTCAAAGTTGACCCATTTTACATACCCCACCCTACCATGAGACATCAATGTCTTCATCACTGGAGTTTAATATCAAGCTTACAAACAGGATTGTCAAACTATTTTATAATTTCTTTCTTTACATTTAACGTAAATGATCTAAAAACACATCAACTCAGATTTTTTTCTCTCACATATGTTGTATTTTATACCCTATTTTACATAATCTGAGGTGTTTGTGTTGTGCCCGCCATCGGTTGAGACACAGCTTACTCTTGAATACAGGGTGGGTGTCATTTCAATCATAGAAATACAATTAATAGAATGGAAATATCCCTTCGGACCAATGTCATTTAGCTGGTACACCATTGACATTTAAATACAATTTTTAACTGCCAATTACTACCTCAAAGATGGCCGCCGGTCCACCCACCTTCGAATTTTGACTTAAATGGAAATGCATGTTATTCACATTCAAGTCAACAACACTCTCTGATGTGTGGACCTCCAACCATCTTTGTGCTACCATTTGAAAGTTACATTTTCAAATATATTCCCATTTTAATACATTTATAAGCCAAAACATGACACACTGTATTCAAGAGCATGCTGTGTCTAGATAATTGACATTTAAGGATAAACAATTGAAAGAAAATAGATTTAAAAATAAACTTTACATTACTTGAAGAAGTATTTAAAAAAAATAGGCACATCAAACCTCTGTGTGTGTGTGTGTCTCACTATCGTGCTGCACTTCAATATTTTATGGCATTGCAGGAACAGAGTGCAAGGGTGCATGCAGGGACACTTGGTTCCCCATGCCAATGTGGATGGGGAACCAAGCAACACAGGCATTTGATTGGTATTCATCATAACTTATTAATGCAGCTATTATCTTTGTGACTGCATACAGGTGCTGGCAGGTCAGACAGAGGCTACACTACTTAATCCCCTTTGAATAATTACAACTTTTACAGTACACTATACAATACTGTAAATGAATAAGAATGTTCCCAATGATCAGTGTGTGCTTCAAAATGCTTCCTATAAAAAGCACTTTTTCAACTACCGTCACCTCCTTTAAATACTTTATGACACCCAAAATGATCATCAGCAGCAGCATCCGATCTACACATCCTCATATGTGTTATTACACTAATTGTTGTGAGCAGTTCATTTTTTTAGGTGCAAACAGCTCTCAATGACCATACCATTTCCCACCACAGTAATTACAAGCCAGACACCTTCAGTGGTATGGTACAACTGTATTTGGCAAGCTGTGGGGGTTAAAGCGCTACAGGGAGACACTAAACACAATGACAGACTACCCTAAAGGTCAAAGTAAACAAACAAAAATAGGTTGTGTACAGTATGCTATTCGTGACATGTTGTCACCACCCAAGGCATCGCCCTACTGTAATTACGAAATGGATGACAAAATGTTTTGGGTGTACTCGCAAGAAAACACACCCATCTCCATATAACACCCATTTGATATTGAAGGGATGGTGAAATGTTTTTGGCTGGACTCACACAAAAACACACACCATTTCCATAACAAAATGTTGATATGGAATTGAAAATCATAAAAAATCTTTTCAAACAATGTATTTACAACAAGATATTCTCATCCTAGAGGTACAATTTGAGTTAGCCTACACTGAAGACTTAAATAACATGGAGTTTATGGTGTAATCAGCTCCAACAGATGCCAGATACTAGGATAGCCATGGCTTTGTTCTGCCCAGCAATCCAGGTAGATCAGCCATAGCAGTTCACGCCCTCGAAGCCTCCTGTGACAGAATGTGATGGGCGCAACTACCCACTGGGCCTAGTCAGACTATTGAACAGGAAATGTATGGTTTTTCCATACGTGAATATAAGATATAAGATATCTAAGACATCCTCTCCAATAGATGTCACTGTGGTCGAAAATAAAAAGGGCTCCCTCCCCATTCTCCTCCCTCCGCGAAAGGCTGTGCGTTTTGAAGGTTGTATTTATCTCGCTAACATCACATTACAAGGAGTACATTTGCGGAGGGATAACATTAGAAGTCACTGTTGGAGCTAGAAAAGGTGTGATGGAGCCACAGATCCTCATACTGACTGAGTTCAAGTAAGGTCTTGTCGGGACAGGGTACGGCGCATACACGGATGCGAAAGCATGGAATGCAGTTCAAATATCTATGATCCCCCACAATTGCAACGTGACAGTTCTACACGTTTCATTCAAGGTCAACATTGGACTTCGGTCAGCTGTAACCGCAGACATTATCGATGATATTTATCTTCTTGTGGAACAGGAATTGTATGAGCAGCATCTTTTTACCGGTCGGCGGTGAGCAATGACATCTTTCACCGAAGAGATTAACCTACGCTGTCAGTATCTGAAACAAGATTTCGGACCAAGTTTTCAATTCAAAGTTGTGGTATTTAGGAGTGGGTATGTAACTTGCTAACTAACACTGTAGCCGTGTCTTGAGCTCTCGGTGCCTGGAAGGATAGCTAGCTCAGGCACCTTCTACGTTTCCTGCTTTCACGAATGTTGTTAGCCAGCTTGCGACAGTACCTGGAACTGCTGCATCCATCTCAAATAGCTAACTAAAGTTGGCTAGCTAGCCAGCCAATTGTCGAACATGGATATTTTGTCGGTCCTTTAGAAAACCAGTTGCTAGTGAGGAAAGTGTGTTCATGACACGCTAACTACACGATTTCCAGCTCACTTTCCCCCCTAAATTCTTTAAGTTATAAAAACGAATTTCAACATGTCTGTTCGCGTAGCCTTACACTCACCCAGTGGCTCCAGAAGTTTTCTGGAGCGGGGACTCCTACTTCTGGTGATATTGATCTTACTGGAGGGCACCGTACTGACGCTTGGAGCTGCCAGCTCACCGGACATCGGCGCTCAGGACAACACTGGAGGACACGACCACCGGGACGACCACAGAGGGATAGAAGGCAGTCGCGGCAATACTAACTACACGTACACAAAAAAGGCCTTTCCAGTCCTGTCTCTAGATTACCATCACATACAGGTGCCTTTCGAGATCTCGTTGTGGGTGTTGCTGGCCTCATTAATGAAATTAGGTGAGTTGCACTGTCAGGCTGGTTCATTTGGTTTGAGTTTTATTCTCATAGCCTATACAGAGAAAAAGTAAAGCACCCATGTTTCTCTTACCAGTTCATTGAGGTGAGCAGGCAATCTAGGTGTTTGAAGAATGCCATTGATTGCCATTTAATTTCAGCATTATCAAGAGGAATGATGTCTTTCCTGATACTCTGAGTATATACCTTTTGAACCCCAATCAAATGTTAACGTTTGAAAAATATGTGGTTTGTTCCCTAGCAGGGAATTATGCCATGTGAGATGGGAAAATACTACATATTGAAGTCAATAGGTGATTATGGAGTGGTAGTCCATAATGTGACATTCCATTGTACTCTGTATAAAGATGTCACAGATAAACTGACTCAACAAGCTAGGATATACTCATTGTTAGTCTTAGGTGACTCTTGTATTGGTTGGACTTGTTTTCCTGTATTCTGCATAGTAAGTGATCTTCCTGGGAATGATGACCATACGCTTAGGTCAGGTTTTGAAGTGGGAAGGCGCAGTCAGTGCTCCTTGACACAATGTGATGCGTGACTAAGCACATTTTTGTTGCACTTTTAGGCATAGGCTAGACTGAAATCATTGCAAGTTCTCATCAAGGGGACATCTTTGCCCACTGTTCCTGTTGAAAGCTGTTTTGTTGACACAGGATGTTTGGCAATGGGAAACACACTCATGTGTAGCCTAACTTCTATCCTCTTCCCTTTTCCTTGTCACTGGTTGTGGTCCCCTCGCCGCTCCCTGTCTTTCTCCTTACTGCAATCATTTCATCTCGCACTGCTACTTCTCACCTCCTTTACTTGTTTATTGCTCTTCATGCAGTGGTCGTCCCATCTCCACTCCCTCATTCTCATCATGACACTCCTCCCCTTCTCTCTCCTCTCTCTCGCGCCCTCATCTCCCACTCACTCCCTCTCTCTGTTTCTCCTCTTCCTGTATGCGGTGTGCTCTCATGCCCCTGCAGTGTTCCCTGCTGTGTCCCCTGCTGCCATTTGCTAAGAGCCAGCAGCCTGCCATTTTCTCCGCAACATAATATTGAGTCTGGGTGAGTGCCAGCCTGTGGCCAGGCCAGAGAGGGACTGTCCCACTTACCCAGGGGGGGAAGCGCACTGTCCTGGGGGAAGATGGGGAGAGCGCCCAGCTGGGTGCAGTGGTTTGGAGGGAGGGAGAGAGGATGAGGCAAGGTGACAGTCTAGATGGAGAGGAACAGGGAGGAAATTGTAGAGGTGAGCGAAAGAAAGACAGGGAAATAGGTAGAAAGGAGAATGCAGGATAGCAGGGAAAGGAGGAGAGAGGCAGATGTGAAAGATTGAGTGAGCGTGAGCGAAACAAACGGGAACAGCAGTGGTGACCTTCAGCTTCTGATTATGCTGAAACCCCTGTGTTTAATCTGCTGTGGCAGCTGCAATGCTCAGCCCCAGGTTCCTGCCTGTGTCCTGCTCAGAGATCTCATTCTCTTTTTTTAAGCCTAAAGCTGCATCAATTGTCTATTTAAATGTTCTTTTGCTGCCCTGTCAGACTGGCTTTGCTTGCTCTGGTCTTTTTCTCCAAGACTAAACTTCCTTCATTTGATAAGGACCTACAATCAATGTCCCTTATTCCCCTAAGCAATAGTTCTTCCTATGTGTCAATATAGCTTTGGGATAAATATGATTTATTGTTGCAGAGAGTGTGGTGATAGAGAGATCCTCAGATTATTAAATGTTCTAGCAAGTGTGCCAACACTGATATAGGTCTAAAGAGTACAGACCATATTTACTGATAACAATGTATTGGCCTAGCTACACTTAACATTGAAGTCCTCAATACAAACATTGTTCACATGAGTTGTGGCCCACATTCAGGACTAGCCTATGGTTTTACCTCAACAATCTGTACTGTAGATCTTTTGTTTCTCGTAAAGTCTGTCAAATCAAATTTAGTTTGTCACATGCGCCGAATACAACCGGCGTAGACCTTTTATAGTGAAATACTTACTTACAAGCCCTTAACCAACAATGCCATTTTAAGAAAAAATACAAAAAAAAAAAGAAGAAAATAAATTAAAGTAATAATTAAGAGCAGCAGTAAAATAACAATAGCGAGTCTATATACAGGGGGTACTGGTACAGAGTCAATGTGCGGGAGCACCGGTTAGCACCGGTTAATGTCTAACCATTAACAGAGGGATTGTGTGTTAACAAGCTATTTAACACACTGCTGTAAATGACCCTGTTCCACATTTGAATGCGTAATGCATCAAAGCACATGTAGTTTGGCGTTCAGGTCAACTAGTAGACGATTTATATGCTAGGTAGAACCCTGCGTCTCCGAAGGGTCATGGCGGTAGTACTATACAACACTAATAAAGATAGGATAGGCTGTAGGGTTGATATGATAAGGCCTATATCTGAAGAGTTAGGCTGAAGACTAGAAGACTATACATTGGTAGGCCTACATGGCTTTGCAGCTCGGTTAGGTCTACTCCGACAGTATGTTTAGGCAACAGGTGACCAGGTAGGTACAATAACTAACCTCTGATATATGCCTGGCGACTCAAGTTTGTCACACTTCCATTTGTAATGCAAACATGGCAGATCAAACTAAAATGGCATGCGGCAGTGTCCTGTTCTGTTCTCCTGAGAGCCCGAGTCCTACTCACCCACCTTCTGGGCCGTTGGTCTAATCTGTGGTCAATATTTGTCTGGGGTAAACCAACTGCCACCTGGAACAGAGGTGCTTTGAATGGAAATGGAAGAAAAATAGATGGAGAGCATCTGTGCTAAGTTCTTTTCCACTCGGCTCACTCTTACAACACTCACAATGCATAAGATTGCGTAGTTGGCCCTTCAATGCACCTTTTGACTCAACATATCCATTCACGTCACACAATGACATGCTGATGCTACTGTGTAAATGCATTTGCATAGACAATTGTACTGCAATAAATAAAGCCAAGGACACTGTTGTTGATAGACAATTAATTTGGAAAAAGAATTGGCCCTAGTCAAATATTCAATTGATTGGTGGCAACCATGCTCACCTTGAATGACCCAATATACAAGCCAAAAATATCTATCCTTTCCCCATCTAATGCAAGTCATGGCACAGAGTTGTTTTGTATTGTCCTATTATACATTGTTCAGCTTCTACTGTGGCTCTGCACCGACTGTCAAACAGAGGAACAACCGCAGCACGAGTAGCAGAGGGCTGTTTCGGGCTGTATTCATTATTGATACACAGGCCATACTAAGCTCACATTGAGGGCACGTACATAGAGTGAGAGTTTCCCAAAGCTATTATTGGATGTAAGTCCACAACAATGCTTAAAGTACACCGGGAGACCACTTTCAAGGTCTTTCAAAAAATTTGTCTAATCTATGCCTTTAGAAAATATTCACACCCCTTGACTTATTCCACATTTTGTTGTGTTACAGCCTGAATTCAAAATGGATTGGACACCCATCTGCACACAATACCACATAAGTGAAAACATGTTTTTTGAAATCTGCAAAGTTATTGAAAATGGAATATATCTCCTTTTCATAAGTATTCACACCCCTGAGTCAATACGTGTTAGAATCAGCTTTGGCAGCTTTCAGTCTTTCCAGGTAAGTCTCTAAGAGGTTTGCACACCTGGATTGTACAATATTATTTTTTAAGTTCTTCAAACTCTTGTCTAGTTGGTTGTTTATCATTGCTAGACAGCCATTTTCATGTTGATGGATTTAAGCCGTTTCATATATATATATTTTTTATTATTTTACCCCTTTTTCTCCCCAATTTCGTGGTATCAGTCTTGTCCCATCGCTGCAACTCTTGTACGGACTCGGGAGAGGTGAAGGTCGACACCGTGCCTCCTCCAAAACACAACCCAGCCAAGCTTCTTCTTGACACAATGCCCGCTTAACCTGGAAGCCAGCCGCACCAATGTGTCGGAGGAAACACCGTACACCTGGTGACTGTGTCAGCGTGCATGGCGCCTGGCCCGCCATAGGAGTCGCTAGTGAGCGATGGGTCAAGAACATCCCTGCCGGCCAAACCCTCCCCTAACCCGGATGACGCTGGGCCAATTGTGCACCGCCCCATGGGTCTCCCTGTCGCGGCCGGCTGCGAAAATATGAACAGTGATGTTGTCTTGGATTTTCCCATAATGCTTTGTATTCAGAACATGAAGTTAATTTCTTTACTACATTTCTTGCAGTTTTACTTTTATTTTTTTAATATATTTTTTTACCATCTACAAATTGATGCCCTTCTTTGCAAGGCATTGGAAAACCTCCCTGGTCTTTGTGGTTGAATTTGTTTGAAATTCAGTGCTCAACTGAGGGACCTTACAGACAACTGTACATGTGGGCTACAGAGATGACATAGTCATTCAGGAATCATGTTAAAGACTATTGTTGCACACAGAGTAAGTCCATGCAACCTATTATGTGACTTGTTAAGTACATTTTTACTCCTGAACTTATTTAGGCTCGCCATAACAAAGGGGTTGAATACTTATTAACTGAAGACATTTAGGCTTTTCATTTTTAATTAGTTTGTACATTATTCCACTTTGACATCATGGGGTATTGTGTTTAGGAAAGTGACATCTTAATTGAATCCATTTAAAATTTTGACTATAACACAACAAATTGTGGGAAAAGGAATACTTTCTGAAGGCACGGTTGGCTACTCCATGTGATCACCAGTTGTTTGAGAGCTGCACGTTGTTTCTGCCCGACAGATGCTATTCTGCTCAAGCTAGGCTATTTGTGTGGTGTGTTTGTGATAAATAATCTACATAACAAACTAACAGCTTAGTTAGAGTAATAGTGAAGACATCAAGACTATGAAATGACACACGGAATCATGTCACCAAAAAATTGTGAAACAAATCAAAATATATTTTAGATTCTTCAAAGTAGCCACCTTTTGCCTTGACAGCTTTGCAGACTCTTGGCATTCTCTCAACCAGCTTCATGAGGAATGCTTTCCCAACAGTCTTGAAGGAGTTCCCATGTATGCTGAGCACTTGTTGCCTGCTTTTCCTTCACTCTGCGGTCCAACTCATCCCAAATCGGCTCAATTGGGTTGAGGTCAGGTGATTGTGGAGGCCAGGTCATCTGATGCATCACTCCATCACTCGCCTTGGTCAAATAGCCATTACACAGCCTGGAGGAATGTTGGGTCATTGTCCTGTAAAAAAACAAATGATTGTCCCACTAAGTGCAAACCAGATGAAATGGTGTATCGCTGCAGAATGTTGTGGTAGCCATGCTGGTTAAGTGTGCCTTTTTTGAATTCTAAATAAATCACAGACAGTGTCACCAGCGAAGCACCATCACACCTACTCCATGCTTCATGGTGGGAACCACACATGCTGAGATCATCCGTTCACCTGCTCTGCATCTCACAAAGACACGCCTGTTGGAACCAAAAATCAGACAGAAGGACAGATTTCCATCGGTCTAAGGTCCATTGCTAGTGTTTCTTGGCCCAAGCAAGTCTCTTCTTATTATTATTGGTGTACTTTAGTAGTGGTTTCTTTGCAGCAATTCCACCATGAAGGCCTGATTTGACACAGTCTCTGAACAGTTGATGATGTGTCTGTTACTTGAATTCAAGCATTGATTTGGGCTGCAATCTGAGTCTGGTAACTCTAAAGAACTTATCCTCTGCAGTAGAGGTAACTCTGGGTTTTCCATTCCTGTGGTGGTCCTCATGAGAGCCAGTTTCATCATAGCGCTTAATGGTTTTTACGATTTCACTTGAAGAAACGTTCAGTTATAAAAACAAAAACCAGAGTTTGACTGACCTTAATGTCTTAAAGTATTAATGGACTGTCGTTTCTCTTTGCTTATTTGAGCTGTTCTTGCCATAATATGGACTTGATATTTTACCAAATAGGGCTATCTTCTGTATATCACCCCTACCATGTCACAACACATCTTATTGGCTCAAACACACTAAGAAGGAAATTCCACAAATACATTTTTAACAAAGCACACCTGTAAATAGAAATGCATTACAGGTGACTACCTCATGAAGCTGGCTGAGAGTGCCAGGAGTGTGCAAATCTGTCATCAAGGCAAAGGGTGGCTACTTGAAAGAATCTCAAAACTTTTGGTTACTACTGTACATGATTTCATAGTTTTGATGTCTTCACTATTATTCTACAATGTAGAAAATAGTAAAAACTAAAGAAAAAAAAACCTTCAATGACGAGGTGTGTCCAAACTTTTGACGTGTGTGTGTACGTACATTCATAAATACAGTGCATTCGGAAATTATTCAGACCCCTTGACCTAGCACTATATCTATTTTTCACTGGCCTATTGACGTAGATTGACTGGCATGGATGATTTCCAAAACGTCCCCGGGCCAGCGGGCAGCCCTGTAAGTCCAGCCCAATTTGTTTCTTTTCAAGAGTTTACACTTGGAGCCTGCATCTCTCGTTAAATTGTTTCTACCACAAATGGTTCACTGAAAGATCAAGGCGCTCTTTCAGAAGGTTTAAGAGGCCGTTATCTACAGTAAACATACAACTGAGATGGATGATAAACCTGAAAGGCGGTCGGCACAACTGCTGGGCATACTGTAACAATACGGAGATGTTGTACGTCACAAAGCAGTATAATCTATTACTACTGGCACCGTGGCCTGCCTATGGAAACCATAATTAGATTAGGCCTAATTTTACAACATCAAACCCAGTCACCTTGTTACAATCACCTAGAGTTGTCAGGAACAAGGAGTGGTCTGAAAGTAGAGCTAATAGGATAAATGGCTCCAGTGGGCTCAAATACCAGGTTTGTCATTTTATCTGAGTTTGATCTCGGTTGGTTTTCTGCGTAAACATGAGGAAATTTATGCCTTCCAAATGAGTAGGCTGTAATGAGAAACCTGGCCTACGTAATCCGTTTATCTAAGCACTTCTTCTGGCGCGAGTATTTAAAAGCTTAATTACCGGACACGACTCCAGTGTACGAAGTATAAAAGATTGCACATTCGGCTCTGCAAGCCCAGCACTGAAACGTTTAGTTGGTCTTTAGCCCATAGCTGAGTAATGTGACAGTGGATTCAGAAGATGCAACCGTTGCCTTATTTGAAACAGTGGCCTTCAGACCTAATATTTAATGACTGTGTGGAAGTCTGAGAGAGATAACAAGTAGGCCTATATCATTAACTAAAACACTACTCCCCTATCCTGCCAAAGTGTTACGACTTTAAAGCTTTTCCCATTATTTGCTTATATGGTTCTTTAACTTTTTACATCCCATCGACATAGATAAAAAACTTGACTAGTCTATGTGTTACCAGGGTATTCACAGGTTGATTGTCCATATGAACAAATATCCTAATTGAATAGGGTTCATCATTGTTGTCTTGGGGATACAGACCTACAATTATTGCAGTGAATAGTGTTGGATAGCCTACGCTTTAGTCTTTGTCTCAGACTTGGGCTTGACATTATCTTTTGCATTCTTCTCATCCCTGCGGCTCACTGTAATCTGTCACCGATAGCATAGGGGACGAAAGTGATCCACCTTAATCTGATGGATTAGGCCATATAGCCACTCCTTACCATGAATACAATGGAACCCTTGTGGGGGACACGCTGATGGCTTCACATGTCAACATTTAAAATGTATCTTCACAGTTTAGCCATGCCTCAGTGACAATCTTCAGAGGGCAATAGGCTAATGCTCCGGTATCTTAAACATCGATGGAGATCTGTAAACATCAATTAGTTTGCCGTTGAGCTTTGATTAGAATTCTATATGATTTGAATCTTCTCGGACAGATCTCATCAATTGGTTGCAGCATCGGGTGGATGTATGTGACAGTCGAAGTTGGAATGTGTCGACAGGGCAACAATTATTTTTCTCACTGATGGTTGACATTGCAGAGTATCGGAGTCCTGCCAAAAATCATTATGAAAACAAACCTCTGGTGCAGAAATATGTGGAATGAGTATAAGAAGTGTAAAGGACACAAACTATTTCTGAACCAGTTCCTTCAGAATTGACTTCCAGTAAGATGTGTGTTGCATAAGATCCCACCAGTGTTGCACGGTATACAGAAATTGCTAGCCAGCCTGTCCTGAGGAACCACTGAGTCTAGCCTGCAACATGTTCACTCCCAACTCATGCTGCACAAGTTAAGACACTTGAATAATGCAACATGAAATGTTGAAAATGTTAATTACTGTTCGCAAAACAACCTCTATACAGCACTTTACAATGCAAGAAGATAACGGTAATGTTAGGCTTATTTTTCAAATTGGCATGTTTTGTTTCTAAATGTCTGTGTAAGAGTGAAGGTTTCATCGAGCTGTGTGAGAGTACTTTTGCACATATAACACACTGTGACTGAGGAAAGGCACTACTCCCAGTATAAGTGAACCCCAAATAAATGTAGTTCTCATCATATTTGCGCCACTTCGATGGTCCAACGTCCCGGTCTGTTCGGTGCTTTCCCATGTAAGGGGCAGTAGCTCTTCGGCTGCATCAGATTCACAACTGTCAGTGTCCATGCTAGCTGGGCTAACAACAAATGTAGAATTACTGATGCTAGCATTGGATGTGCTCGTGGAAGCAGAACAACTTGTGTCATCGACAGGTGCAGGTGTAGTACTGCTGGTAGTAGCAGTACTACCAGTAGAGCTGGTATGTGTATCTATGGATGCGAGCCTTACTAAATGGACTGTTTGAAAATGTGAAACATTTTATTTTATTGTTTTAAAAAACATATCTTTAAAAAAAATGCGAATCACATTTTTATTTGGTGTACCCCTGACGGCAGAGAATACTTGCATTAATGCATACATGGCTGTCAAATTTATTGATATTTAACTCAAAAGATGCCCGACAATTGTACAGAGCAGTAGCTACATTTTATCTTTCTTGATTAAGAGTCATTCTGTGAATGGCTAATACGGCTTCTTTTTTTGCCGTGGTATAATTTTGGAATCGTGATGGCATTGAGTATCGAAGTCAAATTTCTGTATTGTGACAACACTAAAGACTGTCTCAATAGACTTCTGCCACAGAAGATCTTGATTTTACATCAGTCTAAAAGGCATGCACCTCATTGGCAAGAAAAATAATAATGAATTGTCCATCTGAATTTTCAGAGGTCGACCGATTATGATTTTTTTTTTTGACGACCCAAAAAAGATTAATCGGCCAATTTTTTTTATATTTTTGATATATAATTTGTAATAATGACAATTACAACAATACTGAATGAACAATGAACACTTTTATTTTAACTTAATATAAATAATAATAACAAATAAATAATGAAACGTGTTCAATTTGGTTTAAATAATGCAAAAACACAGTGTTGGAGAAGAAAGTAAAAGTGCAATATGTGCCATGTAAAAAAGCTAAAGTTTAAGTTCCTTGCTCAGAACATGAGAACATATGAAAGTTGTGGTTCAATATTCCCAGTTAAGAAGTTTTAGGTTGTTGTTATTTATTATAGGAATTATGATGCATCGACTATTTCTCTCTATACCATTTGTATTTCATATACCTTTTGATTATTGGATGTTCTTATAGGGACTTTAGTGTTGCCAGCCTAATCTCTTGAGTTGATAGGCTTGAAGTCAATAACAGCGCTGTGCTTCAAGCATTGCTAAGAGCTGCTGGCAAACGCAGTAAAGTGTTGTTTGAATGAATGCTTACGAGCCTGCTGCTGCCTACCACCGCTCAGTCAGACTGCTATATCAAATCATACTTCATTTTAATATAATAAACACAGAAATACGAGCCTTTGGTCATTAATATGGCCAAATCCGGAAACTATCATTTCGAAACAAAACGTTTGTTCTTTATCGAACAGGTGGCAAACCTAAGTCTAAATATTGCTGTTACATTGCACAACCTTCAATGTTATGTCATAATTATGTAAAATTATGGCAAATTAATTACGGTTTTCAGAGTTCGCAATGAGTCAGGCAGCCTAAACTGTTGCATATACCCTGACTCTGCTTGCATTGAATGCAAGAGAAGTGACACAATTTTCCTAGTTAATTTTGCCTGCTAACATGAATTTCTTTTAACTAAATATGCAGGTAAAAAAATATATACTTCTGTGTATTGATTTTAAGAAAGGCATTGATGTTTATGGTTAGGTACATTTGTGCAACGATTGTGCTTTTTTCGCGAATGCGCTTTTGTTAAATCATCACCCGTTTGGTGAATTTGAAGTAGGCTGTTGCCAGTTAAAGAAAAATTAACAGACACCACATTGATTATATGCAATGCAGGACAAGCTAGTTAACCTAGTAATATCATCAACCATGTGTAGTTAACTAGTGATTATGTGAAGATTGATAGTTTTTTTATAAGATAAGTTTAATGCTAGTTAGCAACTTACCTTGGCTCCTTGCAGCCACAAGGTCATTTTGATGCTGCACTCTTGTAACAGGTGGTCAGCCTGCCACGCAGTCACCTCGTGGATTGCAATGTAATCGGCCATAATCAACGTCCTAAAAGGCAGATTACCGATTGTTATGAAAACTTGAAATCGCCCCTAATTAATCGGCCATGCCGATTTAATCTGTCGACCTCTAATCAAGAATGTCTGGCTTCGAAATACCACCATTGCCAATTACTCCAGGATGAGATCTTTGTTTAATGACAAGGTTGTTTAAAAAAAATATAATAATAATAATACCCACTTTCACAAAGAGCACTCCAGACACTTCTTTCTCTCTGCCTCTTTTCGTCTGTTTATTTCAGCCTGTGCATCGGGGTAGCATTGTGGATTTGGTCACTGACCCTGACAGGATGATGTTTTGGCACGATGGCTTGGAAATGTCTTATTTTAATAAAGTAGTCAGACGTTATTCTTGGTACTTTGATCAAATATGGACTGAATTAATATCGCCGCAGGTTTTTATTTCAGTTCAGAAATATGGACAGAGACGGCCTACATCATCACGGTTCAAAACAGGGTGAGTAAAGGGAGAAACATGAAGGGAGGTGGAGTGTGAGTAGCAGCTACGTAGAGAAATCTGTGTGAGTAAAATAACACAGATCCAGATCCGTAGCTTTGAGAAAGAAGTTTCCAGAGGAGCGGGGTCAAAAAATCTGTCATTGCAGCCCTGACCTATTTAAATTAAATAAAATATATCCAACATGGTGTCAGTTTGAGGCACAGTAATGATAGAGACCAAATGTGATAAACACCAGAAAGGAAATAAGGTTTAGAAGGGACATTCCATTGACTCCACCATGGCTTATTAGTACCATGCTGCTCACTGAAGTGCACTTATCCATAACATCCATACATATGGCGAGCCTGTGTCATAGGTGTCGGCGGTGGGATACCAGCAATCGGTCTTCCCCCATGTACCACCTTATCTCCAGATGTGATATGTACTTGCCACTGAAGAGGGTGAATACTACTGGAGGCCATGACTGGAGTGAGCTGCTAGAGCAGAGGAGTGGTCAAACACGTTTTTCCACATGGACTGCATTCGCTCTTCAAGGTCCAGAGAGCCACACTGAAAATGTTTTTTTCCGCTCAATTTGTAAATTGTCCTCTATCGTTTTTGGAATGTCCGATCCTCCCTTATTGTCTAGCTTTCATTTCGGTAATCAAAAATGTTAAATACATTTTTTTTTCTCATACCACGTGGGCTGTGTGTTGCCCCCCCCCACGCTAGAGAACGTGTGAGCTGCCATCCATCTGGCTAGGAGCTTCAGGCACATCAAAAGTGCCTCCAGTGTTTAGGCCTAACCATTTTATGAAAGAAGCTCAACAATATGTAATACAGTATACCTTTGTTTTTCAGCTCTGCTTGCTACCTGCCCTCTTGTGTTTGTATTGTCTTAATCCTTTGGGTGTGACCTAGCTAGGAGGACTAACACAGACCATTCGAGGTGAAAGAGCTCCTTGTCCAGGGGCGATGAGTCATTCCCTTCCTCGTCAGCCAGTCTTCACACAAACCCTTGTCCCCCACAGTCACACATGAGGGATAATGGGTAATTTAGCATTCCAGTCCTGAATTGACAGTTTGATATCTGGCGGTTTAGCGGTTGCAGTCGTAATCACTTTAGTCCATCCAACTATGACCGGTCTGCCCTTTTCCTGCAGGCTACGTCTTAAGCATGAAACGCACAGAGAATCTCACTGCCGATAGATTTCCGATAGGTACTTATCACAGTGGGAGGCCGTTCCTTCTCTTGCTAGAACAAGTTGAACCTGCTGCGTTCTGACCCGGTAGAGACAAACCTACCGCAACATTCGTCAGTGGCCAAGAACTTGACTTTGAGCCAGTCAGAGAGCACAGACCTTCACATGGGGGAGCCAACAAATGTATTTTTAAAAGAGGGCATTTTCTCCATTCATCCACAGATGAGCCAGTCACTCTTCATATGCAATGTAGGCTATGGGTTGGTAGCTAGCTAGATAGCTAAGTGCACAGACGCAATGCACACAACAGTAAATGCTTCCTCCAAGCTAGCTAACCTCTAGCTAGTTTTGACATTATACTTAAATCACAATGGAATAGCTAGTTTCCATGAAACAGCTGCTATGTTGTGCTAGCCAGCGAATATGCTAACGTTAGCTAGCTAGCTAAACATTTGGCTTTGGGCTGGCACTGGCAGTATGGGATTATGGAGAGTGAATTAAATTGTTTCTTCATTGTCTTGCTAGGTAGTTATCTAGCTGTGGCCATCTGGCTAGTACCAACAAGGGGTTTCTACTAAATAGGAACATTAGCGCAGATGGCTTGGCATCTAGACCATAAGCAATACGCACGTACAGTTGAAGTCGGAAGTTAACATACACTTAGGTTGGAGTCATTAAAACTCGTTTTTCAACCACTCAACAATTTTCTTGTTAACAAACTATAGTTTTGGCAAGTCGGTTAGGACATCTACTTTGTGCATGACACAAGTAATTTTTCCAACAATAGTTTAGACAGATTAGTTCACTTACAATTCACTGTATCACAATTCCAATGGGTCAGAAATTTACATACACTAAGTTGACTGTGCCTTTAAACAGCTTGGAAAATTCCCGAAAATTATGTCATAGCTTTAGAAGCTTCTGATAGGCTAATTGACAATTGTGGATTGACATACCTGTGGATGTATTTCAAGGCCTACCTTCAAACTCAGTGCCTCTTTGCTTGACATCATGGGAAAATCAAAAGAAATCAGCCAAGACCTCAGATAAATAATTGTAGACCTTCACAAGTCTGGTTCATCCTTAGGAGCAATTTCCAAATGCCTGTAGGTACCTCGTTCATCTGCACAAACGAAAGCACGGAAGTATAAACACCATGGGACCACGCAGCCGTCATACCGCTCAGGAAGGAGACGTGTTCTGTCTCCTAGAGATAAACGTACTTTGGTGCTAAAAGTGCAAATCAATCCCAGAACAACAGCAAAGGACCTTGTGAAGATGCTAGAAGAAACAGGTACAAAAGTATCTATATCCACAGGAAGACGAGTCCTATATCAACATGACCTGAAAGGCCGCTCAGCAAGGAAGAAGCCACTGCTCCAAAACCGCCATAGAAAAGCCAGACTATGGGTTACAACTGCACATGGTGACAAAGATAGTACTTTTTGGAGAAATGTCCTTTGGTCTGATGAAATAAAAATAGATCTGTTTGGCCATTGTTATGTTTGGAGGAAAAAGGGGGACGCTTGCAAGCTGAAGAACACCATCCCAACCATGAAGCATGGGGGTAACAGCATCATGTTGTGGGGGTGCTTTGCTGCAGGAGGGACTGGTGCACTTCACAAAATAGATGGCATCATGAAGAAGGGAAATTATGTGGATATATTGAAGCAACATCTCAAGACAGTCAGGAAGTTAAAGCTTGGTCGCAAATGGGTCTTCTAAATGGACAATGACCCCAAGCATACTTCCAAAGTTGTGGCAAAATGGCTTAAGGACAACAAAGTCAAGGTATTGGAGTGGCCATCACAAAGCCCTGACCTCCAGCCTATGGAAAATTTGTGGGTAGACCTCAAAAAGTGTGTGCGAGCAAGAAGGCCTACAAACCTGACTCAGTTACACCAGCTCTATCAGGAGGAATGGGCCAAAATTCACCCAACTTATTGTGTGAAGCTTGTGGAAGACTACCCGAAATGTTTGACCCAAGTTAAACAATTTTTAAAGGCAATGCTACCAAATACTAATTGAGTGTATGGAAACTTCTGACCCACTGGGAATGTGATGAAAGAAATAAAAGCTGAAATAAATAATTCTCTCTCCTATTATTCTGACATTTCACATTCTTAAAATAAAGTGGTGATCCTAACTGACCCAAGACAGGGAATTTTTACTAGGATTAAATGTCAGGAATTGTGAACAATTGAGTTTAAATGTATTTGGCTAAGGTGTATGTAAACTTCTGACTTCAACTGTATACATTACCAAACAACGCTACGGCCACCTTCTGGTTTGGTCTATTTTAGCAAGGCTGAGTGGCTGACTACTTCCAAGGTCTTTGCTGTGTGAACACAAAGAGACTGATGGCCGACACCCAAGTAAACATTTGACAATCCTACCGGTGTGTTTGAGCTTTTATTTCCATGAAAGTATCTGTAATTAATGTCTCTCAAGACTTTGGCATTTTTCCTTGAGATAAATTCTTTGCGATGTCATTGCAAGAGGTTGGAATAGCCTGGCAACATGAACCTGCTGCTCTTTTAGTAATGTATATACTGTATGCCTATATTCAGGGTTGGGTAGGTTACTTTTTATAAATGTAATCTGCTACCTTAGTTACCTGTCCATAATTGTAATCAGGTTACTTTCAGATTAGTTTCCCCTTAAGAGGCATTAGAAGAAGACAAAAATGAGTATTACCAATTGAACGACATCTATTTCAGGATAAATCAATGTAAGATTTTATATAGCTGGCCATAAATGAATGTTGCATTTTACTTTATGGGTTAGTTATGTAGGCTTCTACTAGTCCATTGCTTTCTACTACATATAATATGATTAGGTTATATCTTTCTATTAAAAACCAGTCTGTCAGATTTCCAGTCATTTAAAAATAATGTAATACCCCTTGATCTTCAAGAACATGATTTGAAATTATGGAAGAATAGATTAGCCAAATTGTTTTACATGAGCATAACCCAAAAACGAAGGACTTATTAGCCTACTCTTTTGTTTATGATATTGTTGTTTTGGAGGACTGATTGGGCTCATTGATTCAAGTTGTTATGGAATGGCGTGCTTTGAGCACTACTGAAAAGTGCTATTTGCATGTGAAAAATGAATATCATATGCTGCATTTGCTATAGGCCTATTATTTACCTTTTGTTGGTGACACTGATATTGCGATCATTTGAAGCTGTTTAAAGGGTGAATCCACAGTTGAAACAATAACAAAGTAGGCACCCCGCCTCTATTTTAGTAAAAAGCTGAGGAATGGGCTTAGAAATGTAACCACTCTCAGATGAATAGACAGAGCTATGGATGACCATCCAAATGATTGTTTTAACCATGTTTTGAGGCTGTACAGTGTTTGTTTACATCTACAATGTTTGCAAACATTGGAGAAAAACAAGCGTATATTTGAGGTTCTCATTGGGTGTGACAGTTGAACTAGGCTCATGAGGCTTATATCTCTTTCTCTCTCTCTAATTTGTAAGTCCAAATATGGATGTAGCAACTACAGATTTCCCATTTTAAGTCTATTCAAAGTAGGCGAGTTTGAGTGTTAAGCCTATGGTCTTTTCTTTTTTATATATCAGCAGGCATTAGAATGCGCATTGAAATCCCCACTCGTGGTCTTCTTAAATGAAACTTGTTTTTGACAGTATGGAGCACAATGCTCCTGAGGTGTTTAAAAGGGATGAACTTCATAGGCTGGGATCTGCACTATGCAGCTGTTGCAAGAACAATGGTTTGATAGGCAGCTTAAACTTCTTCAACCATTAAGTTAAAATACACACACATTTGTGAACAGCCATCCGCATCAACCACAATCCGTAAGGCGCAAATAGCTAAATGAGAGAGCGGCAATGTGAGTCACATCGTGTAGATATCACTGCTGTCGTCTTTACCTCCAAGCGTTTATTGAAGTTGGACAAGCTTTGGATGCCGACAGCAGTCGCAACATTGGAAGACATAGCTTGGACTGTAGCCTACAAAAGCCTATTTCTGTTCTTTTCCAGTGATCCATCAAATGCATTTGGTGTGTCATCATAGTGGTCTGACTTTTAGTCAGGCTCGCTCAGGCGGAACAAACTTAAACTTGCGCCATTTTTCAATGCTGATTGGAATGTCATTGAGAAAACAGAAAGGTGTCAAGGATTTCTTTCACAAACATCCGGTCTGAATTTAGAAGTAATCCGAGAAGTAATAATGTTGTTTTTCAAAAGTATCTCTAATCTGAGTACAATATTTTTTAGCTGGTAACGGATTACAGTAATCCATTACATGTAATCAATTACTCTCCAACTCTGCCTATATTTGAACAATTTGTTTAAAACACTAATTAGATCACAACTACCCGAAAGCAAGATGTGTGACCTTAAGTGGGAAACCTTGCTGTCAAAGAACAGACTTGTATTCTCAAACAGTCTTTTGACTGACACCATAGACTGAAAAAAACATTGCATTGAGAAATGTCATGATATAGTGACAACTTTAGATAGCAGAAAATGCATTGAGGAGATGCATCAGACCTCGTGCTGACAGCTCAAACCTTTCCAAACACGTGCAGTCACTGACACGCATACAACTTTGGTGTCCTGTTCCCTGTCGACGCTCTGGGATTTGACAACTTGCTGCAGCCAGGTTATTTATGGGTTGTGATTCAGAAGTCTGGGAACCCTAGGTCCCTCTGGATCAGATTCACTACTCAAAGGAAATAGAAGGCACACGTCCCTTAGGGACCGAAACTATGTTTTGCAGGATATGCATCAGGGTTGGGGTCAATTCCACTTCAATTTTAGTCAATTCTGGAAGGACACAGATTCCAATTCTCGTTATTGCTTTTTAGGAAATGTCCAGAGGAAACGCTGTGTCCCACTGTTTTCTTTCAGCCGGCAACACATCCAACAAGCTCTTATGTCGGGGTCGCGACGGGGGAACTGCAATGAGGTCAACTATTTATTTATCTTTCATTTAAAAAAAATATTGGGAACAAAAGATGTTGAGTACAAATTATTGTATGGGGCAATATACAAAAGTTTGAGAAAGATTAATATAAAAATTATTGATTGTATTGAAAATGAATGACAGTGCAATGAATGCAAGGTTATTTGTTGATGTGAAAATCGAAATGTATCTTTTAGTCATGGGAAATTCTTGGGTAAAAAAAAAATGGGGTCCCCAGAAATTCTGCCGTGACAAAATGGGATCCTGGCTGAAAAAGTTTGAATACCACACTGTCTTGTGTACTAGTACCAGCATTTTCCACTGGTCATGGTTGCTCACATGTTGAAGGGTGTGCTTTTAATGGATTTTGACAAGGATTTCGTAAACTCTTGCATCGCAGTTATCTGCTGTGAGGAAATAATAATAGTCAGTTGACTTAGGCATTCCGACAGCTCCTCCAGAAGTAGTTTGGCACAAGTCGTTTCTCAAGCTTATATTCAGTCACCACTTACTTAAGCCTAACTCTGTAATGTCGTTGGTTGGGGCTGAGATGTAAGCTTCTGTCTGTTTAATTAAAACAGCCCGCACTCTATCAAATCACTTAGGGGTTAATTATCTTCTCTGCATATTGTGCATGAACACAAGTCTGAGTGAACACGGTAGGCTACACATCAAGCTCACAAACCCCTCTTCGCAAGAGTGATGCTCATATCTCCACAGAAAAGGCTGAGCCAGGTGGCCTGAGCCTTTTGTAAGTGCCCTCCAATTAGTCAGTTATCTTAACTCTTTTGTTTTCCCACATGGAGAAGATGCTTCCTGTGAATTGTGGAACGGTGCCAGTTTCCTGACGAGGCCGGTTGAAAGGAGAAAAGTGCCCCTAGCACCACACATCTCTTTCTGGGAAGATTAGGCCTCTTTGGGCCGTTTCTCACTGGACCTTCCTCTGCGCTAGAGCGGTAGTGCTTTAAAACAGCAGCAGTGCGTGGAAGTGTTCTGGACTCTATAAATGGCTTTGTTTAGCCCGTGAAAGAGTGTGTCCAACACTGAAAGTGTTGCCTTCCAGCTGACTGAGTTGATGAAAAACATCAGATGCCCTGTATACCCGGGAGATTGCAGTTTTTTTTTTGTATGTTCAAGAAGGCATCATCTGGGAAATCTGAGGTTTGTAGGTTTGCCTATCCAATATACAGTGGGATATTGGTCATTTTGCACTTCCTACGGCTTCCACTAGATGTCAACAGTCTTTAGAACCTTGTTTGATGCTTCTACTGTGAGAATGAGGGAAGGAGAGCTCTTTGAGTCAGGTGTCTGGCACGAGCTGAACATGCACGCTCACGTGAGAGCGACCTGCTTTCCATTGCATTTCTGAAGACAAAGGAATTCTCCGGTTGAAACATTATTGAAGATTTATGTTAAAAACATCCTAAAGATTGATTCTATACATCGGTTGACATGTTTCTACGAACTGTAATGGAATTGTTTGACTTTTCGTCTGACCTGCGCGTCATGAATGTGGATTACTGGACTGAACGCGCGAACAAAATGAAGGTATTTGGACATAAATGAGGTACTATATCGAACAAAACAAACATTTATTGTGGAACTGGGATTCCTGGGAGTGCATTCTGATGAAGATCATCAAAGGTAAGTGAATATTTATAATCCTATTTCTGACTTCTGTTGACTCCAAAACATGGCGGATATCTTTATGGCTTATTTGGGCTCTGAGCGCTGTACTTAGATTATAGCATGGTGTGCTTTTTCTGTAAAGTAAAAAAAAAAAAAAAAAAAAAAATCTGACACAGCGGTTGCATTAAGGAGAAGTTTATCTAAAGTTCCATGTTTAATACTTGTATCTTTTATTAATGTTTATTATGAGTATTTCTGTAAATTGATGTGGCTGTCTGCAAAATCACTGGATGTTTTTGAGGCAAAACATTACTGAACATAACGCTCCAATGTAAAACTAAGATTTTTGGATATAAATATGAACTTTATCGAACAAAACATACATGTATTGTGTAACATGAAGTCCTATAAGTGTCATCTGATGATCATCAAAGGTTAGTGATTCATTTTACTTCTATTTATGGTTTTTGTGACTCCTCTCTTTGGCTGGAAAAATGTCTGGGTTTTTCTGTGACTAGGTGCAGACCTAACATAATCGTTTGGTGTGCTTTCGTCGTAAAGTCTTTTTGAAATCGGACACTGTGGTGGGATTAACAACAAGTTTATTTTTAAAATGGTGTAAAATACTTGTATGTCTGAGGAATTTTAATTATGAGATTTCTGTTGTTTTGAATTTGGGGCCCTGCACTTTCACTGGCTGTTGTCATATCGATCCCGTTAACGGAATCTCAGTCATAAGAAGTTAAGACAAAGTTTGTTGTTTTTATAATTTGCAGGCTCTTACTGTTTTCCACCATAAGCGCTAGACTCCTGCTGTTTACACATTCCTCTCCTGACCCCTTATCCTTGAAAACCTCTGACGATGATAAAGAACACGGACCGTTACGTGACTAACAGTACAGTCTGCGAATGATGACATGCTAATTAGCTATGCTCAGCGCGTGAGGTGTGAGCGTTGAAGGGCAGTTTACTTACTTGCCTGCCTGCCTCATCTCCTCTATGTCCTCTATGTCCCCTACCCTGTGCTAGCCAGCCCAGATGGTGCTGCCAAAGTGCCACCCCTACCCTCATGCGGCAGCAATGTAAATATACACTGTGTTGATTCTGTGTCAGGGTTTCGTGTCAGACTACAGAAAGGCTTTAGGAGTAATGGGATTTGATGGGTCACAGATTCAGATGCCCTCCATTGATGGGCTAGCCTGTCAGAACGAGACATTTTAACTATTTCCCCCCCTTGAAAACATTTGTCAGGTAGTTTCCACTTAAGGCTTGAAAAGGCATTCGTTTAGCAGTTTCCCAGGCCCAGTTTTTCAAAAGTTATCTGATCTGATTTCTGCAATCAGATAGGATTAAATGTTAGAATTGGGTTTTTCAAAACTATAAAAACAAGTGGTTCTGATCCTCTGTATAGGGATAAGGATTTGGTAGTCCAATCTGACCTTGAATCAGGTTTGAATGTCGTTTTTGCACTCAAAGATAGTGATTAGGATTGTTTTGATGCCGAAAATCTGGAATTATCTTGATCCCACTGGAAAGGTGGATTCACTTTGGGTCTAGAAAGGTGAAATGCACTACAACCAAGACATTTCAATGTAACTAAAGTAAGGATGTTTAAAAAAACATTCTTATATCTGAAAACCAAAGTTTCATTGTGTTAAATTGACCACAGTTTGGGTTGGCCTAAGTCAGGGGTGTCAAAGTCAAATGGACGGAGGGCCAAATAAAAAATTTAGCTACAAGCCGAGGGCCGGACTGTTCGAATGTTCATTGAAAAATTTTTAAATGACGCATATAGTCTAGTGAACCTAATTGAACCTACTGAAAACCTAACAAATATATTCCAATATGATCAGATAAATAAAGCAATATTTTCTTATGGCTCTGTCAGTAATCTTTAATTTTCAACAGACACAAAAGACAAATTTCCTTTATATAAAAATCCCCATAACATGAACATTAAATGAAAGAAACCGGTATTCAAGGCACCATCAGTAGCCTATATTTTCTATTTTAGCAAAAGTGGGCTAAATTTACTTCAAAGAAAAAAACAATAATAGCAATTTTCTATCATCCACTCAACTGAAATATTTTTAAAATATAATTGGATTGAAATACAATAAAATAAAGTGCAAAAATCTAGCCTTTTGTAGCCTTTGTTCCATGTCCATATTCTTGTTTTTGTCCGCGTGTTTCGTTTCATAATGTCGTCTCAGATTATACTCTTTCAGTACCGCCACACTTTCTCCACACAGAAGACACACAGGTTTTCCAGCTACCTCCGTGAACATATACTCCGACTCCCACCTTGTTTGAAACCCCCGGTTCTCAGTGTCCACCTTCCGTTTTGCCATTTTTGATGGGTATCTGAAAGTTAATTTTACTGTGATGCTGACGACTGCTGTGCCAATAAATATTGAAATGAAGCAGCCTACTGCTCGGTGCGTCACCGTTGCATTGTGGGAAATGTAGTATTGGTGCGTGTAAAAGATCTGCGGGCTGCCGGCTTGCTGCGGTCTGCGGGCCGGTTCTAATAATAAATCAAGATCATCCCAGGGGCCGTAAAAAACCTTCTCGCGGGCCGGATGTGGCCCGCGGGCCTTGACTCTGACATATGTGGCCTAAGTGGTCATTTTGTTATTGAGAAGTGTCAAATAAATGCATCTACTTACTTTATAAGTGATATTCAGGCTCTTCTTTTTAATCAAGATCCCTTTTATTATTAATGTGGTTTACTCATCTGTTTCCTTATGACAGTTTAGAGCACAGGTGTCAAACTCATTCCACGGGGGGCCGAGTGTCTGCAGGTTTTCGCTCCTCCCTTGTACTTGATTGATGAATTAACATCACTAATTAGTTAGGAACTCCCCACACCTGGTTGTCTAGGGCTTTATTGAAAGGAAAAACCAAAAACCTGCAGACACTAGGCCCTCCGTGGAATGAGTTTGACACCCCTGGTTTAGAGGTAGGACCACAACCTGTCTAGTAGATGGCAAGGTATAGGCCTGTTCAAAGCACTGAAAATCCTGATTCTGTGGTATCCGGATCAGAAAGATCCTATCCGATTTATTGTCTCAAACTATTTCAAAAACAGCCAGATCAATCTGATCCTGGATAGCAAGAAAATAGGATTACAGAATCCGGATCGTTCTGATCCAGATTAAGCGTTTTGAAAAACTGGGCCATGGGACTAGGCTAGCCTGTCTGAGCCTGCATTAGTCAATGTTGAGACAATCAAACTGTGTTGCCATGGCAGCTAATTGTAATAGCTTACTTGAAAAAATAAAATTGGATTAGGAAATAAACTATCAGAAAAAATGACCATCTTTTTCTGTTATACTGTTACTAGTTAAAAATAACTTTAAAAATATTACCCCTTTTTTCGTGGTATTCAATTGGTAGTTAGTCTTGTCTCATTGCTACAACTCCCGTACGGACTCAGGAGAGGTGTGCGTCCACCGTACACCTGGCGACCGTGTCAGCGTGCACGATGGGACAAGGACATCCCTGCCGGCCAAACCCTCCCCTAACCCGGACAACGCTGGGCCAATTGTGCGCCGCCCCATGGGTCTCCCGGTCGCAGGCCGGCTGCGACAGAGCCTGGACTCGAACCCAGAATCTCTAGTGGCACAGCCTTAGGCCACTGCGCCACTTGGGAGGCCCCATACTAAGCCTAGTTAACGTCTTGTTGAAGTTAACCTTTTTCAGTCAAGTTTTCCTCAGTGACAATGTCATATGATCACTATGAGAATGGTCTGTGTGTGGTTTCTCTCTGAAAGGAGTCACGTGATTCATATTATGAGGAATTTGCTCATCTACGAGGCCTAGATATGTTCTAGTCTTTTGAAATGGCACTTGTGCAGGCAAGCACTGGCATGTTAAATTAGCTCTGAAAAAGAGAACAAATAATGTGATTCTGTTCCACTTAAGTCTATTCTGAATATGCGTTTGGTGGGGCTTGCAACTCAACAGGTTCAGTGAGTCACTGGTGATTGTTTTTATGGTCCTTATCTTCAATGAGTTTGAAGTTTCAGGTGACTGGTACATTCCAGATCCCGCCTAGAAAGTGTAAACCTTGAGAACAATGAACGAGAACAATGCATCTAATCACCTTCTCCCTCCCTCAGGGTTCCACCTGATCCCCCGGCTGTCCAGCATCGTGCCCGAGTCCTGTCTGCTCATTGTGGTGGGCCTCCTGGTCGGCGGACTCATCAAGCTGGTGGGCGAGGAGGTACCCCCCGTGCTGGACTCCAAGCTCTTCTTCCTGTGCCTCCTCCCCCCGATCATCCTGGATGCGGGCTACTTCCTGCCCATCCGGCCCTTCATGGAGAACATCGGCACCATCCTGATGTTCGCCGTGGTCGGCACCCTGTGGAACGCCTTTTTCGTAGGGGGTCTCCTCTACGCCGTGTGCCAGATCGAGGGCACGTACCTGAGCCAGGTGGAGCTGCTGCCCTGCCTGCTGTTCGGGAGCATCATCTCGGCCGTGGACCCGGTGGCCGTGCTGGCTGTGTTTGAGGAGATCCACATCAACGAGCTGCTGCACATTCTGGTGTTCGGAGAGTCGCTGCTCAATGATGCCGTCACTGTGGTGAGTGGTGGATGGGGTGGTATGCAGTGTTATGCAGAGCAATACAGTACAATGCAATTCTAGACAATCAATTAATGAATTAGTCAGGGTTTCCCCCCAAAATAGATAATGCCATGCAGTACAATATAATATAACCAAACTATATTTTCAGAAGGAGGCCAAATCTATTTTCAATTATTTTCTCTCATGACTTCCTTCTCTTTCCTCTGCTGAAACAGTTGTGAGATGGACCATCTCTCTCTTATGGGTTGGTCATTGAAAATATAAAGTAGAAAAAACATTTGGAGTTTTTTTCTTTTACTGTTTGCGTCCTTGCATGAAGCAGGCATTGCATAGGCCTACTAAAAATACACTAATGTTCTGTAAGTTGCTTTGGTTAAAGTCGTGTGCTAAGTGTGGCGTATATTCTGAATATATTGTGAGGCACAGTGGTTCCTGTTGCTATATTTACTGATTACACTGTCCTCACACACTGGCTGTTTTGAGAGGACCAGTTCACTTAAAATAGCCTTGGAGTCATGAGACTTAAATTAACGGTAGTTCAGCCGAACCATTTTAATATTGTGGGGCAGACGGGCGCAAGTGTGCAGAATTGTTCTGCTATGTTCAGTTTATATGCAATACCAGGACAACATGTTGTAAAAACATTCATCTCGGAAACCCAGAACAAAAACCTCACCTTTTTGCATCATATACTTGATTAAGTTCTGAGGGCAGATGTGTTGGAAAAGTCTGTGCCATATGCCCCCCCCCCCCCCCCCCCCCCCCCCCCCCCCAAAAAAAATATGCAAGCACCTGTGAAATTGTGATTTGTCCAAATGATCAGTGAAGAAAAATCAGGGCCCCCTGAATAAAGTTCCTTGTTAGTTGTCGCATCCCACAGTCTGTTGCTATGATACCATTTATGTTAAGTGCGTCTGTCCACGAGAGATTGAGAACATGTATTTTTTCTGTAGTGACTATACCGACACGTTAGACCATATAATATCACTGGTTTATATGCCACTCAGCAGACACTTTTATCCACAGTATAGGGAGTGTATGCATTTTATTGGGGCCCCAGTGGTATCAAACCCATGACCCTGGCGTGCTAGCACCATGCTTTTACCAACAGAATCCAAACCAGTTGTTTATTTTCGATTATTTTCAAACCCCCCTCCATTCTCTCTAGGTCTTATACCACCTGTTTGAGGAGCACTCGGGCGTGGGCTCTGTTATTCTCTGTACACTTGAGCCATGTCTCGAAGGTCTCTCTCTCTCTCTCTCGCCATCCCTTCCACTCTAGGTCTTATACCACCTGTTTGAGGAGCACTCGGGCGTGGGCTCTGTTATTCTCTGTACACTTGAGCCATGTCTCGAAGGTCTCTCTCTCTCTCTCTCGCCATCCCTTCCACTCTAGGTCTTATACCACCTGTTTGAGGAGTACTCTGGGGCAGGCGAGGTAACGCCAATGGACGTGGTCCTCGGGGTCATCTGCTTCCTGATTGTGTCGCTGGGCGGCATCGCCGTGGGCGCCATCTACGGTATCCTGGCGGCCTTCACCTCCCGGTTCACCTCGCACACCCGCGTCATCGAGCCCCTCTTCGTGTTCGTTTACAGCTACATGGCCTACCTCTCGGCTGAGATGTTCCACCTGTCTGGAATTATGGCGTAAGTAGGGGGTGTGGGGTACACACACGTTCACAGACACACGCTCACAGACAGGCATACGCTCACAGACAGACACACACTCACACATACACACAATCTTTCTAGTGGCCAAGGTTTTTTGAGTTTCTGTCTGTCATGAATCATAGATATTGTTGATAATAAAAAAAGGTTTCCGTGAGATTTATGGTTAGGCTGAGGCTAAGTGGAGGTTTAGTGTTTATAATGCATTGACAGAGTGGCTGTGATACGTGACCTTTCGAACCTGTCCGGCTGGTCCAGCAACACCATTGATTCTGTGTTTAGCTAAAGGAAAAGTATGACCATGTTTAATTCCTGCATTATCTTCTACGTTTCCTTGGGAAAAGATCTCACTCATAAGTGTACACTGAATTAGATTCTTATCTTCTTAGCAATATTCCTGACTAAATGGTCAAATAAATAAAATGTCACCGGGTCTGTCCCGGCCAAGGACGTCCATACGAGTTCTATCAAAACGGCAGTAACTCACTTACATGTCGTGACAGGCCAACGGATGTGAAGCCCAGAGCAGGGATACAACGCTCAATTTACAGCCCCCTCTGGCCCTAACACCTCCTGTGATGCATATCATTCTCACCTCCCTTCCTCTCCTCTCTTCCGCTTTCGTCTCCTGCTTTTTTCTAAAAGGTGGTGAGTTATGGAATATGGATCATAAACATAGGTGCTGCTGATGAATTGAGTTTCCTATCGGTGGGTTTTACAGGTGCAATGGTAGAACGGTAGGAAAGTCTGTTCCCAGGCCTGTTGGCACTCTGTCTGTGCCTTCCATCGTAAATAGGATTTGGATTAGTATGTGGTGCTTTTTGTCCAGTGCTTGTATATGAGATCTCGCCCCGGAGTGAAATTGAGCGGAATGATGGACAGCTGCAGTGTGTTATGTAAGGGAATGAGGTAGCTAGCTGCCCTTAAAGTCACTGAGGAGGGTTGCCTCACGCTAGACACTAGGAATAGAGAAGTGGTTGCAATGCTATACAGGGGAGTGGATGTAGACATCTTTACTCGGGTTCCATATGTCCAATCACAGTGAGTCATTGGTTCACTCGTAGAACAAGCTGAGGAAATGGAGCCCTTGTTTCATAAGCTCTTACACCACAGTTTCCAAAACAAACGGTATCCTTGTTGCAATGGTTCTATTGTACGTGAAATACTTGTTCTCTTAGCATGTAAATACTTTCAAAATATATATACTTTATTGTTTTTTTTAAACCAGTTTAATTGATGTGACTACTTTCTATGCCATGTCAATGAAGTACGAGACTTTAACTTTGTCATTAGCATTAACTTGAATGTAATGTAGCCTATATTTACAATGTAGGTAGTTGGATTCATGTAGTAACATGGGGCCTCATTTATCAAAAGTGTGCGCAGAGTTTTCCCAGAAAGGTTGACGGGAAAGTGTGCGTTTCTCCACGTACAGCTCAGACCATGCTTATGCACAACTTCTCGTGGTTGATTAATTGTATTGCAAGCAAATGTTGTTTTTTTGTTTGGAGGAAATGGAAGTGTTTGATGCACAGGAATTATTATACTGGTAGGCTAGTAGAAATCAGTAAAACGTAGGCCTAATGATAAAGCAGATTCATTTGCTGTTGCTAAGGCGATCACATAGCATCGTGTAGTCTTAACTTATTTATTTTACATTTGTTATATAGGCCTAAGTCATAATCCTATGGCAGGACATGTCTCTCCTTTTCTGACATCTGGTTTATTCCTGCTACACAACAAATAGTATACTACCATTTACCAACTGCTAATTCAATAGCAAGGAATGTTCGAAAGTAAATGGACCGGTAGCCTATTTGACAGTATGTGTAGGCTACAGTGCTGTGCGATAGGAGTACGACGATATAGCCTATATAATCTGAGCCAATACAAAGGCAGGAGATAGAAACACAATCACGTATTGATAGGATATGTCTTGCGATTCTCACGATTCTATATGTATTGCATTTCGGTACGGCAATTGGATGTTCCCAAACATATTGCTCACTATATGTCTGCTGCAGAGAGACAAGTGAGGGCATGAGAACTAGTTTCGAACAGTCAGGGACATAAAAGTTCAAAAAACATGTTGGCTCACTATTTGGTGCAAGTACAACTGACTAGCGCCATCTAACGCTACCTACAGTAGCAAAAATCGATACTTAGAGTCAAATATTGATATAATATCGTCCAAAAATTATTTTGCGACGTCTAACTGTAACACAATCACTATATTGCATCAATATCAAATCCAATCAAAATGTATTGGTCACGTAGACACTTTAGCACGTCTTATAGCAGGTGTAGCAAAATGCGTATGTTACTATATAGAGTTTGCTTTCTGATATCCTCAGCCCTATAAATAACTGCCATATTTCCTTGCTCAGGGAACCTCGGGTAGCTTACGCCAGGTGCAGCCAGTAAATGAATAGTTTGAAATACAATGAAATACTAAAACGTACTTATGTGTCTGGAGTTTTCATTCTAAGATGCTACAATTCAGAATAGAGATTAAATGACTGGAAGTTGTTTAGACAAGAAAAGGTTTCTTTCTCAGAGAACTCATTTATAATCATCCTCTCTGTCTCTCTGTCTCTCTCTCCCCTCCCCAGGCTGATTGCGTGCGGCGCTGTGATGCGACCCTACGTGGAGGCCAACATATCCCACAAGTCCCACACCACCGTCAAGTACTTCCTGAAGATGTGGAGCAGCGTGAGCGAGACCCTCATCTTCATCTTCCTGGGCGTGGCCACGGTGGCCGGGCCGCACTCCTGGAACTGGACCTTTGTCTCCGTCACCGTCATCCTCTGTCTGGTGTCACGTGTCATTGGTGAGTCGGACACGGATACCTTCTCCACGGTACTGTAAAAGTCTCTACATCAGATTCCGAAAGATAGTGAGAGAAATGACGTGACAGGCCCAACTTTCTCATAGTTTGTTATAATTTGATCAAGTTGTTTCAGTAGAGGATGCGATACAGATTTTTAACATCCTCAATTTGACAAGGGCTAGTTATTCTTGGAGCCAGACTGAAATACCAGTCACTACATTTCAGTTAGGTAATGAGACAACTATTAGAGGAAGTGCCCTTTGTTTTTTCCGCATGGTCCTCACATCGAGGAACCCCAGATTTCAAAACCCGTCAGATACACGTCCCTAAAAAAAGGAAGCGTAAATATTTCTGCAAGTATTATGTCATTTCTGCAGTTATAGATAGACCCAAAGCAGACCTCCATCTGACTTTACTTGCTAGTTTGAAACCTGGTGACTTGACATTGCACTAACCCCATTGACCATTCTCTATTCTCACCAAACATCCTATAGTTTCTGGTTCTTATAATCTGCTAGTTTCACAATGTGTGTTCCAATGTTTCCAATGTAGTGTGTGGCCTCTACTCCTCTTTCTCAGAAGCTTTTGATCAACTTTCTTAGGTTCAAATGAGGCTGGTATTGGCTGTGTGTAAGGAGGGAGCAAACATGGACTCAGTCAGATAAAAGGCCTTGAAGGTTGACTCGCTTCTGCTCTCCCTCTCTCTCCCCCTCCCTCTCTCTTCCTCTCTCTCTCCCCCAGGCGTGGTGGGCCTTACCTTCATCATCAACAAGTTCCGCATCGTCAAGCTGACCACCAAGGACCAGTTCATTGTGGCCTACGGTGGCCTGCGAGGGGCCATCGCCTTCTCCCTGGGCTACCTGCTAGACAAGGACCTCTTCCCCACGAAGACCATGTTCCTCACTGCCATCATCACCGAAATCTTCTTCACCGTGTTTGTACAGGTGGGTACTGGGCCAGTCCTTTAACCTGGTCCCAGATCTGATTTGTGCTGTCTAAGCACCTCGTCACGCCAATGACCACAGTTGTCACGCCAATAACCACAGTTGTCACGCCAGTGACCACAGTTGTCACGACCACAGTTGTCATGCCAGCCATGGTTGCCACGCCAATGACCATAGGAGTTGGCAAGACGGCACAAAAAGAGCTGGTACCTGGCTAGCAACCCTCTAATTCTGCTTATGTCTTCAGATTTATAATGAAATCGAAGGCACTCTTTAAATTATGGCAAGTTAAAAAGACTATCAGATAAAATGTGTCACTGAGTGAACACTAAATATAGGAAGTAGGGCTGGGCGATATGGCCAAAATCTCATATCCTGATATAGGTCATTTCAAATCCCGATAACGATACATATGACGATACATTTCGATGAATAAATAGTTTATATAAAATGACCACATGTAAAGGCCTATTACTTATTACATTTAGAATTATACTCAACAAATAAAAGGTATTTGGGTCGAGTGTTAGCACCAACTCACGAAACCCCCGTTTCTCGACCGTGTAAATTGGGGCCATTGTCTTTGCAGATGTAAGTAACGGCAGCTGTTATCTCCTTCCATCGTCGTGATTCTTTTCCATATGGTGAGCCGCGGGCAAAAGCCTCTTGCAACGTCTGAGTCGGGGGTTTGTTTGAGCACTTGACTGTACTTTTTTGGGTCTCATCGGTAGATTCTCTCCGTACTGTTTCACATGATTCTTACGTACGTGGTATAAGAGGTTAGTGGTGTTTGAGCCTGTTGTCGGTACCGGCATGTGGCATATTATGCAGAGGACGGTTTTCTGGTCCGTGTCAGACTTTTCATACCCAAACCATGTCCATGCGACCGAAGTAGCCCCTCATTTAGGTACGAGCTCCGTGTCTCCGTGCTCTGCGTCACGTTCACTCTCCTCCATGTTTGTTTGTGTTGCAAATTTCCTTCCACACGCAAAGCGACGTCCAATTGACGAAAAATATTGCCGTGAAGAGTGTGATTTCCGACACAACGAAAAAAACGACAGAGCATAATATTAAACGACAGACATTTTTCTACCGTCGCACGATATATATCGCCCAGCCCTAATAGGAAGTTGACTATATTAGAGTGCTTTTGGGTCAAAATGGGTTGCTTTGCTGCTACATTGTGCAGTTGCTCTCTTGTCCCTAGTATATTTTAAGGCCTAAAGTGTTCAATGATTTTCATGGTTTGTTTGCACCCATTGCTACTGTATGCTAGTGTGACAAAAGGTCACTGCAGCTACTACTTTGAAGCACACACACACGCTCGCGATCCATTTGAAGCTCCGTGCGTCAGATATTCCCCAGTCCTGCTGAGCAAACTCATCTTACAGTGAAGCTGTTGATGCATGCTGAAGTTCTAGGACACTCGTCATCTGGAAGAGTATCCCCAAAGTGGCAGCTACTAAAATAAAGCCTTCTATAAGCCTTTTGTGAAACAAATGTCTTCAGTAAATGTTTCACTCAGTGCTGGCAGTCTGGGATGGATTGGGTGTGTGCGTGCGTGCTGGCAGTCTGGGATGGATTGGGTGTGTGCGTGCGTGCTGGCAGTCTGGGATGGATTGGGTGTGTGCGTGCGTGCTGGCAGTCTGGGATGGATTGGGTGTGTGCGTGCGTGCTGGCAGTCTGGGATGGATTGGGTGTGTGCGTGCTGGCAGTCTGGGATGGATTGGGTGTGTGTGTGCGTGCTGGCAGTCTGGGATGGATTGGGTGTGTGTGTGCGTGCTGGCAGTCAGGGATGGATTGGGTGTGTGCGTGCGTGCTGGCAGTCTGGGATGGATTGGGTGTGTGCGTGCGTGCTGGCAGTCTGGGATGGATTGGGTGTGTGCGTGCGTGCTGGCAGTCTGGGATGGATTGGGTGTGTGCGTGCGTGCTGGCAGTCTGGGATGGATTGGGTGTGTGCGTGCGTGCTGGCAGTCTGGGATGGATTGGGTGCGTGCGTGCTGGCAGTCTGGGATGGATTGGGTGCGTGCGTGCTGGCAGGGGTATTTTTTAAGGGCCAGAGTCTGTTGTCATCCACTTAGGGTATAATAGTTAACCAGATAGACTTAATCTCCTTATGAGAGAGAATGATACGCTAAAGCCAACACACACACACACACACAGTGGAATAGGATCAAAGAGATTGATAGAACCAGTATGCCAAATGGTATATTAACCAGCACTGATAAATCCTTTTCCCAGCACGCCTCAGTCGTAGATGGAACGGCCTTGTGCACAATCCACCAACCCCCTGCGCATAACTTCATTTACATGCAAATGTTGCTTGACTGTCTAAATACACAAAATGGATGCAGAATACAGTAGCTCTGGAAATAAATGACATGAAAGTCTCCCCTCAGCCAGTGCTTCTCTGTGCAGTGACTTTGAAAGGAACAGAGTAAACACCATGCACACGAGTGGAAGGTGTTGAAATGGACATTACAGGCTTCTGTTGGGTCGCTGGTGTCTCGTAGATTTTAAAGATGGACATTTATCATTTGTTCGTCAGGATCACAAATGTTACCGTAGTAACCTCTCCCTTCTCTCTCTCTCTCTCCCTCTCTCTTCTCCTCCTCACCCTCTCAGGGCATGACTATCAAACCCCTGGTGGACCTGTTGGCCGTGAAGAAGAAGCAGGAGGCCAAGCGCTCCATCAATGAGGAGATCCACACCCAGGTGACCTTTAACCCCCGTCAACAGCCTCCCATCCTGGCCTGTCCTTCTCTAACCGCTCCTCTGTAGCCGGACCACCCATCAGACAAGTTCATTTCCTCCTGGGATATACGAGCTCTGGGCCCGTATTCATAAAGCGTCTCTTAGTAAGAGTGCTGATATTTTAGGATCTACATGGCTAAACTGATCCTAGATCTGCACTGCTACTCTGAGACACTTTATAAATACAGGCCCACAGGCCCTGGTCAGGTTATGACATTTTCAGTACAAGAGCAAGAAACTCACTGAAGCTACACTGCAAGGCTGGTCTTGTTCACCTTAATTGTCTAACCAGCTTGTCCTGTAAAATGGGCTATTGCATTAATGGCTGTGGTTAAATGAACGATTTGGTTATTTCAATCCGAGGGATGTCCATTTAACTTTGAAATGAAGTATCTGTCCAGACTACAGTACTGTCATTATATGTTGCGTGCCAAATATTGCTCTGCACTTCCCCCCCCTATCTGCCATTAATGGAATGAACTTCTTCTAATGTATTTTGCCTTGCTGGGTGGTTTTAATAATGGAACACAGCATTCCCCTGTTTCCTCTTAACTCAGACTAATTAAACTTCCTGCATTGCTCCATGGCTCCCAATGGACCATCCTCTCATTCTCCACTGTCTCCACTGACTCATCCACCATGGTTGCCAGATTGGCAAGTGAAATCCCCCTGCGTAGGCCTGGCTTCCTCTGATGCTACTGATCATTCGCTCTCTGCCCTCGAGTGGCCACTGAGCAGCACGGCACACCGTCACTCGGTAGCTCCTGTTGCTAATAATAGCCACAGAATAACGGCACGGCACGTACTTTACACATAAACACACACACACACACACACACACACACACACACACACACACACACACACACACACAGTGTGTCTCTACGGGGCTCTGTTGGTTCTCTGGTGCACAGAGGAGCGATGAGTCACCGGCGCTCTAGGCTAGATGCCCCGGTTACCAGCTTATAGCTTCTTCTCCAGTGTAAATGGCAGTGATGAAAATGAACAGAGCGGTTCTAGGACTCCTGGAGTACACCGGAAGTGGATGAGGGTGTCTTAAGAGCCAGGTGGAGTCCCTCAGGGTTTTAATGTCAGAACCATTGTGTTTGTGGTCTCACAAATTGGTCAGTAGGTTGTTTGTTGAATGGATATTTGTGGTTGCAGTTGTTTTGCTCTAGAAAGTCTATCTCTTGCCTAGTTGGCACCTGGGGCTGACCCTGACGTACTGTGTGTCACCTCGCCTGAGGCTTTCATTCATCTATTGTGAGAAATTGTGAAGTTTTCTTCTACCAGAGGTAGAACTGATGCAGAAACGACTGTCGGGAAAGTCCCTTCGCATGCATATTGCTATGCATGTCGATTTCGATGCGAATTGAAGTAAATTCAGTGGCACGGCCAAACTGCGTGTTCCCATAGCAACTCTGCATGTCAAACTGTCCCTGTGCAGAACTGTCACAGCAGTGGCCATAATCAAAATACAGGAACAAAAATGACCACCGACTGAACGTCTCTGCTTCAATCTGTGAATGTGATGGACATCATCTAGGCCTAATGCGCTCTCTATTGGCCAGATTGTGGCTAATTCCTGTTGCAAGTGGGAGAATCTCCGTGGGGAAAAGGCTACTTAAGGGATAATCCAAAATGACAAAATGGTGGCCTGTGTGATGTGGAAAATATACTTTTCTGGACTATTTACCTGTAATAGAAACACAAAAAGTAGTAACAGATTAGGCTTGGTTACACTTTTCACTTCCCATTTTCAAAGCTTTTCAACTGTCTGTTAAGCTTGTTGGTTAGCGTAGAAACAAGATTTGGACGTAAACGTTGTTTTCTCCCCCCTAGTTCCTGGACCATCTGCTGACTGGCATTGAGGACATCTGTGGACACTACGGCCATCACCACTGGAAAGACAAGTACGTAGCAAAGGATGGACTTAAAGGGTCACGGTGACAAGCGCTGTATATATTTTTTTCACTGTATTAAAAACATTTGATGACCTCTTATTCTTAGGTTGAAGATCCTTAACGTGACAACTTTCTATTACACAGTTCAGTCATCTCAGTTTGTAGTCTATTTCCCTTCTGTTTGACTTGAACAAAGATCCCAAGGCTATCTCCGTAACGTGGCGGTGAAGCTGCGATCCACCAGGCCTGGTAGCAGCTAGCACCTTAAGTGGATTATCTTTCAGAACAGATGGTTGTCCTTCAATGAAACCGTCCTGAACCCAATAATGTGATGGGGATTATAAAGCATCGCCATACCTAACCGAGTGAACCTCAGTCGTTTTGTGCGTTTTCCTTCCCTGTGCAGTATTTACCCACAACAGTATTACGTTTGAACAGCCTTGGGCATTTTATGTGGCAGTTACTCTCTCAAGAGAACCACGTGTAAGATTTGTTCAGACATCTCTGTAAGCCGATTTTTTTTATCACCCGACAGTTGTCATATTTCACCTTCAGATCCAGTTTCCAAACAGACTTTAGAGCTTTGAGATAACACAATGTCTAACTGGATCGATCTCTGGTGTAGAGTCCCTCCTCGGTTTAGAGCATTATGATGAAAACACTGGGCTCATCCTACAATGGTCTGTTTTCACACTGTGTGTTCCTGCCAGTGACAACACTGTCTCCAATGTTGTGTGTGTGTGTGTGTGTGTGTGTGTGTGTGCTCTACTCATATTCAAGAGCTTTTCATCAATTCACCTTTGTAAGGTTTTAATGAGGCTGGTAATGGCTGTGTAATATAGAGGGGCAAGACATGGAGGCAATGGGATAAAAGTGCTCCAAGGTTGACTTGTTTTCTTGTCTCTCTCGATCTCTCCCTCTCTCCCCGCAGGCTAAACCGCTTCAACAAGAAGTACATAAAGAAGTGCCTGATAGCGGGCGAGCGCTACAAGGAGCCGCAGCTCATCGCCTTCTACCACAAGATGGAGTTCAAGCAGGCTATCGAGCTGGTGGAGAGCGGCGGGGGCGTCAAGCTGCCCTCCGCCATGCCCTCGCAGGTCTCCATGCAGTGAGTGCTCCACCCTCTCTCCCTCTCCAGCTCCTTTTAGCTCACCAGCTCCACACTTGATAGCCATTTCCACATTGTTGCGTTAGCCTACATCCGCGCAAGCCTGTGTGTGTGTGTCGAGCGCCAGAGAGGTTTGAAAGTCAAGAGGCTGAACTAGCAATTATTTCCTGTAAATAACTGGTATGGGAGAAAGTGCCTGAAATCTTTCTCGTGGGTGTTACAGGAAGTAATTTCTAAGTGAGTTAGAGCTTGGTAATGGCCAGAAACAAGCATAGTTATCCGTAGAGCCGCAGTCGACATGTCTCTTGATTTTCTCCGTCCTCTCTCCCAGGAACATCCAGCCCAAGAAGCTGCCGCCCGCTGTAGCAGAGCGGGCCCTGCCTCAGTTCACCAAGGGCCGTGAGGAGGAGATCAGGAAGATCCTCAGGAGTAACCTGCAGAAGACCCGCCAGAGGGTGAGCGCTGATATAGGATCAGATTTCCCCTCTGCTAATCTGAGGGGTAACATTAGGAGGGCAACTGCAAAGCTGATCCCAGATCTGTTTTGTTTTTTTGCGATTTGGGGTTTGCTCTCAGCTATGTAGGAATTCAGATGCTCACTCTGTTTGTAAAGAGAGAAGACAATTTTACATAATATAATATATGCCATTTAGCAGACGATTTTTATCCATAGCGTCTCAGTCATGCTTGCATACATTTTACATACATCACATTGCTTTGTTTGCCATTTCCTCATTAGTATTGTCAAACGTTAAATCTCTTAAGATTATAGTACTAAAGTAGTCATAAGCCTGCATCATCATGAATACAAGTGTGCATTGTTGCTGTGTGGTCCTAGCTTAGACCTCCCTGTCCCGTGGTGTGAGTTGAATGAATGTGTTTTGTCTCTCCTTCCTCCCAGCTGCGCTCCTACAACAGATCCACTCTGGTGCCTGAAAAGTGTATTATTATTATTATTATTATTATTGTGTGATCCTAGCTCTATCTTATTCCTGTCCCATAGTGTGTGTTGTGTGTGTCGTCTCTCCCTCCAGCTGCGCTCCTACAACCGACACACTCTCATGGCCGATCCTTTCGAGGATGGATGGAATGACTTCCTCCTGAAGAAGCAGAGGATGATCGAGCTAGAGAAGAAGGTAAGACTAGCAGACTCTCCTAGCCTGGTTAAACCAGATTGAATGCTGCGTTCACCATTGTTGTGCTCACTTAGTCTGGAATTCCACTAATTCAGTTCAATAGAACTATATTTATCCCCTCAAGGGCAAAAGATACATAAATAGACGGATACATGGGATCCTCCCAAAAGTAACCGGTCCAAACAGCCTATTCTCTGAAAGAGGGTGGATTAAGGATGGAAGCCCACGTGGGCCAAACTCTGCTCTTTGGATTTGGTCAAAACATTTATTCTACTGGATGAAACAATGAAATGTAGCAAAATAAGTTTTGGAAGCCATGCTAAGACTCCCCCAGACAGAGAGAACTTCAACAGACAACCAGACACAAAGTTCTCTCATTACTCACAGTTGTAAACTTTTTTTTAAACAATCGCATTAATTTAGCCTAACTATTATGGATTTAGTCAAAGTGTTCCATAAATTGCCCCCCTTCCACTCAATTAATTTGCCTGACACAATCAGTTCCTGATTAATTTATGCAGCTTTGTGGCCCGAAGGCCAACTTGCATTTAATCAGTCTTTAATTATGTAATGAAAATGGAAGCAACATCTTGATTAAATAGAACTGTTTGATTTAAAAGGACACTGTAGACTGAGGACTCTGCAGATCCTAGCAGAATTGTTTATTTGGAAATGAAGTAACATTTTAACTGAATAGAACTTTTTGAAAGGACACTGTAGAGTGGAGGAAAATGCTGATCCCAACAGACCAGTAAACACAATTTACTGACCTGTCAAACTTTAATCGCACTTTTGTATTCAAGATGTGTTTTGGTTGGGCTTTATGATATTGGCCTATCTAGTGTTTGGAAGTATTGCTGTAATGCATTGATTTCTGTATTGCTGACCTCACTAAAAGAATTTCCATTAAAATGGACAATAAAGTATCCTATTGTATCGTAAATAATATGGCTGTATGGCACTATGCTTTAATCTAAAGTGACTGGCAGTCGCCGACAATTCATATACAGTATTCACTACGTGTGTCTGATGCGGGAATCGAACCCACAACCCTTGTATATTGAAAGGGTTGCTTGTGTGTGCCTGTGAACAGATGACAGAGATGAGTAACTACCTCACAGTCCCTGCCGCACCTCCCGACTCCCCCACCATGTGCAGAGCCAGACTGGCCTCAGGTGAGTCCATCCTACACCCACATCACACCCTGACGCTCCCTTTTTTTACACTATCGTGCCAACCCATCCCATTACTGCTCTGGCGCTGATATTTCTTTTCAAATGGTCCTTTCCAGCATGGTTCCAGGAACTATGGTGGTTGTGTAACCAGGCTGGCTTGGCTCGGTAGTGTGAATCAACACTTGCTGTAAGGTTGCTTTTGAAGCAACAGGAAAGATGATGGAAACAGACTTGTTCCATCGCAGACCTTTTGGGCACCTTTGCACTTTATCACTTAAATATATTTTTGGAGTCGAAAGGAATGCATTTGGCCCATACAGGAATGGATGTAGTATACTTAGTTTGGCCAGATTGCTACAGTTTATAACGTTTAAATGGCTGCCAGTGATTCTATCTACAGAATGTAATTACATTACTCTGTTATACAGTAGGCTGCTCCACCTTTTATTGTATTTCTACTGGAAATATGTTTACATGTGTAAGTTGGCATGTAAAGCAGCTTGGTTTTATTTTAGACAGTGATTTCAAAGCTGAGAAGGGAGGGGCCAAAGTCATTCCAGTTATGTAGTACAGTTCTAGTGAGTGTAGAAGGTGATGGGCTGTGGCGGCCAATAGCCTCGGCTACAAACTTACTGTATACACATGTAACTGTTGCTTGCTTCCATTTGTAAATGCAATATGCATGATTCTAGCGTGCATTTTTCATGTGGTTGACATGATCAGGTTACGGAATGATCCAGCACCACAGCTGTGGTGTAATTGTTAGTGTTTGATTGTGTATATATAAAAATAAAAAAAGAGTAATGTGAGTGTTCTTGTGACTTTGAATATGTATTGTATATCTATTTTTGTTCGGGAAACAGTTTAAGTATTTGCTCTAGTCAGGGTTGGCCAATCCTAGTCGTAGAGAGGCACAGTGTGGGAGCTGCTGTTCTAGGCCAGCTCAGCACTAGCACACCTGCTTTTACTAAACAAGCCATGCCATGACACTGTGGAATGTTCAGAAATACAGATATATGGAACAAACATACACCTGACGTGTAGAATAGGAATCAGGTAAGCTCTATTCATGACATTTCTATCTGCGACGTTACACAGCGTTTGCCTACTCAACGTGCCCTTTGGTTGGCCTCCCCTGTTTTGGAGTAATGTACAGTACGCTAACCCTTTCCTTGCCTGCCCCGCGCAGACCCCAACGCCTTCTACAACATCAAGGCCTCTTCAGACGGCGTCCCCACCATCCAGGTGGACCTAGCCTCCCCCCAGTCCCCGGACTCTGTCAACATGCTGAACGAGTTCTCCAAGCGGGGTGCCACGGACCAGGACCTGGGTCAGAGGGAGGGGGCCGACCGGGATGAGGACCAAGGCCTGATGATGAAGCCGTCCTCGGCCGGGAAAGAGGAGAAGGGAGAGGAAGAGGGGGGCAACAAGAACCCAGGGCTGATGAGGTGTCTGAGTGACCCGGGCCCTAGTAATGAGGATGAGGAGGATGAACCATTCCTTCCCTAAAAAAAACAACTAGCTCCTCCCATTGTGAGGAATAGGGAGCGGTGTGGTTGCAGCAGCTCCTCCCCCTGAGCGGGGCACTACAGGGGAAAGGTCCACCTCCTCTCACTCCACCACCACCTCATTTGAGTTTGCTATCCCATTGGTTGAGGAACCAATGAAGCCAAAACTGTTAAGAAAGGACTTAGGACATAACTTGTTTTATGAACCAAAAGAGAAAAGGAGACTATAGCCATCTATAGCCATCTTTTTTCAATAGTTGTCATTGCTCTTTTTTCATTTTTTAAGTGATAGGAAGGCAGTCGCCGCCTTGGGTGATCTTGGGTTTGGTGGGAATTAGCCCGAGAGACGGGGGAACATAATTATGCGTTACCAAAGGTTTGGACTGGTGACAAAGTTCCACATTTGTTTTCATAACCTTTACGATCGTTCTTCTACTTTTAAGAAAAGTCAGACACTTAGAGTAAACCCCTTTTCACTAGGTGCATTTTTATCACACAATTAACCACTTAACTGCTTCTTTTGAATTTCAGGGTTAATATGAGACTGTTGTTTATGTGGTTGTCTTTTGTCATCGTTTGTCATTCAGCTGGTCAGGGTTTTACTTGGTGCTGTACACAGGATGTACTCCACGCTGGATGTAATGTTTTCACTGTGCTAAACTCGATGGACCTCTTTCTTCAAGGTCTCGCCTATGGAGACCCTAAAACTAAGGAATGTGCCAAGCGCAGACTTGGAAATGTTGAGATGCAAACCCTGGCATCGCCGCTTCAAGCATCGCCTCTCTATTTGAATCGAACGTACAACATCGGCAGCGTCGCTGAGACGTGTATGCTGTGCAGTATAAGCTCTATTTACATAAAAGAAGGATTGTGATGCAACACCAAGAGATGTGTTGATCTTGAATGGACTTAACTCCCCTATATAAGCCAATCCCTAAAATCACACCAAATACTGTTATCCTCCTGACACCCAGCCAAAAAAGATTTTGGAATGTCTTCATTTTGTGTTTTGAGTTAAAATAATTTACAAAGACAAATTTGTTTTGCGCTGTAGTGGACATAAAGAAACGGTTGATAGTAAATATTAAAAATTTATATCACAGTAGGTAAACATAGTTGTCACATCCTGATGTCCTCTACAAAGGACATTTATAAATGTGAAAAAAGGATTACACTGCTCTGATAACTCACCAAATTATTTCTAAGTTATTTACTAGAAGAAATTTGATTATCAAACTCACAAAAATGTTATTACACCAATACACACACTTATCTTCTTACCACAACATATGCTAATTGTGTTGGCAGCCATTTTGAAAATCCAGGAAGAGAAAGTTATCTAGGTCACACCCCCACTCATGTGATATCACTGAAAAACCCAGAATGTCCTCTCAGGTACAACGGGACTTAATACAGTGGCATGTCAAAGAGAGTGTACAAAAATGAATTGGTGGGTCTCAGGATGATATGTTCCCTTTAAGAAAATGCTCTAGTATGGGCCATTTCAGAACCATTTTGTGGTGTTTTCTCCATATTCTCTTGCCGGTAGTCGCATCTTACAATTCATCTTACATCTTATGGGTTTGATCTGTTCTTTACTCTCTTGCACCTTATTTACATCAACTGTTTTGACATTTTTAAAAGACCTTGTTGCCAGTTTAACGTTCCCCATTGGTTTTTAGCACTCCCCTTTTGAAAATCTAGTGACATTTTGGGTTTTAGGCATCACTGTAAAGGATATGAGGTGTGAGGGGACTATGGATCTTTATCGTCTAACCACCTCAATGGCCAAGAATATATAATTCATTTAACCTTTTATTTATCCAGGTGAGTCAATTAAAAACTAATTCTTACACTCTGACTACACCGTCTGTGCATGCGTCCACCATCGCGCGTATGTTTGTCGATCCACACCAGACGTGATCATGACACGCGGGTTAAAATATCAAAACCAACTATGTTCATTTGGGGCAAGTCGAAACACACATGGAACATTTAGCCAGCTAGCTCTTGCTAAGTAGTTTGTCCTAGGAGATGGACATTGGGTTGTAATTGTACCTGACATGCATATTGTCCTTTTATTAGCTGGTTCTTTGTATAATTTCTGACCCGGTGTGTTTCTCTACTCCGACGTTTAATCCATCGATTTAAAAAGGGAAACCTAGTTTGTTATCTTTAGTGAATCTCTCCTCGTTTTGTGTCTCAAGCTTTCGTGTGGGTTTGTATCTTCCTGATATCCAATAAGGAGGGGACTTGCAGCGCAACTCTAATAGAACAAAGTTGTATTTTAGCACTTGGCTACGCAGACCCTTCGTCATACGAGTGAGCACCATATGGCCGGTGAGGTTTCCATGTTATTTATCATGATGGCCTGGAGATACAGGCATGAGGACATGGGCAAAACTAGCTATTCAATGCAGTATATTGGTGTAAAATGTGCATAGCGATTATATTGATTATAACCATTTTAATTGAACGATGCCCTTTAAAGCAAATGCCATGCTGTAATGTCGACGCAAACGAAGAGGTCATCGCTCCTCTGCTAACATTGAGGTCTATAACCATCACGGGCAGTGCGCTAGCTAGTTGTAAGCAAATTCACATCCGAATGCAAGAGCCAACACCTATTCTGCTCGCACAACAGTGTAAAGCTAATCTAGGGTTTGTGTAAGACAATGAAAACCTTGACATGTACAGTATATGCTTGTATTATGTATACAGTACATTGCTTCTCTTTTCTACACAAAGCCATACGATCAATAGGAACAATTGAGTAATTGATTTGATTTTGATTTCAAAAGACCGTTAGCTATATGGTCAATGTGATTACTGTTGCCCCTCAACCCACCTACTGTATAACCATCTTAGATTTGTAGCATGAGTGACAACTTTAGCTGGAGTCTGTCTCAACTAGAGAAGCCTAAGATGTCCAAGACCGTGGCCTAGTTTGCTGATTGTCACCTTCCTCTCCGACCTCCGTGTGCTGTCACTTTACGCCCAGAAAGAGAGAGAGTCTCGTTACAGCTGAGGAGAGAAGGGAGGAGAGAGAGGGGTCTCGTTACAGCTTAGGGGAGGAGAGGGAGAGGGAGGGAGAGCGGGAGGTGAGGAAGAGGTGCACGGTGGTTACTGAGGTTACAGTAGAGAGGGGAACATGAGGACGGTGTGACGACGTAATGGCGTGCTTCTAAGAAACCGTGGCCACTCGCGCACATAAAGTACTACATCGTGTGTGTGTGTGGGTGGTGTTCTCCTTTCATGTCCCCATTCCCTCACATGGGCATTGCAGTGGCGGGTACTTGTAGGTTGAGTCCAGGAAAGTAAAATATATCAAGCGTTTCACTTTCTTCACTGAAACCAAATTGAATGATGTGTTGAAATGTCAGAGCTTGTTGTAAAGGACAGGCTGCTTCGGCTGTGAGAGTAGACGAGGACAAGGTCTTATTGATCAGAGAGGGGTTTAAAATGAAGCTTTACGGAATGATTGACATTTGATACTTCCCTGGCAGATTTTTCTCTCCATTGTATTGTTATTTAAACGACACCAGAAATCTAGTATAGTATGAACATGACATTTACAAGGTTTTCGAAACAGGTTATGTAAGGGCAGCCATAGAAAGTCAACTTTAGCTTGGAAACTAGCCCTGGAAACTGTTTCTAAAAATTTGCCTTAGTGCTAGTGGAAGAGCAGTTTACTTCGAAGCTTTCCCATCGCACTTTTATTTGGCCACCACTTAAAGACCGTCAATGGTTTCCTGCTGGAAAGGAGGAACTACTGTTATCGTTAGTGTTCAGAAGACCGATCTTTAAATTTATACTGAACAAAAATATAAATGCCACTTGCAACAATTTCAAAGATTTTACAGAGTTACAGTTCACGTGAGGAAATCAGTCAATTGAAATCAATTCATTAGGCCCTAATCTATGGATTTCAAATGACTGGGAATACAGATATGCATCTGTTGGTCACAGATAACTTTAAAAAAAATTAAAAAAATGGTCCTCACGATGGGCCTCAGGAATTTGTCACCGTATTTTTGAGCATTCAAATTGCCATTGATAAAATGCAATTGTGTTCGTTGTCCGTAGCTTATGCCTGCCCATATCATAACCCCACCAACACCATGGGACACTGTTCACAACATTGACGTCAGCAAACCACTCGCCCACACAACACCCTACATATGATGTGTGGTTGTGAGGCTGGTTGGACGTACTGTGAGAAATTCTCTAAAACGACATTGGAGGTGGGTTATGGTAGAGAAATGAACATTCAATTCACTGGCAAAAGCTCTGGTGGACATTCCTGCAAGTCAGCATGACAATTGCACACTCCCTCAACTTGAGACATCTGTGGCATTGTGCAGTTTTGTCACACAACACATTTTAGAGTGGCCTTTTATTGTCCCCAGCACAAGGTGCACTTGTGTAATGATCATGCTGTTTAATCACCTTCTTGATATGCCACACCTGTCAGGTGGATGGATTATCTTGGCAAAGGAGAAGTGCTCACTAACAGGGATGTAAACTAATTTGTGCACAAAATCTTTGGCAAAATAACATGTTTTGTGCGTATATAACATTTCTGGGATCTTTTATTTCAGCTCATAAGACGTTAAACCAACACTTTACATGTGTTTATATTTTTGTTCAGTGTAGTTGCCCGGTACATGTAGGCTATCTTAAAATCAAATTCAGGGTGTTTCTCACCAACCATATTGTGCACCAATGGTTTAAACACAGATTTTTCCATCCAAATCGTTTTTGTATCGAAGCAAGCCCTGGTTGGTGTCTGAAAATCATGCAGTGTGTTTGTAACACTCTCGGCATCGTTGTGTTTTCGTTCCTTGCAGACAACTAAATCTCAAGCCATACAACCTGTCTAGGGACTTTAATATTAATTTGTGTATGACAATGCTATGTCTGTCACGTTGCAGCAGCCTTTTGTTCAATACTTCCTGTAGGGAAGGAAGGTGAAGTGGCTTCAATGTCTTGCTTCACTCATTTCCTTAATTGTTCAAATGCAAATGGTTTTTGTTTCCTTTCTCAGCTCCACGCTGAATAATTTTTCGCATTTAATGGATTGTTGAAGCTATGTCTGTATAAATTCTCTGGCCTCGTTTGGAAGTGGGTTCATGGAATCGCAAGGAGGAGGGTATTTGTTACCCAGGACTAAGTTTGGCCATGCTTGTGGTTCTGTCTGCGTTATGCGTGCTTTACATGTGTTTATTTGCATTTGTATAATTGCTGCTACATGTGATTTTACCATTCGGTTCACATGCTTTATTTGGGTTCCTTTGCATTGTATTTCTTCATGTGTTCTACGATGTGTTAATGTGCTTCATTTGGGTTCATATGCTTTATATTGCTTCGAGTACTTTATATTCGGTTCACATGCTTTATTTGGTTTCATACACTTTTTACATTGGCTCCATGTGCTTTATATTGCTTCATGTGCTTGACATGGGTCTATGTGCTTTTTAAAGTCACTCCATCTTATGGTTGGCTGCCTTACTGGAACCGAACCAGACTGACATTTAGAGACCAAACGCTTCTTTCATCCAAACGAGTGTCGTTACAAAATGATTGTTCTCCTTACATTGATAGGTTGGAGCACTAGATCATGGGTATAAAATCAACCTTGATAGGACTATGATGGTTGACAATCTGTCAGAGGGTCATGTTTATTATGGCCTGACCCGTTACTGGCCGTAGTGTAAAAGAGCTTTCTTGTTTTCTTTTCTCCTGCTGAGAGTCGACAGGTGGTTGGATTTGAATAATTATTCCACAGTCATCATTTGCATATGTCCAAAGGGATTTGATTGTCAAAAAAAAAAAAAAAATTCTCAGAGTGATCTCACTCCTGAAGTGGACATGTGGATATAACATCTTGATTAAACATACTGCAGCCTGGTACATTTATAAGTGATGAACAATGTATGTAGACTTCCTTTCCTTACCTCTGAGTCTGTAACAATTTGCCACACCATATTGATAAAAGCACTTTAACCGATACCTTTAACTCAAAACACTCACGTTAAAGCAAGAGCAATAAGTACGGGTATTTTGGTCACACAGGCTTTGCATGGCTAGTGTAACACAGGGGATGTATGTGTGGTATACTAGTTTACGGTAAGGTCAGGTGCGAATTTGGATCCGTCTATGCCACATGCAAGACAGAGAAGCAGGGAAGCAGTCTAAGTTTGACTTAAATCCGACTAGGATGAATGCTTTTCTTCATGAATTCCCTTGCTCTGCTACAGATGCGTCCACAGCATGGCGATTGTATTGCCCACCAGCCACTCATCTGTTTTTTTTTTTTTTTTTACCTAGATCTCTTTTTTTCTGTGTTAATGTCGGCTAATTGATCTCCAGTGATTTGCAATGTGTACTTCGCAATAATACAAATATTTTATTTTCTATACAAGTGAATTCAAATCTATAAGTCAATATGTTATATAAATATATAATGTTACTGTAAAACATCAAACTGTATGAAAAATGACACTAGTGACAACTGTGCACTGTATTGTTGGTTAGCCTAGCTTAAGCATTCCAAACCTTGGATTACGAAAACAAACTAATGCAGTAATGTTGAAATGAAACAATATACCAAATTAAAGTTGTAATTTATCAAAATAAATGTTTCTCTGATACAATGTTTCTTTCTGCAACACAATTACTACTGATTCTCCAGTAAAAGTAGGCCTAATTTGCTTCAAAGGTCAGCTATAAAGAAAAAGGCTGGGCTTCAATGCAAGAGGTGTTAAAGCGTGCAGCAATATACAGCCAACAATGACTTTTTAAAGTCCTTTCCATAACATTTGCGGAGATCACATTTATGGTAAACGCGGCCCATTTCCTCTCAAGCGTAAATTGCGGACTAAAGTTGTTGTAGTGTGCAGCGCCATGACGCGCCTTGCATTGAGTCCCGGCCAACGTACTCTACAACTACAGTACCAGTCAAAAGTTTGGACACACCTACTCATTCAATGTTTTTTCCTTATTTTTAAATAATAGGGAGAGTAGCAACAGTGCTGAACTTTCTCCATTTGTAGACAATTTGTCTTACCATGGACTGATGAACATCAAGGCTTTTAGAGATACTTTTGTAACCCTTTCCAGCTTTATGGAAGTCAACAATTCTTAATCTTAGGTCTTCTGATATCTCTTTTGTTTGAGGCATGGTTCACATTACGCAATGCTTCTTGTGAATTGCAAACTCAAATTTTGTGAGTTTTTTTATAAGGCAAGGCAGCTCTAACCAACATCTCCAATCTCGTCTCATTGATTGTACTCCAGATTAGCTGACTCCAATTAGCTTTTGGAAAAGTCATTAGCCTAGGGGTTCACATACTTTTTCCAACCTACACTGTGAATGTTTAAATGATGTATTCAATATAGACAAGAAAAATACAAATTGTGTGTTATTAGTTTAAGCACACTGTTTGTCTATTGTTGTGACAGACGAAGAGATAAAATTTTATGACCAATTTATGCAGAAATCCAGGTAATTCCAAAGGGTTCACATACTTTTTCTTCCCACTTCACTTCTGTATACTTTCCCAGTACATTATTAACATGTCATTCTTAATCTTTGCAGAAGGGGGAGTGATGTACCATCATATTACAGCAAACCTGTACAATAACTTTAGACAAAGTAAACACAGCACTTTGATGCATTTTCTCTCAAGGGTTTTGACAATTTTGTGAGTCATTTCTTACTTTTGGAACACAATACAGCACTGTGGATGCTTGGCCTACTCTAATTGGATGTGCTCCATTTGTTTTTGACCCTCCTAGAATGAATTGGCTGCCTCTGACAAGATTTAAATTAGCCTACATTCTCTGGCGTTGCAGCGAATTCGCAGTCATCGAGACTGCTAAATATGCAATACTAGCAACACATTTGACACTGTCGATTTATCCTGTCTATTTAGTCCTATTTAGTCCTCTTTTGCTTGCCAAACGCCTTGCGGGAGGACCCACAATACTCTCCCGAATATGGTGGGACAAGATAAATGTGCTCTATTACCATGAATACACCCTGTTTATTTTCTCTTGATCACATTTTAATGTTGGATTAGCTGGAATAATACATGTGACTGTTTGTCATATTTGATTATTTTTACATTCAGAAGAGCCAGGGAAAATAGTTTTAAAGGCAGGGTTTATCTGTCCAGCCTGAGAGACATAGGCAGGAACAGCCAGAAGATGGTGCTGTGCAACCAAAAATGGACTTGGGTCTTGCTGATGGGTGAGCACTATCCAAGTATCACAGAGCAGGCGTTTACCATTTTAGATTGTATCCCATTGATATTTTATAACTACCTAGCAAACACGCACATTTAATCACTGCAGTTGATATGGAAAAAGGTTTACAGTGTTCCAATTCCATCGGGGTAATGGTCTGTTTATTGCATTCTATTCTAATTTCTATGGTCCACATACCTGCTGTAAAGTATGGCTAATTGTTGTTTTAGCCATTAAAAAGCCATTGCTTGAATGTTCCTATCAAGAGTGTTTTGGAATTGAATTGAGCGAACCAAACAGCCTCTAGAGGTCTACTAAAGGAGTGTGGGTGGAAAATGTCTCTTCTCCACTATGAGAGGATTATTTCCGCAGTTATCTTATTCCAACGCATGAGGACTAAACATTAGAGAAGGCTGAGAGAAACCTGTGGGGGGCTGTTAGCCCCTGGTCGATAACCATCACTCAGACAAAATGATCGCCTTGGTCAGTTGTGCATCCGAAATGAAGACCAGAAGCAAAGGAACAGGGCACTAAACTGACGCCCTGCAACAAAGCAGTTGGCCATCTAATTTGCCTGAATATTCTGAAATAATAACTTCTTTGTTTTCAGAATCATAAGCTGAAATGGGTATGGTCTAATTTATTCATCAACTAAAAACAAATATCTATGTTTAGCTTTTTAAATTAACCAGAAAATCAACTGTTATTCCTGGTTGTTTATCAAAGTTAGCTGACTAACTAATTGATCCTGCTTTAATGCCCCTCTGGTTCCAACAATAACCGTAATTAAATTGGACTGGGGTAGACACCAATGTCAATGATGGTTTATTGATTTGCTGTGGATTACATTTACAAACATGCAATTGTCACACACAAGCCACACATCTAAACAATGGGATTCAGAATCCCCCAACTGCCCCTGCTAAATAGATTTCTTGCCAGAAGGGTCACCATCCCTTTGGAAAACTCAATGTTCTTAATTGAAATAGAAATGGATTCCATTGAAACAGAAGAGTTGGATAATCTGCTAATGGGAAAATGGACTGAGACTCATGTTAGTCGGTCGTTGTTCTGGGCTAGTTTTTCATATCCGTCTCGAAGGACCATGACAAAGAGAGGGGGCAACAGACACATGCTTTACCAGGTCTGGTCCTTAAGAAGTTAGTGATGATCATTAGAAACCATGAGAGTTCAAGGATCACAGGAGTAATACCCCTTCAGTCATCACCAACGCACAGACGGCACCATACGTGTACAGCCACAACAGCCCTAGCACGTCACCCCCGAGGCAACCTTTGGGTGGAAATAGATGGGGGGGGATGCTCACTGAGGTAAATAACATCTAAATAAACAGGATGGGGGTAAATAAGATCTAAATAAAACAGGATGGGGGTAAATAAGATCTAAATAAAACAGGATGGGGTAAATAAGATCTAAATAAAACAGGATGGGGTAAATAAGATCTAAATAAACAGGATGAGGTAAATAAGATCTAAATAAAACAGGATGGGGTAAATAAGATCTAAATAAAACAGGATGGGGTAAATAAGATCTAAATAAAACAGGATGGGGTAAATAAGATCTAAATAAACAGGATGAGGTAAATAAGATCTAAATAAACAGGATGAGGTAAATAAGATCGAAATAAAACAGGATGGGGTAAATAAGATCTAAATAAAACAGGATGGGGTAAATAAGATCTAAATAAAACAGGATGGGGTAAATAAGATATAATTAAACAGGATGCCATTGGATGTTCTTTGTATCTAATTGGCTGTTCGTGGGGAAAAAATTGGTCAATATCATAGTAATTACCAGCGGTTAAAACAAATCAGGGATCGATCATGATGCAACTTGGAAGTTCCATCCCACGAAGTCAGAAGTCAAAGCTGCTAATCTGGCTCTCGAGGATCAAGGCACGACAACTGCCAGGATGAAAAACAAACAACAATTGACAGTGAGTATTTTAGTGACTATTTACAAGTTATAGCAACATATGAGTCTATTGAAATCTCCAGGGAAAAACACAACAGCCTTCCTTTTGATCTTACCAAATACAACATGATGAGCAAAGAAAATCATTCCAGGCATTTTGTTTTCTTCCGTTAATGAGACCTCGCAACCGTCGGATCTTCTGTTGAAAGGCTCTCAGAGACATTAGCTACTCCACATCAAACTAGCTGAAGATAACTCTTCCTGAAGCGTCCAATACAGCAACTATAACATCGACACATCAACCCCTGGGTCACAACAGGCCTCTCCGCTGTAAAGGTTTAAAAGAGCAGAATATTGACCAGCAAGAAATACAACCAGCCCCTAGTGTGTAAACCACTACCCCTGGACCAGATTAAAATAACGGACAGCCATTAACAACTGGCTGCTTGTCCACTTCAGCCTATCAACCAGACATGCCTGCCACACAGACAGGCCTGCCGCTACACAGCTCAGGACAGACGGCAGCTCAACATGCTGGGAGGAACTATCTGGGCCTACCTATCATGATGGAGAACGTTCAACCTATGGCGTTGCCTGCACTTGCTTTTGTGTTTCTGGGATGCAATGTCAATGAGTGTATTTCTTACGGAATTACACAATAGAGATTGTGGCTATAAACCAAGTTCTGTTGTTTTTAACCCTGCATATTTGAGAATGTAGAGGGAGCGGTCAAAAAGAGAGAGGGGTGAATATGATGGGATGTAGCCCAGTCACTCATAGTGACTTTTGTGAACTTTTTGAGTTTTGGAAACATTTTAAACAAACTGTGGATGTTTGACTTAGTCTAATTTGATGTGCCCTATATTTGTTTTTGACACTCAGAATTAAACCCAGATTGTGTTGGCTGCCTTGCTAAAATTTAACTGGCATCCTGGCATAGCGCTGCCAATTCACATTTGGAGTGTGAGATGGGTCATTCCACCGATTCTGTGCTTTTTTGAGAAGTGTAACTTGAAGAAAGAAAAAAAAAGATTTGTATTTCATATTTAACATTCTGTGATAAAGAGCTCATGTTCAACTTCATAATTATTTTTTTCCCATCTCAAGAGGTTAAATAAAAAAGGACTATAGTAAGTGCCGAATAAAATCCACTCAGTATTTTTGTTAAACAGAAAACCCAAACATATGGCAGCAGATCCACAAGGTCTGCCATGAGAGGTGACGGTATAGTTCCCTTAAGGAAAAGCACCTTTAGTAAATCCGCTTTCTCTGTGAGAGCTTCCCATGTCTGGAATACACTGCCATCAGACACACATAACTGCACCACATATCACACTTTCACAAAATGCATGAAGACATGGCTAAAGGTCAATCAGATTTGTGAACATAATCCCTAGCTGTGTATTGCCGCTTTCCATGTTGTCTGTTGTCTGTAGCTTGTGAGGTGTGGAAACACTTTGTTGCTTTTATGAATTTTGTCTTGCTGCTTTTTGTTCTATGTTGCTCTGTCTGTATGCTACGTCTTGCTTGTCCTATGCTATGTCTTGCTTGTCCTATGTTGCTCTGCGTGTGCTCAATGATTGTCTATATTGTAATTGTTTTTAATAACCTGCCCAGGGACTGCGGTTGAAAATTAGCCGGCTGGCTAAAACCGTCACTTTTACTGAAACATTGATTAATGTGCACTGTCCCTGTAAAAATAAAATAAATAAACTCCAAAATAAATAAACTCCAATAACAGGGTTGACGATTCCATCTTAAATCAGCCCAAAATTCCCTTATGACAGAGGGAATCAAAATCAAATCAAATTTCATTGGTCACATATTTAGCAGATGTTATTGCGGTTATTGCGAACTACTTGAGTTTCTAGCTCCAACTGCAGTAATATCTAACAAGTAATACCTAACAATTTCACAACAATACACTCAATACACACACATCTAAGTAAAGGAATGGAATTAAGAATATATAAATATTTGGACAAGCAATGTCAGCGCGGCACAGAGTAAGATAGAATAGAATACAGTATATACATATGAGATGGCTAATGCAAAATATGTAAACATTAAAGTGACTAGTGTTCTATTATTAAAGTAGCCAGTGATTTCAAGTCTATGTATATTGTCACGACTTCCTCCGAAGTCGGTCCCTCTCCTTGTTGGGCGGCATTCGGTGGTCGACGTCACTGGCCTTCTAGCCATTGCCGATCCATTTTTCATTTTACATTTGTTTTGTCTTTGTTTTACGCACCTGGTTTCAATTCCCCAATTACATGTTCATTATTTAACCCTCTGTTTTCCCCATGGTTTTTGTGCGTGTTTGTTTTATGTATTTTGGTCCTTTTGTGTGGGCTTGGTATTACTACATGTATTTGGTAATTTTGAGTAAAGTTACTGTTATTACTCATCTCTGCTGACCTGCGCCTGACTCCTCTGCACCAGCTACACCCAGGCTGTTACATATATAGGGCAGCAACCTCTAATGTGTTAGTGATGGATTTTTAACAGTCTGATGACCTTGAGATAGAAGCTGTTTTTCAGTTTCGGCCCCAGCTTTGATGCACCTGTACTGACCTCGCCTTCTGGATGATAGCGGGGTGAACAGGCAGTGGCTCAGGTGGTTGTTGTCCTTGATGATCTTTTTGGCCTTTTTCTTTTCTTTTCTTTTTTACTTTAGTTTATTTAGTAAATATTTTCTTAATTCTATTTCTTGAACTGCATTGTTGGTTAAGGGCTTGTAAGTAAGCATTTGACGATAAGGTTTACACCTGTTGTATTCTGCGCATGTGACAAATAAAATGTGATTTGATGTGTTGTGTGCAACAGGGAGGGGCAATTGAATGCAAGCCGAAAGTTTAAATTGTTAAGCCATTTCTTGCATGTCTATGGGTGACAGGGTTGACGTGTTCTGCTCGTCCCGCTCAGTTTTCCAACAGGAAATAGCCAAAAAGAGTAGATCCAGCTCACCTGCTTTTACACTATGATCTGACTATTAGATGTTCAATGTTTCTTTAAAAGAATATATATTTTAAAAGGAATAGTTTCACCATATTAAAACGGGAGTTCAGTTCACATAACAGGGTTGACTTTAAAATGAGGGACAGCTGTAAATGAATCACTAATCACAAAGGAATAATAATCTCCAGAAATTACTTTGTGAAAGCAACGAAATAACCAGGGCTCTACAATTATGGTGAAAACTTGGAGACATTTTGGGAATAAGTGGGTTCAAATGTTCCTAGAATTCACAGAGGGTGCATGGAGGGACATTTTTTTAAACTTTAGCAAGTCATTATTCATATTGAAAATCAGATGTATTGAATTATCCTTGTGGTCTATTTTAAACATATAGACCATATAACAGGCTTTTAAAATTAAATATTGGTGCACAATTTCTACTTAAAATATCAAAGGGACGCAAAAGGCACTCATTTCGCGGAATGACCAAAATATGCATAAGGGGCCTAGACCGAAAGCAGCGACACATTTAGGCTCCATCAATCTGTTTATTCATAATGCCGCAGTTAAATCGCTGTGACTCATTTGCCTGTCAAACGGCTTGCCGTGAGGACCCACAATGCTCTCTAATATAGTGGGACAAGATAAATGTGCACTATTTGCATGAATACTTCTGTTTATTTCCTCTTGATCACCTTTTAATGTTGGGAGTAGGTGTCCTTCATGTGGAATAAAACCGTAGGCTGTTGAAGTCATTTTTATTTCCCATCATTTCCAAACATGGCCGAAGGGATGGAGTAAAAATAATTTTGAGGGTTTTATTTGTCATTCCTGGAATACCCCTCTGGCTGCTACTTTGGAACCAGTTCAATTTTATTGTACTTTTGGATATAAAAACAAATAAACTTTTTTGTAGGGCAGTCGGGGGCAGAGCAAGCACATTCTCTGAATAATACACATTGATGTGCAGTGAGGTTGCAAGGTCAGTGAGTCTAGAGGAAGCCAGGCCAACAAAGTGATGTCCAATGAGATAGCATTCATCCAGGCAGGCTCAATGCCATGGCAGCAAGAGACCACATTTCCAAAATACATAGGCAAGAGCAGCCAGAAGATGGTGCTGTGCCCTATCCTAGTACCACAGAGCAGACCTTTTAAAATGATATTCCATTGTATTCCACGGGCTTGTTTGACTGAGAACTGACTGGCTAGCACACAAGGATATATAACCACTGCAGTTAAGTAGTAATAAGGTTCATTCCGTTTGCTTAATGGTCTGTTGGCAATAGCATTAGTGGTTTGCAATTGCATTTGTGCATTTCTAATTTCCATGGTCCATATACCTGCTGTAATGTATGGCTGGCTAATGGTTGTTTAGGTACTAAAAACAGTAAACCATTCTCCTCAAAATAATGTTTTGAAATTCATTTGAGCAAGCTAAACATGCACTGGACTTCAGCTGAGTTCCCAGCTTCTCAGTTATCTAATAGTCCAGCGTGTAGTAACCTGGATGAATAGGCCTGTAGACTAACATCGATTTGCAATTCGTGGTCCACTTAGGAAAATCCTGACTCACAGATCATTTTATATCAGCGTGTTGGGATTTGCACATGGTCAAGAATTATCAACATATACTGTACAGTAGGCCTACAAACCCCCTAACTTAAGACCTGTCCTTGGAAGATCTGAACACATAACGGATAGATGTCTGCGCAGCCACAGTCATGTTATGAATCGCACAATGTTGGAGATATTAAGGACTTTCCGACTCTCTCACAACATCTGCATGAGGAGGTCAGTTTGTCCTACACCGACCGTCTCCTTTAGTTCACCCTCTATAGTTGTCCTGACGTGCAGCCCTTGCTGGCTTCTCTCACACGTTAAGACTGTGCAGTCAGCACTACTATCTCTGTCTGTCCCCTGTGCAACAAGTAAGTCAAAATGGCCTCTTTTCTCCCCACAGGATTGATTGGCGTAGTTGAGCTGCAAACCTCAGACCTGCTCTATATCCATTAGTTCCAGTGTCAGGGTTCATTTTGCCCGGGTGCTTAAAAAAAGAAATAGCAGCGGCTGTGATATTATTAATCCAGACAACGCTGGCACAGGCCAATACGTCTCCACAACAAAACTGTTTGATGTATTAGAATGAACACGACACCGAGATGGACTTTTTCATTTGTGCCTCGCTTTGAACAATGACTAAAACCTTGCATCATTGGTAAAGAAATGATGAATGTTTGAATACGAGAACAAGGCGTACGTCTTCTAGTCAAACAGAAGAACAGCCCGACTCTGGAGGATAGACGTATTGATGGATCATTAAATAAGCCTCAATTACAAAGTGATGTCCGCATGCCAAATCATAGATCTAAATGTAGAGGAACAGGAAAAGGATGGCTAACAAGCAGAAGACTCAATTCTTTCTATATCATAAAGAGGTTTCTTTCCTGATGAAGTTTATATAATTGTTTACCCACTGGGCACAGACGTCAATTCAACGTCTATTCCATGTTGGCTCAACGTCATTTCATTGAAAAGACGTGGACACGACGTTGATTCAACCATTGTGTGCCCAGTGGGTAATGATTATAGAGGACATTATGACTCCCCTCTAAAGTGAGGAATGGATGTCCAGTAGGGATTTTCTACGCACTAGTGATCCAATGTGTTCCTTATTCAGCCAATAACACTGTTTCCCATATGTGTCAAGGCTGTTTTGTGGATCCCCACAATTCACTATGTATGACATGATATGCATGCAGCGAACCCATCCACTCAGAACTGTACTGTTTCAACAACGAGAGAAAGCAAAGCACAAAGAGATGTACTTTCAAGGATACACTGAATGATACATCTGCTTGCAATGAGAGAGCTGGGAGTGTGTTATGTATCTCGTTTATCCTCATGATAAACTAGCCTGTCGCTGACCTACAGATCTCCGTGCCAACTCAACTGCAACTCGTACCATTGAGACACATTGATTAGTAACATTAGACTTGACTCCCAGTGTCATAACATTTTATGACACGGTAATAACCATGTCATATTGTCATAACAGCGGACATAACTTGTCATAACCTGTCATAATATGGTCATAACACTGTCATGACCATTATATTTACACCTGTTGTGACATATTGTGTTAATTTATGGCTGGTTATGACACCTTATGAACGTCTGGCAACCCAAAGGTTGTGTGTTCGAATCTCATCACGGACAACTTTAGCATTTTGGTTCATTAGCAACTTTGCAACTATTTCGCGTGTTAGCTAACCCTTCCCCTAACCCTAACCCTTTAACTTAACTCCTAACCCTAACACTTAGAGCTAGCTATCATTAGCGTTAGCCACCTAGCTAACATGAGCAACAACAAATTGGAATTTCTAACATATCATACGTTATGTTGTACCATATTGTACCACAACCCACTTCGTAACATGTACGAATTGCAATTTGTAAAATATTGTATGAATTGAAATTTGTAACATAGTGTAACGACCCTGGGTTTATAAGCGCGGAAATCGACTCTGCTGCATGAGCATGCTTTTGCGGCACAGTCGATAGCGCGCCGGACCTCGGGCTAGAAGGTCGAGGGTTCGAGACCTGCTCCCTGCTGTTTCATTACAATATCATACAAATTGTAATTTGTAACATATCTTAAGGAATGGATGATGAGATTCACAAATTAATATATACCATACAAAATGTAATATATACCATACAAAATGTAATATATCATACTAAATGGAGTGTCTCGGATTTGCCTATAGAATTATAAGAAATGCTCTGAGACCAGGTTGCAAAGAAATACATGGGGTGATTTAACAGTTCATTCTCCTCTTTTGCTTTCCTCGCTGTAAATTACAAGCAGCTAGTCTGATTGAATTACATCTACAGTGGGATGTGTTGACAGTCAGACTCTGGGGTCAAATAGAGTGTGAGAATTACATAAACAACTGCTCAACACACATTTGCACATTATCCTGAGCCCAATGCCACTTAAGCAGATGTACCCAAGATTCCCCAAACCAAGCATTATTAGGCCCAGAGAGAGAGAGAGAGAGAGAGACTATAATATGTATTTTTGTTCTCCATGCATTATAGGTGTCCTGTAAACTCTCTGATGGTGCTCACCACACCCTCCCCATCTTCCAGTTGGTTTGAGAGTGCTGTGCATAGCTCTTTAGTTAAAGCTACCACCATGTTAATTGGGACCATTTATCTTATGCTGTTGTCCAGAGACAAAATGTCTGCAATTTATCATCTGCCCTCCCCTCTCTTCTTATATGCAGAGGTAGAACTTTCCAAACTTTTGGCATGTGATTAGCATACTGTTTCTATGCAACAGAAGCACAATTCTTCATTACACATCCTATGTTGAATCTGGTCAATGTTACTACCTTTCATATTAGATGTTGTCTTATAATATCTATGGACTTAAACATCATTTTGGCAGTCTATTCATCATAAAGACTATTTTGGCTACTTTGAGTTATTAATGCATGGAGTGGTGACCGGTGCCATGGATGATTATGTCCCTAAATAAAAATAAAATAAAAAACACCTAAATGGCAAAAAATAGGTTAATATCTATAATCGTATTGATATATATGCCCCACCCAAACGGTAGGCTAAAATTAGATTATCCAATACTGCATTTTTGGGAATAGGACCACAGCCCTTTTGGTTCATAATTGACCGCCCAGAGAGCCCGATAAACCCCCTGCTGCTGGTCCTCCCTTCGACTGTGGGTTCGTATGCCTTTACCGTGTCTCCATCAAGAGAGCCCGAACAACCCACTCGGTTTAGCAACAGTATTCGTTTCACTCTAGCCTATATTTTATGTATTCTTTCTCCCGCTCTGCGCTGATGGCGAGCAAGCGGGCGAACACTGTACAAAAAGGGTGCGCACGAGAAGACAAACCCTAGACGGCGGGTGGAAGACACGATGTGTTGATGGGATTGAACTGCAAGCGGCACTATTTCTCTTGGATGGTTGTCTTTTAGTCTCCCTTCTACGGATTTTTGGAAGCTAAAATACATTCGTGCGCGTATGTGACACCGTATTCGTTCACCTTCGCTGTGTGGGTTGTGTGCTGCGTATTCAGATATGATGAGAGACTGAAGAACGTGCCGATTTCTAACGGACGGTGGCGGCATGAATAAATATACGTGTTCATACAGCAGCAGCATCCGCCTACCTTACAGGATACAAAACCAGATGCTTGGGTTTCTTCGGTTATACACATCATTCTGTGACCTGCAACGGGGACCGCTATGAACGAACCTGCCGACAAAGACGCTCTACTCTTGCTTTTACCATCCGGTGATGTATTTTTCAATGATTGGCACGCCTTGGAATAATGAAGATAAGATCAACTTTACTTTGGCTTTGTGATGGGTGCATTTTAAGATCAATAGGCTACGTAAAGTAACGAAACATCTTGTGTCATTTTAGCGTAGATTTCCTCATATTCCGTTATTTTACATTCATCGATTTAGTGCGGATTACGCAAACACAAGTGGCATTTATTATAAACCTGTCTTTTTCTTTGTGAATGTGAGATATTGAAAAAAAAAAATAGAAAACTTAAAATGCCTATGCTATGACTGTCATGACCAATACCTGCTAATGTAAGGCACACATTATTGATCACATTGCCAAACGTGATTGCTAAAATTGAAAGGTAAACTTTACCTATGCAGGTCCAATCGATTGCACGATAAGGAGAGTTGTGGCGATCAGTTTGTCACAGGGGTGTGTTTTTCAGCCCCTCATATCAACTTTTACACATGAAACCAGACACATAGGGAAACTTCCCAGCAGAGATAGTGTGAGAGTGGAGTGTTGTACAACCATTGTAGCCTATAGCCTACTGCTGAATAAGTTAAGGCAATCATAAAGAAAAACAATTTCAATGGTTTTCCGAAAGTTGCCCGGTGTGTCAGCATCGGGCATGGGTCTTCGCCTATCCCAGAAATTCGTCTTTCTACTTTTTCTCTCGGGCTTGGTAACTCTGTGTTTCGGAGCCTTATTCTTCTTACCTGACTCTGTCCGTTTGAAACGTATTTTTCTCTCAAAGACGGAGAGCCAACCAGTAACGGTAGGGTCTGAGAATGATGTAAGGGAGCATCTTAAGAAGGGAGCAAAGGACCCAGAACATCTCCGGGGCATCACCTCGGCCAAAGGGGAGACAAGCACAAAACTCAAAGCCTTGAGCCGCAAGCCCTCTGTCACCAATGAGGCTAAAACGGATAAGAAAGTCGCTGGCGGGGAAGCGTTGGAGGACATGATGCTGTCGAGGTCTAAAACGGAGTCGGCTTCTAAGGATGAGAAAGTGACCTCGTCTTCTAACCAGGGTGCCAACACGGATACTTCTTTCGATTACAACAAGTTTAAAAAATGTCTGCTAAAGCCGCCCTTGGGGATCGAACATGGCAAGCCGAGCGACCCTCAGACCCTTCAGCGTCGAGAGAAAGTCAAGGAGGTAAGATGATAAGCAGTCACAGTGTAATACAGTTATCTACACAACAGCTGGGGGATCCCTGTCCTAAGCTGTCAAATCATTGCAGACCAATTGTCACAATATGAAATGCCACTGCAATGTAATACAAGTAATCAACATGTGCAGTAATTATGCATCAAGCTGCCTATGAGAATTGTTTTTTTAATGTGGCCACTGGCCAGAAGGAGGGTTCACTTCCCAATAATATGGAAAAGATGGTCCGAACATGCTCTCTGTGATCTCTGATGAGGTTTTAGGCTAGACATCTTACAGTCACACAGATTGTTAGTGACTATGCAAAATGGAATGTGTCATTGTTAGTGGATAACAATGGTTATAGATATGAGGCGTTGAGGGTAATGAAGGTGATTTTATGGGCTATCACACACACACACACACACACACACACACACACACACACACACACACACACACACACACACACACACACACACACACACACACACACACACACACACACACACACACACACACACACACACACCAACTACTATTATGTTTGCCTAACCAACTTGTTCTGGGCAGACTGCTACAGGACTACCTCCAGGGGTATGGCAGCAGCCTGCTGTTCAGCTCTGTGAAGTTCAGTAATGACTGAGAGTGAGAGCATATGTCTATACTGTATCACACATCCTCACCGACTCAGGGCAGAGGAGACAGGGGAGAGAGCAGAGGAGACAGGGGAGAGAGCAGAGGAGGCAGGGGAGAGAGCAGAGGAGGCAGGGGAGAGAGCAGAGGAGGCAGGGGAGAGAGCAGAGGAGACAGGGGAGAGAGCAGAGGAGACAGGGGAGAGAGCAGAGGAGACAGGGGAGAGAGCAGAGGAGACAGGGGAGAGAGCAGAGGAGACAGGGGAGAGAGCAGAGGAGACAGGGGAGAGAGCAGAGGAGACAGGGGAGAGAGCAGAGGAGGCAGGGGAGAGAGCAGGGGAGAGAGCAGAGGAGGCAGGGGATAGTGTTGGGACAAACAGGCAGTGTCCAGTATGCATGGATGGCTTTGGGACATTGCATGTGACAGGGATGTGGCATGCTGTCATTTCCACTTACTCTGTTGTCACCCTCTCAATGTCCTCACATGCCTCCCTTCTATCTGGTGGTCATGTTGTTAAGTGATAATCAACAGTCCCACACCATTGTCACTAACATTTTGTCCTAGTATTGAATCAGCGGGAAAGTCCACTCTAGTCTAGTGTGTAACCTTGAAAGAAGCACTGAATGAATCAACCCCCCCCCCAAAAAAAACTGTGTTTTAGAAAAGCATAGAGGTTAACAACTATCTGACTGGCTCTAGTGGCTGGCTATCTACAGTATAGCATAGTGCAGGTATCCCCAATTACATTCAGCCGTGGGCCAATTTTTCCTTGAGCTGGTGGTCGCTGGGCCGGAACATAGTTATAAATAATTTGTACACTGCAAATTGACCACAAGAATCCCAAACAGATATAGTGTTTGACAAAACCTTGATTACGTTGGGATACGATCACATACGCCTCTCTATTTCTGCGTGGGAATACTTGGGAACAGATGTCCTAAATCAAAATCACTTTGAGCTTCTGGTGATTTTACGTTATTTTATGTCTGACAGCGGGCCGCCTATTGGGGTACCCTGGAGTGGTATCTGCTCTTGCTGTTCCCAATTGTTACGTGAGATTCCACAGTTTCAGCCCATTTGGCAGAGTTCCAGAACCATCGTCTCTATTGGTGCTTCACATTCCCAATGCCAATCCCACGGGTGTGTCCCAAAATGGCACCCTATTCCCTACACAGTGCACTACTTTTGACCAGAAACCTATTGGCCCCGTAGTGCGCTGTGTAGGGAATAGGGTGCCATTCCAGACGCAGCCTGTGCCTGTGGTTTCTCTGACTTCATAGTCATGGAGATTTAAGAATAAACACAAAAAACAACATGCATCCAAACCCTTCTTATTCCGGTATGATGAAGAATGAGCTGTAGCAAATTATCCCCACCAGCTATATTGTGTTGCTGTCTGACTGTGCTGTGCCGGACATTGCAACAGCAGGGCTGCAAACACTTGATATTCGAGGGGAAAATAACTTGCGAAGGCAGCGAGAGGGTTGCCTTGCGATCTAATGATCAGCCCAAAGCAATGGCTCCGATGTCCCCGCTGAGCTCATGTCGTTCCAAATGTGAATGGGCTTCAGTTTCTCAACAAACTGCCGAGGCGATAAGTGGCACCCCCCCTGTGTCTGCCAACCGCCAAGACAAGGTGGCACAGGACGGCACAGGAGACAATGGCAGGTAAATGTTCGAGGGCTCTTTCCTGGCCAAAACGGACATGATGCCTCTAAACAAAGCCAATTGTTCAGGTGTGTGTGTGCTTGCGTGCATGTTTCTGTTTGGACAGCCCAGCAAGTCTACCCTCCTTTGCTAGTCCTCATCAGGTGGAAATGGCCTCCATTTGGAAATTCCTCCCTCTGTATTCTTCTAACTATCTGATATTCTGCCTCATTGGGTTCCTGTATGGTTTTGGTGCTGCCTCATTGGGTTCCTGCATGGTTTACTGCTGCCTCATTGGCTCTTGAAGAGCTGATATCAGGGAGGGAGCTATTGGCAGATTACACCAAGTCTGTTCTAGTCATTGCTGAATCGACGGGAAGTTGACCTCTCTTCTCTTTTAAATTGTTAATATCTTCCTTACTTTACCTTCAGACAGGGTTATTAGTCGGTGTGGAGACGCACAGTGTAGCTACGGTGGCGGGGGCTGCTACAGCGGTACATCAGAACAAACACAATCGTCAGAGCAAACAGAACGTGTGACATGAATCGAGGAACACCCGTCTTTTTCTCCCATTCGCGGGGCTGACACACACACACACACACACACACACACACACACACACACACACACACACACACACACACACACACACACACACACACACACACACACACACACACACACACACACACACACACACACACACACACACACACACAGACAGAAGCCTCTTTATATGTCTTATCGTAATGTCTGCACAACACACACACACACACACACACACACACACACACACACACACACACACACACACACACACACACACACACACACACACACACACACACACACACACACACACACAGACACATAATGTCTGCACAACACACACACCAAACATCAAGCAGCTCCTTTAAAAAAATCTCCCTCCCAAAGATTTACTCTCTGCTCTCTGTGTATTTTTCTAGAGCTGGATGTGTCGGCACAGGCAAATACAGGCAGGGAATGTGCGTATGCTGAACGTACGACTGCAACGTGAGGACACAGTGTATGTGTGTATATGTGTGTGTGGTTTGCCTCGGTAAGGGATATTTGTATGGGGACACTGTAACACGGTGACGGGGATCAGCTTCACTGCTTGCTGTTCAGAGTACTGCAGCGAAGGGACAGACACATTGCAGGCTTTCTGTGGCAGAGAGAGCCTCCCAATGTGGCGATAAGGCTACAGTTCCCCCAGGGCTCTGTGTGTGTGTGTGTGTGTGTGTGTGTGTGTGTGTGTGTGTGTGTGTGTGTGTGTGTGTGTGTGTGTGTGTGTGTGTGTGTGTGCGTGTGCGTGTGCGTGCGTGCGTGCGTGCCCATACTCGTGCATGTGGGTGTGTCTCTCCGCTTGCATGTGTTTTGACCATGTTGGTTGTCATTTGAATAAGATGTTCGGTAATTGCGTTCTGAAGGGTTGCCACAACTGTCGTAACAAACTGAAAATCCAAACACCAGTCCAGCATATAAGCTTCATCTGCTTAGAACAGACTTTCCGGAGATGGCAGATCATTTAAGGCCAAATCAGTTCTCCTTTTCAGAACGAAAACTCTGAGTGAGTACTTTTGAGGGCATTCTTGAAATATTCCCACAACAGTTTGTTCTCTACCAGAGAAACCAGTGGAACATCATGGTGAACCACAGGAAAATTGTACACCATAAAACATATGGTTTTGTTGTCACTCACTTCCAACATCAGTCACCCACCCCCCCACTTCCCCCCAAAGAAACACCGCCAGCCAACTTCTGAAAATATGTTGACTGTCTATCTTCTGAAAACCCCCATGAGTTGTGAAAAGGAAATGGGCGACCGGCTGAGTTAGAAGCTCCTGTTAAAAATAGACACTGTGTTCTGCTGCTGTCCTCCAACCAGCTGGGTCCCTCAACCTCCTGTTCCTGTCTCCAGCTAAGGGCCAGGTGCACGAGGGGACTTCACCCTGGGCTGGGAAATTACCGCTTACCGAGCGGGGCCATGCCCCTGTTGGAATACTTTAGAAATCCATCCTTTGTTGTTACCTTCCTTGTTTCCTTCTTGGTTTCCTTTCTTCTTTCCCTGAGGTAAGCACAGGTCTATAATTGATTGGATAGGTATAGCCTAAGCAATGTTACCATCCTATGTTGCTTTCACCAATCCAACCAATCAGATTTGAGATGACTTCAAGGAAGGTTGGAAAGGAAGGTTGCGTTTTTCCCTCCCTCCCTGCGGGTCTCTGTGGGGGGTGGAGGAGCGGGAAACGTTTGTGTTTCGTCGCTGGCTCCGTGGAAGAAGTGCAAATGTCAGACGCTGGTGTTTGTTATGTGAGCCCGTTGTTTTCTCTGGCCCGCGCATGTGGAGGAGTTTGCAGCTGAGCCCTTTGGGTATTGGAATATTGCGCAAGTCGATAGCAGCTGAGTGTGATATTACAGACATGTCAATGCAATACCTACTCTGTTTGTGTAGGCCTATGCACAGACAAAGCAACCTTTCTGTGCCTGAAGCAGAGTACAGGCATGGGGGTTTGATGAGATGTAAGTCGAACAATGTCAGGTGAATGCGCGTCCCCACAGGAAAGAGCCCGGAGAAAACGAGTGAGGCGAGAGAACAGGAGAGGGGAAAGGAAGGATAGCACTGGAGAGGAGCTGTTCGCTTGCATCCTTCTTGCAATCAAGGCAGTCCCCCCACCCCCCTCTGTACAGAGGGCACTAGCTCCAGGGAATGTCTCTGTAGAGGCGTGCTTTTCAAGAGGTATGTGAGTGTGTTTCCCTCTTAAATCACAAGGCCTAGATTACCTTGCCTTTGTGTGTGTGTGTGTGTGTGTGTGTGTGTGTGTGTGTGTGTGTGTGTGTGTGTGTGTGTGTGTGTGTGTGTGTGTGTGTGTGTGTGTGTGTGTGTGTGTGTGTGTGTGTGTGTGTGTGTGTGTGTGTGTGTGTGTGTGTTGGGAGCCAGGAGGGAAGCTTCCTCTCTGGAAGTAAAATATTACGTTACAGCACATCTTGTATGCTTTAGTCTGGTAAAGCAGACCCTAGGGAACAGTGACTAGGGTCTGGTTTCAACGATGGACTCTGTTGACATAGAGGAACTACGTCACTGCCCAGGTCACTACTTTATCTGCTTGAGTATAATACTACATAGTAGCAAGATGGAGATCATTGAGGTTCTTTTTAATGAGTGCATTTCGCAAGGGGCTAGCTTGCATCAACTACCTTCACTAAAACCACTGCAAAGGCTTTGACGGCAAAGTTTGATTTGGAATCGCGACGTTCTGGCATGTCTGTCTTGTGATTTGTTGGGAGAGTTGTTTGTTTGAAGAGGACCCAACTCGGAACAATTTTTTCCCCCGTATCGAAGTTGCCAAAAGAGTCTGCAATTGAAACCAGACCCTAGTCACAGGTTTCTGCCTGGCCTCTCTTCCAGGGAAGGCACTTTGAGGCTGTCATTGGTGCCTCACTGTTTAAGGGAGAGAGTAGCCCACTACTTCATAAACACCAGTGAAGGAGGACGTATTCATTACGCAACTTATTTTCTCTCAATTCAGGGAGAGGTTTGTGAGCTTTGAGTGTGTGTGTTGTGGTGTGCGTGTGTGTGTGCGCGTATGTGTAAGAGAGAGTCATTTAGCTCACTTTGGAATGAAAAGGCCTGAAGTCACATGTAGTGGTAGAAAAAAGGGATTTGCTGACGTGGCTGACTTGACCATTTGACTTTCCACAGATGTGTCGCCAAATTACACAGAAACAGTTTGTTTGTTGTACTTTTCACATGCACCCCTACTTGTTTACCGTAGACTGTGTGTTGTGTCACTTTCCAGTGGAAGCAACCTGGTCTTACAGTTCGCTCACAGTGTTGGCCTTGTTTTTGGGGCCACAGGAGCACAGAGGGGTACACGGATTTGGGATTTTAAATTGCGTTGAAGTCGGGGTAAATTATGTTTTTTGCGTTTTTAGCCATTTAGACCTCTATTTGACTTATTAGACTATTCCTTATTCCCATAAAACAACATTGTAATCTCTCTCCCTCTCTCATATCTGTCTCTCCCAGGCCTATGGCTTAGCTCTCTTCCCTTTTCAGGCAGAGACTCGTCCATGTTGTCCACTAACGCAGAAAAGACTAAAGAGCACATCTCCCTCCCCTCTGTGTCATTAGCTGCACCCTGTTGCTGCTATCGCTGACATTATTACCATAGACGAGAGAGAGAGAGAGATGGGGAGGAAGTGAGACAAAGCAACGAGACAGAGCAAAAGGGAGAGAGAGAAAATTGACGTTTCCCTCTGTGTTGTCAAGGACAGGTTACTGTGTGAGAGGAAAGATGGAGACAGACGGAGTCATACAATACATGGGATTCTGCCTCTGTGTGTGCTCGTACAGTTCAACTGTCATGCCACACTGCACATGCTTTCTGACCGGTCAGTTCTCACACAGGTGCCCACGTGCATGCATGAGTGTGTGTGAACAATACCCAGGCCCTGTTTGACATCTCTACTAGGTGCCAAATGAGACTGCTTTCTTTTTGTCTTCATCTTCTCCTCCCTTTCCCTGTAAATGCCAGAAAGAGAAATGAAGAGAGAGAGAGAATGAGTGTAAAGTGGTCCAGTTTTAACCTGCGGCCCCACCCCCAGCTTTTATTCCTGTCTAATTGGTCAGAAACAAGATGTGTGTAAATCTGGCACGTCTCTGAACAGTGCAGGTCAAAGAGGAGACACTAGAGAGGGCCAGGGTCGCCGGTCCCCATAACTCTCTCCCACTTCCTGCTTGTCCTCTTACCATGTCTCTCTCTTTGGGTCTTTAGCTCTGTGCTGCCCCAGATATATTTACAGGCACAGCCTTGGCAGCTCTCTACAGTTTTTATATTTAACCTTTATTTAACTAAGCAAGTCGGTTAAGAACAAATTCGTATTTACAATGACGGCCTACACCAGCCAAACCCGGACGACGCTGGGCCAATTGTACACCGCCCTATGGGACTCCCAATCACGGCCAGACATGATACAGCCTAGATTTGAACCAGGGACTGTAGTGGTGCCTCTTGCACTGAGATGCAGTGCCTTACACCGCTGTGCCACTCGGGAGCCCAGTGGCGCAGCGACAGTTCTGCTACTACAATGGACAAGGCTAAACTTCTGTTCTCTGATATTTGCAACGGGTCTGCCATCTGTACCATACGTTGTTACCGTAGTAACTCATATTCCCCAAAAATCATTAATCCATACAGCTCAAGCATCTTGCCCAAGGACACACAAAGATGCTTTCACGTCAGAGTGGAAGCTGTATTCCTATTGAATAAGCCTATTCTCTGAGAAACCGGGTCTTTGAGGGAATCAGGTTATAGGGCCTCTAAATGCAGTATGCAGTGCTGTGGGGACAATACTAGCTTCTTAAAGCTACACTGTCTTCTGTCTCGATCTCCAATTCTACATTGTGTGACACAGTTCCGTTAACGAGGAACAAGGAAATGGATAACGCCAGTCCACCCGAGCGTTTCCGGAGCGATTTTCACCTCTGTCAACATTTGTTGGAAATTAGCCCTTTAATTTACTGGCCACTTAGAAGGCCGTTGTGGCCAGATGAGGTTATATTTGTTAATTATAATCACAATTAAGCTCTTAATCAAACAGAGGTAATGTTACTCTACTCATTAGGGACCGTAGCACAGATTCTCCTTTCTTCCATTGAGTTTGCATGATTGGCTCTGGAAAGGCAATTTCCAATTCTCTGCCTGCTGTGTCCGTCGAAAAAGAAAACAAACAAGAAATAAACACCCTCGATAAGCGACTAACAATTGTTTATGCGTGTGTGTGTGTTCGAGCCAGATTGTGGATCATTAATTACACTCTAAGTGTATGTGACAAGGGGCTGAACCTCGGTTCTCTAACATCAATGGAAGGGAAGGAGTATGAGAAACTAACATTTTATTAGCTGGGGTTATTCACAGTGAGGTTTGCATCTGTCCAGGTTTGTGCTCCCGAGTGGCGCAGCGGTCTAAGGCACTCCGTGTCAGTGCTAGAGGCGTCACTACAGACACCCTGGTTCAAATCCGTGTCAGTGCTAGAGGCGTCACTACAGACACCCTGGTTCAAATCCAGGCTGTATCACAACCGGCCGTGATTGGGTGTCCCATAGCACAGTGCACAATTGGCCCAGAGTCATCCGGGTTTGGCTGGTGTAGGCCGTCATTGTAAATAAGAATTTGTTCTTAACTGACTTGCCTCGTTAAATAAAGGTTAAAAATGATACTCCTACAACTACAACCCCCCTTGGCAATGGCGGTGTCTTCTGGCTTGTTTATCTTGACTGGAGAGAGGAGAGTTTGTTCACGACTGTTCTGCCGTGAACAAACTGGGTGAGAAATGCAGCAGTGAATCACTTCTCATGAAAAAACAAAGTCTTCTGATGCCTTGGAGGCTCAGTGGAGTCAGCTGAGCAGAGCAGTGATATCTGTGAGTAACAGAGAACGACTACAGGGGCGTAGTAGGACTCTGTGTGTAGCTTGTATGTTCAGTGCTGGAGTTGGTTAACGGTTTTCGGAAAGAACCCCAAACCACAAGGCCTCAAGTGTTTATGCAGTTTCGGCAGAAGAGGCAAAGTATGTGGTTGGAAGACCGCTTGTTGTGGAGCAATGAGGAGATTATTAAACTGATTGCATGGAAATTATTACGCCATAGTGTCCAGTTTAGCAAAGAACCACTCTCGACAAAACAATTCCACACACTCTCTGTCGTACCGCTCCAATCCGTGTTGCTCAATCCCCTTCCGTACTTCAGCATGACACGTCATGATGTAAATGATTATGCACGGTTTGATGGTGGCTGTTGTGTCCTTGTGGTTTCATCACCCGTTGCCTGTTTCTGCTGCTGTGTTAAAAGAAGAGCCCTGCTGAAAGGCCTTTGCCTTGCAGTGTATGTCACTGACAAGACTGTACTAGAGGAATGTGACGTTTTAAATGAAATACGTTTGCTAATATGGGTGATTGTGAAGGAACAGTCTTGAAGACAGGAAAGGGTGTGTATGTACATATTGTGGTCGTGTGTGAAACAGTTACAACTCATGGCCCTACCCCTTTCTCTCTTGCAAAACCCATCCCAACTTTTGAGCTCTCGTATTCAGAACCAGACCAAACACCTGATTGAGCCGTGCAAATGATCTAGTTAGAGTTGCTTCTCTCCCCATTATGAAAACTGCGTCTATCTTCGGGAGCTCTTCTGGCCCGCTGTTTGAGTGGAACTCTGCTGACCTACAGCAAAGCTCTCCCTGAAGATCTGACTCCAGATCAGACTGCAGGATGGCTCATCCATAGAAATAGAATGACTAGAATAGGAATCCCCATTCGAGTTAAACGTATGTTGTGTACCAGGAAGTACAGTAGGTGGTCGTCATAACTGGTTCTGTACTGACTCAGGCCCAGGCCCACACAGCTGATTCACTGCTAGTCTCATGATGACGGTGCAGATTTGACTTTCAATGATCTATCTATAACGGACTTCACAGTCAAAGCTTTTCTCCATCTGTAACTACAACCCGGATCCACTTTCACCACCTGTCATTTGACTGAGTATTGATTTGGTGTCATGTCTGTAGGTCAGTATCTCGGCCTGCATACTATTATGGCTAACATTGCCTCTAAGTAGTTTAATGCAGATTTCCAAATAGTTGGTCGTGACACGTTGGCGGTTCAATGGTTTGCCAGTTTGTCTTGCGTCACATCTAAAGACTGGGTTGTGGCTGTAGACATAGTTTGGTTCATTTTGTTAGAGCTGAGGAACATCTGAAAGGCTTTAAGTGGGTCACAGTGCCAAAATGTTTCGCAAACTGCTGGTCTGAGGTATTAGGCTTGATGCCAATCCATAGTTTACAAGCCTGCAGAGCCTCGAGGGTCTGCCGGCTCAGAGAATATGCTAAGTATGAAAACCAATCGCCTGCGGACTGTCTTACATTCAAGTCTTATATGGTCCTTGGGCCCGTCTAGCTTTGACAGATGGAACAATTTGAAGTGTAGGCTACAGGCAAGTGAGAAGCACACATTGTACTGTAATACTATAGAGTCTGCTTGTTTTTTGGCAGAAAATAAAGAGAAAAAGTGAGGGGGGGGGGGGGGGGGGGGGGTGGAGTGATACTGTGGCAGGAACTTTGACCTTGTTTTCCCCCAGTTAAACGAGATGGATGGTCGCAATTAATTCGGTGGTGACCATTAGCCAACGAGCCGAGCACAGCACAATCAAGCTTAAAGTGCCAGGGAGGGAGGGAGTAGAGAGAGAGAGAGAGAGAGCGAGAAAGAGGGAGAGATAATGATGAAGAGAGGGAGAGAGAGTAGAGAGCTGGCACTTGAGAGAGGGGGAAGAGGAAGAGAAGAACAGGGAGTGAGTAAAGAGAGAGACGAAGGAGAGAATTTCCACATGCACACTCTCCCTCTCTCTCTGGATCGAGTCTGGGACTCTTGGAGGCTGGGAATATATCAGAAGGCATTGGCTTCAATCACAGTGATTCTGTCCGTCTCAGTTGGGGTCAGCAGTGGCCCAGTCTGGAGCCGTTAAAGGCTGTTTACCCTGGGGGAGTCTGAGGAATGCTTCCTTCGCAGGGGGTCGGCTGGCTGTTGAAGCAATGAGATTCCAGGTACTAGATCCAAAGCATTGGTATTTTCAACCATTGTCACGCCAGGTCACTTAGTGGTGATTCTGACATCCACACTGCCCTCGACCTTTCTGACTGTAAGTGGTTGAGGAAGATTGCACTGTGTATAGGAAAGTCTGGCATGACTGAGCTAGACTTACGGACAATACTGAAACAGCTGCTTTCCAGATACATAAAAAGTATTGCCCGTTTGTGCAGTAAATCTTCATAGTCTTAATATTCTCTGATACAGTTGAAATGGCATGCTGCTCTCACATAAGACACAAGCTGTAAATTATGTCTTTCATATTCCATTAGACCCCAGAATCTCACTGTCAGACTCTCCCTCTTGCAGATGTAATTAAATCAGACGAGGAGATCTTTTCAAAGGAACGGAAGACAGGGAAAAGGACAAAGGAGAATGATGCTAAAATAATCCGTGTTCGATTAGAGTCAGAGTTAGATTAGGAAATGGACATTCTGGTCACTCTGAACATATCCAGGTGTTAGAAATGAACAGTATCGTGACAGATGGAGTTTGAATGTGTGTGGCAGGAACGTTCTTTGTGTCAGTAGAATGGGAACTACAGCGTGTATTTCTTCTAACCCTATGGCCTCTCCATACCATAACTAACGCACCCTTCCAACATACTGTCAGTTAATAACAGCAAGGGCTCAGCCCTAAGTTTCTCGCTCCTAAGAGATTGTGTTTGTGTGCGTGTGTGTATATGTGTATGTTAGTGTGTGACGCCAGCTCCCAATGGGTACACAGAGCTGCCCGCCGCCTATAACTTTCCCTCCACTTTTTTGATTTGCTATTGGTGTTTCTGTTTCTGTGCTCTACTCTGTGTTCCCAACGCGGTCTCAGGGCAGTTCATATGATTCTGTAGGTAAACCTGTGGCACTCCATTTAGTATGATATGCTACGTTACGTTAGGTTACATTCTGAATGGGATAGTGGTCGAACATTAGAATAAATATTAGGCTGACATAACTTATCATGCTTCTTGGAGAAATGATAGTATTGCACGTCTTTATCTGAGACCAGGTTGCTTGTTGCGCCGTACCAATAAAAGAGAATTATGGGGAGAACTTGAAGGTTAGTTGATGAAGGTTAGTTGAATTTACGTAGCAGGTTAGGTGAATTGGGTTAAGTTTAGAATACGTTTTAGCTAAAATGCTACAGTTGTCCCCGACGGGACTCAAACATACAACCTTTGGATTGCTAGACTGTCTTGGATTACGCCCACCAATCCTCTCTGACCAACCTCCGTACTATAGTTCCTGTCTCAAGTAATTATACCATAATTAGGTATCATACGTCTTGGAGGTGCTAAGAAATACGTCAAGTATATTGCGTATGGCTCTGAGGCCAGGCTGGTGTTCCAAACTAAACTAAACTGAGAGTATTATTTAAAAGTTCCAAAGACACACCAGAGACTGAGCCAGACCAGAGTAAGATCAATGGTCATTTTAATGAGTTTTATCTCCCTCTTTCTCTTCTTCCCTCCTCTCTCAGTGTGTGGGCTCCTGTTTGTGCTTGAGTCTCTGTGTGGGAGCGTTTGTCTATTAGCATTTGAAGTATTTGAGTAAAAAAAGTATGGATTGGTACAGAAAGTTGGCGACGGGGGGGATTTGTTGTGGAAGTGTGATACGGAGAGAAAATAAATTGAGTCCATTTAAATTGAAAGCTTTCTATTTTCTTCGCTGTCGAGATTAGTACTATTTATTGTCCCGGCTAGCGGCGTATTGCATGGCTAGGTTTCAATAATTATGGTTAACAATGTTATCATGTCACATTCTTGGCCGCAGCCGTGCATTTACTGTAATGCATTGTCTCGTTGCGCTGGTCCATTTCCAAAAAGAGTTCCATCTTAAGGGAGCCTGGGATGGGGAAACATATTTGCGCAACGCATGGTATTTACAGAGGCCTGCAGGTGGGGGGAGTGTATGTGTGTGTTTGTGTGTGGTGCTGCATTATTTTGCAACTCTGTCTCTCTAATAACCTGAGCACCGTTGGGTTTCCGAGTAAACGTCTAAACCAGAAATAGCACGGTCATCACACACTGCAGGGGTTGTGACTGAAGGCCTTATTTCTTTTTTGGAGGGAAAATGCAAACACTAACGGAGCATAAAACCCTCAACCAAGACAAACCCATTGCCATCGTTAAGCATAGGGTGCCACGAAGATGTCACGATGACAAGATTATCAGTGTAGTTGTTGCCATGGTGAAGGATGGCTCTGTCATGTCTGTGTGAAATGGTGTCTTTAAGGAGTGTCATTATCCCCTAGGTTATCTCATCAGCTGGCTCAATCCCATCAGCCTCTCTGCTTCTACCTGACAGAATGTGCACCGTTTGTAATTGGCCAATTTTACAGAGCTGTCCAACTAAGTGAACCTCTTCTCAGAAACTTCTGTAGGGAATAACTTGCAGCAACTTTGAAAAACGTCATCCAACAATGTTTTGGTAGCTTGTACTTGGCTATAGCGTCTATTACCATAGAATAAGAGGATGTATACTGAGAATGCACACTTCATACGGTGTGTGTGTGTGTGTGTGTGTGTGTGTGTGTGTGTGTGCGTGCGTGCGTGCGTGCGTGCGTGCGTGCGTGCGTGCGTGCGTGCGTGCGTGCGTCAAATGTCTACACAGTATGTTCACCCAGAATGTACAGTACTGTGTGTACAGTCAGACGGGGTCTCATTCTCTCTGGAGGTTAAGAGATTCATCTTCCCCTCCCTGTGCCAGCGGCTCCTCTGACTTCATTTGCTCTGTGAACTCATGAATAATTCATAGTGAGTGTGAGTAAAGCGGAGAGGTCTGGCTTTAGGCCACGTCTTCCTCTCCTCCTCCACCCCTCCATCCTTGTGCATCTCTCCCATCCTTGTGCATCTCTCCCATCCTTATGCATCTCTCCCATCCTTGTACATCTCTCCTTTTGTCCCTTTACTGCTAAATTGTCATTTCCCCTTCCTCTCTCCCTACCTCCTGGGAAGTGGTGGGAAAAGTGCCCAACTACCATACTTGAGTTAAAGTAAAGATACCTTAATAGAAAATGACTCAAGTAAAAGTCACCCAGTAAAATTCGACTTGAGTAAAAGTATTTTGGTTTAAAACTTAAGTATCAAAAGTAAAAGTATAATACTTACAAATTCCTTATATTAAGCAAACCAGATGGCACCATTTTTAATATTTATTTTTATTTACGAAAAGCTACTGGCACACTCCGTCATTCAGACATCATTTACAAACGAAGCAGGTGTGTTTAGTGAGTCCGCCAGATCAGAGGCAGTAGGGATGAACAGGGATGTTCGGTTGATAAGTGCATGAATTGGACTGTTTTCCTGTCCTGCTAAGCATTCAAAAAGTAACAAGTACTTTTGGGTGTCAAGGAAGCTGTATGGAGTAAAAAGTCCAACATTTTCTTAAGGAATGTAGTGAAGTAAAAGTAAAAGTAGTCAAACATATAAATTGTAAAGTATAGATACCCCAAAAAACGACTTAAGTAGTACTTTAAAGTATTTTTCCTTAAGTACTTTACACCACTGCCGCTGGGACAGCTTGCTGTTCAGTGTAGTGGATGTACCAGTTTCCCCAGAGCACTGACAGGGTCACTACTTTGCCTTTGAAGGAATGAGAGAGGGATGAGATTCTCTCTTCTTGCACTTCTGCCTTCTCACAGCACTACCCGATGAAACACACGCAAGCAAACCCACACGCACACACCTAGAGGGACTCACTATAATCGTTGTGATAATCAGTGCAGTGCCCTCTCTCATAACTGGTCTTTCTACCAAGTCAATTCCTGCTGCTGCTGCTGATGATGACACGGGCTATGATTATTCTCATGGCATAATGATGGCTGTAGCAGGCTGTTTTGATGTTTCACATTTACAGGAGATGACGGGATAGCCTAGCTTGGTGTATGCCTCAGGGCCTAACCTCTCTGTATTTACCATCTGCGTGTAGATCGACTGTTTGTTTAACTCACTTTTTTGTCCCTGGAAGGTCTTGTAAAGTTCAATGCGTGCATGTTCAGTGCATTTGAGGCCCTGATATTTTTGAAGGGACTTTGCGCTTGAGGAATGTGCCCTGTCCTGACACAATAGTATTCTGTGGACTTTGCCTTTGGCTTTGATGAATGGTTATTGAAACAGTAGTAGTAGTTCCCTACGGAGATTGTTTGAATTGGAGAGAACGTCTTCATTAGTAGAGAGGCAGGAGGGTCCAGTCGGCGGGACCGGCTGTCGTAAAGCCCTGTTACTTTGGAGGGGGTCGAGCACGTCCTATAAGGGTCACGCACCAGCGCCCAGCAGCCAATGGCACGGCGGTAACTCCGAAGGGTTCGAACAAGAGATCATCGGACGCATATTTTTCCTGGCTGTGCCAACGTGTGCTGTCTCTAAGTTCCAGCTGGTACCATTACGTCTATGAACATGACTGTGTTACGATGAAACCGTTCCCCGTTTCCCACCGTTATTGAGTTCCCAGTGTCCCTAGAGTGCCTTAAACCCTGGCCGTGTCAGTCTGTCCCCTAACTTTCAACCCCCTCTCTCCCTCACCCCTTCTCTCTCACACTTCCCTCCCTCACACCCTTCCCCTGACTCCCCCTCCGGGTTAGTGGATGCAGCAGAATCAGCCCTTTTTATTCCACTTAACATTTGAACACGGTCCTTAATGCGCCATCCCCTCTACTGACTGCATTAGCATAAACGGGGGGGGGGGGGGGGGGGGGGTTCTTCTACAGTAAATGCTCTAAACAGCCAGAACAGGCAGCCTTTTGAATCGTCTTTAACGGGGTGAGGGGTGCTCAACTCTCATGTGGTTACAGGGTGATTTATTGTGCACCACACTCAGTTTATATACATATACTACCTGGTGCATACATATAAAAGTACTCATAGGCAAGCAAGCACACACATGCACATTTTATATAGGGCTACTACACACACACACACACACACACACACACACACACACACACACACACACACACACACACACACACACACACACACACACACACACACACACACACACACACACACACACACACACACACACACACACACACACACACACCACTCCACACACCTCATCCCAAAGCTTTTGGAATACATTAAGCAGTGCATGGCTCCTGATTAAGGGGAAGCAGTTTTCCCAGTATTTCGCTCCTTTCGCCTCACCTCCAGGCACTGCTGTGGAAGATGTGTAATTAGTAGTGTGGCGAGAGCGGATTTACATCCCGCTGTGTCCTCTCTCAGATCTCATCTCCTACTGTAATTTTCAATAGGTGTCGCTAGCTAATTTCCATAAGCTATAGAGACATCAATGAGCTGGGCGAGGCTATGACGACTCAAACTAGCCCTGTGTGACAGATAAGAGTATTAACTACTCTTCAGCAAATTGCTGAAAGGAGGGTTTTTCAAAAGACCCAAAAAGAGCCAACCCTTGTTTTTCAGGGTTGTCTGTTTTGATGTGGTGTCACTCTCTATTTCCTGTGCCTCAAATAGGAAACAGGAAGCTGGCTCAGCTGTGTTTCTATAGAGCAAAGAGGTTATCATTAGCAGGCCTCAGCCCTGTGGTTTCTCACTGTCATCCATCTGCAGGCCCCGGCTCAGGCACATCAGGGTGAAAGTTCATATGGCGCCCAGCCACGCAAACATATAAGCGAGAACCAGAGCCACAGGAACCAGAGCCATAACATCCTGGCAACCTGTGGCCTGACCCGACTGCCTTGTTATTGACGCCTCCTGGGGAGGGCTCCCGATTGGCCCCTCTTGGCCCTTGGAAAATGCGCTCTCAGCTCCTCTCTTGACTCCCACCCCTTCGACCGAGGCAACCAGGCTCTTTTATTGGGACGCCTCTCGAAGCTGGGAAGGAAAACAATAGAGATGTATGACTCGTGGCCCTGCTCAGCTCGCATTCTTGTTTCCTTTGCCAGGGGCGAGGTGTAAGTCACTGCTCTTTCCCTGCTGCTGCTCTCTCACCATGCTGTCCCCTCACTTCCTCCCTCGCATTTTCCACAATCCTCCAGTACGAAGCTCCCTTCCCCTCTCCTCCTCCTCTCCTTTCTTCCAACCTCCTCCATGGTGCTGTAGTTACAATCAACACTCTTGCTCTGTACTCTCGGAGAGCTGCGAAACACACAAAACTCCAGGTCCATTATCCCCGACATTCCAATGAGCACCTTTGCTCACTAGCTGCCGCGAGTTGAAAGGCATGAAATGTACACCGTTCTGACTTTCCCCGAAACATTTAGAGCTAAAAGGGGAACGTTTGGGGGTTTATTGAAAGGGTGTATTTCAGAGCAGCCAACCTTTTTTCCTTCCCTCTTACAGCAGAGCTGTCAGATAGAGTGTAAACAAGAGTCTTGGTATTCTGAATGCCAGATCAAGTGAAGCATTTTTAAGTGAAGCACATGGGGCGGGGGGAAAGAGGGGGGCAAACAAATGCAACCAGCAGGAGGTGTGTGTCTGTTTGATGCCGCCCCCCTTCAGAGGTAGTAGGAGTCATTCTCTGGGGCTGAGCATGCTGGGAGGCTGACAGGCCTTATTCTCTCTGCCTCGCTCTGCCTCTTGTGTCTGAGACACAGTCTCCCCCCGGTATCCCCCTTTAGATTACAGCTCAATACAGCACACACATTGTGTGTGTGTGTACACACATGTGTGTGTGTTCATGTGTATGTGTGTGTCTGCGGGTATGTGTGTTTGTGTGTGTATATTTGTTTTAGTCTTTGTCCAATAGAGGAATTTGTACTCTGCTTTCCTTCTTTGCTCTGTAGCCTTAATTTCCCCCAAAATGTACACCACTTCAGTTGAATATTGCAGGAAAAAGCTGTTTCCTGAACATCCCCACCAAATGATAAAGCAGGTCTGTCTGACGTCTAACCTTTCCACCCCCAATGTTTTTTTTAAACTCTTCATCACTATAGCACACCTCTGTTTTGCCTCACATTTACTCTCCTTTATATTGGACCTCGGAGTGTTCAAATGTGTAGCTCTAGCAAGACCTGAGGATGCACAAACAACAAGCAGCAAAAGCGCCCTGGGATCAATAAGGCAATTTTGGTGCGGGTCAGCTGCTGACACTCTGGTTATTTACTCTGGAGGTGGTGGGGGTGGGGGGGTAGACATATTACCCTGCTTACCTAGCTCCCTCAGTACCTTTTAAACATGACGAACAGCCCCTGTGGTGTCCAACCACATGCAGACATGCCCCCAGCCCAGTCCCCTGCCTCTGACCTGCACTGGGCCGCCAAATAGCATTTTCTTTGCCTGCAGGCTGGACAGAATGTTTGTGTGTTGCGTGTGGTGGGGAATGTTAGTATTTGGTGTTGTTGTAACATGTAGGTCTACTTATGTGTGCAAGGTCGTGGATGTGCCGAAACAACAAAACAGGAATAGCCTACAACAGAGGAACATCTTGAGATTTTGGGTTACCTATTGGTAGCATTTCACACCTTATTCTCCTCCTACATCGCTGTAAACATTAGACCCTCTGAGTGTCATTCTAGCTGACTGTGCCACCAATGCTGTGGCAGAAGTAAAACCCTCAGAAAGATAATGTTGCTCATGTCATGGTTCCCCGGAGGCAGGCATGGGAGCAGATATGGCCTGCAGGCAGGCGGCGGGGGGTCACGCATGGCAAGGATTCACCCAGGGAAGCGGGACGTGTGTGGGACAGCTGTCTCGGGGCTGAGCTAATCCCTCTGATCCCTGCCTTGAGCTCAGCTTCCCACTGGAACTAAGGAGGGATGCTAACAGGGCTAGCCTAGCTTTAGAGAGCAGGACTCTAACAACAAGACTAGCCTATAGGCCGAGGGAAGGCGATAGCTACAGTAGGGAAGCCTATAGCTTTGCTCGTTTGAGAATGAGGCTCTGAAAAAGAGTTAACCTAGGTTGAAGGTGGGACACTAACAGGGCTAGCCTAGCTTTAGAGAACATGGCTATATATGTAAGCCTGAGGGAAGGAGATACAGTCAGCTCGACTAAATTAAATAATGCGCCGAGTACAACAGATGTAGACTTTACCGTGAAATGTTTACTTACGAGCCCTTAACCAACAATACAGAGTTAAAAAGTAAGAAAAATGTACAAAATAAAAAATGTAACTGGTAACACAATAAAATAACAACAGCGAGGCTATAAACAGCGACAGGTACCGAGTCAATGTGCAGGGGTACGAGGTAGTTTAGGTACAGTAATTGAGGTAATAATATGTAACTATGTACATGCAGGTAGGGGTAAAAGTGACAAGGCAATTAGGATGGATAATTGACAGAGTAGCAGTAGCGTATGTGAAGACTGTGAAAGTGTGTGTGTGTGTGTGTGTGTGTGTGTGTGTGTGTGTGTGTGTGTGTGTGTGTGTGTGTGTGTGTGTGTGTGTGTGTGTGTGTGTGTGTGTGTGTGTGTGTGTGTGTGTGTGTGTGTGTGTGTGTGAGCGTATGTAGTATGTGTGTGTGAGCGTATGTGTGTGTATGTGTGTGTTGGAGTGTCAGTGTAGTATATGTGAGTGTGTAGATTCCAGTATGGAGCCAGTGCAAGAGACTCAGTGTAAAAAAAAAGGGTGCCAATGCAGATAGTCCAGTAGCCATTTGATGAACTGTTTAGCAGTCTTATGGCTTGGGGGGTAGAAGCTGTTTGCTTGCCGTGAGGTAGCAGAGAGAACAGTCTATGTCTTGGGTGGCTGGAGTCTTTGAGAATTTTTAGGGCTTTACTTTGACACCGCCTGCTATAGAAGTCCTGGATGGCAGGGAACTCGGCCCCAGTGATGTACTGGACCGTATGCACTAGAGGTCGACCGATTATGATTTTTCAATGCCGATACCGATTATTGGAGGACCAAAAAAAGCCGATACCGACTAATCGGCCGTTTTTTATTTTTTTTTATATATATATTTGTAATAATGACAATTACAACAATATTGAATGAACACTTATTTTAACTTAATATAATACATCAATAAAATGTATTTAGTCTCAAATAAATAATGAAACATGTTGAATTTGGTTTCAATAATGCAAAAACATAGTGTTGGAGAAGAAAGTAAAAGTGCAATATGTGCCATGTAAAAAAGCTAACGTTTAAGTTCCTTGCTCAGAACATATGAAAGCTGGGGGTCCTTTTAACATGAGTCTTCAATATTCCCAGGTAAGAAGTTTTAGGTTGTAGTTATTATAGGAATTATAGGATTATTTCTCTCTATACGATTTGTATTTCATATACCTTTGAGTATTGGATGTTCTAATATGTACTTTAGTATTGCCAGCCTAATCTCGGGATTTGATAGGCTTGAAGTCATAAACAGCGCAATGCTTGAAGCACAGCGAAGAGCTGCTGGCAAATGCAGGAAAGTGCTGTTTGAATGAATGCTTACGAGCCTGCTGCTGCCTACCACCGCTCAATCACACTACTCTATCAAATCATAGACTTAATTATATTATAATAACACACAGAAATACGAGCCTTAGGTCATTAATATGGTCAAATCCGGAAACTATCATTTCGAAAACAAAACGTTTATTCAGTGAAGTACGGAACCGTTCTGTGGCATCCCTAAGTCTAAATATTGCTGTTACATTGCAAACCTTCAATGTTATGTCATAATTATGTAAAATTCTGGCAAATTAATTACGGTCTTTGTTAGGAAGAAATGGTCTTCACACAGTTCGCAACGAGCCAGGCAGCCCAAACTGCTGCATATACCCTGACTCTGTTGCACAGAACACAAGAGAAGTGACACAATTGCCCTAGTTAAAAGAAAATCATGTTAGCAGGCAATATTAACTAATCGATTATATGCAACACAGGACAAGCTAGATAAACTAGTAATATCATCAACCATGTGTAGTTAACTAGTGATTATGATAAGATTGATTGTTTTTTATGAGATAAGTTTAATGCTAGCTAGCACCTTACCTTGGCTCCTTGCTGCACTCGCATAATAGGTAGTCAGCCTGCCACGCAGTCTCCTCGTGGAGTGCAATGTAATCGGCCATAATCGGTGTCCAAAAATCTTGATTACCGATTGTTATCGGCCATTCCGATTAATCGGTCTACCTCTAGTATGCACTACCCTCTGTAGCACCTTACGGTCGGTTGCCAATCATTTGCCATACCAAGCGGTGATGCAGCCAGTCAAGATGCTCTCAATGGTTCAGCTGTAGACATTTTTGAGGATCTGAGGGCCCATGCCAAATCTTTTCAGCCTCCTGAGGACTTCATGACTGTGATGGTTTGTGTTTGGACCATGATAGCTCCCATCCAGAATGACCCACGGGAGCAATCAGGGTCAAGTATCCCGCTCAAGGGTGCATCGACAGATCTCCCACCCAGTCGACTCAGTGACCCGAACCAGCAACATCTCGGCCACTGTCACAATGCTTCCAACTGCCAGGCTACCTGCCGCCCCCAACCATCCAAGACCCCCTACAGTCCCCCCTGAAAACCTCCCCCCCCCCCCCCCCCCCCCCCCTGTCTCCACCCCATCCAAGCCACCAACCCCATCCAATCCAACCAAACAACTATGAAAAACAGACAAGAACAAAGGAAAACAACAACAAAACAACCATGTAAAACAAAAGACATCAAGGACAATTAAAAAAACAGCAAGGCCAGTATGTGTGGCACTCTCTACGTGTGCTTGTGTACGTGTGAGCACTTGCGTGGCATCAGCCTCAGGCAAACCATCATTTTACCCCTCACTCAGCAACTTCACTCCCACTCATCTCCAGTTCCATATTCCAACCCTCAGTTTCCCTCATCCCATCCCACCTATCTCTGCTGGCCACCATCTTCGGATATCTATGATGTTGAATGCTGAGCTGTAGTCAATGAACAGCATTCTCACGTAGGTGTTCCTTTTGTCCAAGTGAGAAAGGGCAGAGTGGAGTAAAATAGAGATTGCATCATTTGTGGATCTTTTGGGGCGGTATACGAATTGGAGTGGGCCGAGGGTTTCTGGGATGATGGTGTTGATGTGAGCCATGACCAGCTTTTCAAAGAATTTCATGGCTACAGATGGGAGTGCTACGGAGATTTAGGCAGGGACTATGGTGGTCTGCTTGAAACATGTAGGTATTACAGACTGGGTCAGAGAGAGTTTGAACATGTCAGTGAAGACACTTGCCAGCTGGTCAGGGCATGCTCTTGAGTACACATCCTGGTAATCCTTCTGAATGTTAACCTCTTTAAAGGTCTTACTCGCGTCGGCTATGGAGAGCGTGATCACACAGTCGTCCAGAACAGCTGGTGCTCTCATGCATAGTGTTGTTTGCGTCGAAGCGAGCATAGAAGGAATTTAGGTCGTCTGGTAGGCTCATGTCACTGGGGAGCCCGCGGCTGGGTTTCCCTTTGTAATCCGTGATAGTTTGCAAGCCCTGCCACATCTGACGAGTGTCAGAGATGGTGTATTAGGATTAGAACTTCATCCTGTATTGACGCTTTGCCTGCTTGGTGGTTCGTCGGAAGGTTTAGCGGGATTTCTTATAAGCGTCCAGATTAGTGTCCCGCTCCTTGAAAGCGGCAGCTCCAGTTTTTAGTTCAATGCGAATGTTGCCTGTAATCCATCGCTTCTGGTTGGGAAATGTACGTATGGTCACTATGGGGACGACATCGTCGATGCACTTATTAATGATGCCGGTGACTGATGTGGTAAACTCCTTAATGCTATCGGATGAATCACGAAATATATTCCAGTCTGTGCTAGTGAAACATTCCTGTAGCTTATGATCTGCTTCATCGGACCACTTCCATATCGAGCGTGTCACTTGTACTTCCTGTTTGAGTTTTTGCTTGTAAGCAGGAGTCAGGAGGATAGAGTTATCCTAAAGCTTTGTACGCATCTCTGTGTGTGGAGTAAAGGTTACAACTGTATTCAGAGTTAGCCTAGCTTCAGGGTGGTAAGCTAACAGGCTAGCCTAGTTTTAGAGGGGGGATAGGACTAGCCTATAGTCTTAGGGAAGGAGGTACAGCTAGATTAGGACTGTATTGAGGATGAAGCACAAACTCAGTTATCTTAGCTTCAGGGCGGGACGCTAACAGGGCTAGCAGGCACATCTATTACATTTAGGGCTGTCCCCGACCCCAAAACAATCTTGGTCGACCGAGAGTCGTCTGTTCTTTCAACCAATTGATTGGTCGAAATGTTAAAACATGTATTTTTCCATGTATAGACACATCCTATGTGTTTTAATCAATTCAACTATATGCACTGCGCTTGTCTGATGCTTTAAGAGCACTGTTTGATGAAATAGTTAAGACACATAAATGACTAGAGGGAGTCCCACAGCAATTGGTTTGATTGTGCCGGGCCAGGCTCAGACTTGCTGCGCTGTGTAAACCAAATGACAGCGAGCGACTGTGTGACTAGCACCCGTTGTCTCTCTCTCTCCTCCCTGCTGCAGCATCAACATCAACAGTGGTTATGGCGCTGGCCGTGTTGCTGAATCTGGAACACAATTACAGCCATTTCTGACTGAAAAGTTCTGTTACCTAAATCCCTCATTTATTTCGGAAAAACATTCCCTATTCCCTTAACCCTTGCTCTCCTTACATGACACACGTATGCATTGCCTGCACGTGACTAATTGGGCCTGACCTATAGCATATCATAATCACATGAATAAATTAGTTATAACAAACTCGGAACACCGTAACACATGTGACAGTAAAATAGATGCAGAGGATGTGACAAAAAAAATAGAAACTGGTTGCTCAGGAGGTAAAGGGAAAATCAGATGTGTGGAATAAATTTGACTGGAGATCAAGAAAAAGAAGGAGCAAGTGCTGCGTACATATTATGTGCGCCAAACAGGTGCTGTTTGATGACAATATCATTTTTCTTACCATTTGGAACAATGTAAACAACGCTAAATAAATTATAGGCGTACCAGTGAGTCTGTTGTAATGTTTTTTTTGTTTTTTGTTTTTGTAAAGCCTTTTTTACAGCAATGACTAAAAACATTTTCATTCATTCGTGAAGGCAATTTCCGAAATGGAACGGTTTATTTATTGTTTAAGCTGATTATTCAGGGGCCTCTATGTTATTTTATTTAAAAACTCAAATGCTTGATTGCATTTCAAATCATGAATGACTTGTATGCTGTGTGATGACATGAACGAATGAATGATAGATTGATACAGTAGCCTGTGTATTGAAATACAGGCCTAAGTAAGTTCCGGTATTTATTTTATTTAAACTTTATTTAACTAGGCAAGTCAGTTAAGAACAAATTCTCATTTTACAATGACGGTCTACCCCGGCCAAACCCTCCCCTAACCCGGATGGCGCTGGGCCAATTGTGTGCCGCCCTGTGGGACTCCTGATCACGGCCGGTATTGAACCAGGGTCTGTAGTGGCACCTCTAGCACTAAGATGCAGTGCCTTAGACTGCTGCGCCACTCGGTAATAAGACTAAACAGGATGTGCTCTTAGGCCTACAGCTCGATGGTAGTTATACCAGGCTCCTATACTAAGCCTACTAGTGATAATTACATTACTTATTATTATTATAATGACTAAAGAAATCTCGGTCGACCAACAGCCTATCAACCAAACAATCGACCAGTCAACTAAATGGGTTCAGCCCTAATTCAGTTGGATTGTCTGGTCTTGGAAAGACATTCTGGTACGCTGTGGCTGACTGGTCGCGAGCTGGAAATGCCACAGAGAGCAACAATGACAAATTCCTAATGGATTAATCAAGGCATGCAGGAGTGAGAGTGGAGTGAGCGAGCATGCTGTGTTTCTCATTCTCGAGATTTATTTTAATGAGGTAGCGCCCCACGATGGATTACTACGCCGGGATATAGACCCGCTCCTGTTTCTGTGGGGATATTGGAATCCTCCGAGGACACTTGAGTTCAGCAGGAGATTTATGTGCAGCTCATGAATTACTACAGCTGTGAATTAGTTCTTAGATAGTAACGGTTGTAAGAAATATTAGGTGTCTCTAATTTCCCACCCCATCACATCGCTCGTTGTAACTCCTGAAGATCCAAGTTTGCCCGAGCGCATCTACAATGCAAATTACGAACATCGGTGCGGTTTTGAATGACCTTTCAGACCACAAAACCGTAACTGTGATGATATATTTTGAATGGAACTAATGCGTGCCATGTCCTGGACTATGCATAGAGGGCTACAGCATTTTTGCTACTAATTCTACCCATGTACTCCGACTGGTGATGGGATTGTTCAGCAATCGTCATAACACTCACGTTAAGTGGTCTGGCTGCCAGATGTCAGTTATGCTATTTCCACCAGAAACCCAGAAAGCTTGACTGACACCCGTAGGGGAATACGGAGTCTTTAATGTGGCTCAGGTATGTAAGCTCACCCCTTAAGCTATAGTGAAGAGAAACACCAGGCATGTGGAAAGTAGACATGAGTGACGAGTCTAACGACTGTCTATGCATCTACAATGGAGACATAGGACAATATGGAGACTCCATCTGATTACATTGTGGTGCCACTCGGGCCGGGTGTCCTCCCCACAATCTGACCCATCTCTTTCCCCAATTACCACAGTAGGCTGGTGGCCTATTTGCTTGTTGAGGCGCACGGGGATATCACGCTCCGCTAGACGAGGACGCCGGCGAGGCGAAGAAGCCTTGTGTAGGAAGAGCAGGGAACGAATGCTGATTCGCTTTGTCTCTGTGGCTGGATGGGTCTTAGTCTTAGCCAGGCTAGGTACTCAGTAATGCTACATTTCCAAGGGTCTGTCCCAAATGGCACCCTATTCTCTACATATTTTGCTACGGTTGACCAGGTCCCATAGGGTTCTAGTTGAAACCAGTGCACCAGGTAGGGAATAGGGTGCCATTTGGGACGCACTTCAAGTGTAATTAGGATGTCTGATGATTAGCGCTGATTTCTTGTTTCATCTCTTATAATGCAGGCTGTCCGTCTTGTGGCCTTTTTCTGGGGCCTTGTTTTTCTTAGAGGATCATATCTCGTTGCAAATGTAATTGTGTGTGTCTGTCAAATGGAATCACTTGAGTCATTTGTTAGAGTGTCTTTGTGTGAGCGCATAAGAGTGTGCGTGTGTATATCCTTTGGTTAAGGTGTGTCAGTGGGTGCAGTGCACCCGGTGTAGGTTAGGACTTTGTACCTGTATACAAATGTATCTCGTTAGTATGATGGATGGGTTTGTGTGTGTGTGTATGCGGCGTGCATGCATGTGTGTGTGTGTATGCGCTCTCTGTCATTCCCCTTTCCACCCGTAGCGCAAATTATGCATTAACTACATGTGTAAATGCATAATAAAGTTGACAGTCTATATCTATCTCAGAAAGAGGCATCCACATAGCAGAGAGAGAGATACTGTAGTATGGGAATCGTTGCAATGGTATAAGACAATGTCTCCCACCTAGAGAGATAAACAGAGCGAGGGAGAGGAGGGGATGATGAAGGAGGTGGGGGCGGTTGAAATAATATTTGGGAGAAAAGAGTAAACATGAGACTCTAGTGATCTGTGTTCTGAGAGAGAAGAGAAGGTAATAGCACCGCGAGCCTGAGTCTGTCTTCTGCAAAGCACTATCGCATTCTTTGTGCTTCGCTATAAAGACATTACTGGGTGGTATGGGGTATGAATGAATAAGTCTGCCTTTTGTTTTGTCCAAGTCTGAGACAGAATCCTAACCCCCCCCCCCCCCCCCCCCCCCCCCTCCCTGCCCAGCGCCCCATAGATGAAGAACCCCAAAGAAAAACAAAGAGAGCCATTGTTTTTGGGCAGCTTGGGGGAATGATAGCGTACCCCTCAAAAAAAGCAAAATAGCAATAGGGGAGGCCTCAAAGTCTCAAAGCAGAGCTGACACCCAATAGGGTGAATGACAACCTAGTTATTAGAGCAAAGGATTCTGGGATGGAGAAGGGAGGGGGTTACACACTTACAGACAGACATGGACAGAGTCTTTTCATTGGAGCGAACAGTGTCACTCTTTGTTATTGTTGGGGGTCACAGATGCACACTGTGGATGAGGACCATTGTATTGGGCAGAGGGGGCGGGGGGGGCGGGGGGATGGAGGGCACCATCACCACCACTGAGGGGCTGGGGACAGGCTAGTGACAGGCAGGGAGGGCTTAGAGCTGTCCCCATGGTCTCACTGTGACAGACATGCCTGGGTGACATTACTGCTTCCTTGTTCCCTACCCTGCTGAGTGTCAGTTAAACAGCCCCTCCCTCTACCAGTCTCCAGGGTAGTATTCATTAGGCACCAAACGGACTGAAACAGGGAGGGACTACCTGGACTCGTCCAATAACAAAGGCTTACTTCTGTTGTCATTTGCAAAACCTTTTGCTATGGTGTGCTATATCTGTGCCTCATAGAAAGGTATCAGAGTATAGTCTGTTGATGGTCAGATAACGCAGATGCTACACTACAGGACTGTTTTGCTAGCACAGACTGGAATATGTTCCCGGGATTCATCCAATGGCATTGAGGAATACACCACATCAGTCATCTGCTTCATCAATAAGTGCATCGATGACGTCGTCCCCACAGTACATATCCCAACCAGAAGCCATCGATTACAGGCAACATCCGCATCAAGCTAAAGGCTAGAGCTGCCGCTTTCAAGGAGCGGGAGACGAATCTGGACGCTTATAAGAAATCCCGCTATGCGCTCAGACGAACCATCAAACAAGCAAAGTGTCAATATAGGATTAAGATTGAATTCTACTACACCGGCTCTGACGCTCGTCGGATGTGGCAGGGCTTGAAAACTATTACGGACTACAAAGGGAAACCCAGACGCGAGCTGCCCAGTGACGCGAGCCTACCAGACGAGCTAAATGCCTTTTATGCTCGCTTCGAGGCAAGTAACACTGACGCATGCACGAGTGCACCAGCTGTTCTGGATGACTGTGTGACAACGCTCTCTGTACCCGATGTGAACAAAACCTTTAAACAGGTCAACATTCACAAAGAGGCTGGTCCAGACGGATTACCAGGACGTGTACTCAAAGCATGCGCGGACCAACTGTCAAATGTCTTCACTGACATTTTCAACCTCTCCCTGACCGAGTCTGTAATACCTACGTGTTTCAAGCAGACCACCATATTCCCTGTACCCAAGGAAGCGAAGGTAACCTGCCTAAATGATTACCACCCCGTGGCACACACGTCGGTAGCCATGAAGTGCTTTGAAAGGCTGGTCATGGCTCACATCAACAGCATCCTCCCGGACACCCTAGACCCACTCCAATTCGCGTACTGCCCAACAGATCCACAGATGACGCAATCTCAATCGCACTCCACACCGCCCTTTCTCACCTGGACAAAAAGAACACCTACAGTTGAAGTCGGAAGTTTACATACACCTTAGCCAAATACTTTTAAACTCAGTTTTCACAATTCCTGACATTTAATTACAGTAAAAATTGCCTGTCTTAGGTCACTTTATTTTAAGAATATGAAATGTCAGAATAATGGTAGAGAGAATGATTTATTTCAGCTTTTATTTCTTTCATCATATTCCCAGTGGGTCAGAAGTTTACATACTCAATTAGTATTTGGTAGCATTGCCTTTAAATTGTTTAACTTGGGTCAAACGTTTCGGGTAGCCTTCCACAAGCTTCCCACAATAAGTTGGGTGAATTTTGGCCCATTCCTCCTGGCAGAGCTGGTGTAACTGAGTCAGGTTTGTAGGCCTCCTTGTTCGCACACACTTTTTCAGTTCACCCCACACATTTTCTGTAGGATTGAGCTCAGGACTTTGTAATGGCCACTCAAATACCTTGACTTTGTTGTCCTTAAGCCATTTTGCCACAACTTTGGAAGTATGCTTGGGGTCATTGTCCATTTGGAAGACCCATTTGCGACCAAGCTTTAACTTCCTGACTGATGTCTTGAGATGTTTTTTCAAAATATCCACATACTTTTCCTCCCTCATGATGCCATCTATTTTGTGAAGTGTACCAGTCCCTCCTGCAGCAAAGCACCCCCACAACATGAGTTCTATTTTTGTTTAATTTTTGTTAAATGACCAGAGGACATTTCTCCAAAAAGTAAGATCTTTGTCCCTATGTGCAGTTGCAAACCGTAGTCTGGCTTTTTTATGGCGGTTTTAGGGGCAGTGGATTCTTCCTTTCTGAGTGGCCTTTCAGGTTATGTCAATTAGGACTCGTTTTACTGTGGATATAGATACTTTTGTACCTGTTTCCTCCAGCATGTTCACAAGGTCCTTTGCTGTTGTTCTGGGATTGATTTGCACTTTTCGCAGCGAAGTACGTTAATCTCTAGGAAACAGAATGTGTCTCCTTCCTGAGCGGTATGATGGCTGCGTGGTCCCATGGTGTTTATACTTGCGTACTATTGTTTGTACAGATGAATGTGGTACCTTCAGGTGTTTGGAAATTGCTCCCAAGGATGAACCAGACTTGTGGAGGTCTACAATTTTTTGGTCTTGGCTGATTTTTATTTTATTTTCCCATGATGTCAAGCAGAGAGGCACTGAGTTTGAAGGTAGGCCTTGAAATACATCCACAGGTACACCTCCAATTGACTCAAATGATCTCAATTAGCCTATCAGAAGCTTCTAAAGCCATGACATAATTTTCTGGAATTTTCCAAGCTGTTTAAAGGCACAGTCAAGTTATTGTATGTAAACTTCTGACCCACTGGAATTGTGAAACAGTAAATATAAGTGAAATAATCTGTCTGTAAACAATTGTTGGAAAAATGACTTGTTTCATGCACAAAGTAGATGTCCTAACCGACTTGCCAAAACTATAGTTTGTTAACAAGACATTTGTGGAGTGGTTGAAAAACGAGTTTTAATGACTCCAATCTAAGTGTATGTAAACTTCCGACTTCAACTGTATGTGAAAATGCTGTTCATCGACTACAGCTCAGCATTTAACAAAATAGTGCCCACGAAGCTCATCACTAAGCTAAGGACTCTGTGACTAAACACTTCCCTCTGCAACTGGATCCTGGACTTCCTGACGGGCCGCCCCCAGGTGGTAAGAGTAGGCAACAATACGTCTGCCATGCTGATCCTTAACACTGGGGCTCCTCAGGGGTGTGTACTTAGTCCCCTCCTCTATTCCCTGTTCCCACAACTGCGTTGCCAAACACAACTCCAACATCATCATTAAGTTTGCTGACGACACAACAGTGGTAGGCCTGATCACCTACAACAATGAGACGGCCTATAGGGAGGAGGTCAGAGAACTGGCAGTGTGGTGCCAGGACAACAACCTCTCCCTCAATGTGAGCAAGACAAAGGAGGTGATCGTGGACTACAGGAAAAGGCGGGCTGAACAGGCCCCCATTAACATCGACGGGGCTGTAGTGGAGCGGGTCGAGAGTTTTAAGTTCCTCGGTGTCCACATCACCAACGATGGTCCAAACATACCAAGACAGTTGTGAAGAGGGCACAACAAAACCTTTTCCCCCTCAGGAGACTGAAAAGATTTGGCATGGGTCCCCAGATCCTCAAAAGGTTCTACAGCTGCACCATCGAGAGCATCCTGACCGGTTGCATCACCACCTGGTATGGCAACTGCTCGGCATCTGACCGTAAGGCACTACAGAGGGTAGTGTGAACAGCCCAATATATCACTGGGACCAAGCTTCCTGCCATCCAGGACCTATATAATAGGTGGTGTCAGAGGAAAACCCATAAAATTGTCAGAGACTCCAGTCACCCAAGTTATAGACTGTTTTCTCTGCTACCACACGGCAAGCGGTACCGGAGCACCAAGTCTAGGACCAAAAGGCTCCTCAACAGCTTCTACCCCCAAGACATTAGACTGCTGAACTATTCATAAAAATCGCCACCGCACAATTTACATTGACCCCCCCCCCCTTGTACACTGCTGCTACTCGCTGTTTGTTTGTTAGCTATGCATAGTCACTTCGCCCCCACCTACATGTACAGATTACCTCAACTAGCCTATACCCCACGCACACTGACTCGGTACAGGTGCCCCCTGTATATAGCCTCGTTATTGTTATTCTTATTTTGTTACTTTTTATTATCACTTTTTATTTTAGCCTACTTGGTAAATATTTTCTTCTTCTTGAACGGCACTGTTGGTTAAGGATTTGTAAGTAAGCAATTCACGGTAAAGTCTACATCAAATCAAATCAAATTTATTTATATAGCCCTTCTTACATCAGCTGATATCTCAAAGTGCTGTACAGAAACCCAGCCTAAAACCCCAAACAGCAAGCAATGCAGGTGTAGAAGCACAGTGGCTAGGAAAAACTCCATAGAAAGACCAAAACCTAGGAAGAAACCTAGATAGGAACCAGGCTATGAGGGGTGGCCAGTCCTCTTCTGGCTGTGCCGGGTGGAGATTATAACAGAACATGGCCAAGATGTTCAAATGTTCATAAATGACCAGCATGGTCAAATAATAATAATCACAGTAGTTGTCGAGGGTGCAACAAGTCAGCACCTCAGGAGTAAATGTCAGTTGGCTTTTCATAGCCGATCATTAAGAGTATCTCTACCGCTCCTGCTGTCTCTAGAGAGTTGAAAACAGCAGGTCTGGGACAGGTAGCACGTCCGGTGAACAGGTCAGGGTTCCATAGCCGCAGGCAGAACAGTTGAAACTGGAGCAGCAGCACGGCCAGGTGGACTGGGGACAGCAAGGAGTCATCATGCCAGGTAGTCCTGAGGCATGGTCCTAGGGCTCAGGTCCTCCGAGAGAGAGAAAGAAAGAAAGAGAGAAAGAATTAGAGAGAGCATACTTATATTCACACAGGACACCGGATAAGACAGGAGAAGTACTCCAGATATAACAGACTGACCCTAGCCCCCCGACACATAAACTACTGCAGCATAAATACTGGAGGCTGAGACAGGAGGGGTCAGGAGACACTGTGGCCCCATCCGATGAAAATTCCAAATAGTATCCGTAAAGTTCGTAAAAACATGTCAAACGTTTTTTCTAATCAATCCTCAGGTTGGTTTTACAATAATTAATCGATAATATTTCAACCGGACGGTAGCCTTTTCAATAGAAGAGAGAAAGAAAAGGTCTCGCTCCCGGCGCGTGCGGATGCACAAATCTGAGGACATCTGGCTGTCCACTGACTCGATGTGATCATTCTTGCTAATTTTTCAGAATAAAAGCCTAAAACTATGTCTAAAGACTGTTCACACCTTGTGGAAGCCATAGGGAAAGGAATATGGTTGATATCCCTTTAAATGGAGGATAGGCTTGCAATGGAAAAGAGTCGTTTCAGAAAAACAGCACTTCCTGGATGGATTTTCCTCAGGTTTTCGCCTGCCATATCAGTTCTGTTATACTCACAGACAATATTTTGACAGTTTTGGAAACTTTAGAGTGTTTTCTATCCTAATCCGCCAATTATATGCATATTCTAGCTTATGGGCCTGAGAAATAGGCAGTTTACTTTGGGCACGTTTTTCATCCAAACATCAAAATTCTGCCCCCTAGCCTAAAGAGGCCATGTTTCAGTCAGGCCAATCACATCAAGATTATGATCAGTGATTAGTTCATTGACTATAACTGCCTTTGAAGTGAGGGATCTAACATTAAGTAGCCCTATTTTGAGATGTGAGGTATCATGATCTCTTTCAATAATGGCAGGAATGGAGGAGGTATTTATTCTAGTGAGATTGCTAAGGCGAACACCGCCATGTTTAGTTTTGCCCAACCTAGGTCGAGGCACAGACACGGTCTCAATGGGGATAGCTGAGCTGACTACACTGACTGTGCTAGTGGCAGACTCCACTAAGCTGGCAGGCTGGCTAACAGCCTGCTGCCTGGCCTGCACCCTATTTCATTGTGGAGCTAGAGGAGTTAGAGCCCTGTCTATGTTGGTAGATAAGATGAGAGCACCCCTCCAGCTAGGATGGAGTACGTAATTCCTCAACTGGCCAGGCTTGGTCCTGTTTGTGGGTGAATCCCAGAAAGAGGGCCAATTATCTACAAATTCTATCTTTTGTGAGGGGCAGAAAACAGTTTTCAACCAGCGATTGAGTTGTGAGACTCTGCTGTAGAGAGTCTACACTTGTTTTATTCGGTGCAGGGGGCAAATAAAGTTTGATTTGATTTGGATTTGGATTTGATTTGTTGACATGGGGCCCACTCTAGATACAGCCTATTGAAAAACAGGATGTTGTGTGGCCGATGATAAGGCATGTTGTTTGCCATTATGTACACCCACCAATTATCTCTCCATGGCACAGGCTGTCATGTAGCACTGTTTCCCATGTCCTGTCTGTCTGAATCATCCACTCATCATGACTTCCAGTCACATCTCTCTTTGTCTAATCTAGGGATTGATGGAGATTATTTTAAAGGACACTTACGATTGCCGGTCTCGCCTGGGTTATGAAGAACCCTTGTGTGTGAGTACACATCTGAAAGAGGTCAACTGTATGCCGTGGATTCATCACAGTGTCTGAGTATCTGAGTTCGCTCTCACGCGTCACTATCAGACCATCTCGTTCCCAACCCCGATGAGATTGATCGGCCTCTCTGATTGGTGGGCGGTGTTGATGTCGCTTGTCGTTCGTCTCCAATTTCAAGGAGACCGTCGTCTGTAGCGACCGTTTCTTCTAACCTTGATTCCATTACCATAGAAAGCACTTCCCTGAATCTTCAACAAAGAGAAGGCAATTTTCTCTGATTGCCTCTCCCTCTCTCTCTGTGTCCTTGGTAACTGGAGTGAAATGGAGCCTCAATGGAGCCTCATAGAGCCTCAATGTCCTTGTGGGGACCAGTGGAACATTGACTTCGAGTTTACAGTAAACCCAATGGAGTCTGTAGTACTGTTCAGAGTTCAATGAAGTTGCGATGTGATTTTTGACACGCTGACTGAGACATCAGGTCATGAGGATATCCAGTAAGCCGGTACCAGACTAGTCTCTTTGAGATTAGATGACGTTGGCCATGGTCTAAAGCAATCATCTTGCCTGAGGGGTTATCTCTGGAAATGTCAAGAGGGACGTTGGCAATAAAGTCGACAGCAACTAAGAAACATATTTTAGAACGATCAAAGAGGCTAGTGTTGGGTGCCATATGGAATCAATTGTTGGACTGCAAATGGACACAGGCACGTTTGACACCCGTCGCCTAAACATTGGTGTTACAAGGGTGTTAGAATATACTTGCGGCTCCCTCCCTATTCTTTGCTTTAGGCTAATATAAATATCACATTTTGGTGGGTTTTCTGAAGCATCAGGCATTTTTTAAGTAATAGTTTAGATGTCTGTTTTATCTCCTCTTAGCAAAGCGGAACGTTTTTTCCCTAGCGCTCAGTCCAACTGCAGCTTCCCCTTTCTTGTTAACTCCTGATATCACATTGGACTATCCAGCAGCGGAGAATGAGGAAGTAACCACAGTGTTGTGCCGTTTTTGGAGTTATCGGAGCCAATCAGAAAATACTATATCAACTTTTGCTTCTGTTACCGAGGATAAGAAGCAATCTAATACATTCACGTCTATTTCTGTTCCTATGAGATAATGTTATTCAACTAATAATGACCAAAGCTACTATACTCTGTGGGGATCACTAATTCACACTCGTCACTAGACCTTGACACCTGCATCTCTCCAAACTCTTCCTTGGCTAAACTTCTTGACCTCAAGTAACCTTTGTTACACCAGTGCTTAGCTTGCCATTACAACTTGGTGTCGTGCAGAATGAAGGAGGGCCTTGTCATTGTCAGAGACGGTCCCCAGAAAGTGTCTGTTAGTTCCCTTAGTTTAGGAGGTGGATGGTTGACTGACATCTTATTATGGGAACATATTTAATTCGGACAGGTCTCGTATTCCACAAAGAGGATGATAAGAGAAAATAGCTGCCCAAAACACTCTGTATGTGACCCAAGTAACACTCCTTCATACTTCTCACCTTATCTTAAATGGCTTCGAGATAGAAGTTGCCTATAGTGGGCCTAGGTCTAGGACCAGTTTTTCTAACCCTCCATTCTAACCCTAATCATTTCAGAGAAGAAAAAGCTAAACATCACCCGTGATCAGTACTCAGGGAAAGATTCGATCTTAGGGATATTATCTATCTCCTCTTCAAATAACATAAAGATACAGAGGATCAACATGGAACATGAAAGGTTAAAGAGTCACGAAACCCATCGTTCATTGAAACCCATCCCCACCATTTCAATCTGTATCACTCTGTTTCTTTTAGTTTCTCTGTACGTCTCACCCACTCCGACTCCGGGCCCATATTATGAAGCAGATGTTTTCCTTGCGGGTGTGCATGTGTATGTCTGTGTGAGAGTATTTGAGGTGCATCTCTGTCTTTATTTTACAAATAGAGCGATCTCTGGACTACTAAACCAGATGTGTAATCCAGGTGCGGAACTTTGGTTTTAGAAGTGGGAGGGACACAACCCGGCCGTCCTTTCGCGTGGTTCTCAATCCAGCCCTCTAAAACCGCTAAACAGCCTGCTGAGGCGTCCGCATGATCCTAAAGCACGCCAGGCTGTAACGGCTGTCCTCCTCCTCTTCGGAAGAAGAGGAGGAGTAGGGATTGGACCAAAGCGCAGCGTGATAATTTGACATAACGAAGTTTATTAAAGTAAAGACGAAAACCGAAAACACTTCAACAAACTACAAAATAACAAAACGACGTAGACAGACCTGAACATGGAACTTACATAAATACACGAAGAACTCACGAACAGGAACAGACTACAAACAAACGATACAGTCCCGTGTGGTAACATATACGGACACAGGAGACAAACACCCACAAACAAACAGTGTGAACAGCCTACCTTTATATGGTTCTCAATCAGAGGAAACGTCAAACACCTGTCCCTGATTGAGAACCATATAAGGCTAATTACCACTAACCTAAACATAGAAACACAAAACATAGAATGCCCACCCCAACTCACGCCCTGACCAACTAAACACATACAAAATTAACAGAAAACAGGTCAGGAACGTGACAGAACCCCCCCCTCAAGGTGCGAACTCCGGACGCACCACCAAAAGTCTAGGGGAGGGTCTGGGTGGGCATCTGTCCACGGTGGCGGCTCAGGCTCTGGGCGTGGTCCCCATCCCACCATAGTCAATCCCCGCTTTCGTATCCCCCTCTCAATGACCACCCTCCAAATAAACCCACCTAAATTAAGGGGCAGCACCGGGATAAGGGGCATCACCGGGATAAGGGGCATCACCGGACTAAGGGGCATCACCGGACTAAGGGGCATCACCGGACTAAGGGGCATCACCGGACTAAGGGGCATCACCGGACTAAGGGGCATCACCGGACTAAGGGGCATCACCGGACTAAGGGGCATCACCGGACTGAGGGACGGCAGCTCCGGACTGAGGGGCAGCTCCGGACTGAGGGGCAGCTCCGGACTGGATGGCGGATCCTGGCTGGCTGGCTCTGGCGGATCCTGGCTGGATGACGGCTCTGGCGGATCCTGGCTGGATGACGGCTCTGGCGGATCCTGGCTGGATGACGGCTCTGGCTGGTCCTGGCTGGATGACGGCTCTGGCTGGTCCTGGCTGGATGACGGCTCTGGCTGGTCCTGGCTGGATGACGGCTCTGGCTGGTCATGGCTGGATGACGGCTCTGGCTGGTCATGGCTGGATGACGGCTCTGGCTGGTCATGGCTGGATGACGGCTCTGGCTGGTCATGGCTGGATGACGGCTCTGGCTGGTCATGGCTGGATGACGGCTCTGGCTGGTCATGGCTGGATGACGGCTCTGGCTGGATGACGGCTCTGGCTGGTCATGGCTGGATGACGGCTCTGGCTGGTCATGGCTGGATGACGGCTCTGGCTGGTCATGGCTGGATGACGGCTCTGGCTGGTCATGGCTGGATGACGGCTCTGGCTGGTCATGGCTCGCTGACGGCTCTGGCTGGTCATGGCTCGCTGACGGCTCTGGCTGGTCATGGCTCGCTGACGGCTCTGGCTGGTCATGGCTCGCTGACGGCTCTGGCTGATCCTGTCTGGCAGAAGGCTCTGGCTGATCCTGTCTGGCGGAAAGGCTCTGGCTGATCCTGTCTGGCAGAAGGCTCTGGCTGATCCTGTCTGGCGGAAGGCTTTGGCTGCTCCTGTCTGGCGGAAGGCTCTAGCGGCTCCTGTCTGGCGGAAGGCTCTAGCGGCTCCTGTCTGGCGGAAGGCTCTGAAGGCTCATGGCAGACGGGCGGCTTTGCAGGCTCATGGCAGACGGGCGGCTTTGCAGGCTCATGGCAGACGGGCGGCTTTGAAGGCTCAGTACCGACGGGCAGTTCATGCGGCGCTTGGCAGACGGACAGTTCAGACGGCGTTGGGCAGACGGGCAGTTCAGGCGCCGTTGGGCAGATGGGCAGTTCAGGCGCCGTTGGGCAGACGGGCAGTTCAGGCGCCGTTGGGCAGACGGGCAGTTCAGGCGCCGCTTGGCAGACGGGCAGTTCAGGCGCCGCTTGGCAGACGGCAGACTCTGGCCGGCTGAGACGCACTGTAGGCCTGGTGCGTGGTACCGGAACTGGAGGTACCGGGCTAAGGACACGCACCATCAGGCTAGTGCGGGGAACAACAACAGGGCACACTGGACTCTCAAGGCGTACTATAGGCCTGGTGCGTGGTACCGGAACTGGTGTTACCGGGCTGAGGGCACGCACATCAGGGCGAGTACGGGGAGAAGGAACAGTGCGTACAGGGCTCTGGAGACACACAGGAGGCTTGGTGCGTGGTGTAGGCACTGGTGGTACTGGGCTGGAGACACGCACCATAGGGCTAGTGCGTGGAGGAGGAACAGGGCTCTGGAGACGCACTGGAAGCCTGGTGCGTGGTGTAGGCACTGGTGGTACTGGACTGGAGCCAGGAGGTGGCGCCGGAAATACCGGACCGTGCAGGCGTACTGGCTCCCTTGAGCACTGAGCCTGCCCAACCTTACCTGGTTGTATGCTCCCCGTCGCCCGACCAGTGCGGGGAGGTGGAATAACCCGCACCGGGCTATGTAGGCGAACCGGGGACACCATGCGTAAGGCTGGTGCCATGTAAGCCGGCCCGAGGAGACGTACTGGTGGCTAGATATGTAGGGCCGGCTTCATGACATCCGGCTCAATACTCAATCTAGCCCTGCCAGTGCGGGGAGGTGGAATAACCCGCACCGGGCTATGCACACGTACAGGAGACACCATGCGCTCTACTGCGTAACACGGTGTCTGCCCGTACTCTCGCTCTCCACGGTAAGTACAGGGAGTAGGCGCATGTCTCCTACCTGACTTCGCCACTCTCCCTCTTAGCCCCCCCCCAAGAAATTTTTGGGGTTTACTCACAGGCTTCCTACCGCATCGTCGTGCTGCCTCCATTCGCCGGTATCCCTCCTCGCACTGCGCCAGAGAATCCCAGGCGGGCTCCGGCACTCGCCCTGGGTTGATCGCCCACCTGTCGATCTCCTCCCACGTAGTGTAGCCCAGATCCTTCTCCTGCTTCCGAGCTAGCTCCTCGAAACGCCGCCTCTCTGCTTTCGCTGCCTCCAGCTCAGCTTTGGGGCGGCGATATTCTCCTGGTTGAGCCCAGGGTCCCTTTCCGTCCAATATTTCCTCCCAAGTCCACGAGTCCTGGTTCTTTGGCCGCTGTTGCTGGTTCCTCTCACGCTGCTTGATCCATGGTTGGTGGGTGATTCTGTAACGGCTGTCCTCCTCCTCTTCGGAAGAAGAGGAGGAGTAGGGATTGGACCAAAGCGCAGCGTGATAATTTGACATAACGAAGTTTATTAAAGTAAAGACGAAAACCGAAAACACTTCAACAAACTACAAAATAACAAAACGACGTAGACAGACCTGAACATGGAACTTACATAAATACACGAAGAACTCACGAACAGGAACAGACTACAAACAAACGATACAGTCCCGTGTGGTAACATATACGGACACAGGAGACAAACACCCACAAACAAACAGTGTGAACAGCCTACCTTTATATGGTTCTCAATCAGAGGAAACGTCAAACACCTGTCCCTGATTGAGAACCATATAAGGCTAATTACCACTAACCTAAACATAGAAACACAAAACATAGAATGCCCACCCCAACTCACGCCCTGACCAACTAAACACATACAAAATTAACAGAAAACAGGTCAGGAACGTGACAGAACCCCCCCCTCAAGGTGCGAACTCCGGACGCACCACCAAAAGTCTAGGGGAGGGTCTGGGTGGGCATCTGTCCACGGTGGCGGCTCAGGCTCTGGGCGTGGTCCCCATCCCACCATAGTCAATCCCCGCTTTCGTATCCCCCTCTCAATGACCACCCTCCAAATAAACCCACCTAAATTAAGGGGCAGCACCGGGATAAGGGGCATCACCGGGATAAGGGGCATCACCGGACTAAGGGGCATCACCGGACTAAGGGGCATCACCGGACTAAGGGGCATCACCGGACTAAGGGGCATCACCGGACTAAGGGGCATCACCGGACTAAGGGGCATCACCGGACTAAGGGGCATCACCGGACTGAGGGACGGCAGCTCCGGACTGAGGGGCAGCTCCGGACTGAGGGGCAGCTCCGGACTGGATGGCGGATCCTGGCTGGCTGGCTCTGGCGGATCCTGGCTGGATGACGGCTCTGGCGGATCCTGGCTGGATGACGGCTCTGGCGGATCCTGGCTGGATGACGGCTCTGGCTGGTCCTGGCTGGATGACGGCTCTGGCTGGTCCTGGCTGGATGACGGCTCTGGCTGGTCCTGGCTGGATGACGGCTCTGGCTGGTCCTGGCTGGATGACGGCTCTGGCTGGTCATGGCTGGATGACGGCTCTGGCTGGTCATGGCTGGATGACGGCTCTGGCTGGTCATGGCTGGATGACGGCTCTGGCTGGTCATGGCTGGATGACGGCTCTGGCTGGATGACGGCTCTGGCTGGTCATGGCTGGATGACGGCTCTGGCTGGTCATGGCTGGATGACGGCTCTGGCTGGTCATGGCTGGATGACGGCTCTGGCTGGTCATGGCTGGATGACGGCTCTGGCTGGTCATGGCTGGATGACGGCTCTGGCTGGTCATGGCTCGCTGACGGCTCTGGCTGGTCATGGCTCGCTGACGGCTCTGGCTGGTCATGGCTCGCTGACGGCTCTGGCTGGTCATGGCTCGCTGACGGCTCTGGCTGATCCTGTCTGGCAGAAGGCTCTGGCTGATCCTGTCTGGCGGAAAGGCTCTGGCTGATCCTGTCTGGCAGAAGGCTCTGGCTGATCCTGTCTGGCGGAAGGCTTTGGCTGCTCCTGTCTGGCGGAAGGCTCTAGCGGCTCCTGTCTGGCGGAAGGCTCTAGCGGCTCCTGTCTGGCGGAAGGCTCTGAAGGCTCATGGCAGACGGGCGGCTTTGCAGGCTCATGGCAGACGGGCGGCTTTGCAGGCTCATGGCAGACGGGCGGCTTTGAAGGCTCAGTACCGACGGGCAGTTCATGCGGCGCTTGGCAGACGGACAGTTCAGACGGCGTTGGGCAGACGGGCAGTTCAGGCGCCGTTGGGCAGACGGGCAGTTCAGGCGCCGTTGGGCAGACGGGCAGTTCAGGCGCCGTTGGGCAGACGGGCAGTTCAGGCGCCGCTTGGCAGACGGGCAGTTCAGGCGCCGCTTGGCAGACGGCAGACTCTGGCCGGCTGAGACGCACTGTAGGCCTGGTGCGTGGTACCGGAACTGGAGGTACCGGGCTAAGGACACGCACCATCAGGCTAGTGCGGGGAACAACAACAGGGCACACTGGACTCTCAAGGCGTACTATAGGCCTGGTGCGTGGTACCGGAACTGGTGTTACCGGGCTGAGGGCACGCACATCAGGGCGAGTACGGGGAGAAGGAACAGTGCGTACAGGGCTCTGGAGACACACAGGAGGCTTGGTGCGTGGTGTAGGCACTGGTGGTACTGGGCTGGAGACACGCACCATAGGGCTAGTGCGTGGAGGAGGAACAGGGCTCTGGAGACGCACTGGAAGCCTGGTGCGTGGTGTAGGCACTGGTGGTACTGGACTGGAGCCAGGAGGTGGCGCCGGAAATACCGGACCGTGCAGGCGTACTGGCTCCCTTGAGCACTGAGCCTGCCCAACCTTACCTGGTTGTATGCTCCCCGTCGCCCGACCAGTGCGGGGAGGTGGAATAACCCGCACCGGGCTATGTAGGCGAACCGGGGACACCATGCGTAAGGCTGGTGCCATGTAAGCCGGCCCGAGGAGACGTACTGGTGGCTAGATATGTAGGGCCGGCTTCATGACATCCGGCTCAATACTCAATCTAGCCCTGCCAGTGCGGGGAGGTGGAATAACCCGCACCGGGCTATGCACACGTACAGGAGACACCATGCGCTCTACTGCGTAACACGGTGTCTGCCCGTACTCTCGCTCTCCACGGTAAGTACAGGGAGTAGGCGCATGTCTCCTACCTGACTTCGCCACTCTCCCTCTTAGCCCCCCCCCAAGAAATTTTTGGGGTTTACTCACAGGCTTCCTACCGCATCGTCGTGCTGCCTCCATTCGCCGGTATCCCTCCTCGCACTGCGCCAGAGAATCCCAGGCGGGCTCCGGCACTCGCCCTGGGTTGATCGCCCACCTGTCGATCTCCTCCCACGTAGTGTAGCCCAGATCCTTCTCCTGCTTCCGAGCTAGCTCCTCGAAACGCCGCCTCTCTGCTTTCGCTGCCTCCAGCTCAGCTTTGGGGCGGCGATATTCTCCTGGTTGAGCCCAGGGTCCCTTTCCGTCCAATATTTCCTCCCAAGTCCACGAGTCCTGGTTCTTTGGCCGCTGTTGCTGGTTCCTCTCACGCTGCTTGATCCATGGTTGGTGGGTGATTCTGTAACGGCTGTCCTCCTCCTCTTCGGAAGAAGAGGAGGAGTAGGGATTGGACCAAAGCGCAGCGTGATAATTTGACATAACGAAGTTTATTAAAGTAAAGACGAAAACCGAAAACACTTCAACAAACTACAAAATAACAAAACGACGTAGACAGACTTGAACATGGAACTTACATAAATACACGAAGAACTCACGAACAGGAACAGACTACAAACAAACGATACAGTCCCGTGTGGTAACATATACGGACACAGGAGACAAACACCCACAAACAAACAGTGTGAACAGCCTACCTTTATATGGTTCTCAATCAGAGGAAACGTCAAACACCTGTCCCTGATTGAGAACCATATAAGGCTAATTACCACTAACCTAAACATAGAAACACAAAACATAGAATGCCCACCCCAACTCACGCCCTGACCAACTAAACACATACAAAATTAACAGAAAACAGGTCAGGAACGTGACAGAACCCCCCCCTCAAGGTGCGAACTCCGGACGCACCACCAAAAGTCTAGGGGAGGGTCTGGGTGGGCATCTGTCCACGGTGGCGGCTCAGGCTCTGGGCGTGGTCCCCATCCCACCATAGTCAATCCCCGCTTTCGTATCCCCCTCTCAATGACCACCCTCCAAATAAACCCACCTAAATTAAGGGGCAGCACCGGGATAAGGGGCATCACCGGGATAAGGGGCATCACCGGACTAAGGGGCATCACCGGACTAAGGGGCATCACCGGACTAAGGGGCATCACCGGACTAAGGGGCATCACCGGACTAAGGGGCATCACCGGACTAAGGGGCATCACCGGACTGAGGGACGGCAGCTCCGGACTGAGGGGCAGCTCCGGACTGAGGGGCAGCTCCGGACTGGATGGCGGATCCTGGCTGGCTGGCTCTGGCGGATCCTGGCTGGATGACGGCTCTGGCGGATCCTGGCTGGATGACGGCTCTGGCGGATCCTGGCTGGATGACGGCTCTGGCTGGTCCTGGCTGGATGACGGCTCTGGCTGGTCCTGGCTGGATGACGGCTCTGGCTGGTCCTGGCTGGATGACGGCTCTGGCTGGTCCTGGCTGGATGACGGCTCTGGCTGGTCATGGCTGGATGACGGCTCTGGCTGGTCATGGCTGGATGACGGCTCTGGCTGGTCATGGCTGGATGACGGCTCTGGCTGGTCATGGCTGGATGACGGCTCTGGCTGGATGACGGCTCTGGCTGGTCATGGCTGGATGACGGCTCTGGCTGGTCATGGCTGGATGACGGCTCTGGCTGGTCATGGCTGGATGACGGCTCTGGCTGGTCATGGCTGGATGACGGCTCTGGCTGGTCATGGCTCGCTGACGGCTCTGGCTGGTCATGGCTCGCTGACGGCTCTGGCTGGTCATGGCTCGCTGACGGCTCTGGCTGGTCATGGCTCGCTGACGGCTCTGGCTGATCCTGTCTGGCAGAAGGCTCTGGCTGATCCTGTCTGGCGGAAAGGCTCTGGCTGATCCTGTCTGGCAGAAGGCTCTGGCTGATCCTGTCTGGCGGAAGGCTTTGGCTGCTCCTGTCTGGCGGAAGGCTCTAGCGGCTCCTGTCTGGCGGAAGGCTCTAGCGGCTCCTGTCTGGCGGAAGGCTCTGAAGGCTCATGGCAGACGGGCGGCTTTGCAGGCTCATGGCAGACGGGCGGCTTTGCAGGCTCATGGCAGACGGGCGGCTTTGAAGGCTCAGTACCGACGGGCAGTTCATGCGGCGCTTGGCAGACGGACAGTTCAGACGGCGTTGGGCAGACGGGCAGTTCAGGCGCCGTTGGGCAGACGGGCAGTTCAGGCGCCGTTGGGCAGACGGGCAGTTCAGGCGCCGTTGGGCAGACGGGCAGTTCAGGCGCCGCTTGGCAGACGGGCAGTTCAGGCGCCGCTTGGCAGACGGCAGACTCTGGCCGGCTGAGACGCACTGTAGGCCTGGTGCGTGGTACCGGAACTGGAGGTACCGGGCTAAGGACACGCACCATCAGGCTAGTGCGGGGAACAACAACAGGGCACACTGGACTCTCAAGGCGTACTATAGGCCTGGTGCGTGGTACCGGAACTGGTGTTACCGGGCTGAGGGCACGCACATCAGGGCGAGTACGGGGAGAAGGAACAGTGCGTACAGGGCTCTGGAGACACACAGGAGGCTTGGTGCGTGGTGTAGGCACTGGTGGTACTGGGCTGGAGACACGCACCATAGGGCTAGTGCGTGGAGGAGGAACAGGGCTCTGGAGACGCACTGGAAGCCTGGTGCGTGGTGTAGGCACTGGTGGTACTGGACTGGAGCCAGGAGGTGGCGCCGGAAATACCGGACCGTGCAGGCGTACTGGCTCCCTTGAGCACTGAGCCTGCCCAACCTTACCTGGTTGTATGCTCCCCGTCGCCCGACCAGTGCGGGGAGGTGGAATAACCCGCACCGGGCTATGTAGGCGAACCGGGGACACCATGCGTAAGGCTGGTGCCATGTAAGCCGGCCCGAGGAGACGTACTGGTGGCTAGATATGTAGGGCCGGCTTCATGACATCCGGCTCAATACTCAATCTAGCCCTGCCAGTGCGGGGAGGTGGAATAACCCGCACCGGGCTATGCACACGTACAGGAGACACCATGTGCTCTACTGCGTAACACGGTGTCTGCCCGTACTCTCGCTCTCCACGGTAAGTACAGGGAGTAGGCGCATGTCTCCTACCTGACTTCGCCACTCTCCCTCTTAGCCCCCCCCCAAGAAATTTTTGGGGTTTACTCACAGGCTTCCTACCGCATCGTCGTGCTGCCTCCATTCGCCGGTATCCCTCCTCGCACTGCGCCAGAGAATCCCAGGCGGGCTCCGGCACTCGCCCTGGGTTGATCGCCCACCTGTCGATCTCCTCCCACGTAGTGTAGCCCAGATCCTTCTCCTGCTTCCGAGCTAGCTCCTCGAAACGCCGCCTCTCTGCTTTCGCTGCCTCCAGCTCAGCTTTGGGGCGGCGATATTCTCCTGGTTGAGCCCAGGGTCCCTTTCCGTCCAATATTTCCTCCCAAGTCCACGAGTCCTGGTTCTTTGGCCGCTGTTGCTGGTTCCTCTCACGCTGCTTGATCCATGGTTGGTGGGTGATTCTGTAACGGCTGTCCTCCTCCTCTTCGGAAGAAGAGGAGGAGTAGGGATTGGACCAAAGCGCAGCGTGATAATTTGACATAACGAAGTTTATTAAAGTAAAGACGAAAACCGAAAACACTTCAACAAACTACAAAATAACAAAACGACGTAGACAGACCTGAACATGGAACTTACATAAATACACGAAGAACTCACGAACAGGAACAGACTACAAACAAACGATACAGTCCCGTGTGGTAACATATACGGACACAGGAGACAAACACCCACAAACAAACAGTGTGAACAGCCTACCTTTATATGGTTCTCAATCAGAGGAAACGTCAAACACCTGTCCCTGATTGAGAACCATATAAGGCTAATTACCACTAACCTAAACATAGAAACACAAAACATAGAATGCCCACCCCAACTCACGCCCTGACCAACTAAACACATACAAAATTAACAGAAAACAGGTCAGGAACGTGACACAGGCGCTGATTCTTGTATCACAGTGAAATTATAAAACTCAAACAAAAACTAAATTACAGAATGTCGGGGTGTCCGGCCCCTAGAGAAAATTCCACCCCTGGTTTAATCTCTGAATGTCTGTGTTTCAATATGTGTGAAATACATCCAGTCATGCGATTCAGTTACCGAGGCCTAATTTCACACATGGAACCAGTTGGAACCTATGCATACCTAAATACAGTACATTCTAAACGTGGAATGTTGAGAAATACACAAAAGTAAGCAAGGAATACAATTTTGGTAAGAATCCTCTATCTGATTCTTACCATTGATGATGATATTTGATAGCTTGCATGAAAATACAGATGTCCCTGTGCCATCCGTGGTCCGGACTGGCGAAATTGCTGGGTATTATAATACTCTATATTCTACTAAAGTTGCTATTTTCAATTGTGATATCATAATATTAAAATGTTAGTGTATTGTTATCAATAGAATGACTCATAACCTATCATTTCTGTTCTTTGGAAACCTCCCAGGAAAGCTTTCAGGGAATCATAGTAAAAGGTTGTCAGAACCTCCCTGCAACCTAAATATAAATGATTAACGTTCCCAGAACAGGCTAAATTTTCTCTTCCGTTCTCCGAACGTTTAAAAAACGTTCAGTTTTACTTGTCAGGCTTCGTTCCCAGAACCAATAGTAAACCAAAAACGTAAGTTCGCACAACATCCAAGGAACCAAATGTCCTAGCTGGGAATGAACCAGCTCTCCCCTAAAATTGACAATCTTATTTGGTTAACTTTCATGGCAGTGTACACACACACGAACGCAAACACGAACAGGCACATATACACATATACACACACACAAAAGACACAACGCAATTTTGATATTGATATTTAAAATACGATTTATTTTGATTGCTGAAAAATAGAACCAGTTCTATACATACCTACAGTATGTTCTAAACATGGAATGTTGACAAATAAACAAAAGTAAGCACCACGTTTAGGTGAGAATCTTCAATCTGATTCTTACCATTGATGATGATATTTGATAGACTTGCAAAAAAATACGGATGTCCCTGTGACATCAATGGTCCGGACTGGTGAAATCGCTGGGTATTGAAGCTCCTTTTTCAAAAATGTATAGTCTTGGATAGCAGAAGCAAGTCTAGTCTAGCCTTGGGGTTTTTGCCACCAAAACTGAATTACAAATCAACATTGGTGCCAAACATCCAAATGTTATAACACTCTAAATTCCACTAAAGTTGCTCTTTTAGATTGTGACGTCATCATATTCAAATGGTATTTTATTCTTATCAATAGAATCACCATCACAATGAAACCATCACATTCTAAATTCAAACAATATATATCAACTTTGGTTGATGTTGTGCTTTAATGATTTAGAATTGCCATGACAATGAAATCTAGTGAAATGAATGGATGTGATGTGTATCATGTAAAGTCAGTTTTACATTGAACTCACTAACACTGGCAGAGTAAGCCAGATGAGTGGCCAATTGCATATCACAACATATTGTATTTTTGCTTAATTGTAGAAATATGAACAACTATACCAGTAACCCCCCCCCCCCCCCCCCCCTACACACACTCTCTCCCTTTCTCTGTGGACCCAGGAGCCCCTCTAGCATTGTATCTTCAGACAGTGAGATGGCTCTATCGGTTTTGCATGGACGCCCCCCACCACAAAGCATGACAAATGAGGACGGCCTCTCTCTCATTACCTGTACGGTAATCACTGTGCAGCTGACAAGAGAACAGCAGCTCTGGACTGTTGTTGACATCATTTATGTCACGCCAGTCACTCTACATGCAAGTTCTTCCATCCTGTGGAGCTGAATGTTCCGCAGAGATGGGTATCTTCTGTCTTACGGGCTCTTGACCAATGCTGCTATTTTGTGTGTTTATTTTTACACTGATCTCAACTTTCTTTGTACATAATATTTACGCCATTATTTCCTATGACCGACAACAGTTTCTGGACAGCTTCGATTTGAATGACAATGTCTACTTTAACGATGTACTGCTCACCCCGCACCAGGCCCTGATGCCCGGGACTCGGAAGAGCAAGAGAGGCAAACAAGCGGACTCCCTGATGAGACTACGCCGACGACTAAATAGACCGCTTCTACCCTCCGTTCTATTGGCGAACGTACAATCACTAGAGAACAAACTGGACAAGCTCCGTTCGAGACCATCAATGGGACCTGAAGAACTGTAATATCCTATGTTTCTCTGTGTCTTGGCTGAACAAGGACATAGATAATATACTGTATATCTAGCTGGTTTTTCTAATCAACGTCAAGACCGAACGGCAGCTTCGAGTAATGTTAAGGCTGGTGTGGGAAATGTCATTATACTTGGGTAAAGTATTTCTTTTTACAGAAATATCAGTAAAAATGTTCAGAACCCTCATAAGACATCATAGTAAAATGGAAGGATCTATTGCAGAAGTAAATAGCAAAATACCATTATACTGAGAAAGATGGATTAATCTGTGGACATCGAAGGGGTTGAGTTAAGATCAGAATGAATGGTGGATTGGCCGCTGTGGGTGAAAATCCAGCACTTGAAGGAAATAAGGAATATATGTATAATTATTTAACTACAGGTACCGTAGATGTGAGTGAAATAGCTGTCAGTAGCAGCAGAAGTATTGTTGTCAATGAGTTTACTCCAATTAGGGTAGGGATGGTAGGGTAGGGGATAAATGTATATAAGAAGTATTAGAAAATGATGCAAACAATTGAACTGATATAACCTACAATCTGCAATATTAAAGATCTACTCGTGATAAACTGCAGACCATACTATTTACCAAGACAGTTTTCATCCATTTTCACCAAATATTTTCGTAGCTGTCTATTTACCACCACAAACCGCTACTGGCACTAACACCTCACTCATCGAGAGCTGTATAGGGCCGTAAGCAAACAAGAAAACGCTCATCCAGAAGCAGCGCTCTTAGTGGCAGGTGATTGTAATGCAGGGAAACGGTTGTACTTCATTTGTACCAGCATGTCACCTGTGCAACTAGAGGTGAAAAAACCTCCAGATCCCCTTTATTCCACACACAGAAACACGCACAAAGCTCTCCCTTGCCCTCCTCCATTTGGCAAATCTGATCATAACTCTATCTGATTCCTTCTTACAAGCAAAAACTCAAACAGGAAGTACTTGTGACTCACTCAATACGGAAGTGGTCTGATGAAGCTGATGTTAAGCTACAGAATTATTTCGCTAGCAGAGACTGGACTATGTACCGGGATTCAACCAATAAAATTGAGGAGTTTACCAGTCACCGGGTTCATTAATAAGTGCATCGACGACTTCGTCCCCACAGTATCGTACATATCCCAACCGGAATCCATGGATTACAGGCGGCATCCGTTTGGCCGTAATGACCATCGTTATGTTTGGAGGAAAAAGTGGAAGGCTTGCAAGCCGAAGAACACTATCCCAACCGTGAAGCAGCATCATGTTGTGGGGGGGCTTTGCTGCAGGAGGGACTGGTGCACTTCACAAAATAGATGGCATCATGAGGCAGTAAAATTGTGTGGTTATATTGAAGAAACATCTCAAGACATCAGTCAGGAAGTTAAAACTTGGTCGCAAATGGGTCTTCCAAATGGACAACGACCCCAAGCATACTTCCAAAGTTGTGGCAAAATGGCTTAAGGACAACAAAGTCAAGGTATTGGAGTGGCCATCACAAAGCCCTGGCCTCAATCCTATAGAAAAAAGTGAAAAAGCGGTCTACAAGAGGCCTACAAACCTGACTCAGTTACACCAGCTCTTGTCAGGAGGAATGGGCCAAAATTCACCCAACTTATTGTGGGAAGCTTGTGGAAGGCTACCCGAAACGTTTGACCCAAGTTAAACAATTTAAATGCTACGAAATACTAATTGAGTGTATGTAAACTTCTGGCCCACTGGGAATGTGATGAAAGAAATAAAAGCTGATCTAAATCATTCTCTCTACTATTATTCTGACATTTCACGTTCTTAAAATAAAGTGGTGATCCTAACTAACTAACTGACCTAAGACAGGACATTTTTACTAGAATTAAATGTCAGGAATTGTGAAAAACTGAGTTTAAATGTATTTGGCTAAGGTGTATGTAAACTTCCGACTTCAACTGTATATAGCCAAGTTATCGTTACTAATTTCTTCTTCGTGTTATTTTTTAAATTATTTCTCTTTTTTTCTCTCTGTATTGTTGGGAAGGGTATTTCACTGTTAGTCCACACCCGTTGTTTACGAAGCATGTGATAAATACAATTGGATTTGATTTGAATGTAATGGGTCAACTATTGACCTCTTGCTTGTTTCGATTGCACTCTCGTGCCACTTTCAATTTCACTACACGCACGTACGCACGCACACACAAACACTCTCTCTCGTGGATGCAGTCGTACATCAAGATTTCCCGACACCGGGGTTGTTGTGAAGGTTGCCGTGTTGGCTGGGCCAGAAATACTCATGCATCATGGGGTTTGTGCTCAGCCCCAGCTCCCAAGGGCAGCCCCATGATAAAGTGAGATAAGAGCCCCACTGAGGAGCACTGTTCTGGGCTTGGCTACCGCTGCTGCTGCCTTGTCCTCCATGCTCCCCCCGCAGGCCTGTTTGTGTAGCTTCAATGACAGAGCTAACTTTGGCATGACTGAGCATGTCAGAAACGGAGCAGCCCCATTACAGAGCACTGAGTCAACACCATGGTGAATGGAGCAACTCTGGGGTGAACTGAGGGGCATTTAGCTCACACCATCAGTCTTATGCAGGATTTCTTGACAAACTCTTACGGCACAATAGCCTGGTTAATGGACTGCTGCTTTGCCCCATTCAGGCTTTTCACAAACGGACAGTGTCAGAAATCTCTGAGCGTCACAGACAAACCATCAACAATAGTATTAGTTCAAACCTGCCTCTTTAAGCTATGGAACTACGAAGGTTTCCACAGAGGTTTTTGTGTGTCTGTGTGTGTGTAGATCGTCAGTCGTTGTCCTGAGGGGAGAGTGTGTGACGTTGAGTGTGTGTGTGTGTGTGTGTGTTCTGAGGGGACGGTGGCGGGTTTGGGGATTTCGGTATTCAGACGTCTCGGTTGGAGGCTCGGCTTGTCACACTGATTAGTTATACAGGCAGATGAGGTTGGTTGGTGGGTTGCATAATTTGTCCCAGATGTAAAGCGTGCATGTGTGTATGCGTGTTGGTGCGTGTGTGTGTGTGTTTGTGTGTGTGCAGGGCACTGATCTGGAAGCTTTTACTCTCTAAAATCCCCAGTGCTTCATTTTCTCCTGCTCTGTTCCCATCAGCTCTGCTGCTTAAAAAAAATGGATTTCCAATCTCAGATGGGAGGTTTGTCTGACGGTTAGGAGAGCTGGAATAATTCCTGGAGTTTCCTAAGTTGTTGAGACACTTCTTGGAGTTCTCTCTCCCTCTCCCTCTCCCTCTCCCTCTCCCTCTCCCTCTCCCCCTCTTCCTCTCTCTCTCTCTCCCTCTCCCTCTCCCTCTCCCCCTCCCCCTCCCCCTCTCCCCCTCTCCCTCTCTCCCTCTCCCTCTCCCTCTCCCTCTCCCTCTCCCTCTCCCTCTCCTTCAGATGAAGATGCATTATCACTGTTCACTGTGAAAAATGAAAAGATGGCTTAAATTTTCAAGTCGCCGTGACCGCAAAAATCTGGAATTTGTATTTAGCAAAAACCTCTTATCTTTCACGTCCTCCCTCCTCCTCTCGCTCTCTCCCTCTTTATGGCTTTTAAACGCAGCGTATCCTTCACTCCCTGATCTGGAGTTGATTGTGAATGACAGGAGTGAAAGCCAGAGCAAGGGGAATGTCAATAGCCCATTAAATGCTGTTTGGTAGAGAGGAGACACAAGTCACCGGTTTGTGTGTGTGTTTGCGGTAATATACAGACTTTGTCAAATCTTTGTGTTGGTCTACATTGAGTCGTGCGTGACCGAAACATGGTGACGGGCAGGAACACCCGCAGCCAAAACTAACTCGCACCCATACCAAATTCCTGTTCTCTAATTAATGATTAATTCATTCTATTTTTTTATTGCTCATGGATTTCAGTTTGTATTGACTGCTATGTGAGTGTAATAAAAATTTGAACTTGGGTGATGCATTTCATCCATTACAGGTGCATATTACCTGCCACACCTAACTCTGTTATACTGTATTTGATTCAATAGGTTGTATTGTTGGATATTCTCTGTTTTTAAAATAACTGTCATTCTTTTTAATGATTAAGCCAGTGTGCTTTCGTTTCATTGGCTAGAACCTTAACCTTGCCAATGTGTTCCAAAATCCCAGATGTGATTCTATTCTATAAAATTGAACAAGGGCCTTTGCATGAAAAGCCTACATTTATTTTGAACGATGTTTCTGTTCGTTTCTTGAATATTTAATTTGCCCTCGAGGAAGGCCCATTTGCATTGATATGGAAAAATCCTTGCAAATTTGTCTTTTATTTGACTCAATTTATCGCTGGAATATGTTTCCCAGCTGCTAGCTCATCTGTGTTATCAGCTGTTTAGCATTTGGCTAACGTCCTTCCAGGTAGATGGATGTGGGCACCAAGCAGGGCGCTCAACCTCACTGTTCCCCGGCCTGAATCATCTCAACGGACTGTTTGTTGGTAAGGCTGTCACTCAGATGTCTGAGGGATGAAATATGATAGAGAGAGAGAGACAGAGACAGAGCATGACAAAGTGGAGCCTATAGAAGATAAACTTCCCACCATCTCGCTAAAACAAACAAACAGGAACTCTGGGAGTGGTATCGAGGAAACAGACTGCACTGACTACGCTGGGCCGACCAAACAGTGTTAATCAGCATTTTGCACCCGCCTCATGTCTCCAATCACACAGAACGGCAGGTCATCAATTAAGACTGGCTGCAGCTGACAAACATTAGCCACCCACCATCCCTCCTCCCCCTCTCTCCCGCTCTTATCCAACTAGTCTCGAAGATGACCTAGTGGTCCAGTGGGTTGAAGCAAACCTCCCACCGGCTTTGGTAAAGAGTGTTCATCGAAGTCTCTCTGTAAAAGCAAACACGCAAATGCTAACTGCACGGTAGATGATGCTGTGTAAATGGCCCGTGTCCTCCTTTCACTGGTTCCAATTACTTTGCAGCCTTTTGGCTTCAGATGGGGAAAGCTAGAATAGCGCTAACGCTCATACCGTGCCCTTTTCTTGAAGTAATCAATGTTTTTAGTGTCAGGCAGTTGCTAGACAACTCTCATCGTTTTTCCTTCCTGTGTGCTGTGTCATTGTGGGTCCTGCCTCTGTCCACTTTTAGAGATCCATTAATCATCACACCAAAAAGGCATCATTAGCCTGTTAGTCCTGCTAGCCTCTTAACCCAGGGCCATAACTTAGGTCAAAAGTCAATCACAACTGAAAAGGGCTGTCGTAACTCCCCATTACATTACCACACCACATTTCAACTGCGGTGAAATACAGTACACTGCATGGATGAGATAAACACTTCATAACGAGGATACATGGTTCTCCTTCCATTCCTTCTTCCATTCCAGCAAGTTTGTCTTTGTGGACGAGGGTCACTAGTAAGTGAGGGCTCCGGTAGCCTGGGGGCCAAAGGCTCAGACACTAAACAAATGGTGAAGGACTGATATTAGTGCAGTAGGGGGAAGAGAAATGGCTCTGTCAGTAGTGGTAACCACACCCCAGTTAATGCTCTCCCTCCAGGGATACAGGAGAGCCTTGTACCCATAACCTACGACATCTTGCCCTCTCTGTCTAACCACGGTGCGTTGAATGAAAGAGAGCAGGATGAGAGAGAGCAGGCAACAGACCACAGAGACTGTGTGTGTGTAATGTACTGTGTGTGTGTGTGTGTGTGTGTGTGTGTGTGTGTGTGTGTGTGTGTGTGTGTGTGTGTGTGTGTGTGTGTGTGTGTGTGTGTGTGTGTGTGTGTGTGTGTGTGTGTGTGTGTGTGTGCCTGTGTATGTGTGTGCCTGTGTATGTGTGTGCATGCATTTATATATGTGCTTTTATTTGTTTGTTTGTGTGTGTGTGTTTATATGCGTATGTGTGGGCCTTTGCCCCCCCCCCCCATCCTCCCCATCCCTCAGGGATAGAAGTCAGGACTTCTTGAGTCATCCCGTTTGCTGTGGAATCGGAGACCAGCGAGCCGAGGCTGGTAATGTGATTCCCATGCGTGAGTCAGATAGTTTCTGACTGCCTGAGTCAAGTCCTGGGGCTGTACCGCTCTGTGTGTGTGTGTGTGTGTGTGTGTGTGTGTGTGTGTGTGTGTGTGTGTGTGTGTGTGTGTGTGTGTGTGTGTGTGTGTGTGTGTGTGTGTGTGTGTGTGTGTGTGTGTGTGTGTGTGTGTGTGTGTGTGTGTGTGTGTGTGTGTGTGCTGTACTATACTCCTCATCATCCACTAGCTCAGGGACAGGAAGGAACAGAGATCTCATTCAGCCCGCAGTCTTAACTGCATAATTGGGTTGCGTGAGGGGTCACCTGACATCTGCAGGGCCTGATGGCGGGGCTTGTGGGTAATGGAGTCTGCCTACAGGAAGAGGACCAGACGTCGCAGCATGGATGGAGTCTGCTGTGCGGCTGATTAGAGACTAGATTACATTACAGTCTCAATGATAACTTCTCTTCTTGTTTTTTCTATTGGTCATTACATTACAATACTGTTAGTTTGTACTGTCTGGTCTGTAGAATGGCTGGTAGGGTTATTGGATCCATTTGAAGGCTTTTGAGTCTGTCTGTCTGTCTGTCTGTCTGTCTGTCTGTCTGTCTGTCTGTCTGTCTGTCTGTCTGTCTGTCTGTCTGTCTGTCTGTCTGTCTGTCTGTCTGTCTGTCTGTCTGTCTGTCTGTCTGTCTGTCTGTCTGTCTGTCTGTCTGTCTGTCTGTCTGTCTGTGTAGTGCAGGTGTCTGTTTGTTATTGCTGATTGGCACGTCATCAGTCACAGCAAACCTCTTTGGCAGGACATGTGTATCACACCTAACCCTCTTCATGCTCCTATGATGTTCACTAGGAGATCATGTTTTTCACACTGCCAGTGCTTCTGTCACAGAGCTGACATCTTCTCCTTAGGGCTCTCGTGACTTTCTTAGCAGCCAGAGGAGCTGTGTGTGTGTGTGTGTGTGTGTGTGTGTGTGTGTGTGTGTGTGTGTGTGTGTGTGTGTGTGTGTGTGTGTGCGTGTGCGTGCGCCTGCGTGTGTGTTGGTGGGTGTTGAACATATTGACTGTGATATGGAGTGCAGACTGAGGTGTGAGCTAATCCCACATGACTCTCACAGGCTGAGTTAGTGATAGTCTCCTGACTGTCACGTTAAAGCTTCCATCTGGGATTCGTCTCGCAGCAAATCGGTAGCCCCGCCATTTGTTTTGGTATACAGCTGATGGATAGTAAAGTAAGTAAAGTATACAGCTGATGGATAGTAAAGTAAGTAAAGTATGCAGCTGATGGATAGTAAAGTAAGTAAAGTATGCAGCTGATGGATAGTAAAGTAAGTAAAGTATGCAGCTGATGGATAGTAAAGTAAGTAAAGTATGCAGCTGATGGATAGTAAAGTAAGTAAAGTATACAGCTGATGGATAGTAAAGTAAGTAAAGTATACAGCTGATGGGTAGTAAAGTAAGTAAAGTATGCAGCTGATGGGTAGTAAAGTAAGTAAAGTATGCAGCTGATGGATAGTAAAGTATGCAGCTGATGGATATTAAAGTAAGTAAAGTATGCATCTGATGGGTAGTAAAGTAAGTAAAGTATGCAGCTGATGGATAGTAAAGTAAGTAAAGTATGCAGCTGATGGATAGTAAAGTAAGTAAAGTATGTAGCTGATGGGTAGTAAAGTATGTAAAGTATGCAGCTGATGGGTAGTAAAGTATGTAAAGTTTGCAGCTGATGGGTAGTAAAGTAAGTAAAGTATGCAGCTGATGGATAGTAAAGTAAGTAAAGTATGCAGCTGATGGATAGTAAAGTAAGTAAAGTATACAGCTGATGGATAGTAAAGTAAGTAAAGTATGCAGCTGATGGATAGTAAAGTAAGTAAAGTATGCAGCTGATGGATAGTAAAGTAAGTAAAGTATACAGCTGATGGATAGTAAAGTAAGTAAAATATGCAGCTGATGGGTAGTAAAGTAAGTAAAGTATACAGCTGATGGATAGTAAAGTAAGTAAAGTATACAGCTGATGGGTAGTAAAGTAAGTAAAGTATGCAGCTGATGGGTAGTAAAGTAAGTAAAGTATGCAGCTGATGGATAGTAAAGTATGTAGCTGATGGATAGTAAAGTAAGTAAAGTATACAGCTGATGGATATTAAAGTAAGTAAAGTATGCATCTGATGGGTAGTAAAGGAAGTAAAGTATGCATCTGATGGATAGTAAAGTAAGTAAAGTATGCAGCTGATGGATAGTAAAGTAAGTAAAGTATGTAGCTGATGGGTAGTAAAGGAAGTAAAGTATGCATCTGATGGATAGTAAAGTAAGTAAAGTATGCAGCTGATGGATAGTAAAGTAAGTAAAGTATGCAGCTGATGGATAGTAAAGTAAGTAAAGTATGCAGCTGATGGATAGTAAAGTAAGTAAAGTATGCAGCTGATGGATAGTAAAGTAAGTAAAGTATGCAGCTGATGGGTGGGGCTGTGAAAATGTAATGTCCAAGATCCCAGATTGTACTTTCTTAAGAGGGAGCATTATCTGAGGGAGCTTCGTTCATTGTAGTTCCCCCCATATCATGGCGCTGACTGCATGAAGCATACTTCATTTATTGCTAGATTTTATCTATGAATATACCAGGCAGGTCAGCCATGCTACAAGTCAGTGTGCGACGTCCATCCATGTCTGAGGACGTCAGGACAACAGTCAGAGCTGTTACCTTCAAATGGGTTTAGTTTTTGCCAGGGCATTGTGGACCGGGATGGCGGATGAGCGTAAGCATCTGCCTCTGGTTCAGAATGTTACGTGTTTGAATCCAGCGATAGAAAGTTGTTTTTGAAAAACAAATTTAAGCCCCTCCCAAACCTTAACCCTTACCTTAACCATTCAGAGTTAATGCCTAACCTTAAGGTATTCGGAGTTAATGCCTCAACCGAACCCTAACCTTAAAAATGTGGAGTTAATGGCTAAAGTTAACCTTAAACACTTTGAATTTGACATTTGGAACAACTTTCGAAATGTGACATTTGAGAAACATGGATGAACGTCTGATTCTGACGTGAGACTGTGAGAGCTAGTTGGAATATACAGGTATATGACAGTGTCACTCAGAAGCAGTATCACCAGAAAGCCTTCACCCTATCACCCATTGGTGTGCCTCTCTCTGTTTTTATAACTTTGAGTTCCATCCTTCACTATCATCCCCTCCTCAAAGTAAGCCTTGTCTCTGAGGCACATTATCATAGGCATCCGAATAATACACAGCTGCTTGGGAATTCTCATTCATTCATATCAGAGATCTTCAATCCAAAGATTGACTACCCTCCCTCTTCCACCCCATAGAAATATAATATTTTGAGTGTGCCCATGAGTGTACGGTACTGACAAATGGCTGTGGTCTGAGCGGCTTTGTCTATTCTAGTCATTCTATTTCTATGACCCACCCCCACCATCTTCCTCAATAAACCATCTTGACCCTGGTAGTAGCTGGTTGTCCATTTGGCTGATGGAGACCGTATTGGCTTAATGGCTCCGATGACGGGCCTGGCATGGATGGCTGGGCTGTGGATGTAGATGGTTTGACCGGCGTATCGATAATGTTCTCTCCAATTCCTGTCTTGACTGTCCCTCTGCCCATGGTTTATCCCTCCCGAGAGGGTTGGGATGGAGGATAGAGGGGGAAAAGGTCACACCCTAACCCCGTCTCTCTTATACAGATGGTGACACACATATCATGCCGGTACATTCTATTAGGCAATGCCTTGGCTTTTTAGCTCAGTGGCAACAATGTACAAATCCTTAATGGCATCTGATTTGGACTGTTTCAGCTTGTCGTGGAGCTAAGCCCAACAAACACGCTCATATGAAATGAAATGAGGATGACGCCATTGTTTTCAACAACGTGTTGTAACGTCTCAGTCTACTGGCTGCAAAACAGATTTGTTTCCAGCGCGGACAGAGAGAGACTTCATCTGAGTTGTATGGTTCTTAGATGGACATCCCTTCGAGAAATAGACCGTTTCCTTCTGACCACAATGTTTGATTGCCTTAAACTGTCTGTCTGTCTGTCTGGGCTAAAAATAGTTAGTTTTGTTTTTTGTCAACTTGTCGTTTTAGCTGCACAAAGCCCTTTCCTATGTGGTTCTTTAAACTGCTTCAGTGCTGGTGGAAGTCTGTTGTAATAGGCTCCTGTAATAGCCTGGGCCTGTATTCACAACCAGTCTTAGAATGGGATCAGGCCTCCCCGCTGTCCATTCATTATAAAATCTAAATCTAAAATGCAAAACCCATCCTAGATCAGGACTCCTACTGAGAGGCATGGGCCCTAACTATGCATTTATCTGAATCCCATGGTGTCCCTTGACTCTCTTCAGCCAGGTTATTGATGAAGGCAGGGTAAGGAGCTCAGTCCCTGGTGCGTTGGGCTTTGGGCCTTTGTTTTCCCATTTCATCTAAACCCTTAATGGGTTTATTGGATCAGTTAGGCCTTCGTTAAAAGTGGTCAGTAACTGATGATTTAGCCCAGATTTAACACAGCCTTATTTATGTAGGCAGAGAGGGGCAGGGGTTGTGTAGCCTGATCCCAGATCAGTTTGTGCTATAGTGAAAATGACCATAGGAGTTGGCTATACAGCACAAACAGATCTGGGACCAGGCTAGTGCTACAGCACTTATAGCAGACGTAGGAGTACAGTAGTGCTTGTGTCAAGCTACTGTATAGAATACAATTGAGTATCCTGTAATGACAACGACATCACTAGTTGACTGTACAGCACAAACTGATCTGGGACCAGGCCTCATGCTACAGCGCTTTTGAATAGCAGACATAGGACGACAGTGCAGTAGCTCTTGAGTTATGCTACTCTATAGAGTACAGTACAGTTTGTCTTCTACCATCGAGTACATGTAGTCTAGTGTGATGGGATTGCGGCTCTGGCTGGGAGTGCACAGTGGGCTCTGTGAGGACGAGGCTGCAAGCCTGGAGGGCAGGTCCTGTGGCAGTGTCACTGGCGAACATGAAAGGCCTGTGGATGAGCGTGACGCCTCTCCCGCTTCTGAACCTAATAAAGCATGCTGCTCCCTGTAGTCCACAGCTGAGAGACAGTACACGCACGCACGCACGCACGCACGCACGCACGCACGCACGCACGCACGCACGCACGCACGCACGCACGCACGCACGCACGCACGCACGCACGCACGCACGCACACACACACACACACACACACACACACACACACACACACACACACACACACACACACACTATCTTGTAGGAGAAAGAGCGTGAAGCAGTCTCCTCTGTGCCCTCCCAGACTGTATTGGGTTTGTTGGGACCATCTTCTTCTCCTATTTGCTGAAAGTCCTATTTGCTGAAAGTGCAAAGGTTGTGTCACCTTGGTTTCAGAGAGGGGAGGCACGGGGGAAATGATGCGGGACAGGCTTTTCTTATTGGCTGACTGGTTTTAAAGTAACCATCCAATCTCAGAGAACAGAGGACTATTACATGTTATTGCAAAGCATGATGTCACCTTGTGGCATGGCTGTCTGGAGGAACATGCTCTGACTGCTGGGAGAGGTGTTTCAGCAGAAAGAAAGACAGAGGGAATTGTTCACTCCTGTCCTCTCTATACATGGTGGACTGTTAGTGTGACTGACTGGGCGCTCCAGAATGTGAGGTTTATAGAGTCTTTTACCGGCGTCCACTACTACATCCAGTCCAAGTAGTGTCTGTGTTTGATACGGGATTATCAAACACACAAATCCACTCCAACCAGTGTTATTCAAACACCATAGCGAAAGTACACACGAGAAGAAATAGCTATTATTTCAGATATAACTTTAGTAGCCTTGAGGCATGGAACATTTTAAATGTAATTCACCAGAGCTTGACTGGCAGCACCCTTATCTGTCTTTCCCTCTACTAGTTCCCACTCTTCAAAAGCGAAACACTTTGTCGTCGTGTTTGGACAGGCTTTCACCACCACCTTCACGCGCCCGTCTTGACAACCGCTAAACCCGCCCCTGAATCACATCCTCCTTTCTGTTACAAATGCCTTTCATCACGAGCCTCTATCAAAAAGCCATCGTCAGACGTCATCAAATGGATTAGCACTATCGTAACATGAGAAGACTCAACACTCGACATGAAAATAGATCTTTTTTTTCTCAAGTATGGAGTCTTTATCAGGAGAACGTTTTCATCATCAATGCATTAGCTAATGTTGGTCTTGCGTCAATAGCTCTTTGTAGCTGAGGTATGGAGGGCTCTAGTGGTGCAGCGGTCCTGTATGTACAACCTAGACGTCATTTAGGTAAATCATCTACTGTTGTGCTGTGTGTTTGGGCTGGTTTTAGTGCTTTGGTGTGTGTGTGCGTTCAAATGTGTGTGCGTCTGTGGGTGTACACTCTGCCACGAAAGTGAGCCAAATGAGATTAAGCCAATTCTCGGGGAGAGCTGGCTTATTGTACCCACTCCCCCGCTCTCTCTCTCGTCATCTTAATCATTTGCATTTAAGAGTCCTCTCTGAATAGCAAATAGGGCTTTCTGATTGAAATACGTTTTCACAGGGAAGTGGGTTGAAGAATTGTGATAGCCCATAGTGGGTTCCTTCTCCTTTCGATGCATTAAGGAGCCTGCCAGAGAAATGGTATAGATTCTACTAATGAGTACAAGCCCAAGCATGTCCTTAATCTGTGTTCAGTTGTTCCGTTGCTTTTAAACATTCCGATCAGTGCCTTTTGGTCCTATTATGTCCGTCGAATTTCAATCTGAGTGGTGGGAGAATCTCTATGACGTAACTAGTTGGTTATGATCCACCAAACCGCAGAGGGTAGCTAGGCCCACAGTACCTGGTGATCTCAGTCAGACACTTCTATCTTTCCTAGATCTTTCGCCATGTGTGTCTGTCTGTCTGTGGGTCTCTTTGACTCTTTCTCTCTCTCTCATGTGTCAACCCTATCTTTCTGCCTTTTCCTCCAGTCAAATGAGGCTGTGTGTGTGTTTCGGTTAAGGGGGTCCTGTGGCCCAGCCTGGCACTGATTGGGCCCTGTGATGCGGCACTAAAAGACCCCCCCCCCCCCCCCCCCCCTACAGAGCTCTGACTTTTTCCACTAAATGAGGAGAGGCAATGGGGTAGAATGGAGGAGTGCAAACAAACATCAACAGACAGGCCAAAGGAGAGGCTATGGCAGAGAGTTTAGTCTGCATATGTTGGATGTGTGTGTGTAGGTAGGTGGGTAGGGGGGGTGTCTGTATGTGTGTGTCATGTGGCAGGGTTCTGTGTGTTTGTGTGGGTGAGAGGTGTGGCGTGGGTTATGTGTTTGTGTGTGTGTGTGTAGGTTCTCTGTACGTTCATGTCTATTTGTGTGTGTAGGTTCTCTGTATGTTAATGTATATTTGTGTGTGTGTGTGTGTGTGTGTGTGTGTGTGTGTGTGTGTGTGTGTGTGTGTGTGTGTGTGTGTGTGTGTGTGTGTGTGTGTGTGTGTGTGTGTGTGTGTGTGTGTGTGTGTGTGTGTGTGTGTGTGTGTGTGTGTGTGTTTCTGCTCTAGTGCAGGCACATACAGAAAACCCATGTGTGAAACTGAATAAGCTCAGGCTTTGGTATTGACAATGTGCTGTGCAGGTCAGTGTTGACACTACAACACTGTGGGTTGTCTCTCCCGTATTTGCCTGGTGTCCTTTTAAGGCTCTGGACATTACCATAAACACAAACCCTGGTATCAAATGGAACCAGACCCGTGTTCAAATACTATTTGCATTTGCTTTAGCCTGTCAGAGGGGGTGGTTTGCAGTTTTGACACTATTCTATTGGTTCCATTGCATCAGGCAAGCTCAATCAAGCCAAGCTAAAGTATTTGAAAGAATTTCAAATAGTATTTGAACCCAGGTCTGCATGGAACCAGTGCGCTAAGCAAGGCACAGGATCGTACTTTAAACACACATGAGTGCGTAAGAGTTTTATTTCCAATCGCCTGACCTAATCAAGCTTGTGCTTTCTGATTAATCCACTTTGATATGATTCCACACCACTATCGGTCACATGACCGCTAGGTAATGACAAGGCCCTGACTCTGTTGCTGACTAATCAATGTTGTGTTCATGAAAGATACATCAACACATTAACCAGCCACATCAGTGTGTTTTATCAGTATGTTTCAGTACAACACATTAACCATCCACATGTGTGTTTCAGTGCAGTTCATGGGTTCTGATAAGGCTGTTGCCTCCAGGGTTTGGGGAGAATTGGTTTAAACCATTTCGCCAAACTCTGCACCACAACAAGGCCCCATACAGAGCAGTCATGTGTACTATGAAAGGATTGTGGCCTCTCAGTGAGAGTAGTAGACAGGTGTACACATGTCATTCCCTCACTCATTCATTCTCTCAATCCTGCCAAAACCCAACACAAAGATACCTCTTTTGAATATCAGCTGTACAGTAGGAAGCAACAGCTGAACAACTCAACCCATACAGATAATTCTTTCTTCATAATCCCAGGGGTTTACAGGGAGCTACAGTATGCTTACTGCCTCCCTCAGTTTTTGCAGGCACAAATCCAGACTACATGTTGTGCCGGAGTAAAACCTTGACACTTGACACACGGCGGCTGTAAACCCAAGCGGGGAATTATGGGGCATTATCGAGGCATTGTTTTTTTGGAGTCACCGGCCTAAAAAAAAAGCTCTTCTCCAGCTTTCACATGCTCATTTTAGCCTGGAGAGCTGCTCTGGTGGACTCTGCTAGTCTGTGTGCGGCTCAGAGAAGATGGAGAAGCGTCGCCTTAATCCCTAAAAGCCCATCTGGTGTGTGTGTGTACTGTATGTATGTGTGTGAGAGTGTACACGGTGTGTGTGTGTAGAGGGGGAGGGTGTGTGGGATATGAGTAGATGTCACACTGCCCTCATTCGCAACTGCTGATGTTTAAATCCCCTGGTCGTCTCTCTCTCTCTCTCTCTCTCTCTCTCTCTCTCTCTCTCTCTCTCTCTCTCTCTCTCTCTCTCTCTCTCTCTCTCTCTCTCTCTCTCTCTCTCCCCCCCAGCACTGTTAGTGTTGTTATTGTTTTATTCCTCCCCTCCTCTCTTCCCCGCATTCTCCCCTGCATTAATGATCCACCCCCACCATGTATTCCTGGGCAGGAGAGTCAGAGCCGCCCGACGGCAGTCGACTTCATTCACCACATCACTATGCGTCTCCTGCAGAAACAACACCTGTACTTTGTTGTTTTACATATTCACCCAACACACTCCTCTTTCCCGCATCTCTGGCTCCATTTATATTAAGCGATCCTACCTGAAGAGTCTCCATAAGAAGTGGGAGAAAAGCCAGCAAAGAAAGAGACCAATAGCAAAGCTCAAAAAGCCCCAGTGCCAGAAAGAAACGATACATCTAAACAGTGTCTGAAGGTCGACCCTTACGCAATGTTGTGACCCACTTCCTCAACCTAAACCGTTTCTTGGGTGAAAGGACACCATGCCCTTCCTTTTTCATAGCATGTTGCACTGATCTTACAAACTTTCTCAGATCAGAAAAAAATGCCTCAAGATTAACTTTTTTCCCCTTGGTTTCATTCAGGAAACTTGTCAGTTCCCTCAACGTGTACTTTGACCCCTCTGCTTGACTGGCTGTCAGCTCCGGACCCATTGAAGAGGAGTCTAAAAAAAAAACTTCTCATCATCCTCTTCCTCAGACTCACTTTCCTCCTCATCTCCATCTCCCATCCTGCCCACCTGCCTGTCTTCTCTGGTCAGGGCCTCCCCCCCAGCACCAGGCAAAGGTTCCATGGTGCCTTTGATCACCCCAGCCTATCCCTCCCACCTCCTTTCTTCTCCCCCTTTTTCCTTTTCCGCTTGACACCCCCCCCCCCCCCCCCCCAGTCTCTTACACTTCCCCACTATACTCTCCTCATCCACTAGCATAACCAGACTAGACCCAGCCTTCATCTACACCACCCTCCATAGCATGACTAGACCCAGCCTCATCTACACCACCCTCCATAGCATGACTAGGCCCAGCCTCATCCTCACCACCCTCCATAGCATGACTAGGCCCAGCCTCATCCTCACCACCCTCCATAGCATGACTAGGCCCAGCCTCATCCTCACCACCCTCCATAGCATGACTAGGCCCAGCCTCATCCTCACCACCCTCCATAGCATGACTAGACCCAGCCTCATCCTCATCCTCACCACCCTCCATAGCATGACTAGGCCCAGCCTCATCTACACCGCCATCTCTAGCCTGACTAGACCCTGACTAGACCCAGCCTCATCTACACCACCATCCATAGCATGACTAGGCCCAGCCTCATCTACACCACCCTCCATAGCATGACTAGGCCCAGCCTCATCCTCACCACCCTCCATAGCATGACTAGACCCAGCCTCATCCTCACCACCATCCATAGCATGACTAGGCCCAGCCTCATCTACACCACCATCTCTAGCCTGACTAGACCCAGCCTCATCTACACCACCATCCATAGCATGACTAGACCCAGCCTCATCTACACCACCATCTATAACATGACTAGACCCAGCCTCATCTACACCACCATCCATAGCATGACTAGGCCCAGCCTCATCTACACCACCATCTCTAGCCTGACTAGACCCAGCCTAATCTACACCACCATCCCTGGCATGACTAGGCCCAGCCTCATCTACACCACCATCCCTGGCATGACTAGGCCAAGCCTCTGCTGTCATCTCATTGCCCCCTGCACATTGACCTTGATTTCCCCCACTGGCGCTTGTGCCCTCACCTTGTCTACGGCCTTTGTGGGCACGCAAAGCTCTTAAATCCCCACACTCAAAACACTGTAGACTATCTGTGCTGGCAAATCCTGCGTAGAGCTTCTCCCCATGCCTCACTTTAAAATGCACATTTAGCTGTTGCTCATTGTTATTCAGAAACATAAACACTTGCCTCCGGAATGAAACAACATTCTTAACGGAATCTGCCTGAAAACCTGCTGACAGTACACGAAAACCGCTAGCAAACTTACCAAAACAACTCAGCTCTTTCCTGACCTTGTCGAAGGGGTAGAAAGAGGCAAAATTGACACCAACACACCCCTTACAAATATTCCACTAGCAATTGGCCTACCAACCAAATTTGCTCTTTTCATGAACACAACCACAGCTTTCTTGAAGCGGAATGTATAAATTCAGCTCCTACCTGTTCACCGCCTGCGAGCACAACCTCCTCCACTTTAACTCCATTCTCAGGAACACACCTGAATCCATGCCGTATCGACAGCGTCTCCTCCGCGCTCGGCTCAGAAGCCATCGCGCACGCCACACCTTCCAAACCCCAGGAAATGAACTCTGTCCTCTTTCACTCTTTCTTTGAAAAACCTGTGGATACCGCTAAAACAAATAGTGCATTAACCCTCCACCATAGAAAATATTTGAAAGAAAAGACCAAGAACAGAATCAAGAAAAAAAGTTAGGACCAAACACTCAAAACTCCCAAAAAACTCCCAGCATGCACTGCGAGAGAGAGCGAGAGAGTGACAGAGAGATGAGAGAGATGAGAGAGAGCGAGAGAGTGAGAGAGCGAGAGAGTGAGAGAGCGAGAGAGAGATGAGAGAGAGCGAGAGAGAGAGAGATGAGAGAGAGCAGAAGGATTTTCTGGTGTAGTAGTGTCAGACAGGCTGCTGGCTGACTTCTCAGTAAACACAACCAGCCATAGGTCCCAATTGGTGCTGTTCTCACTATTTTTTGTCTCTGTGTGTGTGGCTTTAGATGCATTTAGTCTGAAAGTCATGCAGCGCATGTAGATGTCTTTAATTGAATCTGTTCAAACTTTTACCCAAATCACCCAATTATATCAGCAAACTGTCACTCTTCTGGGGATGGAAAGCTACAGTGTGTGTGTGTGTGAGCATTCCTGTGTGTGTGTGTGTGTGCACGTGCGTGCATGTGAGAGTGAATGTGTTTGGGTCTGCAGTGTTACCCAGTTGTGAAGCTGTCAGCACCATCTGGTGTGGGACATGCTGAGGACAGTTTCCTCATCATTACCTAGTTATACCTGTTCTGTCAAAGACACTAATCAATAGAACAAGAGCTAAATATGCCGTATTTCACACTCCTACATAGTTTTTATGCATGTGTTCATCACATTGGCTTCTGTTAGACTCAAACATGAAGGAAAATATTTATTCAGTTAGGTAACAGTGCTGAAAAGACTCAAATATATTGATAATAGTGATTATTCAAATTGATTACTCCAAATTCTGGCTCCCGAATACACTGGTTTTCCATCAGGGAAATATACTTTCCTACCCACAGACACATACATGCACACATACACAAAGTACCCACAATGCACACACACACACTCATAATCCCGACCTCTTTAAAATACCCTTTTTAATTGCTCTCATTATCTTCCTCCCAATGTGGAATAATTTCAAAGAATCTCGTTAATGAGTCCCAATATCATCTACAACAACAATGGGACTATTTAACAGGATCATCTCTTTCTCTCTGCCTTCTCTCCTCTTCTCCCTCTCTCTTCTCTTCTCCCCTTCTCCCTCTCTCTTCCTCAGATAAGACCTTATCATTCTCTTTCTCCAATGGGCCTTAGCTATTGGCATCTGCGGCTCTGATCCGCACGCCTCTACCTTTGATCCTCTCCTCTCCTCCCCAAACGCTTTTCATCTTCCATGGGAGTTTGTACTGTACCTGGGGGTGTGAAACTTTGCACCTGCTCTTGTCGACTGTGTGCGGTTCGGAGAGTGGGGAGAAGATGGGGGTGAACAGGGTTTAATGAACCAGCGGTGTAATCGGTCTCTCCCAGCCAGCCTCGGTTATCAGGGAGGGCGTAGACTACAATACCCCAGAGGAGTGCACATGGGAATGATAACAGGAGGAAGGGAGGGAGGGAGGGAGGGAGGGAGGTATATACCACAAAACACAAGAGAGGGAGAGAGAGGTGTTCTGTATCTCTGCTTGAGGAGAGCAGGAAATGGCTTGTTGTCCTTGGTGTTCCTCCTTCCCTGTTGCTTTACGGTTGACTGACAGAGGGGGAAATCATGCTGAAGACTGAGGTGTCTGGAGGTCGCAGGGGTTAAGAACCAAGGAGTGGCACTCGGTAATGGGAGAGATCTGTGTGTGCATTAATGGTGTGACTGTGTGACTGTGTATGTTCATGAGTGTGTGTGTGTGGTGGGTGCGTGTATGAAGGTGTGTGAGAGTGTGTATGTGTGGGTTCCTGTGTGTGTGTATGCTCCTATGTGTGTCATGGGGGATGATCGAAAAGAAGGGGAGTGACAAGTTTGTATGAGCTGGGGGGGAAGAATCGATGTGATGATTGAATGACTGGTCCGTCATCTGTCAGTGCTGTTCCTGAGCCCAGTAATTACCTGGGTGGAATAGGCCATCCTTCCAGATCATATATCCCATTCCCCTATGGGAGTGACAGGGAACGGGCCAGCAGAGTGTGTCTGCTGGGGCAGGAATGTGTGGTGGCTGACTGGCTGAGGCACACACCTGCCACTATAGAGGCAGTGGTCTCTCTCTCTTCCCCCATACACCATCCCTGCCCTAATCATAACAGATAACCTCACATGAACGTGTGAGTCATTATTGAGAAGCCTTCTACTTAAGGTAGCTAGGAGAAACAAACAGCTTTGGCCTGTTTGTGAGAGTCTGGTTGACAGTGTGGGTCTTTGAGAGCACAGCATGTGTGTGAGTCTGTGTTGTTTATTTACATATCTTTTTTATTTATTGTACCTTTATTTAACCAAGTCAGTTAATAACATATTCTTACTTACAATGATGGCCTACCGGGGAACACTGGGTTGACTGCCTTGTTCAGGGCTGAACGACAGATTTTTACCTTGTCAGATCGGGGATTCGATCCAGCAACCTTTCAGTTACTGGCCCAACCACTAGGCTACCTGCCGCCCCTTTTTATGCAATGTCTGTCTGTCTGTCTGTCTGTCTGTCTGTCTGTCTGTCTGTCTGTCTGTCTGTCTGTCTGTCTGTCTGTCTGTCTGTCTGTCTGTCTGTCTGTCTGTCTGTCTGTCTGTCTGTCTGTCTGTCTGTCTGTCTGTCTGTCTGTCTGTCTGTCTGTCTGTCTGTCTGTCTGTCTGTCTGTCTGTGCAGGTGTCTGTTTGTTATTGCTGATTGGCACGTCATCAGTCACAGCAAACCTCTTTGGCAGGACATGTGTATCACACCTAACCCTCTTCATGCTCCTATGATGTTCACTAGGAGATCATGTTTTTCACACTGCCAGTGCTTCTGTCACAGAGCTGACATCTTCTCCTTAGGGCTCTCGTGACTTTCTTAGCAGCCAGAGGAGCTGTGTGTGTGTGTGTGTGTGTGTGTGTGTGTGTGTGTGTGTGTGTGTGTGTGTGTGTGTGTGTGTGTGTGTGTGTGTGTGTGTGTGTGTGTGTGTGTGTGTGTGTGTGTGTCTGTCCATTCGTCTCCTACTGTTGCATGGTTTATGTACATGCATGGTGCCTTGCAAAAGTATTCACCCCCTTGGCGTATTTCCTATTTTGTTGAATTACAACCTGTAATTTAAATGGATTTTTATTTGGATTTCATGTAATGGACATACACAAAATAGTCTAAATTGGTGAAGTGAATTAAAAAAAGTACTTGTTTCAAAAAATTTAAAATTTAAATTAAAACTGAAAAGTGGCGCATGCGTATGTTTTCACCCCCTTTGCTATGAAGTCCCTTAAATAAGATCTGGTGCAACTAATTACCTTCAGAAGTCACATAATTAGTTAAATAAAGTCCACCTGTGTGCAATCTAAGTGTCACACGATCTGTCACATGATCTCAGTACATATACACCTGTTCTGAAAGGCCCCAGAGTCTGCAACACCACTAAGCAAGGGGCACCACCAAGCAAGCAGCACCATGAAGACCAAGGAGCTCTCCAAACAGGTCAGGGACAAAGTTGTGGAGAAGTACAGATCAGGGTTGGGTTATAAAAAAATATCTGAAACTTTGAATATCCCACAGAGCACCATTAAATCCATTATTAAAAAATGGAAAGAATATGGCACCACAACAAACCTGCCAAGAGAGGGCCGCCCACCAAAACTCATGGACCAGGCAAAGAGGGCATTAATCAGAGAGGCAGCAAAGAGACCAAAGATAACCCTGAAGGAGCTGCGAAGCTCCACAGCGGAGATTGGAGTATCTGTCCATAGGACCACTTTAAGCTGTACATTCCACAGAGCTGGGCTTTACGGAAGAGTGGCCAGAAAAAAGCCATTGCTTAAAGAAAAAAAATAAGCAAACACGTTTGGTGTTCGCCAAAAGGCATGTGGGAGACTCCCCAAACATATGGAAGAAGGTACTCTGGTCAGATGAGGCTAAAATTGGCATCAAGGAAAACGCTATGTCTGGCACAAACCCAACACCCCTCATCACCCCGAGAATACCATCCCATGGTGGTGGCAGCATCATGCTGTGGGGATGTTTTTCGTCGGCAGGGACTGGGAAACTGGTCAGAATTGAAGGAAATGATGGATACCGCTAAATACAGGGAAATTCTCGAGGGAAACCTGTTTCAGTCTTCCAGAGATTTAAGACTGGGACAGAGGTTCACCTTCCAGCAGGACAATGACCCATACAGTAACCGTATATGTGCAAACAAATGAGTTGCCAGCTGCGAGATTGGCTGCTCGGATTTTCCAGCCTGACTACCGCATGTCTCTGTTCTGTGTGAACAGTGTTCTGTTGCTGCTGGGGAGAGTTTGGGAGGGATGTCACACAGGTTGCCAGAGCTTAGCATGGAGAAAGGAACAGCGTCAACAGCTGGGGGAGGGTGTGGTGATGTGTGAGAAAATGTGTGAGATCGAAAGAGAAAGTGGGAGAGAGAGGGGGAGAGAGAGCGATAGAGAGTTTGTGTGCTTGTGTATGACACTGTATGCATAATATTATCTTACTTTTGTGTGTGTGTGCCTTTGTGCCTCTGTGTGCATGATGTGTCACCCAGCCTCCTCTATTCTGTCTCTCTGATAGCTCTATGATCTTCATATTCACCGTGTGTAGTACAGTCAGCACAGGAAGAGATCAATGACCCTCACAATCATTTTGATCTTGATTGTGATCATCATAGGAGGACAAAGCCTATCAAACACAGATTTGGAATCAGTATTGCACCACTCAACGGATTAGGGTGAAGTTGTACCTAGCAACAGGGCCTAGACACTGATCTTGGGTCAGTTTTTAATTTCCCCCACTAATGGGTAAGGTTAGGATTGGGGCAGGGGATGCTGTTCCTAGATCTTTACTAGGGGGAACTTTACCCCAGAGCACTGTGAAGATGAAAATATCTTTAATAACGGATGAATACAAAAAATAATTCACAAAGGAAAAGCGATGCTCCTCATTTCATAACAGCCAGAAACACACGTGCACACACACACAAACACACATGTTATGTTCTTCTATCCTCATGGGGACCTAAAATGTATTTCCATTCAGAATCCTATTTTCCCTTACGATTACCATAACGCTAACCTTAACCCGTAACCCAAACCTGTAACCCTAAACCCAACTCATAACCCTAAACCTAACCACTAACACATAACCCTAGCCCTAATTGTAACCCTAAACCTAACCACTAAGCTTAAAATGTCCTTATGGGGACGTGGGATATGTCCCTGCAAGGGAGCATTTACCTTGTTTTACTATACTTGTAGGGACTTTTGTGGATTTTAGGTCCCTACAAGGATAGAAGAACCAACCCCCAAACACACACACACACACACACACACACACACACACACACACACACACACACACACACACACACACACACACACACACACACACACACACACACACACACAGAGATACCCACTGACATTGGATTACATGAAGCCACTCTGGCTTGAGAGAGACCAGATTGTGTCTGTGACGTAGGCTGCGATATACACTGCACCACGGTCGCTAAACCCACAGAAAGTCAATTCACATTTACATCCATTACTGCCTGTTTATTCATAGAGCACTGTCACGTAGGGCCTGAGTCACATGATAGATGGAGCTGGTGTATATTACAAAGACATGGACGCTGCAAAAGCAATAGGATCTATTAGCTTTGACTGGATCCCAAATGGCACCCTATGTAGTGTACTACGGTTGACCAGAGCCCTGTCAAAAGTAGTGCACTATATGGAATAGGTTGCCATTTGGGACGCATTCTTTTTATAAAGCAAGTGGCCTGGATAGGAGCCTACAATGCTAGCAGGACCTAGTCAAGTCAAGAATCTCAAGACGTTTTTGAATCCTTTGAGTGGTCTATAATTTTCACGATAGCCTTTATTTCCCCTCTGGCCTCCATGGTGTGATAGATATGAGTGACAGCTAGTGACCAGAAGAAACAGAGGAGAAGTCTGTGTCTGCGTGCTAGTTGTGTGTTAGATCCGTGTCACTGTGGGCACGTGTCCTGCAAATTGTGTGTCTGCCTGCACGTGTATGTGTGTGTGTATGAACCTAATACCTTGGCATGTTAGATCTGTGTTGCCCACCGGGGGCATGTGTCCTTCACAAAGTGCTAGGCGTGTAACGGGCAGAATCAGGCATGCGTGGGCACATTGCCTAGACAACCATAGTGCTTATTGATTTGGCCTCCTTCGGCTGGGCCGACCCAGGCCGAGGAGGTGAGGCGCTGGGCTGGGTTTCCAGGGGAGCCGGCGGTGGGCACTTGGTCCTGGAGCTCCTGTATTATTCATAGGGAGTCAACGAGGCGTTGGGGACAGAGGAGAGGTGGAGGAGAGGTAGAGGTGGAACAGGAGGGGAGGAGGAGAAGGTAGGGTTACCTTCATGGGTGAGAGCAGTCAGTCGTTATATGGACTGTGGTGACTCACACTGTTATCAGAGGGAGGTGTGTATGCACGCTCACATGAACGTAAACAGTCATACATGTGTGGGGTCTGTACATACACAGTACAGTCCCCCCCACCCCACATGCATGCACACAGCCCCCCCCCCCCCCCCCCCAACACACACAAACACCCTTCCACCTGATCAAGCACAACTAACCCTCCCTTCCGTTTATTGTTGTTTTTTTACGATCAGTAAAATCACTCGTGTTTCCCTTGCTTATCACGTCATGTCCCCCCTCTGGCTATGTAAAGTGCCTTGCTGACCCTCCTGTGATAGGGATCTGTTTAATGGCTGATGGTCTGTGTCTCAAATGGAACCCTATTCCCATTATAATGCACTACTTTTGACAGGGCCTGATAGGGTCCTGGTCAAAAGTAGGGCACTGATATATATAGGGAATAGGGAGCCTTTTGGAATGCTGCAATGATGTCTACACTCCTTCACTCTTCCTCCTCCCCAGACAGTCATTTAAAGCACTGTAAGTCATACTGGAGGGCCAAGGAGGACCAGGGTCAGGGGGCAGGCAGTCTAGAGCCCAGGGCCCCTGACCACCTCTAACTCAGTAAAGATGAATTGTGGTGACTGACTGGGCATCTGCTCTAACTCATATATGGGTCTGCAGAGACTGGAAATACGGTTTGTATTCAAGCGCAGGGCTCTGTGTGTGTTTGTGTGGCCCCTTGTGTGCATTCGGAACCACCTCTTGCCTTGGCTATAGAAGTCATAGCAAATACCCATGATGAAGATGTTTGTGTGTAAGGTGCATATGTGTGTTCGCCCTGCAGTCATTCTGTGTGGTGCTAGCCATCTATTTTTGCCTTGTATTTTTGTATTCCTTTGTGCCGTGTATCCCCACCTCCCAGGAATATGGGGTCTACAGATCCACTGCCCTACAGATCCACAGCCCTATAGAACCACAGCCCTATAAATCCACAGCCCTATAAATACACAGCCCTACAGGGCCACAGCCCTACAGAGCCGCAGCCCTACAGATCCAGAGCCCTATAAATCCACAGCCCTATTGATCCACAGCCCTACAGAGCCACAGCCCTACAGAGCCACAGCCCTATAGACCCACAGCCCTATAAATCCACAGCCCTATAAATCCACAGCCCTACAGACCCACAGCCCTACAGACCCACAGCCCTACAGATCCACATCCCTACAGATCCACAGCCCTACAGATCCACAGCCCTACAGATCCACAGCCCTACAGAGCCACAGCCCTATAAATCCACAGCCCTATAAATCCACAGCCCTACAGAGCCACAGCCCTACAGATCAACAGCCCTACAGACCCACAGCACTATAGACCCACAGCCCTACATATCCACAGCCCTATAGATCCACAGCCCTACTCCATGGTTAGTGAAGGGACTTGCCTCTATACAATATTTCTCTCATTGGCTTTTGCGACAGTTCTCTGTGACTTAAAGTGCCTTAGGCAGAGTCAGTGTCACAGCATCACTCACCCGCTCCTAAATTACCCATAGTGCCTCAGCATGTGACAGTTAGCCCTGCACCTCCCCTCCCGCCACACCCCCTTGCCAAAAAAGCAGTCCCAACGTCCCGCCATATAATTCCTCAGACATCTTTATCTCCCTCCCATTAAAGAGGAGTTAAATCATATTCCGCCATCTTGGGAGCCATCTTTTTTATTATTTACGGACCCTGTTATACCCATCTGCTCAGGCAGGCCATCTTTTATTTGGAATTTATCGATTCCTCCATGGCGATGTTTACCAGACAACTTTACCAGGGACGATACCTCTCTCCTCTCTCCTATCCTGCTCTCTTTTCCCCCTGTACAGTCTCTCCTCTCCCCTTCTTTCCTCTTATTTTCTCTTTTTCCCTCCTGACTATCCAGCATTAAATGTGGCTGTAACTCAATTGGGTTTGATTCCCACTGGTGCTGAGGCGACCGTCATATCCACAACTGTAGGGAAATTGGGGCTGTAGTCGTTAAATGGCGCAGTGCATTCATGTGGTGATGTGATTTCAGTTGGTGTCTGTGTGCATCTGTGTGTATGTGTGTCTGCTAGTGTGGCTGTGTCTGTGTGTGTGTGGGTGTTGGTGTCTGATTTAAGTGTGTGTGTGTGTGTGTGTGTGTGTGTGTGTGTGTGTGTGTGTGTGTGTGTGTGTGTGTGTGTGTGTGTGTGTGTGTGTGTGTGTGTGTGTGTGTGTGTGTGTGTGTGTGTTTCTCTCTCTGTCGATGTGCTGGTATAAGTCAGCATGTGTGAGACATGGGTTGTTCTAGAAGATTCCGGCGCACTGGCTGCTTCAAATCAACTAATATCTATTAGATTGAGATGTTTCATCCTGACTTTCTCTAACTCATTACCAACCCATTTGTTACAGTAAAAAAAATGATCTAGCCATCTATATTCTCTTCTCTCTCTTTCTTTATGCCTTTCACTTACATGAGCTCTACTCATCTTACCCTCCTCCCATCCATTCTTTTCTGTGAAGGATTTTTTTTCTTTTTCTCCTGTGACTTTCTCTCTTTCCCACCGTTCTTGGAACATTTTTGAAGCACTTTCTTTATATGTGTCTTGAGGTGAAATGAAAAGGCTGATGACGCCAGGCTAGTCTTTGTTCTTCATTTCCAAGGACCCCTCTGCCTGCCTCCTGAAGAGGGCCTTGGCGTCGAAGCCTACTCTGACGTGCCTGATAGAAATGATTTGTGTGGGTCATCCCGACAGCGTCCTTCAGTGTGCTCTTTCCAATTGTCACACACACACACACACACACACACACACACACACACACACACACACACACACACACACACACACACACACACACACACACACACACACACACACACACACACACACACACACATTTTCTCTTTATCCTGCCCAGGAATCAAAGAAAATCATTTTAGTGTCAGAGTCACAGGTTGATGAAAACATGTGGACCGTGATTAACATTGAGAGGTCTGGATTCATGGAAGATCCAAATGAAAAGCTAGCGGACACTAGAGCGAGAGAGAGATCTCTCTCCTCTCCCTATTTTCCTCTCTCTTTCTCTCTCTATCTCCTCGCTCGAAAACGCTTGTGTGCACAGAACAGGGGTGATGCTAATGGGAAAAATGAATTATGAATCGAAATCATCTTCCCTCTTCAGTTTGCCAGCAGAGAGAGGGATAAGGGGATGTCTTTGGCTGAAGGCGTGAGGGCGAGGCGACTGAAGAGGACCTGCTCTGTCTTTTCTACGCTTGTCAATGTGGTTTTCACCGGATCAAATCAATGCGAACTCAATCCACGAGCCCAGCCAATGAGGGCCTGATGTGAATACTGATGCGCCTTGATGCAATATTGCCCTGCACTTAGATGAACAGAAACAGACAGAAACAGAGAAAGAGGAAAAAGAAAGAAATTAGAGAGAAAAATCCCATAGTGACTTTCAGGCCACAAAGCAGAGCTTCTGTCTCCTGTTGTTTCACTTCCAATCAACGTCCTGTCAGTCAGTCCTGTCCCTCAGGATCAATCTGATTGATGTTATTGGCTACAGCCATAATTCTCATAGATCAACATTGGGCGATTTGACAGGAGGTAACATACCGTAATGGGAGAAATGACCTGGAGTAATGGAAATGGGTGAATGGTTAGGAGGCATGTAAGCTTCCCTAATGTCATCACCTTTGAACTCGGGTACCACGCAAACATCCATATCTTTTTACCACCACGGAGATCCTGCATCTACAGCAGTCAGATATCCGTTTGTCGTCACTAACACAAACGCTGCTATTTCCTAGAGATGAGCGACATCCAGAGTCATCCAGGGTAACACAAGGAGACAGAACATATTTATCAGGGCCAAGCCTGTTTGCCAAGCCTGTTTACTCTCTGTGATAAAATACAGTATGTTGCCTGGGAATACCTGCGGATTCCCCCTTTCCGCTTGCGAAGTCAAATAAAGAACACAGGCAGAAGCAAAAACACCAACTGTTGCCAGGTAGATTCAGCTGTTTAAAAGTATTGCTATGCTATTACGATTTTTACTGTAGGCGCGTTGGCCTCAACAAGACAATTCTGTTTACACGGCCCTGCTTGGAGGGGGGCAACTGTCGGGCAAGTGCGTGTGAAACAGTTGCCCCCCTCCAAGCAGGGCAGTGTAAACAGAATTGTCTCGTTACAGTAAAAGGTCTAATCTCATTATTTATATTTTTATACCTCTCGCGAATCTCCTTCAACTCTCGTCACTGTAAAAACTCTCTTAATAAGAGTAGAAGTAGGAGTTCTTATCTAAGACCATGTCCTTCCTGTCTATATAATATTAGTCATTATGATCAACAAGGCAAAACTGATCCTAGATCAGCCCTCCTACTCTGAGACTCTTTGTGAATACGGGCCCTGGTCTGAGCTTGGTTCACCCTGTGCCAGAACCATTGGCCACCTGTAGAGCCCATAGACAACAGATGGAGAGTTATGGGCTGGCCAGGGCCTTAATACCTCTCTTTGGCTAAATGCACTGTAACCGGTCTGTAACAGTCTGTCTGCTAAAAAAATACATCAAGTTGAGAGGAGAGGACAGGAGGGGAGAGGAGAGCAGAGAGGTAAGGACAGGGTTGGAGAGGAGCGAAAAGGGGAGGAGAGAGAACAGTCTATTCAAGTTGAGAGACGGGCATGAGGGACTAAAATATTGTGATGTTACAAAACTGCCATGGTGGATCGTGCATGTTATTCCCCACTTTTATTTTATTTTCTGTGTCTCTCCAGATTGGCCGTAATGGACATACTCTGAGAGGATTTATACAAACTGTAACTCTGCCGCTCTCTCCAACTCCCCCATCACATCACAATTTAGGAGTCCAGAAGTGGACATATCCAAAAACAGCCCATAGGCTTCCCAAGGAACTATTTATCGTCAGATAACTACTTTCTCGCCGCATTTAGTGTGCGGCGGTTCAGCCTGGCGGCCCTGACTACTCTGTTATGTTTGGTGGCTCACTGCTTCCCTGTTGCCTTCCAGTGTGTGGGAGTCAGAGACTGTCGCTATGGAATTAAATGTGTTGGAAGGATAGAGCCGCCACTTTTCCTTTTCAGATTGACAAAGATTATCCTCACACACCTGCTGAGGTTCTTTTGACTGTTTATCCAAGGTTGTAATAGTGTTTGTCCAACCTCCAATCTAATCCAATCACACACACACACACACACACACACACATTTTCTCTTTATCCTGCCCAGGAATCAAAGAAAATCATTTTAGTGTCAGAGTCACAGGTTGATGAAAACATGTGGACCGTGATTAACATTGAGAGGTCTGGATTCATGGAAGATCCAAATGAAAAGCTAGCGGACACTAGAGCGAGAGAGAGATCTCTCTCCTCTCCCTATTTTCCTCTCTCTTTCTCTCTCTATCTCCTCGCTCGAAAACGCTTGTGTGCACAGAACAGGGGTGATGCTAATGGGAAAAATGAATTATGAATCGAAATCATCTTCCCTCTTCAGTTTGCCAGCAGAGAGAGGGATAAGGGGATGTCTTTGGCTGAAGGCGTGAGGGCGAGGCGACTGAAGAGGACCTGCTCTGTCTTTTCTACGCTTGTCAATGTGGTTTTCACCGGATCAAATCAATGCGAACTCAATCCACGAGCCCAGCCAATGAGGGCCTGATGTGAATACTGATGCGCCTTGATGCAATATTGCCCTGCACTTAGATGAACAGAAACAGACAGAAACAGAGAAAGAGGAAAAAGAAAGAAATTAGAGAGAAAAATCCCATAGTGACTTTCAGGCCACAAAGCAGAGCTTCTGTCTCCTGTTGTTTCACTTCCAATCAACGTCCTGTCAGTCAGTCCTGTCCCTCAGGATCAATCTGATTGATGTTATTGGCTACAGCCATAATTCTCATAGATCAACATTGGGCGATTTGACAGGAGGTAACATACCGTAATGGGAGAAATGACCTGGAGTAATGGAAATGGGTGAATGGTTAGGAGGCATGTAAGCTTCCCTAATGTCATCACCTTTGAACTCGGGTACCACGCAAACATCCATATCTTTTTACCACCACGGAGATCCTGCATCTACAGCAGTCAGATATCCGTTTGTCGTCACTAACACAAACGCTGCTATTTCCTAGAGATGAGCGACATCCAGAGTCATCCAGGGTAACACAAGGAGACAGAACATATTTATCAGGGCCAAGCCTGTTTGCCAAGCCTGTTTACTCTCTGTGATAAAATACAGTATGTTGCCTGGGAATACCTGCGGATTCCCCCTTTCCGCTTGCGAAGTCAAATAAAGAACACAGGCAGAAGCAAAAACACCAACTGTTGCCAGGTAGATTAATAACAAAACAGGGGCATCCCATCCCCCCTCTGGTTTGGATATGGTACAATAATAGGAGCTTATTATCATTGATGTAAGGAACAACGCTGGGGACGAGAAGCAGGTACAGGGAGTGAACATTTAATGACCAACGGCCATGTAACAGCACAGGACGGCGTCTGGACAGGAACACACAACGACGTTGATGCTGACGCAGGGATCTAACCAAAGAAACAGACAGATCAAGGAGGGGCAGTCAACATAGTGATGGAGTCCAGGTGGGTCCAATGAAGCGTAGGTGCGCGTAACGATGGTGACAGGTGTGCGTAATGATAGGCAGAGGGAGAGCGGGAGCAGGCGTGTTCCCGCTGACCATCGGGCTTTCATTACATGAAAAAAAAAGCAAATTGTTGTTAATTCACTGGGCAGTTGATGCTTACATTCCTGCTCACTTTTGTTCTGAGATTACCTTAGCTACGGCGTAGATTTTACTGCTATTTCAGATAAAAACTCAGTTAAACAAGTCTTTAAGATAAGTAAAATGCCTACACATTTCAGCTGTTTAAAAGTATTGCTATGCTATTACGATTTTTACTGTAGGCGCGTTGGCCTCAACAAGACAATTCTGTTTACACGGCCCTGCTTGGAGGGGGGCAACTGTCGGGCAAGTGCGTGTGAAACAGTTGCCCCCCTCCAAGCAGGGCAGTGTAAACAGAATTGTCTCGTTACAGTAAAAGGTCTAATCTCATTATTTATATTTTTATACCTCTCGCGAATCTCCTTCAACTCTCGTCACTGTAAAAACTCTCTTAATAAGAGTAGAAGTAGGAGTTCTTATCTAAGACCATGTCCTTCCTGTCTATATAATATTAGTCATTATGATCAACAAGGCAAAACTGATCCTAGATCAGCCCTCCTACTCTGAGACTCTTTGTGAATACGGGCCCTGGTCTGAGCTTGGTTCACCCTGTGCCAGAACCATTGGCCACCTGTAGAGCCCATAGACAACAGATGGAGAGTTATGGGCTGGCCAGGGCCTTAATACCTCTCTTTGGCTAAATGCACTGTAACCGGTCTGTAACAGTCTGTCTGCTAAAAAAATACATCAAGTTGAGAGGAGAGGACAGGAGGGGAGAGGAGAGCAGAGAGGTAAGGACAGGGTTGGAGAGGAGCGAAAAGGGGAGGAGAGAGAACAGTCTATTCAAGTTGAGAGACGGGCATGAGGGACTAAAATATTGTGATGTTACAAAACTGCCATGGTGGATCGTGCATGTTATTCCCCACTTTTATTTTATTTTCTGTGTCTCTCCAGATTGGCCGTAATGGACATACTCTGAGAGGATTTATACAAACTGTAACTCTGCCGCTCTCTCCAACTCCCCCATCACATCACAATTTAGGAGTCCAGAAGTGGACATATCCAAAAACAGCCCATAGGCTTCCCAAGGAACTATTTATCGTCAGATAACTACTTTCTCGCCGCATTTAGTGTGCGGCGGTTCAGCCTGGCGGCCCTGACTACTCTGTTATGTTTGGTGGCTCACTGCTTCCCTGTTGCCTTCCAGTGTGTGGGAGTCAGAGACTGTCGCTATGGAATTAAATGTGTTGGAAGGATAGAGCCGCCACTTTTCCTTTTCAGATTGACAAAGATTATCCTCACACACCTGCTGAGGTTCTTTTGACTGTTTATCCAAGGTTGTAATAGTGTTTGTCCAACCTCCAATCTAATGCCATGGCAACAACCGCAGAGTGAGTGGGAGGTGGCATTCTTCCCAAGGCGACCGTGCGGAGGAGGAGCCTTCAGGTCATAGAGATATTAAACAGGTCATTAGAGTGGCGTCTGTCTCTGCCATCTTCTCCATAACCAATTGCCCCAGTTGGCTCGCTAGACAAACTTACAGGAACACCAACCAGTGGTGCGACGAAACCCCAGCGGTGAACCAACCGATGACAACTATCTGTTTAGGGTCTAAACGTTGATGTCAGATCTATATTTCTACAGATCGACTGTATGTATCGGCCACGAAAGCCACATTTTGTGTGTGTGTGTGTGCGTGTGTGTGCGGCGTAGTTTCTAAAGCTGCAAATCAACACTGTGGTTATGATGTAGCAGCCAGGTCACCTTGGTTAATTGTTGTTTACTATCTTTTTTATAAAGAGTATGTGATTGAACTGCTCTCCAGAAATGACCTGCAGCCACCGCGCAGAGCAATGCTATCAGCACAGGACACAGACACAGACACACACACACAGACACACAGACACACAGACACACAGACACACAGACACAGACACAGACCCACAGACACACACACACAGACACACAGACACACACACACACACACACAGACACACAGACACACACACAGACACAGACACACACACACACACACACACACACACACACACACACACAGACACACAGACACACAGACACACAGACACAGACACAGACCCACAGACACACACACAGACACACACACAGACACACACACAGACACACAGACACAGACACACAGACACACACACACACACACACACACACACACACACACACACACACACACACACACACACACACACACACACACACACACACACACACACACACACAGACACACACACACACACACACACACACACATTCGTAAATGTAGCAGCAGAGCTAAATCAGCTAGCGCTCCTTAACCGTGGAACAAAAACAAAATCCCTAGAACTGAATCAATATGCCAGCATATGGTCAGTTTCATCAGCCAATAACATGTCTTTCAGCTTGGGGTTTAAGAGTCCCTGGAATATTGAACCACATGGATTTCCTCCATTTAGGTCTGTGGAATGGAGAGTGAACAGTATCCATCAGTCTCTAGATTTTAATAAATGTCAGAACAGGCCGAGAAAGCTATTTTCCTCTCTTCGTGTTTCGAACTCCTGTAGAATTCAACAATCAATATCTCCACAGCAAACATTCAAAATCATTTTTTGGGTCGTACATTAAAAACCACGGTATGCATCATGAGTCCATTTTATTTTTGGCATTTTGCTATTTGTAGATGTCATAGGAATACGTGCAGAATGTGATTGTATATTGTAGTGACTGTTGTAGTGTGTGGCTACATATTCACATAAAGATATTTTTAGCACAGATGATTAATATGACTAACCTGGCTCTGCGTTTCCTTGATAGAGACCTTGACTGAGCAAAGACATCATCTATTATTAAAGCTCCTCCTGGATTGAGGCTTAGATTAGCAGCCCAGGCCTCCCGAGTGGCACAGTGGTCTAAGGTACTGCTTCACAGTGCTAGCTGGGCCACTAGAGATTCTGGGTTCGAGTCCAGGCTCTGTCACAGCCCGCCGCCAAGGGGCGGCGCACAATTGGCCCAGCGTCGTCTGGGTTAGGGGAGGGTTTGGCCGACAGGGATGTCCTTGTCCCATTGCGCACTAGCAACTCCTGTGGTGGGCCGAGCGCAGTGCACGCTGAGAAAAAACTATGTTTATATACAGTAGACTGAATATATTCCCTCCGTTCCTTATAATTATTTATTGTAGGAACCTTTCTGATATGCAAATGTAATGTTTTCAAGACAAATTTGACCAAGGAAATCAGGAAAATAAATTGTGTTTTTACCGAGCTAGCTTTTCTTACGTGAGATGAAGCTAGGACACTGTTTCCCTTGGAAATGCCATCAAGGGCCATCAGTAATAATAAGGTAGAACTGAGAGGTGATGGCAGTGCTCACGACTTTCTGTCATTTCCCAGGATAAGTCACGCACGCAGACGCACCCACACACGTGCGCACTCACCTATGTAGTTTGACATTTCTTAGGAGAAGTTACATTCTAATAATATATATATCTAATAATATATTACCAGCATGTGAAATTGTGTTTTTGCTCTAGTGGCTTGGAAAGACAGACTCAATAGATTGAGGGTCACTTGGAAGTTCAGAACACAGTATTGGGTCTTGTTGTGTATGAGCTTGCACACGGACACTCCAGGGTCTCTGTCTCTCTGTCTCTCTCTCTCTCTGTCTCTCTCTCTCTCGGGGGATAGCAGTGGTTTGGCTGGTAACACCACAGAGTTCAAAGGGGCTGTCTTAGGGTTTGATGTACTGTGTGAGGGAGGGAGGTGTTTTGAAGCTAGCAGCCCCAAAGGGCTCTATACCCGACTGGTAGAATATGAGAGCCTGTTCAGAGGATGGCACTGTTAATAGAGTAATAAACCATTAGGCAAATATGCCTTTCAGAGCACATTGATTATAGTCTAAATGTCTGGGGAAAGCACACCAAAGCCTGGTACCAAGGCTGTCCATATTCATATTGATTTAGGGATGTCAGTAATGGTGGACACATACCGTGTTGGTTGAGGAGCTAGACTGGCACAGAGCAGGGTATAAACAGCCCACCGACTGATGCCAACTGTGTCTGGTAGAAGTCCTGATGGACACACTTTCACCTCACCATGGGCTGGTCTGGTGATTGACAGATTGCTGAACCAATTCAGATCTGTCAGCCGATTTGACTGGATTTTGATAGAAGGACCTGTGTGGGTTGCTCTAAAATGGAAAAGCGGTGTTTTGTCATACCCTTGACGATCTCAGTCACTTGACTTTCTGTCAGACTGTGACAGCTGGTCAACATGATGAAAGGATTAATTCTGTCATTTGGTAAGTGGAATGGATGGTGTGGAACTGTTGAGGCAGTTTGGGGTAGTGATGTGCTATGTGATATTCAGACAGGTAAGGGAGGGTGGAAAGCTAGTTGCTCAGGCAAACAGACCGAGAGAAGGAGAGACAGACAGGCAGGCATACTGACAGACAGGCAGGCATACTGGCAGACAGACAGACGTTCCATTTTGATGACTTCCTAATTTTAGAATCAGTTCACCTTGCATTACCTTGATTTGGGAAGGCAATTAACAGCGTCCCGTTTCCTCAACCTCCACCCTCCCAGACATAAAACTGCTCTCCTTGCACTTCTCTCTCTCTCTTAAAACAAGACCTCTGCATTCCAGCATTTTCTGCAAATGTTTAGCGTAAGCGGACAGAAACACCTGTGGATCCCCATGAAAAACACTCCTTTTGAAGTTATGGGTTGTTGGTGGATTGAGCTCTAATAAGCGTGGCCTCTCACTGTCATTATCCACAGAACACATGCCATGGGAACGTAAAGAGGAACCATATCCCCAGGCAGCACACTCAAATTGGCAATTTCTTGCTCACAAATTACTTTCCGCTCCCCCGTGCGTGTCCTTCTATCACCACTTTTTCCATCCCCTCCTCCTCTTCCCTCGCTCAAATAATACAAGTTTGGTATTGGTTTGTATTTATTTTCACGAGCACACCATTTTGGACCTCGTCCCCTTGATGTATGCTTTATAATTACGTTGCCGTAAGGGAGGGAGGTCTCAGAGCTGTAGTCAGGAAGATGGTTGAGGTGAGGGGCGGGGAGGGGAGGGGAGAAGAGAGGGTGGCGGTGGCCTTTTTGTGAACAGTGCTTGTTTCCCCCCGAGAACTTCAGAGAGCTAGCACTTGACTTCCACCCGACATCCACCGCTTCAAAGTTCATCAACTTCTCTTACAGCACTTATCGATTGGGCCAGCCCGGTGATCCGGAGAAAAGGAAAAGAGAAGCGAAAGTCGGACTAGTTCACTTTAGCTTTGTGCATTTGTCAACCTGCAACCTTACAGTCCCCAGTATGTAACTCCACTGAAGTTGTGGGAGAAATAAATGACTCACTTGAACCATGATATACTGTATTCTGAAGTGTCTTACCTTACCGACTACTACCGCACTGTCCTACTCCCTCGGCTTAGACAGAATCGAAAGGAAATATGTTGTGTTGATGCCTCTGCATATTAAATCCTATAAATCCGTATGTGGATTTTGAGATTCCAGAAGCATTTGTTTATGCAAATACAGTCATTTCAGGGAATGTACAGAAATTCTACCCTCACATATAGAATTTAGCCTCACTGGTCAACAGCCCCTTCCTTAGGGGTCCCCACTCACCCGTACACATACTGCTGCTCTCTGTGTCCCTTATCGCTGTCCATGACCACCAAGCCCTCTTGCAGCTTTGCTGTGCCTTCAGGGCTCTGGACCTCCCTCCCTAGCCTTGCCCCCTTCTCTCCATCCCCATGCCCATTAGTGGCTGGTGGTCTGCCCACTCTGTCCACCAGCCTGGTGCCCATTGGGCAAGTTGACCATGTTAAGGGTACACTGATGAACAAACAGGCCAGGGATCCTAGGCCCCTGTCCTGCCATCTCCCCAGCCTACCCTGTGCCTGCTCTTTGCCCACTCTGACTGGCACTGCGAGGCGTGCTCCTGCGGGCAGAAAGTGGCGGGCACGGCCCACACAGAACTCCACAGAGATAACTAAAGCATGCCAGAGGGCAAATATACGCCAATCACATCAAAGGGAAGATATAACAAACGCCTCAATTACCAATTGGACTAAATATCATTACGCCTAGTCATTGTCTTTAATACAAGGACGTATTACTGAGCGACTATTGTTCATAAGCATGGCTGTTGTATATAGCGGAGCTCCATTGTGCCTCTCTCTTTCTCTCCTCATTGCTCCCCTATGAGGTCTAATGGGGGCATTTAAGCAGACCGAAACTCGGGTCAGCACCATCACTAGGGCCCAGGACCCCAAACCAGCCATTTAAATAGGCTGTTTGTGGCTATTTTACTCTCCCGGCGTGAATCTTCACGTCTGTAGACTCTGGAGGCCTCTAGGCACAGGCCATGCACACTCTCCTAATGATCCGATTGGAAGCAAAGTGGGTAAAGTTCTCTGCTGGAGAGACGAGCAGACGCAGGCAGGCAGGAGCAAACACATGCACGCACACAGAGTCTGGCGAACACGCACGCACGCACGCACGCACGCACGCACGCACGCACGCACGCACGCACGCACACACACACACACACACACACACAGGTACACAGAGGAGAGTCACCTCATAGTCGATCTTGAATCCTCAAATTGCTCATTAGGCTGTTTTATCCTTTACATGGATAGGAATACAAGATGCAGTAATTTGATATAAACTAATAGATTCTCTACGATAGGTAGTGTTTATGCTTGTATGTGTGTGTTTGAGAGAGTGAGAGAGAGAGAGAGAGAGACAGTCAGAGACAGAGAGAGAGAGAGAGAGAGAGAGAGAGAGAGAGAGAGAGAGAGAGAGAGAGAGAGAGAGAGAGAGAGACAGAATACTCAGTGGAGGGACTGATTTAATGGTGTTTCAAAGTGATTTCATTTTTTTTTTTAAATATTTGCAGAAATGTTCCACCCTGTTTTTCATTAATAAGGTGAATAATAATATTTCAAAGTAAGTACTCTAGTTAGACGGAATTGGACGGTGAAAACCAAGGACCATGTACTTTTAATTAGTTGTGCTTGTAAGAGATGGCAAAATGTTTCCATGGCAAAAAACATCTATTATGTTCCAAGTAAACAATTACTGTAAACATAGCATTACGGCCGAAGGAGACAGGGTGTTCAACATTCTGTATTGAATACATGTTCTCTATTGACACCATTTGACAAGGTAAATTATTTCCAAGCACGCTGTGCATTTCCCAGCATCCCTTTTGTCAGATGCAGAGCCATCTGAACCATTAGAATTTCAATAAATTTACCCAAACAAACCTTCCGTCCCACTGTTTTTATTCCATTGAATATATACCTGTATGACTCAAACAAATCGCTCCCTCTAATTGCCATTAGGGCTGTGTTCAGTTGTTCAGTAGTCAAGCCAAGTGGAGCTAGCAGACAGCCATTATTTCTATGTGAACTAGCTGCTGTACAGCTCCCAGTATATGCTGCTGTCCCTTGTCGTGGTGCCTCCTTTATTTTCGGCTCATGATAACCGTCCACAGGATTGTGCTGAGTTGGGTGGCTGAGTTAGACCCCTCCACTGGCCTTCAGGGTCCTGCTAAGGTAGGCTACTCGAAGGAAATGGGAGGAAATGGCTCCTCACTGATGTAGGAGCCAGTGGTAGTTGGTGTGGGGAGAAGGAGGGGAGAGGTACGGTGTGAAGAGGGGTGGAGCTGATGCGGTGCATTCTCTGCCAGAGGTCCCCATCGGCTCCCCCTCTTCCTCCCCCTTTTCCTCCCCCTCTTCCTCCCCCTCCAGGTGATGACACAGCACCTCGTTAAGGCCTCCTGTCTGGAGCTGCCACGCCAGGGTGGAGGGGTGATTTATTACCAATGATCCTCCCTGCCCTTCTCAGATTAAAGAGACACTTCCCCGCTCGTGGCACAAACATAACAATTGCATTACACAGCGTGTCTGGAGGGAAGGCGGACAGCAACGAGGTCTTGGAGGCTATATGAATATTTATGGAGCCACCTTCTTACTGTATGTGGTGTGAAATTATATATTTTTTCTGAGGTTTTGTGGTCAACATTGAACGGTATAATACTATTTGGTTGGGGACTGTTTAAAGTTGAAGTATTGTTGCTGGCTCTGAAAAAACTTGCACAAATGCACATTGGCTGCATTCACACAGGCATCCCAATTCTGATCTTTTTTCCACTAATTGGCCTTTGACCAATCACATCAGATCGTTTCACATCAGATCTTTTTCAGAGCTGATCTTATTAGTCAAAAGATCAATTAGCCTGTGTAAACGCAGCCATAGAGACACACACACAGACACATGGGAGGGAAGGGATTTGCATAAACACCTACGTACACACCCCTACTGTATTTAGGCTAGTATTATAACTGCATACCTAGTATTGTATTTGAACAAAAGGTTTTTCAGAGTTATTCTGCTTCAGTGTTTATTGAGGTGTGCGGTTTCTTGCCGCTAGCAATGTGTGTGTGTGTGTGTGTGTGTGTGTGTGTGTGTGTGTGTGTGTGTGTGTGTGTGTGTGTGTGTGTGTGTGTGTGTGTGTGTGTGTGTGTGTGTGTGTGTGTGTGTGTGTGTGTGTATTTGTATATACTGTATGTGTGTGCTTGCATTTGTCAGTAATAGTGTGGTAAGACACATAAACAATGCGCACACACACACACACACACACACACACACACACACACACACACACACACACACACACACACACACACACACACACACACACACACACACACACACACACACACACACACACACACACACACACACATTGCTAGCGGCAAGAAACCGCAGTGTACTGTGTCCCTTCTGCTCTCACTATATGTAGGTGACAGAAAAACAAGAGTTTCTATGGACAAATTTAGGTATTTTTTTCATCCCTGTTTCGTTTGCTTCTGTTTAAGATTTTTTTTTCAACAGAATCGGCGTAATTAATACAACCCTGATCACGCGTAAACGCAGTTCACTTTTATAGCAGCCACGTTGTATTCCTTCTCTCCTCTATGCACTCTCCCCCGCTCACCTTTTCCCTTCGTTTGTGGACTTCAATGCACAACACATCAGCTGTATGTGACCAGACGAAAAAACCTTTCTAATCCAAACCATGTCATAACCGCTAAACACAGCCTACATCTTTGTCCCCATATGAGCTAAAGTAATGTCATAGTCAACATAGCTAATATAACTAATGTGTTAATAAACCCACTACAATCATGCAGTGACGTTACAGTGTACAGTCAGTAAGGAGTTACACCGGCAGGCCCCGGTGGCAATAAATTAATAAAACCAAACGCTTACCTTGACTTGGAAAAGTTCCAGTGTTGTGTTGGCTAGTCATAGCCAGCTAGCTAACATTGCATCCCTCTGTTTGAGCAGGGTGTTTGAGTAGGGTAAACTCGCTAGCTGCATTTGCTAGCACTACAGTGCTAGCTAGCTGTAGCTTATGCTCTCAGTACTATATTAATTATCTGATCCTTTGATTGGGTGGACAACATGTCAGTTCATGCTGCAAGAGCTCTGATAGGTTGGAGGACGTCCTCAGGAAGGTGTCATAATAACTGTGTAAGTCTATATAAGTTTTAATACATTTTTGGTGACGTATAGTTTTCTCTCTCTGTCTCTCTGTCTCTCTGTTTCTGTGTCTCTGTATCTCTGTCTGTCTGTCTAATCCACTGGAGGGCGTATTGCCCTGTGTGTGTTCAGTATGTGTACGTGTGCTCAGTCTTCTACACTGTAGGGCCAGCTCTATAATTCTTAATGGTACTCTTTAGACCCAGTGGGACAGTTAGGCTCCCGAGGGCCCCGTGGAGATAGAGGTTAACACGCCATCTGTGCTGGGAGCCAGAGGAGGCCCCTGGCTTACACCTCGTTCAGTTAAAATACAATCCCTCTCTTAGTAGAAGTGTAATGTTTATATACATCATCTTGAATGCAGTTTCCTTGTCACTCACAATGTGTTGTAGGGGTTTGGAGGAATAGATTTTCCAGCTCTTACTCCTTCAAAGTAAGTTATTGGTGAGAGAGAACCAAAGAGAGAGAGGGACAAATAGTGTATGAGAGATAGAGAGAGAGAGATAAAACCATGGTAGAACCAGTATCAACCGGATAAAAAGAAAGAAAGATACACAGACAGACAGAGAGAGACTGATACTGCTGAAGTCAGGGTAGCTTGGCATTGGAGTCTTCAGAGATCAGAGTCCCTCTCATTGTGCACGGCCTTGTCGGGATTTGAATACTGTCTGTTCAGCACTTGAGTGTGATTTAAGCAAGTGACTTCTAAATGGCTGCCTTGCACACTGAGTTGTGATGGGTTGCTGTTTGTGTGTGTGTGTGTGTGTGTGTGTGTGTGTGAAGAAACACAATGAATCTCCATATTCCACACTCTTTTGTTTATCTATTTTTCCCCCATTCTCGCATTTTTCCTCCAAACGAGGATGTATGGCTAGAAGCCCGACATAGAAGATGGAAACATGTCAGAGTGGGGATTGATACGTCTGGGGATTTTTCTCATCTCTTTTTTTTTTGGAATAATGCAGCATTCCCGCTGGGAGCAGTGGGTGTCCAAATGAGATGGGATGAGAACTGTACCATTCTTCCCGGGAGGGAGAGCGGAAGATGGTTTGATTGACAGCTTCGTAGGAGATGGAGGATTAAGACGTTAAGATTAAGATGATTGCCTGACTGACGCTGTCGTGTGTGTATCAGTGTAGAACAGGCTAGCACTTATTCATTCCTTTATTCGTCCCCTGAGAACCCACTTGTTACTTCTCATGTACTATGATGTGTTCATCGAACGTACATGTATCTAAAATGACTTATCACATAGCAGGTGTTATTATGACATATGTGAGGTGGAAATTTATAACTGACAACCTTGGTGTCTCCTCCAGCAACATGCTCCAACCGACTGAGCATTCTGGACCGTATGTACTTGTACATGGACTGCACAGGCTCAAGCTCTCAGACCTTGGCCATTCACAGACCATTGCTTTCCATATCAAACAAGTCTACCCTGTTGCTGGGCAGAATGGTTTGAGGAAGGTATGGGGTAGACAGGAGAGCAGTGCAGGTTGGCAGTGCAGGTTGGCATTACGCTTCACTATAATTTTCACCTCAGATATTGGGCTTAATAGTGAAGGCAAAACCCCTCTTGAAGCAATAGACAATTGTAACTGCGTGGAGGTGAGGTGGGAGCTATTTTAGCCAGCACGGTGGAAGTGGTTAACCCACAGTACCCTTATTCTCTTCCATATGAAAAATGTCTTGTTCACTCTCTATTCTCTGTTATCAGGGATGTGAAAAATGGTGTCACTGTGTCCTTATTCGGCAATCAGCATGCATATACCTTGGATTTCCAGGAACATGATTTTTATGGAATGCAGTGCCATTAAAGGGTTGATAACCTTCAAAAGTGTGATCTGGAAAGCTTTCTGTCAGTTTCCTATGCTATATGAATAATATTCCCGATTCCTGTCTTTCTGTCAGCAATAGCAAGGGTGTTTACACGAGTGTACAGTACCTTCTGCTCTCTAAAAAAGGCTCCTCTTCCCTCACTGACTCCTGGATGGCTGTTAGTTCAGTATTTCCCTCTTTAATCAGTCTATGCGTCGTCCCTCACTCCCGCCTTCCATCTTCTTTCTCTCACCTTACAGCTTTCACCCCGACGAAATACTGACGGATCTACCATACTGTATGTTGTCCTTCCTTTCCTACAATCTTACCCTCTGCCAAAGAAGTAGTTTTACTTAGCTATCCTGCTAATTGATTTAGCCCACCCTCCATCTCCATCGTTCCATACATGCTAACTCTCTGTAGTTGGGTACTGAATGCCTGTCAAATGTTCTCCCTCATTCAGTCTTTGCGATGCGGAGGGATTTATAATTTAAGAGCAGGCACTTTGAAGGGTCTCACATAACCAGGGGAGGTATCGATTAAATATCATTGTGACGAGGGCCCTCACTGTGCTGGCTAAGCGGGAGATCTGCCATAGTTAGGCATCCGGAAAAGGCTACAAAGCGTTGTGGCTTGCCAGTCTAAGCCCGGGCTTTCTCTCTCTACCTCTTTTGGGTGGCAGACTGCACACATGTTGGTCCCTGCACAGCTTGCGATGCCATGTGTTCGATAACGTGTTTGTTACGCACCAGCTCAGTGATCCAATCCACGCTGGAAGCACCATTTGGGTTTCTAAGAATTACATTCAATGCAGTTGATACATTTCCAATCTGATGCACTGCTTCTCCAATCAAAAATAAAAGCTCTCTTTAGCCCAAATTTGCTTGATACAGTTGTCCTAATCTCTTTGTATGTAATGGGATGTAACCTCGGCAACAAAAATAAATGTCCCTTTTTCAGGACCCTATCTTTAAAAGATCATTCGTAAAAATCCAAATAACTTCACAGATCTTCATTGTAAAGGTTTTAAACACTGTTTCCCATGCTTGTTCAATGACCCATAAACAATTAATGAACATGCACCTGTGGACCGGTCGTTTAGACGCTAACAGCTTACAGACGGTAGGCAATTAAGGTCACAGTTATGAAAACTTAGGACACTAACACCTGCACAGGATTGGTACATCCGAACATCACACCTGCGGGGACAGGTACAGGATGGCAACAACAACTGCCCGAGTTACCCCAGGAACGCACAATCCCTCTATCAGTGCTCAGACTGTCCGCAATAGGCTGAGAGAGGCTGGACTGAGGGCTTGTAGGCCTGTTGTAAGGCAGGTCCTCACCAGACATCACCGGCAACAACGTCGCATATGGGCACAAACCCACCGTTGCTGGACCAGACAGGACTGGCAAAAAGTGCTCTTCACTGACGAGTTGTGGTTATGTCTCACCAGGGGTGATTGTTGGATTCGCGTTTATCGTCGAAGGAATAAGCGTTACACCGGGGCTTGTACTCTGGAGCGGGATCGATTTGGAGGTAGCAGGTCCGTCATGGTCTGGGGCGGTGTGTCACAGCATCATCGGACTGAGCTTGTTGTCATTGCATGCAATCTCAACACTGTGCGTTACAGGGAAGACATCCTCCTCCCTCATGTGGTACCCTTCCTGCAGGCTCATCCTGACATGACCCTCCAGCATGACAATGCCATACTGCTCGTTCTGTGCGTGATTTCCTGCAAGACAGGAATATCAGTGTTCTGCCATGGCCAGCAAAGAGCCCGGATCTCAATCCCATTGAGCACGTCTGGTACCTGTTGGATCGGAGGACGAGTGCTAGGACCATTCCCCCCAGAAATGTCAGGGAACTTGCAGGTGCCTTGGTGGAAGAGTGGGGTAACATCTCACAGCAAGAACTGGCAAATCTGGTGCAGTCCATGAGGAGATGCACTGCAGTACTTAATACAGCTGGTGGCCACACCAGATACTGACTGTTACTTTTGATTTCGACCCTCCCCTTTGTTCAGGGACACATTATTCCATTTCTGTTAGTCACATGTCTGTGGAACTTGTTCAGTTTATGTCTCAGTTGTTGAATCTTGTTATGTTCATACAAATATTTACACATGTTAAGTTTATCTGAAAATGAACGCGGTTGACAATGAGAGGACGTTTCTTTTTTTGCTCAGTTGATGTGAGTATTTTGAGTAAAGCATTAGGAATGAATACATTTGGATACATTATCCAAAATCGGATAATATATGGATGACTTTATATAGCAACATTCTATATTGGATCCAGTAAAAAAAGTTTGCTGCTAAGCTGTGTGTTAAAACCTTGCTACAGGGGTACACAGGCTATGTTCAGAGCTGCTGTTGCGTGTCCATTCTAACACAACAGACCTGGTCTATATTAATGACCACCAGGTTCCCAATCCACTCCATATAGTGCATGACATTACAGGCTCTCTCAATACAAACGTTCAAGCTTGTTTTTCTGCTCGCATTATTTTGTGCCGTGATGATTAATAATTCATAATAAGGATAAGGTATGAATCACCTTGGAGAGTGCACAAACACATATGCTCCACTTTTACCAATAATGTGTGGGTGTCCATACCTTCACAGTTTTTGTTTGTGCAAATAGGTGATTATTAAAAAGGTGGCAAATCGAGAGCTTGGGACTATACGTTTCTATCTACAATTGAGTTACTGACGTAACCTTGTTCTGGCCAATGTTCTCTACCTATATAATACTCTAAATACCCCCAATTCATGTTGTTAAGTCTAAAACAATACACCATTCAAACTAATGAGGGTTCGGAACTTTAAAGCCAATTATCTCAGAATCTTCCTTTTGCAGATGGAACCTTGTAGTCACAAGCTCTCGAAATGGTGTCTCTGCAGCCGCAACAGCACAGCAAACTGTTGATTGGTGCGTACTGGAACAAACTGAAGAGAAGGTGTATATAGTCTTTGGGACTGAGGCTGTCCTAATATGGACACCATATCTTTTTGCCTTAAGGACATTCAGTGCCAGTTCTATCCGTTGCCCAGCCTTAGTTCAGGAAAAACTATAGGGTTAAAGGTCCTGTTGTCACCTTCTCTTCATGTGCCCTGCTCCATTACAGAAGCCCTTTTTCTTCCCAGCATGCCATGCTGTCTGTCCAGAGCTGAGTAAAGACAGGCCAGTGTGTCCCCAGCTGAGAAACCGTGCTGAGCTGATAGGCTGAAGAGAACCAGCAGCCAGTTATTAATGGCTGCCCTTTATTTTCATCTGGTCCAGGGGTAGTGGTTTACACACTAGGGGCTTGTTGTATTTCCTGCTGGCCAATATTCTGCGCTTTTAACCCTTTACAGAGGAGAGGGTAGTTGTGACCTAGAGTATGGTATCCATTTTAGGCCACCCTCAGCCTCAAGCCTCACCCTTTTTGTGTCAATCGTCAACCCCCCTTTGAGGCTGATGGTGTCCTAAAATGGACCCCATACCAGGCTTGGCATGTCCATGGTGTATATGTGGCGTTTGCTGCTTATCTACAGCTAGCTGCTTATGTACAGCTGATTTTGATTAGAAAACCTAAAGTCTTTCAGCGCCTTTCGTCAAATGATCAGACAGTGAGTTTTCTCATTAATGTAAGGAAAACAAATGTCTCTGTAATGATTTTCTTTGCTCATCATCAAAACCGGTGATACTGCATCTTTCCCAGGAGATTTTGATAAATCTGTTTGGTGGTAGCATATTCACTGAAGCGCTCTAAGCCATCTTGTTTTTCATGTCGGAGTGTTGTCGTGCGAAAATCCTCGAGAGTCAGGTTGGAAAGCATTGACTTCCGACCTCAGGGAATGGAATTGGCAAATGCATCCTGATAAATGTGTGATTCATTTTAATCACTGGCTGCTATTGAACTGCTTCGCCCAACAACCAGCCAATTAATGAGCCAAAGAGCAGTTACGACAGGCGCCATATGTCTAGCGTATTTACCCCTGGCAACAGTTTGCCCCCATCCATTTGCTCTTCTAGAAAGGTTGCCTGGGTGGAAGCGTACTAGGGCTGTAGTGGGTGCTATCGATTGGTGTGGTCTCTGATTGTGTGTGCGTGTGCGTGTGCGTGTGCGTGCGTGTGTGTGTGTGTGTGTGCGCTGCTGCTGTGATCCTGGCGGTCTCTGACCCTGGTCATCTCACGCCGCCCTACTGATCACAACAATGTCAGGGGATATAATTATACAGGCCGGTGTCCTCCTCCTCCCCGCTGGTGTGGAACCATCAGTAATTATCTCTATGTTGTATCTACAGTCTGTGTGGAACATCACATCCAGCTGGCTGCTAGAGCCACTGGGGGAATAGTGCGGAGTAGGAGTTAGGTAGGAGGCTTTGAGTGATGCCTGTACGTTCCAGTAAACAAGCAGAACGCTCTCTAATCTTGCTGCGTTAACTAGAAATATATTTTATACGAGGATTCAGCACCCTACTACTTTTGAGGAATTATCTGAGTGAACACGTTATCTATTATTCTGTATATTAGACAATTTCTGCGTAGATTACTATGCCACTGGACCTGAATATTAAAATGGAAATTATATCAGAAAACACAGCATCTGGCAAGTTTGTATTATTCTGGGATATTTCTTGCTGCCGTTTCTCATTCTGTACAGATTGCATTCTGCGATCTCTACACACTCAGTTAATTTGTGCTTTAACTGCAGAGCTTCCCCAGTCCAGATAAGGTGAACACAGAGTTCAAACGTTTACAAAACCCCAGCATTTATGTCAAGGTCATTTTTTCCATTCAACTTTCTATCCCTGGGGAGTAGAGCAAAACTAGCGTTTAGAAAACGTGTATTTCAACTGAAACCTGAATCCTTTGCTCGAAGGAAAAGTATTTTGTCTGGTTTTGTAAACTTTAGTGTCCTCTCTTGGACCCAACACCTATGCTAGTCTTTCTGGCCCTGCCTGAAGAGTTATTGCCGAGCAAACAAATTTGCACCATCAATATCCTTGATGCTAATCCCCAAATCATGTCTCAAGCTAGTTCTTTACTTTCACTGGATGCGGTCCTGCATAAATTATTGGCGTTAATATTGGCATATCTCTAGGCGAGAAAGCTTCTTTTGAAACGATGCCCGCTCAAATTGGCTTGGACGACTACTCTGCAAAGGCTCAACAATGACACTGAGTGTGCACCTGTGGTGACTGTCGCATCCCTGTGTGTGTGGATGGGTGAGCAAGCGTTTGTGTACGTGTGTGTGTAAACCTGCATTAGGCCACCAAGCAGGATGTTGTTGTTTCTGCCCGACCTGCACTGATGTTAGCCGAGCTGACTCCATTACTGCTCGAACTCACCAGCCCAGGTAGCACCAGCTCGGCTCTCAGCCTTTCTTGAACCTTGACCCCTTTTGTCACCAGTTGCTAGTGCTTTTAGATCTGAAGAATGTCTTCCCTCTCTGTTACGGAGGCTTTAGCTGTTATACGTGAGAACACTCTCTCATAGACTAATTTGCGCACCGAATTTGAGAGAAATAAGCTTTTTGTGCACATGAAACATTTCTGAGATCTTTTATTTCAGCTCATGAAACATGGCACCAAGGCTTTACATGTTGCGGTTTATATTTTGGTTCAGTATATGTTGCATGTGTGTCTTGGGCTTAGATGGATGCTGCTAGCCTGTTCTCAATTAACCTCTGGAGACTACCACAGACTCATTCAGTGTTCACGATATAAATCACATCATATTACCACTCCGCCTCTGAAAAAAGACTATTCCTGGTGTGTCAGTCAACCAAATCAAATTCTGACATGCTGGGGTGGTGTGGTGGTTAGCTAATTTCCTCGGTGGGAGATTTACAGGAAGTAGGAATTCTGCTTTTGTTTCAATATTTACATTTATAGCAGTGGGCTCAAGTGTTCCTTTTGTGTTTTTATGATTGATTCATATTCACAAGATCATACGCTACTAATATTCTTATCCTCATTGATAGTACAATATGTTTCACTGCAGAAAAAAAACCTATGACAGACGTCCAGGTGATTGTACTGGAGGTCTGCAACATAGTTTCCAGAATGTCCTGCAAAGTTACAAGCTCAGCCACACAGAGCGCGAACTTGCATAGCCTTTACTCAACATCGAAACAAAATGTACATATTAACGAATCAACTCTCTTAAGTTCATCGCCTCCTCGAGAAGAGAAAACAAACAAGAACATCGCCTGAGACACTGCCTCGGCTGCTGTCAGTGTCTGCCTAGTCATGAAGTTATGCATTTATTTGATGCATGGGCTCTTCCAGCCATCATCATTCAATTGTGCTCCTGAGTGGCGCAGCGGTCTAAGTCACTGCATCTCAGTGCAAGAGGCAGCATTTTAGTCCCTGGTTCGAATCCAGGCTGAATCACATCCGGCTGTGATTGGGAGTCCCGTAGGGTGGCGCACAATTGGCCCAGCGTCGTCCGGGTTCGGCCTGGGTAGGCCGTCATTGTAAATAAGAATTTGTTCTTAACGGGCTTGCCTAGTTAAATAAATAAACAACTCCACATTTTTTGTTCTGTAGATACCATTCTACCCTAAACCCCTTCATTTTACACTGCCTAAAATGCAGAAAACTTGGTTACTTTTGTTGTTGGCTTAACACAATTAAATCACTTTGACCATATCAGTCAGTGGGAAAAAACATGATTATTTTTAATTGAGGAGATCTTGGAAGGTTTTTGGAAGGAGAATGGCGATCCACCTTGTTTTTAATTTGATTTAACAGGGTTAGTTGGGGGTATTGTTAAATGCATTGTTTACCTGTGTGGTTTATGTGTGATAATTGCATGCCTGTCTTAAATCCACAGCAAAATAATAATCCATCATTGACATTGCTGCAGGCCACCATTCCAGTTTAATTAAGGCTGTTGTTGTGAATCAGGTGGTTTGCCATCAGTTTAGTGACTGACCTGTGTTCTTAACCCCGTCACCTGTTTTTGTGTTTCAGATGATGAAGTTTGCCTGGGACAACTACAAGAGCTTCGCCTGGGGCAAGAACGAGCTACGGCCCCTGACCAGGAATGGCCACATTGGGAACATGTTTGGTGAGTGGTGTTTTGTGGCCCCAGGCTAAAAGGCCCCATAGGCCCCCACAGGTTACTGGGGAGCTGCTCGCGAAGGACTTACAGTCTTTGTCAAAAACAGTCATGTACACACAATTGTCTGTGGGTCTTAGTCGACCTCTAGGTCAAAGAGTTTTCATTCATGCTAATCGCTCATAGAAGAGAATGCTCTCATTGTGGAAGGTATCGTTCGCTCGTGAACATTTTAGAGGCATGCAAGTTGAGGATCCCCTGGCTACCATTATTTAAACATCTTTGTTGTGTTGCATATGGTTGTACTTGAGTTGGGAAAGTCTTGCTATAGGCTTCCTGACAAGCAGTGCATGTTATGTGCATTTCCCACCTGTCGGTGTATATGAACCCACCTGTCAGAATGGTTCTTTCCGGGTCCATCGGACTGTGACCTGCCCCGGCAGCCTCTACACCACGTTGTCATTGTGTGGGCATTAATCGGACATGGTACCAGAAGATTCCTCAAGTCCCTAATGACACGCATACGCACAAACACACACACACATCTGAGCCACAGGATATCCGGTGATAAAGCTCTTAAATAAAAGTGGGATCATCTTTTAATGAGGATTGGATTGGTGGGCCTTTGTCCGTCTGACACGCCTGACTTCCTCCACATCCTGTCTACTGGGATTGTGGAGTATTGAGGCCATTATGTGAGACAATGCTCACCTTTCTCTCAGAGGTTTGATGGCATCTCTTCTCTGTCTATCATCATGTAGTAGTAATACGATAATGTCTCTTCCCGAATAGAAAATACATGTAAATGTGAATTGTACTGTAGTATTCATGTAAATGTCATGCATTATGCAAGTAGGGTGATAACTCAGCCTTCTCTCTTCCCCATGTGTTGGAATTAAGACCCACAAAAGAGACCTTATCCAACCTCTGCATGATGTCTGGTTGTAATTTCATAGCCCTACAGATGTCAGATTTTAATTTGATCAGTCTGGAGAACTTTCCTGCAATGCAGGACATTTAAAACGTGTAGTGTATTGGAGGTTTTAGAAAGGCTTCTAAAGTTTGACATTTCCGTTTAGAAAGTTTAGACTTGATTTTCCCTTACGAGAAATGTATCAACCCCTGCCAAAATGTTCATTAATCATAATCCACATAATCATTCCCATTTCTTTTTGCTGCACGATTATTTTCCTCCAGTAGCAAACTGGCTCAACTTAAGATCTTCCGTCTGTAAGTATCCATCTGTGTATGGGTTAGCATTATGATCATTCTGGTAAGGAACCCTTATGGTAGCTGCCTGAAAGATCCTTTAAAGAAACATCTGTACATATGATTTTACAGCAGCTGTGTAAACCTACTGTAACACATGGGAAGATCGTACATCTTCTAAATAGTATTGACATTTTTGCTCTACCTAATTACACAGTACCACTAAGGTACCATTATGCAGTGAAATGTAGAAATAACACAGACAGCTGCTATTAGAGGTTAGAGGTCACCAAACTCCTACTGGTGTTTATCTTTTAATTGCTCCCTTTATCTGAGTAACGTAATTAGCCTCTGTGAAATAACTATCCCCCTATATGGATCAGCCAGATATTCGCAGAGAAGATAGCTGTGGAAATCAGTAATCAGTCAATTCGTCTCTCAAAATTGTCTCTATTCTTTCAAATCTCTGGGAAAAGAGATCGGCTTACTACTTCAACCCAATATCGCTAATCCCACTAAGCAAATGAACTTCCATTCCGTTGGAAATCTGACATGGTTTTCTCTCTCCACGCTCCGTTTGCTAATACTGAGGAACATGTGGGAAGGGAAGAGAGCCGAGAGGTTGTGCTGTGGGTGACTGTCACACTGTGCTGGAGGAGTGCTATGTTGAAGGAAGCCAGGTGTGAAATTGGATGCTGTGTTCTTTAATTTAATCCCATGAGTAAACAGAGATGGGGTGAGATTGGATCCTCGGTTAGCCTACTTGTCGCAAGCATGTTATAAATATGCTGAAAGTCACTGGAACATCCCTTCTGCTCTCTCTCACTCCAGACTCAGTCAAAGCCCCTGAACGAGATTTAGAAGACATCTGCCGCTGCCTCTCTTCTCTCGCCATCCTCTTTCTCTGCATCCTCCTATTTCTTTCTCTCTTTTCCTTCTCTCTTTGTGAGTCATGGTTTAAGACGTCACGCTTTCCCCTCTTTGCCCACGGAAAGGTTGTAGTGCTGCTGGACAACTACACAGAGAGACTACTGAGGCATTTACTTAAAAATATGAAATGCAAGTTCATTCTCACATTTTTTCACGAGTAATGGCACAGTAGAACTCTAGAGTAAGTGCTGAAGGCTCTTGTGTTTATGTGTGGGAGTGAACTTCACGTGGGAGTTTACAGAACATTGATTTGTTCTGACCAACTACACCTAATTTGAAACTTTTTAAAAGCATTTAATCATTATAATTCCACATTAACATTCTTTCCAAGACCCACACATATTTGCTATAACTTTCAGAATTATAAGTAGGTAACACTTTACACAAAGTGGCCTATGACAGGAACAAGGTGAGAACAATTCATACCACTCACATTTATTATGATCATTATACACTTGTAGGTACAATTTTATGTTGTTCCAATGCTCATTTTGAAATATAGGGAAGGATAAGTGGCAGCATAATCTCTAACTCCTAGTTGTATCATAGGTTGCTCTGATGTATAAAAAAAGTAAAGTTGAATCATGAATGTGATATATCACATTGTTGAATGCTGAAGCAGTTGTCGTAGGTGGACGAGCTTAAAGCACTGTTTACTTAGACCTGCTGATTAATCCTTGAGAGCCTATTGGCTCTTCTGGTAAGGCTTGCCACTAGATGTTGGAACATTGTTGCGGGGACTTGCTTCCATTCAGCCACAAGAGCATTAGTGGTGTAGGGCACTGGTGTTGGGTGATTAGACCTGGCTCGCAGCCGGCGTTCCAATTAATCTCAAAGGTGTTCGATGGGGTTGAGGATAGGGCTCTGTGCAGGCCAGTCAAGTTCTTCCACACCTATCTCGACAAACTATTTCTGTATGGATCTATATTTGTGTACAGGGGCATTGTCATGCTGAAACAGGAAAGGGCCTTCCCCAAACTGTTGCCACAAAGTAGCACAGAATCGTCTAGAATGTCATTGTATGCTGTAGCGTTAAGATTTCCCTTCACTGGAACTAACGGGCCTAGCCCGACCATGAATAACAGCCCCAAACCATTATTCCTTCTCCACCAAACTTCACAGTTGGCACTATGCATTGACGCAGGTAGCGTTCTCCTGGCACCTGCCAAACTCAGATTTGTCTGTTGGGCTGCCAGATGGTGAAGCAGGATTCATCGGTCCAGAGAACGCGTTTCCACTGCTCCAAAGTCCAATGGCGGCAAGCTTTACACCCCTCCAGCCGACGCTTGGCATTGTGCATGGTGATCTTAGGCTTGTGTGCGGCCATGGAAACCCATTTCATGAAGCTCCCGACAAAATATGTTATACTCCTGTCAGCAATGGGTGTGGCTGAAATATACAAAACCACACATTTGAAGGGCTGTCCACAGTCTTTTGTATGTATAGTGTATCTGTTTTGCATGGGCTGCAGCTACATCACCACATCTGCCTATGTTGTCCTTCCGCACCTGCGGTGGAAAGTGGAAGAGCTACAGCTCTATTTGTTAGACCAGGTCTTCTCACGAAAACGTCTGTAGTGGCCGAACGGTGTGGCCTACAAAACTAATATGACCACTCTATGGAAAGATAAGACCCTCACCAATACGATGGTGTTATCCGTGGTATGGCCATCTAAAAACATTTTCTTATGTTAGCTAAGTGCAACCCCCCCCCCACCCCCCCAACGGCTTAGACTTTTAGAGGTTAAACGACAAATTGTGCTTAGCATAGTAAAACACAAAATGCTATCAGATCTTATTCTAGATCAACAGCCGGCCATCTTAATTGGGTATCACTTTCAAGTCACGTTTCATTTGGTCTCTGAGCCTCAGATGGTTCTTTGTTAGTATTGTTATATTTGACAGACATCTATTTACTCAGCTTTCTATTTACACAGACAAGGCTAATTGGACAACAAGTCTTCTAAATGTGTCATGGCCGGATGCTTCGAGAAATGAAATGAGTGCTGTTGATATGCCGAGTACAATCGAGGACTGATGTTAACATACTGAAACATGACACATTGAAACTGGATGTGTTATGGAATTGAAATCCCTATGATAGTATGGAAGGTTGGTTTAATCTTTAATGTGGTATGAGAAATGTTGCTCTTCATGTAATGCCTTTGACTGGTAAAGGAGAGACATAATGTGTCACACGGGCAGATTAGCTTGTGTGTGTTTTTTTTGGTTTTACTGTCCTTGTGGAGACCAGAAGTCCTCACAAAGATGGAGCATTCAGACAAGTGCGGGCATTTTGCTGGTCGCCACAAGGAAAAAGGCTGTTTTAGGTTTAGGGGTTAGGGTTACAATTAGGGTTAGGGTTACAATTAGGGTTAGGGTTACAATTAGGGTTAGGGTTACAATTAGGGTTAGGGTTACAATTAGGGTGTAGGGTTACAATTAGGGTTAGGGTTACAATTAGGGTTACAATTAGGGTTAGGGTTACAATTAGGGTTAGGGTTACAATTAGGGTTACAATTAGGGTTAGGGTTACAATTAGGGTTAGGGTTACAATTAGGGTTAGGGTAGCCCGTTCCTGCAGTCGAATGACCAAAGTGCACTCTAGTCGCCTAATTGGTGGAATGTTATTAATATTTTTCATAATTTCATAATTAATAATAAATAAATAAATAAATATGCAGAAAATACGGTGTTTCTATGTTAAACTGTTTTGTTATATTTTAGTCCTCTGTGATATATATAAAGTGTAATATCGGGATGCAAACTTCAAATGTAATACATTTGAACTCTACAGTACATCTGACATGGTACAGGTGTCTTCTTTTTTTAAGCCCATAACCACGTGTGTGAGGTGTATACTTTTGTTTCAAAGTAAATTTGTTTAAGACTACCAAGAAACACAATGTGTGACCCTGATTTAGCCCAATGCAGTAATATGTTATTAAGGGTTAGGGGATTGCGAAAATAAGATTGTGAATGGGAATCAATTGTTTGTCCCCACAAGGGTAATAAAACAAACGTGTCACGTTCTGACCCTAGTTATTGTGTTAATCCTTTGTTTTGTTGGTCAGGACGTGAGCTGGGTGGGCATTCTCTGTGTTTGTTCTATGTTAAGTGTCAGGTTTAATTGACCTTGTATGGCTCTCAATCAGAGGCAGGTGTTTTCGTTTTCCTCTGATTGAGAGACATACATAGGGAGGTTGTTTCACATTGTTTGTCGTGGGTGGTTGTCTTCCGTGTCAGTGTATGTTCGCACCACACGGGACTGTTTCGTTGTCGTTAGTATATGTAGTCTGTTCCTGTTCGTGCGTTCTTCATGTTTTATGTAAGTTCTCTCGTTCAGGTCTGTCTACGTCGTTTTGTTGTTTTGTAATATTATCAAGTGTTCTTCGTGTGTTTAGTTTCGTCTTGTAAATAAAGTTCATTATGTCTACATACCTCGCTGCAAATTGGTCTTCCGATCCCTCTCTCCTCTCCTCGTCCGAGGAGGAGGAGGAACCAGAGCAGCGTTACAAAACGTGTGTGTGTAATGTATTCATCGCAGCCACAATCACCCACCTATGTAGTTTGACATTTCTTAGGAGAAGTTACATTCTAATAATATATTACCAGCATGTGAAATTGTGCTTTTGTTCTAGTGGCTTGGAAAGACAGACTGAATAGATTGAGGGTCACTTGGAAGTTCAGAACACAGTATTGGGTCTTGTTGTGTATGAGCTTGCACACGGACACTCCAGAGAGCTCTCACTCACTCACTCACTCACTCACTCACTCACTCACTCACTCACTCACTCACTCACTCACTCACTCACTCACTCACTCACTCACTCACTCACTCACTCACTCACTCACTCACACTCACTCACTCACTCACTCACTCACTCACTCACTCACTCACTCACACACACACACACACACACACACACACACACACACACACACACACACACACACACACACACACACACACACACACACACAGAGTTCAGTGATTATCATAGGTCAGCTTGAAGTGCTCATTTAACTGGACAGGTAGTTAAGACTTCCCTGGCTGGCAGACAGAAGATTTCTGCAGTCTGAATCGGTGCTTGAGAGTTGTGCCTCAGCCAACACGCATCATTACAGGGGGATAACTGATGGACAGGAGAGTCGGCAAGGACATGTGCAGCAACTGTCACTACCTTCTAAGAGAAGAAGTAGATCTCCTGGAGTAAGGGTTGATTGGAAGTCTTCAGGTGTATCAATACATCCAAGGCTTGCGGCTAGGAAAAAGACTTGTATATGTATAGATATGGAGAGAAACTTTCTGAGAGGGTAACATAAAGTCATGCAGGGACACTTGTTAATATTTAGAGAATTGCCAGAGAAAACACTTAAGCACATTGAATAATTTTGAGAGTTTGGCTCGGGAGCTCTCGCTGGTGCCCTAGTTTTATAATAGAGAGTGTTTAAACTAAAAAAGAATCTTGTGACATTCTTCTTCAAACGTGCGTATTATCTGTGAGGCTGATTCGAAGCAAGCATCAAACAGCAGGTGTTCCCTGTCTTTGAACAGAGCTAGAACTTGAGCTAGAGTAGGATGTAAAAGGAAGAACAGGAGGTGAAAGTGATGTACTGGATCAACTCTCAATCCCACACACATACTGTACGTCTAATGATATAGCAAAGCAAAGATTAGCACCGGAGGAAACATAGCATAGAACAGTGCAAACAAACACTAGCAAAGGGGACCCTGAGTTTGGGAAACTCTGGGTCAGGCAGTATTATTATTTTTCCTTCTAGTTTATTGAATACAGTTAAAAAGAAGACAAACAGATCCATATTTTTGGGGGAAGCATCAAGATTCCCGGTGTGCTGGAGTTTTTCTTCTTTATAATAGTTTACTTTTAGCTCCATGTACCTATTATCACGTTAAGGTGTAAGAACGAGTTCACTCCTTGAAGCTTATTGAACACAGCCTTTAGCGTTCACTTGAATTCACCCAGGCAGTGATTGCCTAAGACAGAAGGCGTTTGGATTTTTAAAGACGGAAGTCGTTTATAGCCTAATCTTGTTGTTGTCGTTACTGTTCTCCCTCTAGCTCCCCCAGACTCCTAATACCTTATCATTCAGCGTCCAAATCACTCAAACCAAATTCCAGAGGACAAGTTGATTGTTCATTTTGTTCAACCTCTACGGCTGCGGCAAACAAACAAGGCTACAAACCCTCCAATTTCAAAAGAAAGGTAACAATTCAGTACCACTCCATTGTGAACTACAATCAAGGCTTTGGGCTCTTCGACTCCAGAGCTGTTTCCTTGCCTTTGTCCTTGACTGGGAAGCAACAGCTAAAGAGGAGCAGCTAAAGAGGAGAGAATATGTTTCATGTCAACCCCGTCTGCCCATTATGTGTCCTTGGAAACCTTGGCCTTCACCTCTCCCCCCCCCCCTCATCATCACCAAAGAGAGAAGAATAAATGGAAGAAAGAAAACATGGGCTGACTTTCAAACAGCCTTCGAGATCTCCGGCTGCTGTAAGGAATAGGATTAGGCGGCAAGCTCCAGGAACGGTCGGCTGAAAGCTCTCTGTAAACTGCTCATAAACAGACCGTTGCTTCAGGCCAACACTGCCACATAAACCCATGAGTAAATCCTTCCCTTGTGTCTCTTGCTTACTGAGACAAAAAACGGTGATGGAAACGCTAACCAAGATTAAGTCCCAGTTTTCAAGATCGTCACACATAGCCCTAATGTGTACAGTAACTTGACGACGTCTTTCATACCAATAGGTGTCCACTCGATGAGTTTTGATGATGTACTTTTTTGTTTTCTGCACCATGACTCTCATTTATCTTCTTATCTTTAGCCTCTGCCTATTTTGTCCCCTTCCAACCCTGAGCTTCATTGTTGTGGATCGATCAGAAAATGATGCAAGTCACTCCTGTATCTCATTAAAACAAATAGTGACAGTATCACGCTCTCTAATGCGAGGCGAACCACCCCCAAGCCTTAATAGGGGCTTAAAGGGATGTTCATCCACTGTGAGCGATGTCATTACCACAGCTTTAGAATATGTGGGTCACTAACTTAAGCACACACTGTATCATACAGAGCAAACCCATCGCAGCCAGATGCTGAGGAGGACATAATGGTCATGACAGTACTGGAGAAAAGGACATAACATTAGCAGTCACAGCATCTATTTTCCCTGTGGAGCACAATATTGTCCTCCAATAGTTGTTCTATCCTTAAACAATGGATGTCTTATGGCTAGTAATGGGATTGTCCACAGGCAGTGTTTTGGAAAATCTCTCTCCCCAACACAAAGAGACGGAACGCCCCACTCTCTCCTCGCTCCCTTCTGCAGGATGCTTTGCAATTTCCTCTTGCCCTTTATCTTATCGCTGTTGTGTCCTTTCTCAAAATATATTTTTATTTCCCTCGTTTCATCCCCCCTCGGTAGTCTCTACACCTCTGCCTCCCCTCCCCTTCTCCTCTTTTCTTATTTTCTCTCCCCTCATGAGATGTAATTAAAGAGCACCAGCCTTCCCAGAATGAGACATGGGCCTACCCCTCGGCCCCTACGTGGACCCCAAGAAGAGTAGCTGATGCTTTTGCAGTGGCTAATGGGGATCCTAATAAATACCAAATACCCCTTGACCTTTTGCGCACAGCACACCCAGGTACCATTTAAACCAGAGGCGTTTATTGAAAAAACCCACAAGCACTTCAATCGTCGTAAAAGCAGCATGGAGCACGGAGAAGGCCATGTGGAAGCTCAATGGAAGCCGATCGATCCCTTCCATCTGATGGATAAGAATTTAGCTAGTCATGGTGAATTATTATGATGTGAGTAGGAGAAAAAACTATGAGACATAGAGAGGCCTAAGATTCTGAAGGCATCTTTTAGAGAGTGCCAGTCTGTATAGATACTGTCACAGTGAATAAAACCATACAGGAGTACAGACACACTGGCGCCAAGTCGACCTTGAAGCCCCTTCAGTCGCGGTTCTCCCTTTTCTGTTATCCGGAGAATTTTTTTATTAAAGGCGTTGAACTGGGAAGCACCCGAACGCTATTGCCATTCTATCCACCGCTCTCCCACGTGTACAGAGAGCACACCGTTCTTTCCCACTCTGCAATTATGTCCCAGAGTGCATCTGGTCTCAAGGGGAGTGTGCATTCGGTGAAGGTGACAGTAGGGAGTGGTAAATGAGGTGGGAGAACCTTTTCGTCAAGGTTAAATGAAGGGCTAGGTGAATGACGCCTCTACTCTGACAGTCAAATAATACATACAACCCCACCCGTTCATCCCGCTTACTTACCCTCATCCCACAGGCACTGTTATGGGTGACATACAGTGTGGAAGATATAATCTACGGTATATCGCCATAGCGACAAAGCCCCAGGTGACAAGTCACTTTCCCAACCCCCTTCCCCTGTCACTTCTCTCACCCTGGAGACCCTTCACCCAGTCCCAACCCTCCTTTCAATCTCACGGATCTGATGTTTAACCAATAAGGTTTCCATCGTTCTCTCCAGCAAGACACAAATCATCATAATTATAGACTGTGAAGCATCTTTTTCATGCACTGTCTTGTGTGTGCTGGGGGATGGGCATACTGTATCTTTCACACATACAGAATCATTAAAAGGTGATGCTTTTCCCACCGTTAAAACCTATTAAGGATCGGACCCTTTTTTTCAACTTTCGCCTAAAATGACAAAATGACCCAAATCTAACTGCCTGTAGCTCAGGACCTAAAGCAAGGATATGCATATTCTTGATACCATTTGAAAGGAAACACTTTGAAGTTTGTGGAAATGTGAAATTAATGTAGGAGAATATAACACATTAGATCTGGTAAAAGATAATATAAAGAAATGCAAGAGAAGGGCCAATATATGACTTAGGAATCTAGATTGTGGCCAATAGATGGCAGCAGTGTATGTGCAAAGTTTTAGACTGATCCAATGAACCATTGCATTTCTGTTCAAAATGTTGTATCAAGACTGCCCAAATGTGCCTAATTGGTTTATTAATACATTTTCAAGTTCATAAATGTGCACTCTCCGCTAACAATAGCATGGAATTATTTCCCTGTAATAGCTACTGTAAATTGGACAGTGCAGAATTGAAGCTTTCTGCACATATAGGATATGTCTATGTCCTGGGAAATGTTCTTGTTACTTACAACCTCATGCTAATCACATTAGCCTATGTTAGCTCAACCATCTCGCGGGCGGGACACCGATCCTGTAGAGGATTAAACAAACACCAGTTATGAGATGCAGTAGATGTGTATAGCTCTCATTATTCTACCTACTGCATTTTCTAATGGAACGTACAGTAGTTGTCTTCTTAGAGGCAGACATTCTACACAATGTTTTCAATCTTTTCTTTGCTAGGTCTCAGGGAATAGGAAGACTTAGTTTGAGATGTCTATTCTAGCATATGGAGAAGATTTTCCCCAAGAGACACATGTAAGAAGGGTTGTGTTATGATGAGCTTCTATTGGCTGTCATGGACAAAGTGTTTTTATTATATATGGTGCGTTTGGAAAGTATTCAGACCCCTTGACTTTTTCCACATTTTGTTACTTTATAGCCTTATTCTAAAATGGATTACGTTTATTTTTTAACCAAAATCAAATCAAATTGTATTGGTCACATACACATATTTAGCAGATGTTCTTATGGGCGTAGCGAAAGTCTTGCGTTCCCAGCTCCAACAGCGCAGTAGTGTCTAACAATTCACAACAATACACAAATCTAAAAGTCAAAGAATGGAATAAAGAAATATATACATTTAAATATTAGGACAAGAATAAAGAAATCTGTAAATATTAGGACGAGAAATATATAAATATTAGGACAAGACACACCTGTCTATATAAGGTTCCATAGTTGACAGTGTATGTCAGAGAAAATTGTCCGTAAAGCTCAGAGACAGGATTGTGTCAAGGCACAGATCTGGGGAAGGGTAACAAATAAGGCCTACAGCATTGAAGGTCCCCAAGAACACAGTGGCCTCCATCATTCTTAAATGGAAGACGTTTGGAACCACCAAGCTCCAGGAAGAACATTTCTAAATACCTGTTTTCGCTTTGTCATTATGGTGTATTGTGTGTAGATTGATGAGAATTTTGTCCTTTTTTTAATCCATTTTAGAATAAGGCTGTAACGTACCAAAATGTGGAAAAAGTCAAGGGGTCTGAAAACTTCCCGAATGCACCGTATATACAGCAATTAATGCATGAATTCAGATTTCACAGTTTGGAGTACAGCTTCTTATTATTTAATGTGTTATTGTCAAGGGACCATCTATTGAATGGGAGTTGCCACTGTAACAGTATAACTTTAAACCGTCCCCTCGCCCCGACACGGGCGCGAACCAGGGACCCTCTGCACACATCAACAACTGACACCCACGAAGCGTCGTTACCCATCGCTCCACAAAAGCCGCGGCCCTTGCAGAGCAAGGGGAAACCCTACTTAAGTCTCAGAGCAAGCGACGTAACTGATTGAAATGCTAGTAGCGCGTACCCGCTAACTAGCTAGCCATTTCACATCCGTTACACCACCTGCTTCTCTCGTCTCATTAGCAAATCTTGCACACTTTCTAGGAGGAAAATCTGTGTCAGGAAACATGTATGTTTTAAAAGCTTACTGTTTCTCCATGTGTGAGATAATACAGACGGGGCGTTCCACGTTTTGTAAAAATGACACATATATAGTAGATCAGGATGTTTATCAAAACATTACCCAAGTCTTATACATTGATATTTTTACTGCTTCCTATATTAGGTGCAGGGGTGCAACAGGTAAGCATTGTCTCTACTGTACTGTAGGTGATAACAGTATGTAAGAGGTACAGTAGTGTACAGTGATAGTATGTACAGTAAGGAGAGATTAGCTCCACAGCTAGTCTCTGACTGTGCGCTGTGGGAGAAGACCGCCTGTCAGAACAGGTTTCTCCTTGCGCTGGATGATGGCAGACCTGGCTGCACTGCTCTGCTGCTGCTGGCACTGGAGCAAATACAACAGCCTGGAGCCTACAGGCCCTTACAGGTTCCTATGCACTGCTCCAGCCTCTAGTACAGCTTCACAGGGATCCTTTCTGGAGACTCAGCTGGGGTCCACAGACCTGCATGGACATCAGAGGGAGCGGAGGAAACTAGCTAGTGGGGTGTGCTAGAAAAAGTAGCTAGCTGAGTGAGCTAGCCGAAAAGTACCTAGTGAGCTAGCCGAGAGCTGGTAGGAATAGGTACCGATTACAGAAAGAGCCAACCAGTGAGCCAGTCTAGAGCAAGTAGAAAGAGCCAGCAGATGAGGCAGCCTAGAGCTAGCAGAAAGAGCCATCCAGTGAGCCAGCCTAGAGCTAGCAGAAAGATCCATCCAGTGTGCCAGCCTAGAGCTAGCAGAAAGAGCCAGCCAGTGAGCCAGCCTAGAGCTAGCAGAAAGAGCCATCCAGTGAGCCAGCCTAGAGCTAGCAGAAAGAGCCAGCCAGTGAGGCAGCCTAGAGCTAGCAGAAAGAGCCAGCCAGGGAGCCAGCCTAGAGCTAGCAGAAAGAGCCAGCCAGTGAGGCAGCCTAGAGCTAGCAGAAAGGGGTACCAAGTGAGCTAGCCGAGAGCCAGTAGAAATAGCGAGCGAACCAAGTAAAAAAAAAATCCCAACATGAACTGCTTCACAGTAGAGATGTAAATCAGCCAAGTGTGTTAGCAGATTGCGCCAGCTCAGGTATTCCCAAACTGGGGTATGTGCAATGCCGTCAAGGGTACGCCAAATAAAAATTTGATTCACATTTAAAAATACATATATAATAATTATTTATAAAAAATAAACATTTCTTTGCATTTTCAAACAGTCCATTTATCTTTTCCAATGGGGCTATACATTTGGGTGAGTTTTTTTTCTTGGCTGATCAGCCTCGTTTCACTGCCAAAAATGTTATTAAACCATCTAGTGTTCAGCGAAATAACAACACAATGTTAAATACAGGTAGCCTAGTCAAATAATTAACATCCAATCACATTAACGGTTACTCTCTCGCGCGAATTGCACTAACCATCCGTATGTAGCCAAACGTAGCTGCTGATCATTCTGTTTGCTCGAAAATAGATAAATGGTTAGAAAAAGTAAGGCCATATAGAGACATACCAGCTTCACTGGTAGTACTGCTGCTACCAGCAGTACTACACCTGCACCTGTCGACGACACAAGTTGTTCTGCTTCCATGAGCACATCCAATGTTAGCATCAGTAATTCTACATTTGTCGTTAGCCCAGCTAGCATGAACACTAACAGTTGTGAATCTGATGCAGCCGAAGAGCTACTGCCCCCTTACATGGGAAAGCACCGAACAACAGACCGGGACGTTGGACCGTCAAAGAGGTGCAAATATGATGAGAACTACATTGATTTGGGGTTCACTTATATTGGGAGTAGTGCCTTTCCTCAGCCACAGTGTGTTATATGTGCAAAAGTACTCTCACACAACTTAATGAAACCTTCACTCTAGCACAGACATTTAAAAACAAAACATGCCAATTTGAAAAATAAGCCACAGGAGTTTTTTGAGCGAGAATTAAGACAACTTTCGAGTAGTAAGACATGTATAAAAGCAACAGATACCATTAATAACAAGGGGCTAGAAGCGTCTTATATGGTGAGCTACCGAGTGGCTAGGACAGGCAAGCCCCATACTAGTGTGGAGGACTTAATTATTCCTGCTGTTGCGGATATGGCTGAGACAATTCTGGGGGAAAAGGCCAAAAAAACTATACAGACGATGCCTTCATCAAACAACACTATTTCACAACGCATCAGTGACATGGCAGGAGATGTTTTGAAACAATTACTGCTTCGCATACAAGCCAATTAATTTTATGCGTTACAGCTGGATGAGTCAACAGATGTGGCGGGCCTGGCACAGCTCCTGGTATATGTCCGGTTCGTTTATGGGGGGTCAATTAAGGAAGACATCCTCTTCTGGAAACCAGGACAACAGGAGAGGATGTTTTTTAAAGTACTGTACAGCTTTGTGACATCAAATGGACATTGGTGGTCAAGATGTGTTGGTATCTGTACTGATGGCACAAATGTCATGACAGGGAGACATAGTGGAGTGGTAATGTGCATGCAAGCAGTTGCCCCCGACGCCACTTGGGTACATTGCAGCATCCACCGAGAGGCTCTTGCTGCCAAGGGAATGCCTGACAGCTTGAAAGACGTTTTCGACACTACGGTGAAAATGGTTAACTTTGTTAAAGCAAGGCCCCTGAACTATCGTGTATTTTCTGCACTATTCAATGATATGGGCATCAACCATGATATGGGCATCAACCATATATTGCCAGAAAATAAAAATTTGAGAGACGAGCTTAAAGTTCTCTTTACTGACCATCATTTTCACATGTTGAGGCTATGATTGAGAAGTTGGAGCTCTTCTCTGTCTGCATTAACAAGGACAACACACAGGTCTTTCCATCATTGTATGATTTGTTGTGTGCAAATGAACTCAAGCTTACGGGCAATGTCAAATAGTGACATAGAGAAGCACCTGAGTGAGTTGGGTGCGCAATTACGCAGGTACTTTCCCGAAACGCATGACACAAATAACTGGAAGGCGTTATCCCTTTCATGCCCTGCCTCCAGTCCACTTACCGATATCTGAACAAGAGAGCCTCATCGAAATTGAAACAAGCGGTTCTGTGAAAATTGAATTTATGCCAGATTTCTGGATTGGGCTGCGCTCAGAGTATCCTGCCTTGGCAAATTGCGCTGTTAAGACACTGATGCCCTTTGCAACCACGTACCTATGTGAGAGTGGATTCTTGGCCCCCACTAGCATGAAAACTAAATACAGGCACAGACTGTGTGTGGAAAAAGACTGAAACGCTCTCCAATACAACCCAACATTGCAGAGTTATGTGCATCCTTTCAAGCACACCCTTCTCAATAACCTGTGGTGAGTTATTCACCATTTTTGATGAACAAATAAGGTTTTATATGTAAGATGGCTAAATAAAGAGCAAAATTATTGATTATTATTATATTATTATTTGTGCCCTGGTCCTGTAAGAGCTCTTTGTCACTTCCCACAAGCCGGGTTGTGACAAAAACTCACACTCATTCTTATGTTTAATAAATGTATCGTATAGTGTGTGTGTGGCAGGCTTACAATGATGGCAAAAAACAACATTTGAGAGTGCGCTGACCCTGGTGCTAGAGAGGGTGCGCTAGCTCATTGAGATTGCAGGGAGTATGTTGCGTCATCACTTCAAGGATTGACAGCGATCCAGTGGAAGCTCGTCTTCAGCTGACGATGCTCGTCATGGTCTCGCTTTGTTGCCAGTCTCTACTGTGACAACTACACTGCTCTGAGCCATGCAAATATATCTTCTAGCTCCACTGTGAGGACATACAGTAGTTGATAGGACGGAGGGGGAAGGATTCATTTCTATTAAACCTCACCACCACAGACTACCCCTTTCCCCATCCTTTGATTAAAACAAACAAATAAAACCCCACTGTACTGAACATGAGCGTATCAACAAGCCCCTCGCCATAGGGATTACACAGTCAATATAATGGAAAACTGGTAGCAACATGTACAACAAAGCAGGGGGATTAAAAGGGATTGTACTGTACTCTATCGTAGAGAGAAATAGTTAGGGTCAAAGATCAGGGGTTGACTTACCTGGACCTACAACTTTATATCTCATTCTTATGTCTGTTATTCCCTTAAACGACTCATCCCGTCTACTGGCTCCCGACCCAGAGTTTATGTAAACCGGTCAGTCTTGTCCAAGTCGCCCGACGTGCTGTACGTGTCGCGTCGAAGACACAGTGACCCAGATGATGACGTCCTCATGGCTATTTGAGTCGATGACATGGTCCGTGACATGGGCCGTGGGGTGTAGGTAATCAGCTTGGCACTTTAATCACCAGCCGTCACTCCCTCAAGCCTCTAAGCTCACGGTCGCATTAAGGAGCAGCTTTTTGGTTCTTTCTCTTTTTGTTCTATTTATATCCCATCCTTGGCTCACTCTAGGCCACTGCGTGTCCCCGTAGCCATGCAGAGTGCAATGGAATACTCACAAAGTGTTTGCGTTTTCCCCATCATACATCCACCAATCAGTCTGTTCTTGCCTCTACTTAGTCTACTATATAATCCATTTATATCCACAACCATGGTATACTGTATATAGTATCTCTCCTTGTTCTCAGTGTAGACCTACTTTCTATGTGGAGTTTTGACTGGAAAACTTTGTATGTATGTATGTCTCCTTAATTAATTTATGTTCTGTTAAATCCCCTGATATACCATATAGGTTTTTGCCCATTGAAACAACACTGACAATGCAGCTCACAGTTCCCATTCACAGCTAGCATTCACAGCATTTTCGATCCCTCCCTACCCATTAACACAGCAGAAGTGTTTTTTGTTACTGTGGTGACCACCACACAGTTTCAACAGATAAGGGCTCGCACTGACTAATAGGCCCAGCACACATTCTCTCTCCTTGAACCAATTATAATCATTCTTCTTCACACTCCACCACTAGTGTGTCTGTGCATACAGGTTATTCATTGGTCGACCTGCTCAGGTATCCAAGGGATCCATTGGTAATTGGGCGGTAAAGGTGTGACTCGGTGCCCCAGACAGAGCATGATTAGAGAGTGGATACTGCATAGTGGTTTGTCTCTCCGTCCCCCTGTGTGGAGAGGAAAGGGGGAATGAATAAATAAAAGGTGTGAAATGAATGCTTTGTGTTGGTGTATCCTGCCGGAGGGGTCAGAGAAACTTTTCAAACCACTGTTACAGTCTGGGCCACACTTCAGAGAGAGGGGGGAACAGGATAACTGTGCCAAGAGCCCATGGCATCCCTGAAACTACAAACAGAGAGAAGAGAGAACAGAGACAGAGAGAGCAATGTTGGAGTTTAAGAAATTAATTGAGTTCTCAGAGTGAGTAAAGGAGAGTTTGGAAAGGTGGAGGGACAAAGTTTTGTTCTGGTGTTTAAAGGTTGTTGGATGAGTTAAGGATTTGAATTTCAACAAATGTTAGAAAGAGATGACAGCTTTTTGACCTTTGCAATTTGCTGTGAAATTACAGGTGACTGCATGAAATTATAGGTGAGTGCACCTGCTGAGTTTTTAAATGAACCAATTATTGGTGGATTGTTAATTCATTGCTATGCACACAGTGTGTAAATACTTTTCTCTCTTTACAAAATGTTTGGTTTGTTGGAAAATGCTCTATAACTTAATATTCTACAGATGTAAATGATTTCCCACCGTTTGTAATATCCCATATGACAACATACAATCACACTAGATGATTATTTAATGGGATTTCCAAATCCACAGCCAGTCTATATACAGTCTATACTTTGGGGCAGTTTGTTTATAAAGTAGGATGGATCAACACACACACACACACACACACACACACACTTCCTCCCTCTGGGTAACCTCCTCGCCTACACTTGTGTGCACTAACGATGCTGCTTTCATTTCTCTAGCGGACGGGTCCTCTCCATCAGCAGGTTGGCCAGGTTATTCTAACCCATTTTAATTGGCCCAGGCAAACATTACTCAGGTGGCTGTGTGTGTGTCTGTCGGTGTGCATCAGTGTGCGGCGTGCCTGTCTGTGTATAGCACAGCTGACAGGCAAGGCTGCTCTGTTTAATCTCCAGGAGAGATGGGGAGACCGGGGGAGACTTCTACTTCAGCTACTAACTGCTGGAGCCGCAGCCTGCGGGCGCGAGAACCAATGCTAACGTCACTCTGCATCTCCATCTGGAAACAGGAAGACCTGGCAATTATTTTTTATTTTTTTAACAAGACAAGTCAGTTAAGAACAAATTCTTATTTTCAATGACAGCCTAGGAACAGTGGGTTCAGGGGCAGAACGACAGATTTGTCAGCTCAGGGATTTGAACTTGCAACCTTTCAGTTACTAGTCCAACGCTCTAACCACTAGGCTACGCTGCCACCCCAGTTTACTGAGCTGCAGACTCTGAGTGCCTCCAATTTGTGTTGTAGGCTCTTTCTGCTATAGCTATTTACTATTGGTATCAATGTCGTTGAATTGTTCGCACCATAGGCCCATCCTGGTCTGAAATAATTGACCAATCATGGCACATTTGTCACCTCCAATCAGATGTGGTGGGTTTTCAGTTAATATAGCATCAGATATAATCTTCTACCTCACAGTGGCTGTGTGTCAATCCATCGTGGTGAGAGTGGGAGGGGGTGGATGGATGGACAGAGGGGTTCGATAGCACAGTATGCCGTCTGTAATCTCGTTGGAGATATTGTAACATCTGACAGGACTGGGTGGGGCTGAGATACTCTGTGCTTGTCTCGCGGTCCCATAGTGGCAAATTAACTGACATCATCTAATTGACAACTTGAGGAAGACTGACAACTTGAGGAACTAGGCCTGTTAAGCTCATTGGCTGGGTCTTGTATTTTGGCTGCGGTGTCTGAAAAACATAACACCAAATAGACGAGGCCAATCCGTTACAGGGATAGTCTACTTTATGTCATTAGGATTTGTCTAGTTGTTCATCCCCCCCCCCAGGAACATTATAAAGACGAAATGAAGAGAGAGGGAATCACATTATTGGTTCTCTGTGTTGTGGTCTGGGTTCTGCTTCCTTGGTGGCCACTCTGGTGCTCAGATGATGACGAATAGATACCCACTGTAACAACAGCCACACAGGCAGACACTGCAGTCAGTACGTTTGTTTAGGGGTGATATAGTGTAATGGACCTTGTCAGACCAGAGGTTTACTCTGTATTATGAGAGGTAATTCATTTTTGTAGATTGTCAACAGGCATTATTGCCTTGAAGCTTTCCGAAGTACATTCCGACTTCTGACATTTTTCTATGCTGATAAATGGTTTGAATCAGCATGCAGCTGGACGTTAGAGCAGGTCACCAGCCGGTGTGTGTCTGCTCTGTGTGGCCCTACACCGAGAGGCAGACTTTACACACACTGTCTCCCACTCTCTCCCTGCCTCATCCTCTCCCAGCCCTCTGCTACAACCGGTTGGGACTCGACTGGACATCGGTGCTACATCACTGTCAGACACACACACACACAAACAACCACATAGACACAAACACACACGCACACATGCACAGACACACAGCTCCCCTCAGGCTGAGGATTCGATCATGTGCATCAGTAAACAGCTCCTATAACAACAGCTATGTCTCCATGGCAATCATGTAGTTGTTATGTTTGATTCAAACAGAGGCTCTATTGCTCTTGCCTATATACTGCTGATCATCTCCCAGTTTACTTACAGGGACCAGAGAATGTATGATGTTTACCATTAGGGAGGTTTGAGAGTTCATTGGATTCAGTGTGTCCAAGTGATCTAGGTTTGTGTGGGTTTGAATGCTCTCTTGGGGAGGTTCCGTGAGATTGAAGTGGGTAGGAAACTATTTCGAAAGTACCAATATCCATTTCAAGTAATAGTGTGTTTTGTCAAAAGTAGCACTTTTGTTTTTACATTGTCACCAATCTCTCTGACTTATTCCTAGTAGACTGAAACAAAGCGTGGTGAGCCAGACATTTCCCTTACAGCCTGTGGTTGGTTTGGCCACATCAGGTGGTTTCAGCAGTAGTTGGAGGAGGATGTTTCTCCTGAGAGGGCCAAACTCACTGGGCTCCAGACGGCTACTCTGACTGGGAACTGTAGACAAAAAATAATTGTTGTGTTAAAAATATCCAGGGTGAGCTGGCAAACCACCAAGAACACAAAGGTCTGACGATCCAGAAGAATGTCACACTTGCGACAGACACCACATGACATGAAAGGAAAGAAAACATTTTTGACAGAAAATCTTGAAAGACCAACTAAGGATATAACATTGCAACAATTACCCCGTGACCTCAATCCCGAGAGGAAAAAGTATATTCGTGGTTTAACTATCGTCAGCTCGAATAGGTCAAATGAATTTTGGCAACTCGTCTCTATTTGAATGTAATTGACACTACCGTCAGGTGTTTGTCTGAGGCTAAACCGTGATATTGATATTCCATACCGATAGTTAAATAAAGGCGAAATAAAAATGTAATAAAATACTGCTGAAAACTCCACTCTGATTGATAGCCTTGGTATTTCTTACATCCCTCCTCCTCACCTTTCTCTTTGCTGTTAAGACCCCCCCCCTCCCTCTCTCTTTCTTGGAACACGTTCACAACACATTTTACCCTCCCTGGCTTTTCCCCAATATGCTCTCATCCTTCTCTTCTCAACTTCACCAACCCCTTCACCCTCAGTGCAGTTCCATGCTACACAGACACCTCTTAAGTACATTCAACAAATTAGATTCCTGAACACTGACATGTCACGGCTAAATCTGAACCCCAGATACCACTCACTGGGACCTGAACGGTAAGCTACGAGGACACGTGCGCTGACGTCAACGAGGCCAGCGTTACCCTGGTGACAGCCACACTCAGTAATAAAAGACTGGTGTAATTAATGTGATATTACCAGAGTCTCTATCTATTAAAGTCACCTTGATATGTTACCGGGCTATTTCTCTCACGGTCTATGGTGTACGTTTGAGAGCTTAATTGAACGAGACTGCAGAACAAATTAGCAGTGTAGATCCATTTTTTTTGGTCTCTGGTTCTTCTTCTGTCGTCAATGGTAACTACTGAAGGTCCTCACTGAATGGTGGCCAATGTTCCATACAGTATATACAGTACGTATGGGTTCTCCAACAATGCCTTCAACGTTGTCCATGAGAGGGTTAATGAAGTTATAGCCTATTGAATGCAATTTCATCGTTGTCAATGCAAAGAGGTGATCAAATCATCCATTTGTTTCTGTATGAACAGAACAGTTTATTTATTGATTAGCCCTATAGGGTAAGAGGTTGCTCAGAGGGAATGTTGTTCCAGCATGCTGCTTGCTGCTTGTCTCAATGGCATGCTGCTTGTCTCAATGGCATGCTGCTTGTCTCAATGGTTAACACGAGAATTTGTTGCCATGTGTGCTGTATGTGTGTTGGGTGTGTGTACGGGCATGTGCTTGCATGTGCGTGAGTGTGTTTCTGTGTGCGTGCAGGCCTGTGTGTGTCCGTGTGTGGTTGTGTGTGTGTCTGTGGACGTGGACGTGAGTGAGTGAGTTGATTGATTGACCATGTGTATATAGGCTCTCTAGTATAACCAACCTGACCCTGTTGCCTTGCCAGTGACAGCTTTGATAATTGAACATCCACCAGCCAATGTTTCACCAATAGGTTCCTATGCACTCTGTACACACAATACACAGTAACACACATACAATCTCTCCCACTCATTTCCAACCTAGAATACATGCCGATGAACACACACGCACATGCTTGTACATACACACATTATGGAAAACACGCATACACACACACAAATACACACACTTTCTCTCTCACGCACGCACGCACGCACGCACGCACGCACGCACGCACGCACGCACGCACGCACGCACGCACGCACACACACACACACACACACACACACACACACACACACACACACACACACACACACACACACACACACACACACACACACACACACACACACACACACACAAAATCAATGATATGAATGACTCTACTGTGATGAGCTCCTGAGTTGCTAGGGGGAAGGAATTAGATCCAAATAATATTTGCTTAAATGAATGTTAAAGTAATTACAGTTGCATAGCAATTGCAATGTTTACTCTTTTGTTTTCGTATCAATTTGGAATGTGGGAGCATAGCAAACCAGTTCATAACAGGATCAGTTTATTACAGCATTTCAAATGGTTATCTTATAATTAATTGGTATGAATTTAAACACATGATATGTGATTACGTTTCAGTTTGGCGAACAACTGTTATTACAAAATCATTTCTACTGTCTCGTTTGTGTCTCCAAGCACTCACGTGTGGCAAACACAACACCGAGAATCTATAGATGGATGGATGGTGTTGTTTTTGTGCTTGACTATAACAAGGTTAGATTATAGATACCTCACTTAAGCTTTGATGGTTAATGGTCGGTACTACCTGAATGTGATGAACAAAGCCACTCCCATGTGTAAAATGGATTGATAAATACCCCAGTAACCCTACCTGCACCAAGTGCTCATACCCCCACCAAGGCACCTTGGGGTAGGACCCTTCCAGGTGAAGGGCCTCTGAAATAATTAAGGTCTATGTTTGGGCCACGCCATGAAACCCTGAGAGTAATGTGTGATGGATGTATCTGTTACCTCTCTCATCTGAGTCCATCAATCATCTGTGCTTTGTTGCTGCTGTTTTCAATAGGAATTTTCCACACTCCACTGCTCCCTGACGTTCGCCTCCGCCGGGATTGGTAATGAGGGGTATTAGCTTTCGCTTTTTTTTCTCTGTGTGCTCTGAAACATGATTTGTCATCAAATTGCAACAGTACAGTCAAGTGCTCACTAAGCATAGTGAGAGTCCTTCACAAACGGAAATGGAGAATATGCTTTTGAGAGTCTTCGTTTGCTGGCAATGGACTTAGCAACGAGATCTGCTCGAGACAGGAAAAAGTTCACTTTGTTTCACAGAGTTTTCACAGTGTCGGCAAGATGTCAGTGATGTACATTACCTCCATAGCGTATGTGAAACTACTGAACAAAAATATAAGAGTTACAGTATATAAGGAAATCAGTCAATTTAAATAAATTCATTAGGCCCTAATCTATGGATTTCCCATGACTGGGCAGTGACTGGGCAGTGTCTCTAGCTGGAGGGTAGCAGTGCCCAAGTTATGCATGCTCATCTCAACTCTGAATCGGCCTAGGTATAGCTGGACGGTAGCAGTGCCCTCTCAGTGTCAATGTAAGATGAATCCCTGTCAGGGTAAACCCAGCTGAGGTGGGCTGAGATGTGTGTTAGATGGGAGGAGGTGACTAGCTGCGTGGTTGGTGGGTAGGGGTGTGTGGCTGATGGGAGGTGACTAGCTGCGTGGTTGGTGGGTAGGGGTGTGTGGCTGATGGGAGGTGACTAGCTGCGTGATTGGTGGGTAGGGGTGTGTGGCTGATGGGAGGTGACTAGCTGCGTGGTTGGTGGGTAGGGGTGTGTGGCTGATAGGGGGTGACTAGCTACGTGGTTGGTGGGTAGGGGTGTGTGGCTGATAGGGGGTGACTAGCTGCGTGGTTGGTGGGTAGGGGTGTGTGGCTGATAGGGGGTGACTAGCTACGTGGTTGTGGGTAGGGGTGTGTGGCTGATAGGGGGTGACTAGCTGCGTGGTTGGTGGGTAGGGGTGTGTGGTAGATGGGAGGTGACTAGCTGCATGGTTGGTGGGTAGGGGTGTGTGGCTGATAGGGGGTGACTAGCTGCGTGGTTGGTGGGTAGGGGTGTGTGGCTGATAGGGGGTGACTAGCTGCGTGGTTGGTGGGTAGGGGTGGTGGTAGATGGGAGTTGACTAGCTGCGTGGTTGGTGGGTAGGGGTGGTGGTAGATGGGAGTTGACTAGCTGCGTGGTTGGTGGGTAGGGGTGGTGGTAGATGGAAGTTGACTAGCTGCGTGGTTGGTGGGTAGGGGTGGTGGTAGATGGGAGTTGACTAGCTGCGTGGTTGGTGGGTAGGGGTGTGTGGCTGATGGGAGGTGACTAGCTGCGTGGTTGGTGGGTGGCTGCATGTATTAGATAGGAGGCGACTGGCCGTGGCAGGGGAGAGACAACACACTGAGATCCCTGTCACTGAGCCCTGCAACCACTCATCAGAATTAAAGGTTTGGAGCAAAGTGGCCGTGTGAAGAATTATGACTGAGAAAAGCACTGCAGTCCTCCAAGGGATAAAATCGAGTAAATAGCCTGGTAACACTATCTATCTACTAACCCTGACCCTAGCTCCAACCCTAAACTTAACCCTAGCCCTAACCTTAACCGTAACCTTAGAAAGTAATTGCTTAGCAACGTATAGTTTGTTGATAGTATGACCATCCGAAGACCATCTACAGATGGAAAATCTGGACTATCCAAATAAAGTGGGACCAACAGCCCTAATACAGTTGAAGTCGGAAGTTTACATTGCCAAATACATTTAAACTCAGTTTTTCACAATTCCTGACATTTAATCCTAGTAAAAATTCCCTGTTTTAGGTCAGTTAGGATCACCACTTTATTTTAAGAATGTGAAATGTCAGAATAATAGTAGAGAGAATAATTTATTTCAGCTTTCTTTTCTTTCATCACATTCTCAGTGAGTCAGAAGTTTACATACAATCAATTAGTATTTGGTAGCATTGCCTTTAAATTGTTTAACTTGGGTCAAACGTTTCGGGTAGCCTTCCACAAGCTTCCCACAGTAAGTTGGGTGAATTTTGGCCCATTCCTTCTGACAGAGCTAGCGTAACTGAGTCAGGTTTGTAGGCCTCCTTGCTCGCACACGCTTTTTCAGTTCTGCCCACAAATTTTCTACAGGATTGAGGTCAGGGCTTTGTGATGGCCACTCCAATACCTTGACTTTGTTGTCCTGAGGCCATTTTGCCACAACTTTGGAAGTATGCTTGGTGTTATTGTCCATTTGGAAGACCCATTTGCGACCAAGCTTTAACTTCCTGACTGATGTCTTGAGATGTTGCTTCAATATAGCCACATAATTTTCCTGCCTCATGATGCCATCTATTTTGTGAAGTGCACCAGTCCCTTCTGCAGCAAAGCACCCCCTCGGCTTGCAAGCATCCCCCTTTTTCCTCTAAACATAACAATGGTCATTATGGCCAAACAGTTCCATTTGGACAAACAGGCCATTTCTCCAAAGAGTATGATCTTTGTCCTCATGTGCAGTTGCAAACCGTAGTCTGGCAGTGGCTTCTTCCTTGCTGAGCGGCCTTTCAGGTTGTCGATATGTACTATGTCGATATAGTACTTGTTTTTACTGTGGATATAGATACTTTTGTACCCGTTTCCTCTAGGATCTTCACAAGGTCCTTTGCTGTTGTTCTGGGATTGATTTGCACTTTTTGCACCAAAGTCATCATCTCTAGGAGACAGAACGCATCTCCTTCCTGAGCAGTATGACGGCTGCGTGGTCCCATGGTGTTTATATTTGCGTACTATTCTTTGTACAGATGAACGTGGTACCTTCAGGCATTTGGAAATTGCTTCCAAGGATGAACCAGACTTGTGCAGGTCCACAATTTTTTTCTGAGGTCATGGCTGATTTCTTTTGATTTTCCCATGATGTCAGGCAAAGAGGCACTGAGTTTGAAGGTAGGCATTGAAATACATACTGAAATACATCCACAGGTACACCTCCAATTGACTCAAATTATGTCAATTAGCCTCATCAGAATCTTCTAAAGCCATTACATAATTTTCTGGAATTTTCCAAGCTGTTTAAAGGCACAGTCAACTTAGTTTATGCAAACTTCTGACCCACTTGAATTGTGATACAGAGAATTATAAGTAAAATAATCTGTCTGTAAACAATTGTTGGAAAAATTACTTGTGTCATGCACGAAGTAGATGTCCTAACCGACTTGCCAAAACTATAGTTTGTTAACAAGACATTTGTGAAGTGGTTGAAAAACTAGTTTTAATGACTCCAACCTAAGTGTATGTAAACTTCCGACTTCAACTGTATATGACATAGGGCTGGCTGGTAGTGTGTAACTTGACTGTACTGTATCAGCCGGCGAGGCCATGGGCATATGACGCTAATCACTCAGCCATGTCACCTACGAACCCTCATCCCTGCACCCTCCGCCCTCTCCACTGACCTTATCAGCTGACCTCAGTTGGCAATGTGGTAGAGTGAAAGGTCAACAATGTGAGAGGCTTTCTGGGTAATCTGAAAAGCACATACTGTAGGCTAATATTACATGTATGCTATGATTATTTAGATTAGAAATAAATCTGAGGCAGATATACAGTGCCTTGCAGAAGTATTCATCCCCCTTGGCCATTTTCCTATTTTGTTGCATTACAACCTGTAATTTAAATAGATTTTTATTTGGATTTCATGTAATGGACATACACAAAATAGTCCAAAATGGTGAAGTGAAATGGAAAAAAAAAACAGAAAAGCGGCGCGTGAGTATGTTTTCACCCCATTTGCTATGAAGTCCCTAAATAAGATCTGGTGCTACCAATTACCTTCAGAAGTCACATAATTAGTTAAATAAAGTCCACCTGTGTGCAATCTAAGTGTCACATGATCTGTCACATGATCTCAGTATATATACACCTGTTCTGAAAGGCCCCAGAGTCTACAACACCACTAAGCAAGGGGCACCACAAAGCAAGCAGCGCCATGAAGACCAAGGAGCTCTCCGAACAGGTCAGGGACAAAGTTGTGGAGAAGTACAGATCAGGGTTGGGTTATAAAAATAAAAACAGAAACTTTGAACATCCCTCGGAGCACCATTAAATCCATTATTAAAAAATGGAAAGAATATGGCACCACAACAAACCTGCCAAGAGAGGGCCGCCCACCAGAACTCATGGACCAGGCAAGGAGGGCATTAATCAGAGAGGCAACAAAGAGACCAAAGATAACCCTGAAGGAGCTGCAAAGTTCCACAGTGGAGATTGGAGTATCTGTCCATAGGACCACTTTAAGCCGTACACTCCACAGAGCTGGGCTTTACAGAAGAGTGGACAGAAAAAGCCATTGCTTAAAGAAAGAAATTAGCAAACACGTTTGGTGTTCGCCAAAAGGCATTTGGGAGACTCCCCAAACATATGGAAGAAGGTACTCTGGTCAGATGAGACCAAAATTGAGCTTTTTGGCCATCAAGGAAAACACTATGTCTGGCGCAAACCCAACACCTCTCATCACCCCGAGAACACCATCCCCAGAGTGAAGCATGGTGGTGGCACCATCATGCTGTGGGGATGTTTTTCATCGGCAGGGACTGGGAAACTGGTCAGAATTGAAGGAATGAAGGATGGCGCTAAATACAGGGAAATTCTTGAGGGAAACCTGTTTCAGTCTTCCAGAGATTTGAGACTGGGACGGAGGTTAATCTTCCACCAGGAAATGACCCTAAGCATACTGCTAAAGCAACACTGGAGTGGTTTAAGGGGAAACATTTAAATGTCTTTGAATGGCCTAGTCAAAGCCCAGACCTCAATCCAATTGAGAATCTGTGGCATGATTTAAAGATTGCTGTACACCAGCGGAACCCATGCAACTTGATGGTACTGGATAAGTTTTGCTTTGAAGGATGGGCAAAGATCCTAGTTGCTAGATGTGCCAAGCTTATAGAGACATACCCCAAGAGACTTGCAGCTGTAATTGCTGCCAAAGATGGCTGTACAAAGTATTGACTTTGGGGGGGTGAATAGTTATGCATGCTCAAGTTTTCTGTTTTTTTTGGTCTTATTTCTTGTTTGTATTTTGCATCTACAAAGTGGTAGGCATGATGTGTAAATCAAATGATACAACCTCCCAAAAAATACATTTTAATTCCAGGTTGTAAGGCAACAAAATAGGAAAAATTCCAAGGGGGGTGAATACTTTAGCAAGCCATTGTAATCGAGGGCAGAGGAAAGCTGAGTTGGGGGTTGCAGGGAGGAGGCTAGCGTGACGATAAGAGAGTTTGACGTCTGTCTCCGCCACCCAAACCACATCAGACAAGCCAAACCATTGCCGTCTTAGCCGCCCACTGCGTTGCACAGTCTGGCCAAATTCAAATGACTCGGGTTAGAGAAACTATCAGCTAGAATCGCTCCCCTTCTCGCCTCCAGTGTTCTGTTGCCTCTGCTTCATGAATATTTTGTCGCCTCAAGATACGATTTTTCATTTGCATATCTGCCGAGCTACACAATAACTGCTTATAAGAATCGCACCACTTTCATGTGCCAGGTTGCTGTGTTGCTGTGTTGTTGCGTCAGATAGACACAGTCTCTGTGTTGAGCTTTGTTTAGGGGTGAACATGAAGGTGCACATCATATTTTTCAGCAGAATCGGTTACTATACCTATAGTTCTGTTTTTAAGCCCTACAGTGCATGTAATGGCCAGTCCTGTGGTATATGTTGGCCTAGTTTCTACTAGTTGTTATTACTCCATTCTCAGGCTTTCAGTTGGTGTGTCTCTCCTGCAACTATTTTGCTCAATAACACAATAAGGACACATATTCCTCTGTTCACAGCTCTTTCCATTTCAGCCAGCCACGAACCGCATATTTCTTCATATGAGAAGAAAAAGACCATCCAATCTTGTGGGATTGAATAAAAGCCTCTGAACATTTCTTATTAAGGTTGTGAAGGGAATTTAATAACCTCAAATGAAGTGCATCTAAAACCAGCCATTGGAGCATAGGGATCACAGTTCCTGTACTGAATACAATTAGGAATGCAGCAGGCTAGACTGTTACTGTTCATCTTGGAGGTAAACGCTTTTCATCCAGCCTACACAATGTCATACCAGAATTTGAGATTAAAAATGCAGACGTGATAGCTGTAGTTTGTGCCACTGTAGTTTGGCATTTCAGGGCTTTGTTTAACTTTACCTGTGCAGTCTTGGTACTTCTGTCTGCTTTATGTCTCTGAGCCTCAACTCTAGTCATTCTAAATTCACCCAGAACGAGAATGCAGTGTGATGTCTGGCACTGCAAGTCCCTATACCCCATGGTTCTGACTGTTCTGTGTCCTGTGTGTTTTGCAGGTGGTTTGAGGGGAGCCTCCATCGTGGATTCTCTGGACACGCTGTATATAATGGGATTAATGGACGAATACAATGACGCAAAGGAGTGGGTGGAGACCAGCCTGGACCTGAACTCGGTAAGATCAAACTCACTCATTTGATATTATCTCTGCCATTCATGTTGGAGGACCAATCGTCTACCACAAACACTCTTAGTAGTGGTCTTAGTGCTGCGGTTGATTTTAGGCCATCTGGTGTCCCCTGATTGACCAAGTTTTCAATCCCTCAATTTTATTGGATAGTTACTCTGCCATTTATGTTGGAGTACCAATCAACTACCCCAACACTAGAAGTAGGCTGTCTGACTTGGCCCTTGTTAGGTTGACATACACTTAATAAAGTTATCACCAGTAGTCTTAGTGTGCCAGCTTGATTTTAAGCCGGTTGTCCACTGACGGACACAAAGTCCTGTCCAGGGGGTGGGACAGTTTGCCAGAGCTATATAGGGCATTCCAGATGGAATAAAGGATGTCTTGTGTGGCCAACCCTGAACAACTGATCCATTCTAACCACGATTTGTTACTGTGCCATGGGATGATTTGAACTCTCCCAGAACTCTGTGTGCTGTGGGATTGGATGAATAAAAGAGGGACAGACTAAGAGGAAATGTATGTGGAAGCATGGAGAGAGAGAGGAGCGAGAGAGAGAGGAGGTCATGGCCTCCCCATTGTGTAATTCCATGATAATAGACTTCTTCTCGGGGTCGGGAACAGAGAGGTCTGCCAGTTTGGACATTATGTGGAAACTGAGTGAGTGAGAGTGATGGTGCCAGCCAGCAAGGTGAGCACCGCCAGGCTTCGTGTGCCCTGTTGCTTACGGACTAGTTATAGGCCCTCCGTTCCACTCTGTTCCCACACTTTGTGTAAGTCCCCCATTGATGAGAGTTAATTTTGTCCAAAGGCTATTTGTTTTAGTCACTAATCAAATATCGTCTCTCTGACATCTACTGGCTAAGAGATGTCTTTAATGTGTTAAGGTGATACATTGTCCGAGGTCAGCATTTTCTATTGTTTTCTATTGTTTTCTATTATTCATTGATCTGGCTATTCCCTATAGCACTTCGGCTTTGTCCCTCTTCGGGAATTATACTGAAATCTACTCAAACCTCCTGAGTGACGTGTTTGATGTGCTCTTAATAGTTGCTGTGAACTTAGATGGGCTAGGCTTGGATAGATGTTGACATGCAAAAAGACGGTACACATGCATTATCATGTGTACAATTTTTGTAAAGAACATTGATACCATTTTAGACACACAAAGCAAGCCGTATCTTCCTCTGTTTTTCTTTCTTCTCCCTCCCTCTCCCTCTCACTCACACACCCAGTTTTTCAGTCTCTCCCTCGCAGCAGTTGGGCAGTATGAAGATGAGTAGCTCCTGGTCTTGGCAGAGAGAGCCAGGGCAAGAGACACTCAGTAATGGCAGCCCATCACAAACAGCAACCTCGTCAGCATCATAAAGACACCCAGGGAGGATTTACACTCCCGGCCGCACTTTGTCACTGGGCTAGCGAGGTCAATCTGTCACCATTCACTTCTCCAACTCCTCTGATCAGTTGTCCCAGAGAGTCTCCTCGTCTGAGTGGACGGATATCTGTCCTGTGATGGACGCCAGGCCACTTTAGGTCAAAGTCACCATACTTTGGGAACTGGTTCAGGGATCTAATTGACATATAGGGATTGAGGTTTTGGCTGGGGACCCAAATTTGACAATGACAATTGAGTAATGTTGTATTGCAGCTTCCTTCTTGGGCAGGCTTCACTTGCAAAATAGGCTCCGTCTCAGTTGTGGTATTAAAGAAAGTCATTACAGCCATATTAACTGATAAAACATGTACCAATGGAAGAGAATGAGCCATTTTAATTAGGAGACCAGTTCAGGAGTAGGGTGTAATACATTATCACTCAGAACATGACATCAAAGCCAGTCTAATAATGTTAAACGAACAGTAACACAAAAAACACATCCTTAGGAATTCTTAATCAGCAATTACCATGTGAATAGCTTCACAACCTTAAAGTTTGTTAAGGTGTACGTTTTTAACCAGTTCAATACAATGTCAAATGAATGTCAGAATTAATTAACAACAATAATTAACATATTGACTTATTTATTTTGTGTGTGTGTGTGTGTTGTGTTGTGTTGTGTTGTGTGTGTGTGTGGCCTATCAGTGGAAAGCTGGGGGTGTTTCTTCAGTTTGATAAGTTTATTGAAGTCTGGGGTGATGGTTGACAGGGCAACTCGGAGGTCATGCTGGCTGTCCAGTTTGTTTCTGCTTTTAGTTTTCAGCACGGCCATAGCAGAGAAGCCACTTTCACACAGATAGGTAGTGCTGAACGGCAGCATGATTCTGATTGCATGACAGGCGAGAGCAGGATATTCTCCCACTATGCTGCACCAGAACTGTGGCAGTGTCATTTCCGGGAAGCGCATGCTCAGTCCGTGATCAAATGACAGCTCCACCAGCTGATCCTCTTTGTTGCTTGGCAACGTGACGCTTCCCATCTCCACTCGAAAGGGGTTCCGTCCCGTCGTCTTGTCTCCTGTTCTCCTCCGGGAAATAGTCGCAAAAATGTCCCTGCAGCTTGACAAGATGCTGTTAAGTGGTGGTGGTGGGCAAATCCGCAGTAAAAAGGAACTGCTCCTCAAAGTTATTATCCCATCCCATTAGAATTATGGTTAGCCACATCTGTGGATTCATCAAGCTGCTGTGCGTAATGGCCATTTTCACTGATGCGCTCTGATGTCTGGCACGTTATGTCCTCAGACATGTCCTGGATTCTCTTCATGGTGTCATTAGATAGGGGTATAGTTTTAAGTTTGTTGGCGGCTGACTCTCCCAAGATTTCATATCAATCGAAGCAGGGAGTATGAGATCCTCTGCGCTGGTGTGGGCTTTTTGCACTTAGCAATGCGCTGGGCCACAAGGTATGATGCGAAGTGCCTTTTCTTCAATGAATCTTGTGAGGCCTCCAGATATTGACATTTTACTGTTTTTAAGTCAGCTGTCTTATCTTTGTGTCTTGGGTGCTTGGTATCCAGATCCCTTTGATTTTGGAGGGGTTTCATGCTCTCATTAGCTAACAGCTCGTTGCATAGGACGCACTGCGGTCCACACTCACTGTTGTAATAAATACCATTTAAAATAACACAAGCATATTGCTATTACATTGTTATAACTAACTTCTTTCTAAGCAGGGTTTCTCACACACCCAAAGACAGATGGCTGGCACAGACCTTTTATAAACACTGATAAGGAAAGGCCTTGATCAAAAGAGTGCTTGGGTCCGCATTTCACGAGATAATGAGACACACACACATACTCAAGGACAGAGGGCTGACTACGCACACACAAAATCTCCTGTTTTAGCTGAACATTTGATAACAAAGAACTTTTGCTATAAGACTCAGAAGGATGACGCCCAGCTCATCAGGACCAATCTGAGAAGACAACAACCTGTCCAGAACCAACCAAAGGACCAGAACTTCCAGACTCAACCTACTTTCTGTGTTGTATAAAATGTCTATGCATTCTGTTATCTGGGCTTTTTCTGGAGGTTCTCTATGAGCCGAAGGAACGAGACCGTATACGCTTGTACCAGATATCTTTACTCGTAATTAAACTGTCGCTTGTCATACAATTTATCACCTTGTCTGAATCGATCCTTGACCGGCTCGCCCTTCTCCATATCCAATTATCAACACTGTCTTATATGTAAAACCATATTTGACCAAGTAGGGGTCGAATTTTCTCCTCTCGACAGGGACCGGGTTGTCTGACTTGTTGTTGACATTGGAAGCAGCAGTAGATGAAGAGGGAGCTGCACGTTTTAAAAACTTGTTCATGATTTTACTCTGACAGCTAGCCTACGTGAGTTAAATGACAGCTAACTATCCACATGTGCAACGCCTGCAGAACACAACTGCGTAGTTAGCTGTCAATCAAGCTAGCTGTCAGAGGATGATCGGTATTATCTGATTGGTCGTCTCACATTTAAAATAAAACCGTGTTGCAGAATAAAAATGTTATTGGATTAGTGTGTGTGTCAAGATATCTGTAATTTCATTGGATCAGTGTGTGTGTATGTGGGGGGGCGAGAACGTTATTGTAGTGGTCAGTGAGTGTGTGCAGCGCGAAATTTCACCTCTGCGGACGCTCTGCATGTGTAAAGTCAGCAGCAATAAGAAGTGCAGTGTACGCACGCCTGTGTGTAGCCGTAACGTTGTGTAAAGTCAGCAGCAATAAGCGATGCGACGGTATCCATTCAAAATAAAAGTTTCAGTGTGGCGCTTACCTTTCAATATGTTTTAATTATTATTATTTGTATTATTGAATATATTTTTTCAATTCTTGCACAAGTCCCACTAATATCCAGCAACTTCGCACAGCCGTAGAAGAGGAGTGGGACAACATTCCACAGGTCACAATCAACAGCCTGATCAACTCTATTGTGTTGTGCTACATGAGGCAAATTGGTGGTCACTCCAGATACTGACTGGTTTTCTGATACATGTCCCTACCTTTTTTTTAAGGTATCTGTGACCAACAGATGCATATCTGTATTCCCAGTCATGTGAAATCCATAGATTAGAGCCTACTGAATTTATTTCAATTGACTGATTTCCTCATATGAACTGTAACTCAGTAAAATCTTTGAAATTGCTGCATGTTGCTTTTGTATTTTTGTTCAGTGTAGATGGTTCCTCGGTTTTCAGATTGATCCACTAAAGAGCTTTGTGAGTGACAGAGCTTTTTCCACTAAAGAGCTTTGTGAGTGACCCAGAAGCCTTGTTGATTTTCTCCACAAAGTCGAGTGAAGAATACAAGGCTACACTTAACGCTGTGGGAAATAGAGATGTATGAGGGCAGACTCAAAGTCAAGTGTAATTTGTCTTTGTGCTGCTGAGTGAATTAATTAAGTCAGTAGAATGTCTCTCTCCTCTGCTGCCGAAACTAAAACAAACTCCCCAAAATCCTGCTGCAAATCCTGACGAGTTCCTATGGAGACGGAATACTCTGATCATACACTTTCCTCCAGTGACTCAACCAATTATAAAGAGGAGAGCAACTTCGGAATGCCTCCATCTAATGTTAACTTTGCAAAATTCCACAGGCTGTTTATCCTTTTCGAACATGAAATTAATAGTTGGAGATGTCAGTGTTGATTAGTGTTTTGGGGTTTGGTGGTCCCTGGCTGCCCGCGATAGGGATTTCGATCCTTCTCTTATAGCCCCATATTAGTTTTCAAGGGGTCGTTTTCTTCGGGTTTCGAGTCCCCTGGTTAGTCTAGCGAATGCTGTGGGTAAAAAGTTGGGATAAATTGTATTTTCCTCTTGCAGGTCTCAAGTCTCAGTCTCTCATCAGGGTGGCTAATAGAAAGTGATTAATGAACTCTTACCGGTTGGCTTTTATCCCCTATTGACAGATCCATCCCCTATTACCCCTCCTTCGAGGCTCTCGCCTTCAATTCTTCTCTATTGCCTTTCTCAGCTCGCCGTTTCTCCATCGTAGTCATTCTAACATCTCTCGGATTTCGTCTCTCAGAGGAAAAGTCGCAGTGAGGTTTGTGATTGTGTTTCAAAGAGAACAGGCCACTGTGATCTATCCAGACAGAGCAGCTGGCTCTTGTGGCTTCAGCACATCGGTTTTTCACTCTCTTAGATATTCTCAGGGCAAACTGGGTAACTGTGCAAGTGATCACAAACAAGCTATATCCTTATCCTCTTTGTGACATTTCAGTATGCGTATTCCTTCGTACGTCAATGGAATAGGCCTATAATCTACACTAATATTTCTAGGCCAATGACAGATGAGTCTCTCCCTCAAAGTCTACCTAAAATAGGAAAGGTTCCCAACCACCTACAACCTAACCATTATTAGCACGGTAATTCAAGTTGCACTAGAAAACACCAGTGCTCTTAACAAAGACAATCATCTGACTGGATAATTAGCACATCCAGGCCCTGCAATTCCAGCAAGATGTCTGAATTGAGACTTCAGTGTTAGAGAGTCTCTCATGGGTGTCGTTTTGGAGAGGGCTGAGGGGAAGTAGCTTTGTTTATCTCTTGTGTAGTGTGTCGCTTTTCCCTGCCTGGAGGGAGCGCAGATGCTTGCATATCAAAGCAAAGTGTCTGTAAACAGGCCAGAAGCACAGGGGAAAAACTGAGAGGCAAGAGAGGGGAGCCTTGCAATGTTCCCGCAGGCTGTTGTCACACTGAAAGGTCAAGCGAGTGACGTGTGATGTGAGAGAACACTTAATGTGTTCCCTGATTTGGCCAAGAGATGAATGTGTAAATGGACCAGGCAAAGCACTTCAGGGACCCATCCTGCTTGGTTGGTTGCCCCAAACACACCAGGTTAGATGTGTTACTGTGTTTTTGCTAATGGTTCTTCTACAGTACCAGTGTAATTTTGGACACACCTACTCATTCAAGGGTTCTTCTTTATTTTTACTATTTTCTACATTGTAGAATAATAGTGAAAACATCAAAACTATAAAATAACACATGGAATCATGTAGTAATCAAAAAAGTGTTAAACAAATCAAAATAGCCACCCTTTGCATTGATGACAGCTTTGCACACTCTTTGCATTCTCTCAACCAGCTTCACCTGTGATGCGTTTCCAACAGTCTTGAAGGATTTCCCACAAATGCTGAGCACTTGTTGGCTGCTATTCCTTCACTCTGTGGTCCAACTCATCTCAAACCATCTCAATTTGGTTGAGGTCGGGTGATTGTGGAGGCCAGGTCATCTGATGCAGTACTCCATCACTCTCTTTCTTGGTCAAATAGCCCTTACACAGCCTGGAGGTGTGTTGGGTCATTGTCCTGTAGAAAAACAAATGATAGTCCCACTAAGCGCTGGATGTCGTATCACTGCAGAATGCTGTGATAGCAATGCTGGTTAAGTGTGCCTTCAATTCTAAATAGATCACTCACAGTGTCACCAGCAAAGCATCCCCACGCCATCACAACTCCTCCTCCATGCTTCACAGTGGGAACTACAGTACACATGTGGAGATCATCCACTCACCTATTCTGTTGGAACCAAAAATCTAAAATTTGGACTCATCAGAACAAAGGACAGATTTCCAGCGGTCTAATGTCCATTGCTCGTGTTTCTTGGCCCAAGAAAGTATTTTCTTGTTATTGGTGTCCTTTAGTAATGGTTTCTTTGCAGCAATTTGACCATGAAGGCCTGATTCACACAGTCTCCTCTGAACAGTTGATGTTGAGATGTGCCTGTTTTTTGAACTCTGTGAAGAATTTATTTGGGCTGCAATTTCTGAGGCTGGTAACTCTAATGAACTTATCCTCTGCAGCAGAGGTAACTCTGTGTAACGGTTTTCTTCGGTGGAAGAAGGAGAGGACCAAAGCGCAGCGTGGTTAGTGTTCATCTTATTTTAATAAATCCAAAACTGAACACTACAAATACAAAAACAACAAACGTGAAAACCGAAACAGTTCTATCTGGTGCAGACACACAAAGACTGAAGACAAACACCCACAAACCAAAAGGCAAAACAGGCTACCTAAATATGGTTCCCAATCAGAGACAATGACAAACACCTGCCTCTGATTGAGAACCATATCAGGCCAAACGACAAACCCAACATAGAAACACAAAACATAGATAACCCACCCAACTCACGCCCTGACCACACTAAAACAAAGAAAATACAAAAGAACTATGGTCAGAACGTGACACTCTGGGTATTCCATTCCTGTGGCGGTCCTCATGAGAGCCAGTTTCATCATAACGCTTGGTAGTTTTTGCGACTGTACTTAAAGAAACCTTTAAAGTTCTTGAAATTTTCCGTATTGACTGACCTTCATGTCTTAAAGTAATAATGCACTGTCATTTCTCTTTGCTTATTTGAGCTGTTCTTGCCATAATATGGACTTGGTCTTTTACCAAATAGGGCTATCTTCTGTATACCACCCCTACCTTGTCACACCACAACTGATTGGCTCAAAGGCATTCATTAAGAAGGAAAGAAATTCCACAAATTAACTTTTAACACTGCACACCTGTTATTCGAAATGCATTCTAGGTGACTACTTTATGAAGCTGGTTGAGAGAACGCCAAGAGTGTGCAAAGCTGTCATCAAGGCAAAGGTTGGCTACTTTAAAGAATCTCAAATATAAAATATATTTTGATTTGTTTAACACTTTTTTGGTTACTACATGATTCCATATGTGTTATTTCATAGTTTGGATGTCTTCACTATCATTCTACAATGTAGAAAATAGTTTAAAAAAATAAAGAAACCCTTGAATGAGTAGGTGTGTCCAAACTTTTGACTGGTACTGTACATGTGTCTCTATTAAGATGGAAAGAGGATATCTATTATGAATTGAAACCCACCCACAGTGCAGCATTCTTACTTGCTCTATATCCTACGATAGATCCGTAATGTCCCCAGAGGTCAGTTTACGGTTAAGAGAGGGTTAATAAAATCCAGTCCTGCAGAAAAGATCAAAAGAACACGTTGATTATCTGACCAGAAAAGCAGACATTCATTTCTTCAAATGTAGTTCACAAATATTTTGACTTTTGTTAGCAAATGCAGATGATGGACGAAGAGCTTTGCTGTTCTATTCGCCCTCAGAGGAATATTGGTACCTCAGGCCAAAACTGTGCTGTAAAGTTGTATAATTGGCCTGGAACTTTAATCTGACAATAGAGTGACCGTCAGCCGAGAAAGCAGGGATTCACTTTATCAACCCCCCAGAGATTGGCCTGATTGATCACATACTGATTGATATATTGTCGTGCCCTTATTGAACCCCTATTCACAAAAAAAACAATGCTTTAATTGTGAGAAATGACATGCTACTTCAATTAGAATTGCTTCAGTATGAGATGACTCAGTTTACCAGTGCACATTTGCATAATGCGTTTCTGGCAATCAGTAAGTGCCTAGATATGATAAACAGCTCATATGCAGATTTAATAATGTGTTGCTTATAAAGAAAGATGTGATCATGGTATGCTTTGATAAACATTTTTGAGCTTTTTATTCTTAACAATGCTGGGTAACAGATCAAAATGTTTCTTGTCTCTTTGTCATCTCCCCGAGCAACCGCCTACTGTACCCTACCCTTACTCTGCCAGAACATGAGTTGTTGCTCCAAAGACAAGTAGGTTGTGTTCGTTCATCTGCGACTCCCGGCTGTTCTAAACTGGAAGACCACCCTTGGGTACAAACTTGTTTTCCCTTCCTTGTTTATCAGTTGGTTTAAGTAGGTTGGCGTTTGCTATCTGATTTCTGGAAGCTCACTGTGCAAACTTAGTAGACCTTGCAGCCAGATCTGGATCAGGCTCTTGTTGTTTACCTCAGTAGGCCTGTTGGCTGACCTGATCTGGCCTCATGTCCACAGTAAACGTGGCTCCACAGGGCTCCAGTCATTAGGGCTGCTGAAACCAGAGGGCATGTATCATATGAGGGGCTGCTTGACTGAAGATGCCATGCCCCAGCCATGAAGTCAAGGCATCCTGCTGACATCCTATCTCTGCTGGAGGAGAACAATGTGTGGGTGGTTTATTACAGATACTATATACTGTTATTTACTGCAACACCAGTGACGTTTCAATTCCGTCTCTAGCCTTAGGTCTTGACGTAGGTCGGCAGAGGTTGGCACTGGCTCAATGCCATTAGGTTGATGATCAGAGATTAATTGTGATGGATGGCAAACAATGTTTTCCTTGTATGCTCTGCACAGGTGTGTTTATATGATTTTCAGATGAACATCAGATTAGAGGAATGATAAGACATAATGGTATTTGGGCCTTTCAGCCAGTATAGTGACAGTACTCGGGAATCCATTTTGAGATCTGGATGAAAACATTGATCTGATGTACCATTGGCACACACACAGGCACACACACAGGAACCAGGACGTGGAGGAAAAATGGACTGAACAAGGAGGGAGAGATGGAATGAGAGACAGAGAGAGAGTGGAGGAGTGTTCCATGAGTTAAATAAAAAATAAATCAATGAGAGACCTGCATTATGAGAGCGTTCTCCTTGCCTGTGAACTCCAGGAGACACAAGTCTGCTGTCGTGTTCTTGTTGGTGTGTGTATTTGTGTCTGAGTGCCTTTGTGTGTACACTCAAAGAGAACAGCTTTGAGGTGCATTCACCAAACCTTCTTTTCCTCAATAACTCCCCCCTCTTCAATGCCTTCTACTCCCCAGACAATGGGAGAGATGGAGGGATTGTGAGTGATAGAGGAGGACGAGGGGCTGTAATTCAAAGTTATCACCCTAGTGACATTCATTTATTATTAGTCAGTCTCTTATTTTGCCATAATGTATTCAGTGAAGATGTGGTACAATACAGTGTCAAGGGGGTGTATGTGTTAGGGAGAGAGAGATGGATGGATGGATGGATGCATTTTGGATAAGATATGGAATTGCCTATCACTATGGGATAGATTGTTTTCTGTACCTTCCCTGATGAGTTCAGAAATCTGAACTTTCATAAAGTATGCAGCCAACCATTTCGCCTGTGTATTTCGAGAATATATTGGCCTATAAGACTTTAGTGATTTGTGGTGGCGCCTTCTATATTGCCCCCTCTTAAAAATGCATCATGGAGAGAATGGGACTCTGGTGGCAGAGTGATTGTGTTGCATTGAAATCAAAGTACCTGGTCTATCACATCTACTCCTACCGCTAACAGTCTTATGGCTGGCAGTAAAAATGGCTGGCAGTATTTACATAAAAGATAAAACACATCTAGACTAAACAGGAAGGTCGTGAACTCTTGACCCGTGTTGTTTTGATGACTAAAGAAAAGTTAAAAGTGTCCTCCCACCCATAACAACCCAAGACCTTTTTGATATGTTGTGTTTTTGTTGTGTCTCAGCTCCAGTTCAAAAAGCTGCCCTCCACTGATGCCTATTAGAATAATGCACTATTAGGAACATGGTCTACTAATAATAATGGACCACATACTCTATTTTGATCTCCATTAACTCCGTTGGAGAAGCCTCTCTTAGCAGCCGTTATATAACATTGTTTATGATAACACAGTAAATGTGCAAATGTGCTTAAATTAAATGAAGTTACCTCATGCTTTGCTCAGACTCTGTCTTTAAACCAAAATCTATCTCAATGTCAACTAACTAATCAGCTAATCAGCAATGTAATCTGCTAATCAAATGTATTGATAAAGCCCTTCTTACATCAGCTGATGTCAAGTGCTGCACAGAAACCCAGCCTAAAACCCCAAACAGCAAGCAATGCAGGTGTAGAAGCACGCTGGCTAGGAAAAACTGCATTATGAGAGCACCGATCTTTGAATGTATGACGATGTCACCACTGTCACAACATGTAAAGGCCCAACATTACTTACTGTAAGTGTCCCTTTTAGTAGTGAGAAATGAGCGCGAGCTCTCCTTCCCCAGGTCGTGCTGTTTAGCATGCTCCAGAGGTTAGCAGTCATTAAAGCTCCGGTGTCTAGGACAGCCTAATTATGGACTTGATGCTAATCAAGCCCATAATTACTGTACATTTTCAAAAACAGCCCTGGATTTACATCCTGTTGGTGACAGGAAAGGAAGGAGTTCTGAGGAACTTCTGTTCACAGCAACGGTATTAGCAGAGTTACAGCTCCCAGGTTGTGGACGAACGAGTACCTGAGTGACACCACCTAATTGGTCCCTTTCATAATCAATCCGTGCTAATTAGTGAAGTTGAGTTAAATCACAGCTCTGTTGGTTTAACACCAACTTTGATTTAGGCGTGATCTACTCCTATTTTTATATACTGGCTTGTCTGTTCAGCTTCCCACGAAACTCTGAATCTATTTGAATCTTTGAGTCTGGACGTGCAGTGTGATGTGTACCCAATGGCTCTGATAGCCCCGGATTAGGATTAAATCATACCATTAATGTTATATTTGTGCCTGAGCAGTCCATTGCAGGCCTCAATAACAGTCTCATTTGCCCCTCTTGCACACCGAAAGCACAGCGGGAAGTGCCAATCAGGCTTATGTCCCAGTCTAATCTTGGCAGAGAGAGTGATCAAAACCAGTGCCATGCTTTGTTGAATGCTCACCAACCGAAAAGCAAGAATCAAACAATGACAACAACATTGTACACTGTACACTGAAGCAGAACAGCAACAAGGCACAACAGCAATGTATTTTTTTTTTTCTCCCATAGATAATTTAATTCACTAGACTAACTTTTTTCATAACCTCCTTTCAGGCACGTTGGCACAGCTGTGGCATATATATAGCACCATTTTTGGATGCCAATCTGGTAGTATTTACATCACACACACACAGCCCCTAAATCCACATTGGATTACATGTTCTGTTGTGTAGCTTCATTATTGGTCAGCTGCTTTATGAAATACTCAAATTGCCCTGTGCAGTGAGGGACAAAGAGTCAGACCTGTACATGACCATATAAGACCATTCCCAAGACTAGGGCTGTTGCAGTGAGCGTTTTACTGCCACACCGGCAGTCATGACCACAGTAAAATCCTATGTGTCCGCAAAGGCATGGTAATCTCCTTTTATGCACACTGGACATGCTTTGGTAGTACCCAAGTCGCTAACGACCATCAGGTCCTAATGGCCTGGTATTCAGGGCTCTATTGTCCCTCTAACCGTAAATGCAATCGAAAATCACATCATCAAAACAGTATCGTGCTTTTAAAACTCCCCTCACTGTGATGATCAATGTGAAGAAAGAAGTCCAACAGCAGGTTGAAACTGAGTGGAAAACATGGTCGTTGTGGATGTTGTTTCAAAGCCTAACACCACGAAGTGGACAGCGCTTTCTAAGGTGATGATTCATTCAAAACACAATTATGCATATTATAGATTATGCATACACATAGGCCTATTATGAGCCCAAACCCAAACAAAAAATTAATTTAAAAATAATTATTTTGCGGTTATACAATATTTAGCCTACCCCATATTACGCTTGGAAGATAAACGTAAAAAAAAACGATATCTTTAGTATATAATTGGTCTAACCTAGATTAAGCAAATCCAGAGTTAGCCTACACATGTGTATTTGATTTTGAATAGCCACGTAATAGGGCATTTTTTATATTAATAGGCTGACACATTACCGTTAACTACAGAATATCTCACCACTGTGCGTTTCCATCTCCTCTCTCCTTCATTCCTTTCTCCAGGTGCAGAGAGTGGTTGTCAACAGTTTCATGAAATATGTTTCATCGTGAAGCATGTTACTATCAATGTTCCCGAACCGGTTTCACTTGGTTTCTCAAATTAAGCACTGGGTAGCTGCAGCAACAAGGTTGGGGAGCTCATGGCATACAGAGTTTGTGCTGAATATCACCTGTCACGCCGAGAAGTAACCAGAGTAGCCTACCCAACGTGAGTGAAACGAACGGCAGGAAAGTGGCCTCCATTCGCTATTCGAGTGAATACGGATGACATGCATTTTTTTTCTTGCTCCTGTTCCTGCCTGTTTGATAATGGGTCATTCTACATCGAAACTAATTATACATATTAGCAAAGACAATGTTAAATTGAGAATAGTCCGATGGGTGAAAATATGATCACTTCATGAGAAAACAGTGTGTGCAGCCTGAGGCAAGGAAGTTTCTCAAATCGTCAATAGCCTATAGTCGCATCATGCTTCCCATATATCTTTTGATTTCTAAGGCATTTTAAGGTTTGTATCATTCACAAGCAAAGTTGACAAATAACTCTAAATCTAGCGTATACTGTAGGTCCTGTTTCAAATAATCACTTTTATGCTCAACATACAAGTAGCCACTTCATATGCGCGCTCTCGCTCCGGAATGGGGAAAATATCATTTCTGTTTCATTCAGCTAAGTTCAATTATATTCTTCTTACTATGAAATCATGCAACCTAATCATATAATATAAAATAATGGCCCTGGACTTATAAGCATATCTTGTCTACTAAATGAACAAGTCTACAGCCTATGGCATGGCACATAATAACGTACAGTAGACCAATTAATATTCTGTTCTTCTGAAATACATTTTCTTCATATCATAATGTTTCTTTAGACCTGACTAAAATAAATAATGGATTTATTGTGAGGGTGTATCTTCAATTGATTTATTAGACTTTTTAAAATGTAGATATTATAAAGGAGGCTTGTATGCGGCTTGTGTGTGGGGGGGCCTGGTGTAACGGATGTGAAATGGCTAGCTAGTTAGCGGTGGTGCGCGCTAATAGCGTTTCAATCGGTTAAGTCACTCGCTTTGAGACCTTGAAGTAGTGGTTCCCCTTGCTCTGCAAGGGCCACGGCTTTTGTGGAGCGATGGGTAATGATGCTTCATGGGTGACTGTTGTTGATGTGTGCAGAAGGTCCCTGGTTCGCGCCCGGGTCGGGGCGAGGGGATGGACGTAAAGTTAAAACTGTTACAATGATGCTGTTGACCCGGATCACTGGTTGCTGCGGAAAAGGAGGAGGTCGAAAGGGGGGTGAATGTAACCGATGTGAAATGGTTAACTAGGTAGCGGTGGTGCGCGCTAGCAGCCTTTCAGTTGGTGACGTCACTTGCTCTGAAACCTTGAAGTAGTGGTTCCCCTTGCTCTGCAAGGGCTGCGGCCTTTGTGGAGCGATGGGTAACGATGCTTCGTGGGTGACTGTTGTTGATGTGTGCAGAGGGTCCCTGGTTCGCGCCCGGGCGAGGGGACGCCGTAAAGTTAAACTGTAACATTGATGCTGTTGACCCGGATCACTGGTTGCTGCGGAAAAGGAGGAGGTCGAAAGGGGGGTGAGTGTAACGGATGTGAAATGGCTAGCTAGTTAGCGGTGGTGCGAGCTAATAGTGTTTCAATCGGTTACATCACTCGCTTTGAGACCTTGAAGTAGTGGTTCCCCTTGCTCTGCAAGGGCCGCGGCCTTTGTGGAGCAAAGCGATGGGTAACGATGCAAAGCGATGGGTAACGATGCTTCGTGGGCGACCGTTGTTGATGTGTGCAGAGGGTCCCTGGTTCGCGCCCGGGTCGGGGCGAGGGGACGGACTAAAGTTAAACTATTAGACTGGCGATGCTGAAGGTGTTTATGTTAATTAACGCTCAATTACGGTGAAACCGGTAGGCTTTTGCATGACAATGACCGGCTGACAAAATGTAATGATACAGCCCTATCCCAGACTAATCATTTATTTGAATAGTGCAACTCCTTCTATACAGTATGAATAGTACTGGAGGTGGTGGTGCTCTTACAACAGAGAGAGGATCATAAGCAGAAAGGTGTTCTTCTGGGGCAGTTAGAGCTGGCGTGTTAACTCTGACAGCCCTGTGTTGTCTTCTAATTAGACGCACTGCTGAGCAGAGGGAGGCGAGAAAGAAAAACAACAGGCCTTTATTCCTTCCTTCACCTGATTTTATTTTCCACTCTGCATAGCACTGGAAAAGTGGAGCAATTAAATGTGCACACATTGCTTTTTATTTATTCGTGAAAAGCCTTCTGGGGAGACTTTGGATGTATTAGTTGTTTATTGTTTCACCCGTGACAATACTGTATGGGTGTGATGCTGAGATTTAATCACATTTTTTCCCCCAGCTGAAGTGGTTACAGTGGATTTAGCGTTGAGCTTTCCCAAGGCGATCTGCTTTGTTTGCAGTGGAGACTCAAAGTGTGTGGTCTTGGACATAAATGCAAGACCTAATATTTCCCTGTGATGCAAATTAACAATGTTATATTCGGAAATAAATGACTGGAAAACATCTGACAGAACAAACAGCAAATTAAGCATAACAATGTATTTTAATGAAATGTTTTTGAAACGCTTATATAATATAAATTCGTTATCAATGGACCCAATCAGCATCGAAGCCTCTGGAATAAACCACTCATACTAAATGAACTGTTATGAGACGTTTGAAGAGTGATTTACAAGGCTTGTGTTTGGTAGCATGAGTCAGATCAGTTGAACCCGTAGTCACCATTACGGTCCCCTCGTTGTACCTTATGGCTGTCCTTGCCAAAGTGCCAACATCACTGGTGACAAACTAAAAGTCTGTCCCTAATCACCACCATCTTAGGTCCATTATAGAACGGCCACTCATCTACGGGTTGGCAAGACGTCTCCGCTGGGTCACCATGGCAGAGGATTGGCAGTTTGTCTTACAGAATGTCAGTGGTTAAACTGTCTTGAAAGAGACGTGGCCAACTTCTCAGTCGCACATTAACCCGGCAGTCATTACCTAATAATGACATAGTGCAAGGCTGGAATTTAACAGCTGTGAAGAATGTCAAACTGTAGCACTCATCTCTTGAAAACTTTTTTAAAAGTACATGACTTTACTTTGTGAGTTTCTCAGTGTGTACAAATGTATGGTGGAAAACGAGAGTTGGGATGATGCCAGAGAAAGTCGCTCCACATCTTTACTCTGGTTCTAGATTGGATGTAATTACCCTCTCCAGCACCACCCAATTACAGTTTCCTTATCGTGGCTTCTTGAGATAGCAATTTCCTTCTTGAGAGGTCTCCAAGTCAATAAGCACCATCGTCACCTCAACCTTGGGTGAGAGTGAGTGTCTGTAATTATGGTGACATACCGCCATCTCATTCACTGACACGTGTTAGTCCTTAACACCTCTTAACTTCATTCCCGTAACATATGGAGCAGTGCACTGATAAACTCTGTCTGACGTTGGCGAACAGCAAATCGCTCCAGGAGGTATATTAATAGATTTGACAGAGCACTAATTGCACTCTGAGATGGTGTATTCTAACAGCTTCATCTTAACCCAGTTGCACCATCCTGATAGATGTGTCAAAGCAGACATAACGGGAGATGGAAAAGTAAAGCCTAGCACCGTTTTGCCACTTTCAAATCCTGGAACTCACAACAAAGAGAATTGGAAAGGCCGCAAACGTGATGAGAGAACTCGAAAAAGAGTTAGGAGTGGAAAGTCATCAGTGAACTAGACGGTGTATATTTTCTAAGGCTGCCAGAGGAGAATCGATAGTCTGCCGTGGTTCTAAACATTAGACATAAGATTGAGTAAAAGTGCAGCTAACATTATCGCAAGCCTTTGACTCTCTTCCCTGGCTTTATTGAAATGTTCCCTTCTAGAGTCTTTATTTAACGTATATAAATGGAATCTTATAGGGCCGTGGGTGGGAAGCAATACTAGTTCTAAGATGGAACAAGCCTACTCTCTAGCTAACTGCTACTGTTTAACAGTATGCATAACTCCACTGTTTCAATGGGCAACACGTTGGCCATTCATGTGTATCACTTTTATCACTGTGAAGAGATCTTCACATATGGATTTCTGACGTACTTCTATGGCTCAGGAGCGCAAACATCAACTTCTCATTCATTATTATTGATCAATTAAAAATGTAGGTTTATTAATTATTCATTATTTATGATGTTTTTAACCTCTATATCATCACACGACTGATTGGTTGGTGTTGCCATGCGACTGTTGATAGAAATATGACTTATTTTGACTAATCATTTATGAGATTGGGCTGTGTCCTGAATGGAGCATTCCACCTCTGATGCAGTGTGATCTCTCTCTTACAGAACGGCGAGGCTTCTCTCTTCGAGGTGAATATCCGTTACGTCGGTGGGCTGCTCTCTGCGTACTACCTGACGGGAGAGGAGGTAAGATTCATTAATGTCTATTATACCCCTCGATTCAGGAAGAACCGGTCTCTTCCTTTATTGAGATTTGGCCCTGCAGTTTGAATGATGAAGGAGTTGTGTGGAATAGTGTTGCAAAGTCATAAAACACACACACACACGCACACGCACACGCACACACACACAGAAACAGGATATCTCATCACATAGTCAGTGTGTAAAACATTTCTCATCTCACATAACTCCCACATGCCCTTTTCCCGGCATGACCACATTACTGTCACAGACATACAGCGCAGGCACACATCTACACTGACCCACATGTGACCCTCTGCATTACCAATCTATTACCAATGTACTATGAACAGAGTGGAGGTCAAGCATGCTATATAAAATAACATCTGCCCAAGCATGGTACATGACATGATGCTCTAGGCTGTTCAGATGAAGTGGGGACAATCCATGCTGACGCCAAATTAATGGAAAACAAGTCCAATGACATATGAGCGCTTGAGTCGGCTTAATGGACATTGATTTGGAGGCTGAGTGAGTCAGGGAGAGAAAGCACAACATTTCTCTACAGCGGAATGTTCGTGAAATATGAATATACACTACCGGTCAAAAGTTTTAGAACACCTACTCATTCAAGCGTTTTTCTTTATTTTTTTACTATTTTCTACATTGTAGAATAATGGTGAAGTCATCAACACTATGAAATAACACATATGGAATCATGTAGTAACCAAAAAAGTGTTAAACAAATCAAAATATATTTTATATTTGAGATTCTTCAAATAGCCACCCTTTGCCTTGATGACAGCTTTAAACACTCTTGGCATTCTCTCAACCAGCTTCATGAGGTAGTTACCTGGAATGCATTTCAATTAATAGGTGTACCTTGTTAAACGTTTGTTTGTGGAATTTCTTTCTTTCTTAATGCGTTTGAGCCAATCAGTTGTGTTGTGACAAGGTAGGGGGGTATACAGAAGATAGCCCTATTTGGTAGAAGACCAAGTCCATATTATGGCAAGAACAGCTCAAATAAGCAAAGAGAAACGACAGTCCATCATTACTTTAAGACATGAAGGTCAGTCAATATGGAACATTTCAAGAACTTTGAAGATTTCTTCAAGTGCAGTCGCAAAAACCATCAAGGGCTATGATGAAACTGGCTCTCATGAGGACAGCCACAGGAAAGGAAGAACCAGAGTTACCTCTGCTGCAGAAGATAAGTTCATTAGAGTTAACGGCACCTCAGAAATTGCAGTCCAAATAAATGCTTCACAGAGTTCAAGTAACAGACACTTCTCAACATCAAATGTTCAGAGAAGACTGTGTGAATCAGGCCTTCATGGTCGAATTGCTGCAAAGAAACCACTACTAAAGGAATCTAATAAGAAAAAGAGACTTGCTTGGCCCAAGAAACACGAGCAATGGACATTAGACCGCTGGAAATTTGTCCTTTGGTCTGGAGTCCAAATTGGAGATTGTTGGTTCCAACTGCCATGTCTTTGTGAGACGCGGTGTATTTCCCAACGTAAAGCATGGAGGAGGAGGTGTTATGGTGTGGGTGTGCTTTGCTGGTGACATTGTCTGTGATTTATTTAGAATTCATGGCACACTTAACCAGCATGTCTACCACAGCATTCTGCAGCGAGACGCCATCCCATTTGGTTTGGGCTTAATGGGACTATCATTTGTTTTTCAACTGGATAATGACCCAACGCACCTCCAGGCTGTGTAAGGGCTATTTGACCAAGAAGGAGAGTGATGGAGTGCTGCATCAGATGACCTGGCCTCCACAATCCCCCGATCTCAACCAAATTGAGAAAGTTTGGGATGAGTCGGACCGCAGAGTACAGGAAAAGCAGCCAACAAGTGCTCAGCACATGTGGAAACTCCTTCAAGACTGTTGGAAAAACATGTCAGGTGATGCTGGTTGAGAGAATGCCAAGAGTGTGCGAAGCTGTCATCAAGGCAAAGGGTGGCTATTTGAAAAATCTCAAATATATTTAGATTTCTTTACCGATTTTTTGGTTGCTACATGATTCCATATGTGCTATTTCATAGTTTTGATGTCTTCACTATTATTCTACAACGTAGAAAATAGTAAAAATAAAAATAAACCCTTGAATGAGTAGGTGTTCTGAAACGTTTAACCAGTAGTGGATGTGGAAAAGAACAGTGTGTAAAATCAATATTGTCACATTGCCCACATAGCACTAAGCTCAGTTTAGATTTTTGGTGTGGATGCCTGTTGCTTGAGCTTCAATTCATTCACACACAACCGTTATCATTGTTTATACCCATTGCAATTATTAATGGTTATACTTCTTATAGTAAATTGCTCTTTCAAAGAGCATACAGTAGAAATGTTCATATTAATCAGAAGTTGGTAAACAAATTGTTTGCCTAGGAAGCTTTCCTCATATCTTCCCTCATTTCTCTCTCATGTTTGGAGATGAGGAGGATAGAATCTGATTAGACATTGTGAAATGCACTTTAAATTCACCTTGTGAAATGCAAATGCGATCAGATGAGTAAAATTGCTATAGACAGCCCATACATCCAGCACCCTTACATCCCTTCTCATAGTCTGTCACTCCTGAAGCTGCATTGGGGTTCACACTGGCATTTGTGTTTGTTTTCCATGCCATTTCTCTGTGCTGTAAGTACATATTAGAACATACTGTACAAGGTAACTGACAATCAGTGGAGGCTCCTCTGAGGAGGAAGGGGAGGACCATCCTCAGTGATTTTCAGATAAAAAAAATGTACAATTAAAAAGTTATCCTTTTTAGATAACTATGCTAAATATAATCACATCACCAAATAATTGATTAAAACATACTATTTTGAAATTAAGGTCTACAGTAGCCTAGGATAGCACAATGGTGTAACCGGAGGATGCTAGTGTCCATCCTCCTCTCGGTACATTAACTTCAATACAAATCATAGGAGGCTCATGGTCCTCACCCTCTGCCATAGACTTACACAGTAATTATGATAACTTACAGAGGACGTCCTCCAACCTATCAGAGCTCTTGCAGCAGGAATATACATGTTGTCCACCCAATCAAAGGATCAGAGAATGAATCTAGTACTGAAAGCATAGGACACAGCTAGCTAGCACTGCAGTGCATAAAATGTGGTGAGTAGTTGACTCAAAAAGAGAGAAAGACAATAGTTGAACAGTTTTCAACAAATTAATTTCTTCCAAAATGAAGGAGAAGCGAGAGAGAGTCATCAATTTTTTTCAGTTTCACTTACTTAGCTAGCAAATGCAGCTAGCTAGTTTAGCCTACTCAAACACCCAGCTCAAACAGAAGGATGATATGTTAGCTAGATGGCTATGATTATCCAACACAACACTGGAACTCTTCCAAGTCAAGGTAAGCTTTTGGTTTTATTAATTTATTGCCACCGGGGCCCGCTGGTGTAACTGCTTACTGACTATACACTGTAACATTACTGCATGATTGTGGTGGGTTTATTAACACATTAGTTATATTAGCTATGTTGACTATGACATTACTTTAGCTAATATGGTGACAACGATGTAGGCTGCATGTAGCAGTTATGATATGGTTTGGTTTGGAAAGTTTTTTTTGCCTGGTCACATACAGCTGATGTGTTTTGCATTGATGTCCACAAGTGACAAAGGGAAAATATGAGATTTGGAGAGCCCATAGATGCGAGACGGAATACAACCTGGCTTTTATGAAAGTGAACTGTGTTTACGTGTGATCAGGGGTGTATTCATTCCGCCGATTCTGTTGAAAAAAAATCTTAAACGTAACAAAACGGGGATAAACATATCTGCATTTTCCCAATAGAAACTCTCGTTTGCAATTGTTGGACTAATGATCACACCCTATATCAGCTAGATGCAGGCAAGAGGGAGCAAGTTGGTATTGAATGTGTCACTGTCTGTCCATTTGTCACTGTCTGTCACTTCAAAGTTTTCTCTCTGCCTTTTGTGTACCTACGTTGTAAACTTTCGTTCATATGCCAGGTTGTAGCAACGTCATGATGGGTATAGGGAAAATCCGAGTATCATGTAATATCCTAAACCTATCGCTGTTACGTTGAACTGGGTGAATGGAATATGAATGACTGTCATCTAATATGCTGTCATGTTTTCTTTTTTTCTTTTCTTTTACCTATTTAACTAGGCAAGTCAGTTAAGAACAAATTCTTATTTTCAATAACAGCCTAGGAACAGTGGGTTAACTGCCTTGTCCAGGGGCAGAACTACAGATTTTTACCTTGTCAGCTCGGGGATTCGGTCTTGCAACCTTTCGGTTACTAGTCCAACGCTCTAACCACCAGGTTACCTGGCGTAATATAAATAAGGCCATGCTCATAAAAAATATAATAATAATAATAATAATAATTGTCCACCCTCATCATAAACTGCACTTACCACAACTGCTGCCAATATAAAGGAAACACCAACATATAGGGTTTTGGTCCACCATGAGCCAGAACAGCTTCTCAGTGCACCTCGGCGTAGCTTGTACAGGTGTCCGGAACTTTATTGGAGGGATGCGACACCGTTCTTCCACAAGAAATTCTATAATTTGGTGTTTTGTTGATGGTGGTGCAAAGCACTGTCTCTCAGGCGCCGCTTCAATCTCTCATAAGTATTCAATTGTGTTGAGATCTGATGACTGAGACGTCCATGGCAAATGGTTTACATCGTTTTCATGCTCATCAAACCATTCAGTGGCCACTCGTGCCTGTGGAGGGGGACATTGTCATCAATAGCCATGGTAGCCAAAATAATGGGCAAAATAATGGCCTGCCCAGCATTTTTATACATGATGACACGTATTAACTCAGGAACCACACCTGTGTGTAAGCACCTGCGTTCAATTTACTTTGTATCCCTCATTAACCTGTCTAGCCCAGGCGTTCCGCTAGCGGAACTCCTCCCACATTCCACTGAAAAGGCAGAGCGCGAAATTCAAAAAATATTTTTTAGAAATATTTAACTTTCACACATTAACAAGTACAATACAGCAAATGAAAGATACACATCTTGTGAATCCAGTCAACATGTCCGATTTTTAAAATGTTTTACAGCGAAAACAGCACGTATATTTATGTTAGCTCACCACCAAATACAAAGAAGGACAGACATTTTTCACAGCACAGGTAGCATGCACAAAGCCAACCTAACTAACCAAGAACCAACCAAACTAACCAAGAAACAACTTCATCAGATGACAGTCTTATAACATGTTACACAATAAATCTATGTTTTGTTCGAAAAATGTGCATATTTGAGGTATAAATCAGTTTTACATTGCAGCTACCATCAGAGCTACCGTCAAAAATAGCACCGAAGCAGCCAGAGCAATTATAGAGACCAACGTGTATTACCTAGTTACTCATCATAAAACATTTCTTAAAAATACACAGCGTACAGCAATTGAAAGACACAGATCTTGTGAATCCAGACAATATTTCAGATGTTCTAAGTGTTTTACAGCGAAAACACAATATAGGGTTATATTAGCTTAGCACAATAGCAAACATCACAATAGCTCACAATAGCATTGATTCAAGCCAAACATAGCCATTACGTATAAACCACCAAAAGACATTAATTTTTTCACTAACCTTCTCAGAATTCTTCAGATGACAGTCCTATAACATCATATTACACAATGCATATAGAGTTTGTTCGAAAATGTGCATATTTAGCGGCACAAATCGTGTTATACAATGAGAAAAGTAGCAAAGCTGCCAGGAAAATGGCAGGAGAAATCTTTGAAGAGGCGCCTAATCTAATCAGTAACTATTCCAAAACTTGACTAAAAAATACAGGTTGGACAGCAATTGAAAGACAAATTAGTTCTTAATGCAATCGCTGAATTACATTTTTAAAATTATCGTTACTGCGCAATACAGGCTGCGATAACGCAATGCTATACTGCAAGAAATGGCGTCTCATGCATTTTACTTTTAACAACAGAACAATTAATTAAAAGCATAAAGACTGCTTACTATTAGCTGAGCTTCAATCAGAATCTTGGTCAAGGTGTCCTTTCTTCAAAACAATCGTCTTTTGGCTGAAAGATGTCCTCTTGTCCAGTCGAATTAGCCGCTAAACGTTAGCCACCCACTGGAGAGGTGCCCAACAAATGGAAGCGCATGGCATTGAAATCCCAGAAAATCGCAATAAACTGCTATAAACTGCTATAAGTCGGTTTAAATTAACTACCTTATGATGTCTTTAACACCTATAATGAATAAAAACATGACCGGAGATATAGAAATACTAAAACGAAAGCGTTTGCAGGACGCCATTCTGATGTCTTCATGCGTCAAGCGCACTGTTGAAAAGAACGGTACTTCCTGTTCCACGGTCTAATATAAGGTCCCAGATTGCGCAATCGACTCCATTCAAAGTCTCACCGCTTACTGACATCTAGAGGAAGGCGTATGCAGTGCATGTACCCTCATAGCTTGCATGGGGACTTATAAACTGATCTCAGAACAGGGACCTGGATTTCTGAAATCTCACTCCCTGACAGGAAAAGTGCTGCAGAAGGAGTTCTGTTTCACTCAGAGAAATAATTCAAACGGTTTTAGAAACTAGAGAGTGTTTTCTATCCAATAGTAATAATAATATGCATATTGTACGAGCAAGAATTGAGTATGAGGCCGTTTAAATTGTGAACGATTTTCCCCCAAAGTGTAAATAGCGCCCCCTATCATCAACAGGTGAACTCAAATGTTTCCTTTATTTTGGCAGTTACCACATCATACAGTTGAGTGAATTACAGAAGTGTGTTCTCCCTCTTATTCTTCGTTTGAGGTTGTGTAGTGCTACTGGGTTACGGTGTGTCATCCCATTCCACACTGCCCGGCCCACGACAACGGGTCTGCTGGAGCGAGATTTATCGTCTCCGTCTCCAACCGCCACCCCTCTTCTCCTGTTTTTCCCTCCACACATGATAAGAGAGGCAAATTGAGAAGCCACCTTTTCCTGGAACCATTCTCGAGTTAGCAGGGAACGTAAATCACTTTAGACAGTTAACAGGGGGTAATACAGGTGTGTGTCTGTGTGTGTGTGTGTACCAGGCTTTCCGTTAGCTGGTAATAGCCAAAATGAAAAGCCGATAAGTAAAATTCGCGCTGGCGTATTTAGCATATTCATTGATTGAAATAAGTCGATGTACTGTAGCACGAGAGATGCTGATGCAGCTCAAACAGCTGTTTGTTGCTACTGGAGTGAAACACGTGTTTTAATTACCACAATCATTGCACAACAATTCTAAAGGCAATTAAAGGCGTGTAAAAAAATAACAAAATAACAAACAATGGCCACGATTAAAATGAGCTACTATTTTTATTTATCAACTGGTAAGTGAAGCGCGCCTCCCATTCGCCATTTAAGTGCATAGGCAACTAGGCAGGCTTCAGCACGTCACACACCACTCTGCAATGAGCTGGAAGCAATATGCGTTTTCAAAACATATACTTCATTGTTTGAAACGTGAACATTTTACTATATATTATGAGGCATATCTTACCTTGCTTCAAAGTAGCCTTGCCAAAATCCAACTAAACGTGCAGGCAAGACTTCCATATACCATTGAAACCAGTAGTCGTTGTCTCTCGTGTTCTATTGGTTTTCAAATCAACTTTCTTTCATTGTCCAGTAGCCAAATGCAGTAGCCTAATCATATTAGCATCCCATGCTAGTTGTTGCATGTTTAGATCTTCCCTCTTTTTCTAACGGATATTTTCATCTCTGTCACACGAAACCGCTCACAATGGCGTTTTCCTGCTAATTGCATTATGGAAGGAACATTCGCGCACAGCGGCATTGCTGCACTTATAATTTGAAGAAATAATTGTTTATCAACATCTCATGCTAAACGTTCTGATCTGTTGCATGAGCCTTATTGCTTTTTAATAATATAACTCTATCACTGTTCTCAAAAAAGACTACTCAATGCAGCGTGTAGTGGCTCAGAGTAGGCCGAGTCTATGTCAGATCGCCTACATTTCTTCCCCTTTCTTTGCACAGGAAAATGTTGGCCTTTTATAAACACATTTCATTCAATTCTCCTCCACTTTTTATGACTGGAGACATTTGTAGAATCTTTTGAATACGACACAAATTACACGGTAGCCAACTCTCCTCACACTGACAAAAAGATCAATAAAAATATCCATAAGTTAGGCCTACAAACAGCGGAGACACAAATACAATATGACGTCCATCTAACCTGGAGGAGAAAATTGTCTCCCCCCCCCAAAAAGTGTCACTGTCCTAATGATATAGACAGTCAATATGCACGCTCACCGGGGGATATGGCCAATGTTCTCCGCTAGTGGGCTTAAACTAAAACTTTTTCCACAATTGTATTTTTTTAATATTGAGATATGCCTGGCTGTGTTCTCTGCCTTTAACTGACAGTCTCAACTCAACAATCATCTATTTGGTGTTTGCCGCACGCTCTTCCCAAATTCCAGGCCCTTACAACTGTTGGCTATGCGATTTAAAAACAATCCGCAGAAGCTAATGATCCTCTGTGGCCGAATCATGCTTTCTGGTGTAGTAGCCTATTTTGAATGATCTTATTGATTTCTGTATAGACAGGAGTATGCTAATTAGGCTATATCATTTTGGTGTTCCACCTATTTATTCTAACGTCTTCAAATTGCTCGTAGGAATTCGGTAAGAATAGTGCACGTCGTTGCGTCCCAGTTGCGTGTTCTGTTAAGATGAATTACCGTGATCTACATTTCATTTCCGTCATTCTGAGAACCGTGGGTGGACATCCTAATCAGGTTATTCAACCAATGCATATGGGTCCAGTACATTTCTTAAATGTCCAGTACATTAAAATGCTGCCGGTCAAATCTCCGCTGACACATTTTCCTAACGGAAACCCAGGTGTGTACATATTATGGGACAGCAGAACCGGTTTCACTGGAGGACATTCGGCCGCACGTGATGGTAAATTGATGTTGGAGAACAATGATGACTCCTTGTGAGAATTGCTTACCTGCCCATTAATAATGCTGGTGGTATGATTGGGTCTGTTGCTGGGGCAGATAGAGACCTATGGGGGTCCTTGGCTTACAGTTAGACCACTGCCCCCAGGTTAAGTACCTTGCATAAAGGGCTCTCTCTGGTCAGTGCTCTAACTGCAATGCTGAATGGTTGTTTTATGGTATATGCTGTATTCTTCAAGGTCTTGTTTCACTCAGGTTGTTCTGTTAGTATACTGCTGTACACTCTTAGAAAAAAGGTGCAATCTACAACCTTAAAAGATTATTCGGCTGTCGCCATAGGAGAAACCTTTGAATAACCCTTTTTTTGTTCCAGGTAGAACCCTTTTGGTTCGAGGTAGAACCATTTTGGGTTCAGTCAAACTTGTGTGAAAATTGCAGTGGGCAGAGTGGAGGACAGACAGACAGGCAGGCAGAAGGAGAGGCAGTGGCAGCTATGAGAGGAAGTGGGGAGGGAAGTACATTAATTTGTTCAGGAGAGATAGAGTGTGTGGGAGAGAGAGATGTTATAGAGAGAGAAAGAGATGGAAAGAGAGAGCGAGAGGGAGACAGAGAGAGAGATGTAGAAAAGGAGAGAGTGAGAGGACAGAGGGGAAAGAGCATTCAAATACCCCTGAAGTAGACAGGTGCTGCTTAAGAGTCTTCTCCACCTCTCCTGGTTCACTGACCTAGTGTCAGTTTCTGCCTGTGCTAGTCGGGGCTCCACGTCAGTGGTGTCACAGGAGAATAGGTCCCCCAGCCTCCAGTCCTGTGAGTGTCAATGAATTCCCACAATTTCAGAAAGTGTGGGGGATGCAATTCGTCAGTAGCTAAAGCCTTATTTAGAATATTTTTTATTTGGGTGACCTACTTTTGCTTCCACGCTGAACACACAATGCTGCACCATGCCGAAGACACACACCATCACCACAGAGCTGAGAATTCCTCCGTGTTGAATTCGGTTTCTCCCCTCACAGACTGCTGTTTCGCTCTCCCTCTCGTTCTCAATAATGCTCTTTCTCGTTTTCCCTCCCTCGGGTTTTACCCTCTCCACTGTATCTGTCTTACTCCCACTGCTATTTGTCTTCTCTCTGCTCTCTCTCACCCATCCACTCCGTAGAACATATATCACCTTCCTGGAGCTGACCTGTGTGTGCCTGTTCGTGCTTGCGTGTGTGCGTGTGTGATATCCTCCAGGTGATTTTTCTTCAGGGAAAGTTGGTGGAGGGAATTTAATGAATATCAACCGCTGTGGTACAAGGAGTGCTCCTTATATCCATCAGAATGTGGATACAGGGATCTGTCTACTGATCCCTGGGGGGGGGAGCGAAGGATACACACTCATGTGAGCTGAGGATAGAGTGAGAGTTTTGACCTCAATCATATCTAGGGCTGCAAAGGGTCATAAACTTTCCGGAAAATTTCTGGAATTTGACATTTTCCATGGGAAGTTAAGCCCGAATTTGGCTTAAATTCATCAAAAAAGTTATAACAGCTTATAACAGTGAACCTTTTTTTTGTGGGATACACATAAGGCAATTCTAGGTCTTGTGGCATATTTTGGTTAAACTATCCCCAATTCAATGGAATTGCAACCCTCTACATGCACAGTGCACTCTTCCATCACATGTACAGTTGATTTTCAAGATCTTGCACACTAATGAGATGCTATTGAGCCCACGCTAGTACACTGTCTGAGCCAAGGACTACATGCTTTCTGGTAGGTTTTGATTACAAAACTGGGTGGGGTGAATATATTTTATATGACATGTATGATTTTTTGTTAAATAGTAAATAGTAGCCTACAGCACAGTGTGTTTGAATCATTTCTAACAATTTCTGCTCGTTAGTATTTGTTACCATGTGGGGTTTAGCTTGCTTGAGCCTGCTAACGGATGAGTTTTAATTCACCTGTTTCCATACATGTTTCATTTTAAAACATTTATCTTACAAAGGAGTTGTTTAATCTAACTGCTTAACTATTTATCTGTTCATGGAATTGTATTTGTTGATTTTTTACATTTTTTTTGTGGAGACATTGTGGAGACATTTCACTGCAGCTAATGTAGAAGGAAAAGCTATGTACATTTGCAAATACTGTGCCATCATATGTGAGGAATGAAACAAAGATGCAGAATCATCTGGCCAAGTGCATAAAGTTCCATCAGTGCTCATAACAAGCAACCTCTGACAAAAGTCCCTCTACTTCTATTCGAGGTGAAAATGATGAATCAGACACCTTATCAATAGCAACAGCTCATGGTCCTCCTCGAATCAGAAGTTTTTTTGACCCAATAGAGGAACATAGTCAGAGAAATGCTGATGAATGTCTTGCTCGAGCTGTGTATGCAACTGGTTCACCTCTGATGCTCACAGGCAATGTGTATTGGAAGAGATTTCTGAATGTTTTTCACCTAGCATACACCCCTCCAACCAGACAAGCTTTATCTACTAATTTGCTGGATGCAGAGTTCAACAGAGTTCAAGTGAAGGTCAAGCAAATCATAGCTAAAGCAGACTGTATTGCGATCATCTCTGATGGGTGGTTGAATGTTTGTGGGCAAGGAACAATTAACTACATCATCTCCACCCCTCAAGCAGTATTCTACAAGAGTACAGACACGGGACAACAGACACACCTATCCCTACATTGCAGATGAGCTGAAGGCAGTCATTAATGACCTTGGACCACAGAAGGTATTTGCGCTGGTGAAAGACAATGCTGCGAACATGAAGGCTGCTTGGTCTAAAATGGAGGAGTCCTACCCTCACATCACACCCATTGGCTGTGCTGCTCATGCATTGAATCTGCTCCTCAAGGACACCATGGCACTGAAAACAATGGATACACTCTACAAGAGAGCCAAGGAAATGGTTAGGTATGTGAAGGGTCATTAAGTTATAACAGCAATCTACCTCACCAATAAAAGTGAGAAGAATAAGAGCACCACATTGAAGCTGCCTAGCAACACCCGCTGGGGTGGTGTTGTCATCATGTTTGACAGTCTTCTGGAGGGGAAGGAGTCTCTCCAAGAAATGGCCATATCACAGTCTGCCGATATGGACAGCCCCATCAAGAGGATCCTCCTGGATGATGTATTTTGGGAGAGAGTGGTAAGCATCCTGAAACTCCTGAAACCTATAGCAGTAGCCATTGCACGGATTGAGGGAGACAATGCCATCCTGTCTGATGTTCAGACTCTGCTTGCAGATGTAAGAGAAGAAATGGAAGCCTGGAGAAGACTTCTCACTTTTATTGGCCTGAGAGGAAGACAACCAAAGCTTTAGTTTCTAGACTATCAATATGTTGAAAATGTTTTTGGGAGATGCGATGGATCATTGAGATCATTCAATATTCCCTTTCTTTTGTTGTTCAATGAAATCATCCCATGCGAAGAGTCAACTCATTTCATTAAAGTTCAATTCGTAACGAAATTATTATTATTTTTCTGTTGGAAGGATTTAATCATTTGCAATTATGTCTAGTTATAAGGTAAAAGGTTTATGTTTCTGTCTCCATATGATATGGTAAATATATCCAATGCAAGAAACATCTACATTTATATAGTGTTAATATTAATTTTCATATATTTCCGTTAATTCCCATATACGCTCGTTAATTCCAATATATTTCCGTTAATTCCCACGGAAAGTTTCCACCTCTGAATATTCCCCAAAATGTGCAACTCTAATCATACATATAGCTTTATACTGTATGTTAGCTTGAAAGGTATATCATTATGCAGTGACATGACTGTTTGGATAATGTAGTGTGTTGGGAGGGTTATATACTGTATGATAATGTTTCTGTCATACAGTATAGTACAATCATGGCTATTTTTTTTTAAACATTTTTTTTAAATTATTTAACCTTTTTTGAACTAGGCAAGTCAGTTAAGATCAAATTCTTATTTACAGTGACGGCCAAGGAACAGTGGGTTAACTGCCTTGTTCAGGGGCAGAAAGACAGATTTTTACCTTGTCCGCTCAGGGATTCGATTTAGCAACCTTTCAGTTACTGGCCCAACGCTCTAACCACTAGGCTACCTGCCGCCCCCTAGTACAGAGATATAGTCCTCAGCCATGACTTGTGGGTGATTGTAGCAGTAGTGTCCATGGCAACATAGCAACTGCTAGACTATAATTTATGTGTCAGATGTCTGGAGTGTTTCCAATGGCGGCTTTCTGAGAGGTCAGACATAAATCATCATTTAATCTCAGCTGTCGTGTATTTGATGGGCACTGACCTGATTCCATCCACACGTTGACACAGTATCTATAAGCGTTCATGTTTTTCCTCAGAATTTAAGCTGGCATGTTAATGTCCTTGACTCTGTCCCTGCCTCAACATCCCCAACCTGTTGTATTCAGAGAGTTAGCAGATCCTATGGGGAATAAAACTCTACTGTGTCAACCCATATTTACTACGGTATTGACCAAAAAAAAGAGAGAGAGATCTTCGACTCTTGCCAATGTAATCAATGAATCCTGCCGCTCTGCCTCTCGCAATATGTCTTTGTAAATCCCAATCCATTTAGACAAAGCCCTCTAATTCACAATTCTCGGGTTACAAAGACTCTTACAGGATGGCGTGTGTGTGGAGGATGGCGTGTGTGTGCGTGCGTGTGTGTACGTGTGTGTGCGTTTGTGTTTGTGTGTGTGTGTACATGTACAAATTCTGTGCATGTGTGTCTTTTTCGCTCAGCAGCTTAAAAGTCTAAAAAGACATTTAATCTCCTGCAGATCAAGGTGGATCATCATAGTCACACTGTAACCTGCTGTGCTCTGCATCTGGGCTGTGGGCTTAGTAGTAGAAGAAAACTCTCGATTCCACTGCTCCAGACCTTCCTTCTACTGTGTGTATATGTACAAACATTTAATCCCATTTGTGGGACTTCTTACGAGCTACATCATTATATAGTAAGAAAGCATTGGACCAAGACACGTACTGTGGTAGCATCACTACTAAATGTATTATGTATTTTATGTTCCCATGTATTATTACAGCATGCATTTTATGTGTGCTAAATCTTATGTAGACTAATAGCTCAGCTTTATACTATAAACCTCTTTCTGTTCCACTTCTACATTCCAGAATACTTCTGTCAATCATCAATACTGACATATTGTTGATGAAGAGCATAAAAGAAGTTGAGCTGCCATTGATGCTAAGAATGTAATTGGTCAATTTGATGTGAGAAGAAAGAGAATTCAAACAAAGAAGAACCTTGGGCCTTTTCTCTTCCTCATTTCCCTTTTGATATTTCACAACCCCTATCATTTATTTGCCTCCACTCTCTTTATTTTTGGGACAACCTTTTTCTCTCTTTCAATTAGTATTTTTGCAGTTCTTAGTGGTCTCAAAAGCTTTTGCACTGCTCGGGGTTTAAGGACAGTTGGATTTAGCAGGGGCAGGGGTGTATTCATTAGGCACCAAATGGAGGAAAACTGACTGGAGCAGGGAGGGACTTCCTGACATTGTCCAATAAGAAACACATTTTCGTTTTACGTTGCAAAATGTTATGCTGCTTCTTGCTACAGTGTGTCCTACTGAATACAACCCAGGCTTTGACCCATGCCCAAATTAACCCCAACCCAACCCCTATTGAGGAGAGAGTCTGTTGAATCCTGGTTCCTTGTTTTTACAAGTCACAGCATTGATGCCAGCAAACAAAATGGAATCTTTCAGATCATTAGGCTGCCTTTAATGACGCGGGGCTTTGAGGAATCCAGGCCTCTAGTTCTTTTCTTCTGACTCTGCCTAGCCCACATAACAGCCTGGCATCCCATTTTCAAAGCATCATTAGTTTAATAGTCCCAGCACGCACATGCACACACACACACACACACACACACACACACACACACGCACACGCACACGCACACACACGCACACAGTGGCCGTGTCTGAATACCCTTACTAGCGTACTACATACTTAAACTGCATACTATGTTCTCATCGCCGCAGTATGCCACGGCCACAACACGGTATCATTGCATTGCATTGCATTAACCAGCCTGATAATAACTCATTTCCAATTTGATTAATTTCTCTATACTCTGAAAAGATTAGGAATGGAGTTATATTCCTACTCAGGCTGGTTACAGGCAGACTATCACTTTCCACCTATACCGTAGCCATATAGCATCTATCCTATTAAATAAAATAGGACTAAAGACAGAAACAGATGATTTGGTTCCTTTTGAACATATTTATTAGTGAAACCAAAGTGCTGTAGCATGTATAATTTCAATCGAATAGCCTACTATACACACCAAAACTTAAAAAATGTTCAAATCAAAAAGCTATTGCACAGAAAAACGTGGACAGTCGGGTGAATCGCAAATTCAGAACCGCTGGTCAGCAACATAATAAACTAAAACACTGATCATTGGGAACGAGATTAGAATGTTTGCCAACGTTTGATCCATGAATTAAATAATTAAATAGGTAGCCTAGCCTACAAACCTAAAACAAGCCATAGGCTATGTTCAAATCAAAAGGCCTGATTAGCATGTAAATCAAAAATGCAGATACATCCTGAGTCCCCGGTGTAGACACATTCAGAAATGAAAATATGGTTTTGTATTGAGTTTAAAAGCTCTGACGAAGGCCAAGAGAACAAAAAAACACTTTTCAATGAGAAAACAGAAATCCAAAATATTTATTTTTTTCGCACACTCAAACGGACTACTATTTAGGACGCAAGTATGGGTATTCGGACACGGCCACTATCTCTATCACTTTTTGAGCTGAGCACACAGGTCATCAAGCTGAAGTGAGCTACTGGCTAGTAGTGAGTCCACACCTGGACTGACCAGTCACGTCCCCTTTTTCCAGAGGAGCAGTAGTTTTTGGGCCAACTACAAATCATCCACTCTGTTTGTCAGTTAGCCTAGCCTCTGTCCTTCAGGCTGCTCATGTAGTCCTTCCAATTAAAATACATGCAGGTGTTTAATGAAGAGGGTGGAGAGTGATGAGAAATGATGGGGAGCTGGAATAGAAAGTTAATCTATTTTCCATGTTCAGTGCAACTTGAGTGTTTGAGTGAGAGTAGAAAGAAGAAAACTCACGCAATGGAAAATATAGCCTCTGTAGCCTGTAGTCTACCCTGTATATTCTGTAGGCTACCCTGTATATTCTGTAGGCTACCCTGTATATTATGTAGGCTACCCTGTATATTCTGTAGGCTACCCTGTATATTCTGTAGGCTACCCTGTATATTCTGTAGGCTACCCTGTATATTCTGTAGGCTACCCTGTATATTCTGTAGGCTACCCTGTATATTCTGTAGGCTGCCCTGTATATTCTGTAGGCTACCCTGTATATTCTGTAGGCTACCCTGTATATTCTGTAGGCTACCCTGTATGTTCTGTAGGCTACCCTGTATATTCTGTAGGCTACCCTGTATATTCTGTAGGCTACCCTGTATATTCTGTAGGCTACCCTGTATATTCTGTAGGCTACCCTGTATATTCTGTAGGCTACCCTGTATATTCTGTAGTCTACCCTGTATGTTCTGTAGGCTACCCTGTATATTCTGTAGGCTACCCTGTATATTCTGTAGGCTACCCTGTATATTCTGTAGGCTACCCTGTATATTCTGTAGGCTACCCTGTATATTCTGTAGGCTACCATGTATATTCTGTAGGCTACCCTGTATATTCTGTAGGCTACCCTGTATATTCTGTAGGCTACCCTGTATATTCTGTAGGCTACCCTGTGTATTCTGTAGGCTACCCTGTATATTCTGTAGGCTACCCTGTATATTCTGTAGGCTACCCTGTATATTCTGTAGGCTACCCTGTATATTCTGTAGGCTACCCTGTATATTCTGTAGGCTACCCTGTATATTCTGTAGGCTACCCTGTATATTCTGTAGACTACCATGTATATTCTATAGACTACCCTGTATATTCTGTAGGCTACCCTGTATATTCTGTAGGCTACCCTGTATATTCTGTAGGCTACCCTGTATATTCTGTAGACTACCCTGTATATTCTGTAGACTACCCTGTATATTCTGTAGGCTACCATGTATATTCTGTAGGCTACCCTGTATATTCTGTAGGCTACCCTGTATATTCTGTAGGCTACCCTGTATATTCTGTAGGCTACCATGTATATTCTGTAGGCTACCATGTATATTCTGAATATAAACAAATTTACAGCACTGTACAGTTTTACTACAACAATAAACCCCTTTCAAAGTACGGCCCCTTAGTTTTCATAATTAAGAAAAAGGATTGTAAAGTGTATTTTTATAGGCCACAGTATATAACAGTCTTTGTGGGTCAAAGGCCACATCTTTAAACAGTGTACGGTATTGATCCTGGTTGCTTTGGCTAGTGATATATGTCTTGCAGGAAAAAGGCTTTCTCCGAAGTGGGGAGAGTGTGGTTGATTTGTGACTGAGGAGATTACGATGTTAGGTAACAGACACACACACACACACACACACACACACACACACACACACACACACACACACACACACACACACACACACACACACACACACACACACACACACACACACACACACACATATATACACACACACGCACAAACACACATATATACACACACACACAGGCACACACAGACACAGACAGCCAGCCAGCCAGCCTTGTGGAACACAGCTGAATGAATGAATTAAAGTTAGTCACTCTTTCTCCCATGTAGAGCTTCAGCCGCTCGATATGTCTGCTTCGTTTTCAGTCTGGGTGGGAAACTGCCTTGTCATAACTCGGCTGTGTGTCGTGGCACACCTTCCCCATCATGCATCATTCCCAGAGCACTCATAACCCCTTGTTGTTTATCCCTTACATATACTGTACGTGCAGATTTTGAGAAAAGTTTGAAGAGTAGATCGGTGTAGAGCTGCCAGGGGTCTGGCCCTTTGTTTCACAGTCGAAGACAGATGGAGGCAAAGGGGAAGTAAGTTTGATCGCGTCTTGTTTTCATCCTCACGTCAGACATCACATTTCGTGCTGTCAAGAAGGCATTGTGAATTCAGACAAGGTTGGTCACATTGTCTTTAATTCCAAATAACGTGTTATGGAATTAGTTATGGTGGCTGTGTGTGTGTGTGTGTGTGTGTGTGTGTGTGTGTGTGTGTGTGTGTGTGTGTGTGTGTGTGTGTGTGTGTGTGTGTGTGTGTGTGTGTGTGTGTGTGTGTGTGTGTGTGTGTGTGTGTGTTTAGTCAAGGGGGGGTATATCTTTCTTATCTGATCTCCCTGTCCGTGAATAATCTTTCGATGTCATCAGTGGCTGGTTACCATAGTGAAACGCTGCGGAAGCCGTTCTCTGACATTCATTTAGGATGTAATGAAGATGGAGTGCGCTATTCATTTAGCGCCATAAAAGGAACACATGAATTGCCAGACAGGTAGAAGGCCTGAGTGCAGTAATGAATTACCAGATGAATAATGAATAATATTGCATGAAGCTTTCCAGCTTGGGGAATAGCAATCACGTATTATCTCACTCCTAACTCGCGGGAGATCTCGCATCGGTCCAATCGCTCAGGTATGTTATTGGATTACCCACTAGGGCTTCCACACCTGCATTTCTGTGTATCACACCAACCTACCCTCAACACACACAGACAAACTCAGACAAACTCAGACACACACACACACACACACACACACACACACACACACACACACACACACACACACACACACACACACACACACACACACACACACACACACACACATACAGGCGATCAAGCACAGGCCGACTCTAATTGATCTGTTTTTTCTTATTTAGTGTAACGCAATTAGCTAATGGGCTGGCCTTTTAGCAGGCAGCAGGCAAGCAGTACGAGGAGAGATTTGGAAGTGTTCCCCCCGGAGTTGATGATTCGGAAGGATGAACGACCACAAAGCAGAGGCGGGAAGCTTGGAAATAGAAAATAGCCCCAGCTATTTTATAACGCTATAACGCGTGTCTCATTATAACGCTGGCGTGTCCCCTACTTAGCGGTATGTGTGTGTGTGTGCGTGTGTGTATGTGTGGTGTGTGTGTGTGTGCATGTGTGTGTGCGTGCAGGCTTGCTTGTGTCTGCTTTACGACAGAGCCGTGGGGTAATGGAGCCTTGTCCTTCACTCTGCACTCCACAGTACACAGTTTGCTATGTGCTGATGGTGATTATTAAATACTCTGACAGGAGCGCTGGACTAAAGCAGTCGGTGACCATGACACACTTCCTCTTTCCCTTTTTCTTTCCACAAATTGCCATTTCTGTTCTTTTCCTCCTCAGCTTATTATCTCTTTCTCTCTCTGTCTCTGTCTCTCTGTCTCTCTCTCTCTCTCTGTCTGCTTGGTTTTGTTACTCTGCTCTTGTCTTCCCCAGCTAAATGCATGGGTTCCCTTGCTCTCCCGTCACTCCCAGCTGGAGTTCAGCCTCCCAGCTGGTTCTGCTATAAGCCTGACCAAGCTTATCCCACCAAGATGTCTGTGAGATAAAGGAGTCCGTTCACAAACGCTCTTCCTTAGGGCAGTAAGGCTTCGCGGTGTTAGGGGAGAGAGCACATTTAGGACCTGTGGACGCTCTCTGATCTATGTTTCATACGGTCAAGGAGCTCATACTAAATTATACACATTCTCTCCATCTCTCCCTTTCTCTCTCTCTCTCGCTCCCTTTCTCTCTCTCTCACTCGCTCTCACTCTGGAAGCATTTGAAGATCATAGATAGCGTTCGAGAGTATGCGGTCTAATGAAAGTCCAGGTTCAGCTTGAAGTCTTCTAATCCCCAAGTTAAAGACTTTTCCTTCTTTCGCTTCTCATCTCTTACATACTCTTTAGTTTTCCTCTCCACACGTGATACCTGGGGCAGGAGTAGGGACAATGTGGTAGAAGGAAATAACCAATGAAATCGGCTCTGTCGCGGCTCTGAAGCTGTCGAATAAAGGCTCCATTTGACTCTTTGACGCTCCATTATCCTCATTCCCACTCACAAACGTGGATGAGTTGTTTCCACCCCCCCATCGTTTTAACTCTTCATGAATATGGATGCATATTTTAGTTCTCTGATCATCCATGCTTGCAAAGTGGTCTAAATGACAAAATAAAGATTTTCTAATGTGATTTCTGTTGATTGATGGCTCACAACCTGTCAGTGGGTTTTGTAGATGTACTGTGGTGAATTCATCTACTTGATGACATTACCATCTCTAGGAGGGCTGCTAAATTATATTGTATGTAGCTCCCAGCCAGTGTGATTGACGGGCTTAAATCACAGTCCATTATTGATTGTTTTTTTCCTTGAAGCCTCCTCATTTTTATGTGAGTTTGTGGGGTAATATTGTCATTCTGGGTGAAAACTCAAGGCAGCCAACACATTAACACCCCGGGAAGTAGCCAGGCACAGCTGGAGGCAGAGGTGTTGGAACCAAATTACTCTCTTGGAAAAATACATTCATTTCCAAGGTGATTTTCACCACAGTAAGTGATGCACTAATGGATACCAGCTTATTGTTAGGCTATTCACATGCTTCTTCCCAACACTGTCGAGTGCATGTCCCCAAGAGGCTGATATTGATTTATATTATCGTCTGCGTAGTGTTCGGTATTGCATGTACTGCATGGGTTTATTCACTGGCCGTTTCTCCTTCTCCCTCAGTCCACAGAAAATCACTTGGGTGTGCGTCTCAACTGGCAACCTATCCCCTATGTACTGTAGGTCTAAAGTAGTGCACTATGGGGAAAGTCTGCCATTTGGGATGCATCCTTGGTCAAGGACAGGTAATTGCTGACTTCACAAAGGGATGTTTTCCTTCGATCCCCCTGGAGGCCCGGAAAGTTTAGTCCGTTTAGTAGTTTTGTTACAAATAGGATTATTGCACAATGATAGCCCCAAAAAGTTGATATTTTGTTTAATATGCGTGGAGACTTAGGCTAAAGCACGTAATTTCGGGCTAGTTCCGGGGTGGAGACCAGTGTACAGTTCAGTAAAACTCTGCAGAAAGCTAGCATGGATGGAGTTGGTTTTCTAGAAACTGGGCCAGCTGCCACCCTAACAGGAAGCTGTTTTATCATAGAATGACAGAAACCAAGTGGTAGATGTCATATTTAGTGTGTACAAATGTGGTACAAATGAATGGCACTGCAATGTGTGAGGGTGTGAGTGTGCGCATGCTCTCTCTCTCTCTCTCTCTCGCTCTCGCTCTCGCTCTCGCTCTCGCTCTCGCTCTCGCTCTTGCTCTCTCTCTCTCATATCTCACTCACTCACTTAAGCTCAAAAGCACCCACATTCCCCACACGCAGAGTTCTAGGAAAGTAAGAAATCAATAATTTGTGTCCCATCTATCTGTTTGTCACTGCCAGCCAACTCCTCTCTTAGCCTCCTCCCTCAACCCGCTCTGGTTCCTCTTTGCTGCGATGCAGACAGTGGCCCGGCGGACAGGGTGGGCATGATGCCCGTGACTTTGGGCTCCAGCTGGAGCGGGGCTGTTTAACATGGGGCAGACGGGCCGATCTATCACTCCATTAGAGACCGAGGGCTCTGCTGATTGGGCCTGCTCAGCCTCGATGCGCTGCCATCACGACCCCTCATCCCTCCCTCCCCCTCACCAAGGTGATGGATGAGTTGCAGAAGTACTGACTAGCGGACACACACAGCCGTGTAGGCAACACACATGCACACGCATAGCACAGATGCACACATACACACATGGACAGACGGAAGCACAGACGCACACACTCACACCCCTCACACACATAGGCAGGCACACAATCACACTCACCCACAGACAATCACACAATTACACACGAAAACACAAAGTGCCTTTACAGGCTCATCACAAAGTGCCTCATGGGCTTGGTCTGGCGTGTGCTAGCTAGGGATTTGGCAGATGTCAATCAAATAGTGTTTAAATGGCAAGACTTTATTACCTGCGAGATGGGTCATTTGTGAAGATCGTGAATAGGTTCATGGTCATTCTTGCAGTGACATTTACTTTAGCGAATAGCCTGAAGAACACTCCATCACTGAGATGGTGGAAATTGGAAAATAATCCTTGATTTACACGATGGGATTTGCGAGCGATTTGAATGGCTTTTACAACAGGCGTATTAGTTATATGGTTGCTGTGTTCAAGGTAATTGTGGGAATAGTCATTGTGATGGTACTCCACATTCCACATGATTATTACAGAAAATGCATATCTTTACTGCCAATTACCATAATGGCCTGTGTTATTCCCCATTGTATTTTACATCCTAGAAATGGATGATTCAGTTCATGCTAATGGCAGGGTGAACATTTTAAGCCAAAGTGATCCCAGTGGTCAAGCTCTCTGTTCTGAAGCACACTGTCTGACTACCTGTGTCCATGGCAACTTGGAAAGAGAGAGAGGGAGAGATAGAGAGGGATTGGAGATGAAGGAAGAGAACTGTGGCATATTTGTTTGGATTTTTCCCACAATGCGTTGAACAAGACGACATCTGTCGAGCGCGTCTACCCATGATGCACTGGGACCTCTGCCTTTGGCCGCCTTTCCTCTCTCCTGTCGGTGACATTTAAAAGAAAATAGAAACGAACCTTTAACTAAGTCAAAGTATGATTATTCTACCCACAGCTCTTTCAGTTTGTGTTAGGTCTTGTTGGTTTTATATCCTTGAAATAATCTGTATTTTAGACATTTGAAAGCTAGTTATTTAGACAGGGGTCTCCTGGGAATTCTTGAGCAATTACAAAGTGCTGATATATTAACTCATCTGATATTTAGCAAGCTAGCAGGCTATATGATTTCCAAGTTTCTCACAGGGCTAGCGCAGGTCGCTAACACAAACATATGAAGGACATGCTACCCAACCCAATACCCCAGTCTGCCTCTAAAGTGACCTTAGCGGTAGAGGTGTTCAGAGAGGAGGCAGGAGACAGAACTACCAGTAACCTTCGAAGTGGGTTTATTTACATGTGCCAAAGAACTTTGTACAAAACAAAGATGAACAAGACATCTCCATTTTTCTCATTTAGCAGACGGCCTCACTGGGAGCGACTTCCAGTGCATACATTTTCCTACCTTTCTATTTTGTTTTGTCCCCTGTGGGAATCGAACCCACAACCCTGCCGTTGCAAGCACCATACTCTACCAACTGAGCCACACGCCAACGAGGACTGTTTTATACTGTGGCTCATTCTGCCCTCTCCGGACTAAACCAACCAGGTAGGGGTTTGTCAATGATCGTCAAAGTAACATTTTATCAGTCTAAATATATAAGTTACTATTGCAACATAGTTCCAATTAATCACTCAGCATATTCAGAAATAGCGATTTAAACACACTTCCTCTACTCTGGGTGAACTGAGGGGGGAGTCCCGGAACAGACTCTCCCCCTCTAACACAACAACAGAAGATGCTCCTGGAACAGTTAAATGATTCGTACCGAACCCCCGGAGAATGTGTTGTATAGTATGTGTGTAGTGCAAATGTCTGATTATACGGCAAGCACAAATACAAGACACGGACTGACACCAGCTCGGTGCCAGGCTGTCATGGTAAAAGAGGTAGGGGAGGTTTGGGGGACATCCGCGGGGACCATGCTTTGTTAGCCTGTAATTACATTTGAGGCCTCTGGTGGAGAATGAGCGTTGTTTCCTCCCCAGTCCACTTACACGCTCATCAGCTCTACTAAGCGAATCCAATGCACCTCAGTTCTCTACGGCCAATTTCTCCACCAACCGCCATGCTCATTCTCCTCACTCTCCTCCGATCCCTCTCCCATCAACCTAACAGCTTTGGGAGGTAGAGAGGCCAATTGTGTACCAGAATGAACCCCATCACGACCTAAAATAAGGGACATGATGCCCCTTTCCTTCAGTTTCGATACATTCTTCTGTCAGGTCACTCTTTCTCCCCCTTTCTCGCCCCAAATTGATTTTGTTTTCCTGTCAGCATAAGTACTCTTGACTGGAAAAATCACTCTGCCCCTAATGATATCAATCAGAGCCAATCAGAGCCTTGTGTTTTGAAGGCATATGCTATAATGAAGCCTTAATGAACCCCTTTTAGGGTAATCGTGTCTTCTCACCGTTCTGAGCGTGATGGCACTGATCGAGTTAACCTGTCTCCGTGTGTTAGCTCAGTGGGGGACTGGAGGACAGAGACTGCTGCATCAAAGCCGAGTGTTAGCTGAGACTCCATGGTGGCGGCGACTAAGCGTGATTGGGCACCGTGCCACCACCGTCCACGGGGCTTCCTTTCCCTCTCAGCCAGGCTTGGCTCCTCGCCGGAGCCTCGCGGTCTGGTCCGTCTTCTGTGCTCTGGCGTTGGAGTGGGATGCAGTGTGTGATAGACACCCCGGGGAGAAAGCGCTTTCATGTCGGCCCAAGTCTCCCTCCTGCAGGCGTGTCACTGCACAGCGGCCTGATTTTGACCCCGTAGTTTGCCCTTTCTTCCTGGGTAATTAACGGTCAAAAGCACACTGGTAATTCCCAAGGTTTATCGCTTAGTTTCAGTATGAGATGTACAGAAGTAAAGACGTCATGCTCGAGCACACCCACACATTTAGGGATGGCAGTTGCTTATTGAGTGTGAGTGTGTGTGTGCGCGGGCGTGCGTTCGTGCTCCCAAGCGCGTGTGTTCGTATTGAAGTTGTAATTGGAAAGTTATATACCCAGGTACAGTGCTTGTCTGGTTGCAACACAATAAGGCCACTCTAATTGCTGCTCAACATTGTTCTTGTGAAAGCGACAGCTTTTTTATTCCACTCCATTTAGCCCAATCGGCTAATCATTCTCTCTCTTTTTTTTTCTTCTTTTTTTTTACTTTTTAGTTTGAGGCACCGGCTAAGTCGTTTTCTATCTGTGTGTGCTAATTGGAATCCTTGGATCAATGGCAGATTTGCCCTAGTACTAAGAGAACTGTGCTGAAATAGAGAGAGGAAAGGGAGAAGAGAAGAGAATATGAGAGGAGAGTAAGGGAGGAGAGAGTAAGGAAGTACAGGAGAGGGGAGAGTAAGGAAGTAAGGAAGGACAGGAGAGGGGAGAGCAAGGAAGGACAAGAGATATAGGAGAGTGCAAACTATAGTAAAGTGACATTCAGACGCTGGGCAGGTAGACTCATTGTGGCACGTCTGTCACCACAGGCTGGGTACACAAGGGAGCTGCCAAACTATAGCCACACGCAAGACAAACGCACACACACATGCAGACGGACTCCCCTCACAGATGCTTTCAGACACTTTGGCCCCTGCAGGACTTATTTATTGACAGATATTGGGTAAACATTGCTTTGGCTGGATTGATCAATTGCCAGTGTGGGAGGCATCTTGGCTCTGCGGTTGTCACCGTGGGCATGCAACTAATGCAAGGTGACCACAGCCTGCACCATGTGCAGGACAGGGAACAGCAGCCTTATTCAGGAAGGCAGAGGCAACAGCGCCAGGAATTGTCCTGACAAAGCTGGACTTCTTTCTGTGAATGACAGAACAACTGCTAATGCCACTCTGTCAGCCTGGTCATACCTGCATGTTTGTTGTTAATGGAGGTAAAGTAGGGGACCTTCAAAGGGCAGTGTGATCATGAAGGCACATGTGTTCTAGCCTTGTTTTGTGTGCGAGTAAAGTATGTCACTATATGCGTGACAGTTAATCAAGTTATACTTTTCTGTCCTTGGTATAATGATTTTGTTTGAACAGGCCTACAACTTACCCATTTTGGTACATTCTGTACGGACGTTTAGCCAGATCACAATGCGTGGTGTGCTCTTGACACTTCAAACTACAACACTAATACGTTCGTACACACCCCTCCCTGTTACACCCTGACGTTGTTTCAGTGTGTTCCTCTGCTGGAGAGTAGCCCATGTTTTCGTCTGACCTGTCAGTTTGGAGCATATCGGTTGGAGAGCCTCCGATGCGACAGACAGCTGTCAGTCCAGTCCTACTGTGCCTCTGCTGAAGCGTTAGCTGTCAGGGTCAGAGAATGCCTCAGAGAACAAACTGCCCCCGCTGCCCTCGCTGCCCTAAACCCAGACATGACATACAACACCTCTTTAGAACACATCACAAAGACGCTCCTTTTATTAGCCTGCGCAGGCCTGGAACGTTAGCTTTGATGTTGTGAGCCAGCATCTGCCCACCTGACTTTGGTTAGCTACTTTGTAGCATCAGGCTAATGCCAGAGGGAGACCAACTGATTAAGCAACCACACCAACGGAGAAAAGCGCTGTTATGGTGTATATTTCATCTGACAACGCTGACAAATGTGTTCTGTTTGAAAAGGATATTGGTCTCACACATAAGAGTGGAAGAGAGAGTTCAGAGAGACCACCCTCTCCCTAAATGACGTGGGTGCCTTTGCTCTCTTGCACTCCCCCCTTCTCCCCTCCTGTGTGCCTCTTCATCTAAACGCTAGGCAAACAGTAACATTTAATTAGCATCAAAAGGCCAGGCTCGATGCAATATCCATGAGCAGTGACATTTGTACGGGGATCCCTCAGTTGACCCAGGCCTTTCCAGTGGGGTTCTGGCAGTATCAGACGACATTGCTCACCAGCATGTTAGTCACGCTAACGCTGCTTAGCGTCACACTATATTAGCTACCATGTGCCAGTCCAATAGCATGTTAGCTAGCTAGCATATGCTAACACCACTCTTCCACATACCATGTTAGCTACCTTACGCTAATGTTAATGCTAACACTACTCAACCCCACAATCCCACAGCCACTCCACAGAGATCTCTGAGTGAAAAAAAACACACAGGCAGAAAAATAGAGGAAGCGAATGAATAAGTAAACCCTCTCTTTTCAATTCCCCTCCAGCCCTTCCCCTTCATAGGACATATCTCCAAGTGACACAGTGCGAATGAGCTGGAATTGTATTTGTCTACTTTGGCCAAGTTTTATGCATTCATGTGAAACGATAGGGTTGTGGAGCTGCTCGGGCCTCCAGTCCAGTAGTAACCTTGGCGATATACCGTGTACTGAGGGGAAAATGGGGTCAGATATTTATTAAATAGTGTAGTGCAACTTCAAATTAATGCCAGGCATTGGCCAAGGGCTACTGACCACAGGTTGGCCAGCTCAAACCCCAGGTGTCAAAGTTACAATTCTGTGCTCTCAAGCAAGACACTAGTGTAGCGTCGCCTCAGTAGTCACCCTGCAGTACTGTATAAATTGTAGAGCACATGAGCCTTATCCAAGTTGTTCAGTGTGTGTATACTTTATTTTGTTATTCATATAACAACTGATGCTTACTACACCTATCTATTTCTTCAGGCAACAAATTCATTGTATTTTTTTGTCATCTTCTTTCTCTACGTTGCATATTGACAGAAGGTATTCACCTATTGAAACGGTATGTATTGTTGATTTGTGTATCGTCTCTCGAGAGCTGGGAGTTATGTTGATCTGTGTCGGCCTGGGTGACAGAGTGGCAGGATGGATGGCCTCCCCGTTGAGAAAAGAACGGAGGGGAATCGCTGCGTTTTACCCAGCCGACATCGAAGACAGACGGAGTTAGCGCGGCCTGAGCAGAAACCATAGCAACAGTGTGTGCTCTGCAACCAGGAAACTAGTAAGGCCAATCGGAGGAGGGATGCATGTTTCTCACGTATGGCACTTTGTCTCTGAGGAGCACTCACAGGAAATAATGGAGTGAAGGAGGATCCCAGCTGGGAGGATGATGTGTCTGGAGGGTGATGACTTCATACAGTGTGAAAGAACCGAGAGCTGTAGTAGTTATAGGTCCTTGGCAACCTGACACTTCCTTGGCAACAACCATTAGTTAAATGGAGTTTGACTGACAAGAAAGGTTGAGGTTATCACTAATTGCTTCAAGGAAATGCTTCGAGGTGTGTTTGTGCGTCCAACTGAAACTGAAACTGAAACCGTTGTTTGATCGTTTGAATTGTGAAGCGTTGCAAGGGATGTGGATTTGATCCAGGTTGGCCCAGTCATGTCTGTTGTTTCGCAGTACGTTCATGTGAAGAAGAGAGATTATTTGAGCTGTGAATGTGCTATGAATGTAACCATGACTCTGAAGCAGGTGCAAATGAGATGTCACCCAAATGCCCTTTAGGTGTCTCTATTAGTAATATAGAATGTGGAGATAAAACAGAAATAACCTCTGCAGACGGCAGACTGCTATTGGAAAAGAAAGGTCGTTGTCTTTTCATCAGGCTAGACAAAACCAGTAGTGGTTTACATAGCGTAGTCATCAGATTCAGATATGGAGCACACACCTTTAATGTAACCCTCGAAGCAGCAAGGTCACAAGGTCGGTCAAATACAACGTGCTGATGCAGCACTGATAGGGAAAAGGAGCAGATTGCAGCCCGTGTCGCCAACCTGCAGCGAACCCGTTGTGTTTATTTTTATGAGGCATTCAGTGCATGTAAATGTTTCACATCAGGTCTGGTATTTTTAGACTTCAGTTCCACACCGTGGGTAATAGAATCATATATGACCCGTGTCTTCCCTTTCTTGTCTTTTTGTGGAATCACGCCTGCCATTAGCTGTCCACAGGTCTGGGCGCAGATGTTCTCCCACCGCGTCTGTGGCAGTTTACAGGAGCGCATGCATTCAATGTGCTAAAAACTCTCCGTCACCTCTTGTTCTCATTCTCTCCTCCCCCTCTGTGCCTGTCCACACAACTCTCATAGCTAGGGGAAGACAAGTGTTAATGGCTTGCTGCACCATGCGAGCAGACGGATGCGCCGTTGTCTGAGTCCCCACCCACTCAGACCAAGGCATTGCGGCTCTTTACATCTATGAAATCAAATCAAAGTTTATTTGTCGCGTTCACAGATCAGCAGATGTTAAACCAGGTGCAGCTAAATGCTTTTGTTGCAATAGCAAAATGCAGCTCTTGTCATCTATGACGGTATACTATGACAATAAAACTGTAGCTATGTTTTGTGTATGTCTTTATGGATCCATTTCAAGAGCTTTTAAAAAGTTATAGCATAAACCACCAGCCAGATGAAACCTGCTCATTGTCTGTCATTACGGGAGGTAACAGATCGCAACTCCCTTTGAAGAGCTGTGAAAATGGTGTTTATTGAGAGTTTTCACTTTGCCATTTTTGGGGTGGAAAGGAACGCCTTTTAAGGGGATTGAATGGTTGTTATCTGAGGCGTGCAGCCCCATCAGTGTGTTAAGTTGCCTGTTCAAATGTATATGGGGAGTGAGTGATTCCACTCAACAGTTAGCGGGTAGATTACATACAGTATTTGTCAGTCAAAACTGGCGCTAACGGCAACGATATAACACTTCAGTTGCATGAATATATAAATCAAGAGATACATCACTTAGGATCAAGTGGATGACCGCCACAGACTTGATACCCAGGTGTTACAGCGCCTTATTGTCCCCCCTGTCACACACTCTCATAGAGGATACTATATACACAAAGAAAAGTCATAGTTAAGACTGTGATTTATCTTGGACAATCACGCATCGTCAGATCTTCTCATTATAACAAACCACCCCACCCCCCGACACACACACACCGTTATAAGTGTGACCGTATCCTCTCATGCCGCTTTGATGAGGCAGTGCTTTGAACACAGTACTACTGTAAATCAGCTCCGTCCTATTTCTCTGGTTCTGTAGCAGCCAGTGTATAGTCCAGAGAGAACCCGCATTTGATCTGCCTGTTCTTGGTCTCTTAGACAGGCCAAGCTGCCTCTGTTCCCCCTCTCCTCTTCTGCTTTGTGTCCAGGAACAGGCTCTACCCTCCCACCACCACCACCACCACTCTGCTCTACTCAATCTCATTACGGAGCATACTCAATCCCCTGGTTCTTTTGTCTCTCCCTGGCTACACACATTCAGCATGATCAACAGGTCTCGGTTTTCTTTCTTCCCTGTTTACAGTGTGCTGAAGTAATCATGCAGAAACCTTGAGAAATACTGTTTGTGTACAGGTATTGTGTTTGAATACTAAAAGAGAGACTGTCTGGCTGAGACTGTTATGACTGTTAGCCTATTTGCAAACTCTGAACATTACAGAAATACAAAGAAATGCTGTTGTTAATACATGTTGTTTTTTGCAGATTTTTCTGTTCTTGTCATTGAGCTGTTGCTAACCTTGGAATAGAAAAGTATTATTGGAAAGTTTTATGCAGGTCTAGTGCACTTTGCCTTAGTTCAGTCTTATTTTTAACGAGACTCTCCAGATTTTAAGCGTCTCTCTGTGTCTCATCTCCTCGTCTCCCTCTCTGTGTCTCATCTCCTCGAGGAGGACACTTGTTAGTTTCCATCTCTGTCTGCCTCTGGAGCAAGTCGACATGTACCCAGTGTCCCCTCCTTCCAGCCAGGGCTGTGAAGAAACTGTCACGTCCTTAAAGAGAAATGAACCTGACATCCTCCAACCTCTGTGGACGCTCCACATCCCATCACCCCCTGTTCCCCTGCCAACGCCACTGTAACCCCAGCGATGGGGCCGAGCTAGACGACCCAGCCGGTGGATGGATGGAGCTCACAGCTGTATTATTGATGGATCGAAAGTCTGGGCGAGCGGTGGTGCGTGATGGTTCGTCTGATGTAAGGAGGGCGCCGTGCCAGCTGATACGGATACATCGGGGTTCCTAATATTGTTCGACTTTCGTAGAAAGGTTGGTGGCTGGTGATAGAGCTTGTGATGGTGTTGTACTGGTAACTGTGATAACTGAATAGCTATAACCTCCTGTCTGTGTAGGAGTAATACACTCTGTTTGGGTTCTCCAGGAACCTTCACATGGATGGTAGGAGTTGATTCAATGTGACTGCTGGCTCACTTCAGGAGAAATAACACATTCCTTTCAGGTGTAGTTGAGGTGTAGTAAAAAAGTGATTTATTTTTTATTCCTGCAACCACCAAAACTATAATTTACATATATTCCTACATGGGAATTCAAACACATTTGACTGTTACGCGTCTATATTGGTGGGGAATGCAAGCAATGTAAGTCAGCATTGTAACTAACACTCACTTTCAAACCGCCCTTCTCAAGACACAAGACTTAAGGCAGTATACAGTGCCACTTGGTGGCTGAGGCTATAACTTCGCCGAATCTACATCTACAATACTATATCTATTCTAGGTGATGATTGATCGTCTACGCGAGCTTCAATCAGCTGAAACGTCCAATCCCCCTTCAGAGACTTAAGTTATTTAGCCAGGCATCTTTTCATAGGCACAGTATGCCTTCCATGGCTAGGTAATTCGACTATAGGGAACATAAAAAGCTCACTGTCGGCTTCCCCGGGATAACGCTGGAGCCGAAACCTCTGTAATTGCATCATGGCGGCGCAACAAAGACAAGGCATGACAGCCGCGTTATACCCAGCAAACAAACTGTGAAGTTATTTCAATTACCTCCACTATGTTGGCTCAGAGTGGGGGAACCATAGAACTTTGTGGAACCGTGCAATCATGTTCGTCAGGCACAACGATTCCGTTACCGAGAATAACGTTGGGAGACTGTCCGTCACTGAGAATAACATTACTGAGAATAACATGGGCAGATGAATGTAATTTACTATTAGTTATAATGTAAAGTGTTCCGAGGATTTCAGAACAGACGATCGCTTTCCGCTTGTTTGTTTTCCAATGGAGTTCAGTGTGGAATTCTTAACCATGTCCGTGTTTTCCCCCCAGAGAAGTCTTCATATCTTATTCACTTGATGACCTCATTTAACGCTCCCTCTCGGTCTCAGGCGATGCCACTCAAATTATACACATCATGTTCTAGTTCAGACGACGTCACGGCGAATGGAGACGCATGGGGGGCTTCATGCTGCTAGTCAGCAGACGCTCTAGATACATACAGTACATCTGTGTCACTGTGTCACCTGTGTCAGTTCAGACACTCATGCTCAAGGCACATGTGTTAATCAATGCTACTGCAGAACGCATTAAAGTGGAGAACATGTTGTTTTACCTCTGCTCTGTCAGGCAAATAACTGTCGATATCTTGGAAGTTTACAACTGGACTTTTTAAATCACTTTTCATTTTGTATTAGTATCACACGGGAATCGAGTCAGTGATGACACAGCCTTAAGCCGTAATCAGTCCCTTGGTGTAGACTACATGCTTTGGAAATACAGGATTCCATTTAGAGAAACTAGCTTCACTTCAAAGCTAAGTGTGATATGATCACGATTTGGAGACAAGCTTCACTTATCCAATCTTTCCCAGAAGCATTCCGCTGGAATTACCCAGCCAGTATATGTTCGTATTATCAATAGTGTAGGGCATTTATGGATTGGGTCCAACTCAAGTACCTAGCTCAAATGTATATAGCTTCATCTCTTACCGCATGCAACTTCAACCTCCTAACATTGAAGATCCAATGCAATTCCAGGGCCTGTATTCATGAAGCGACCTATAGTAGGAGTGCTGATCTAGGATCAGGTCCCTCCTGTCCATGTAATCCTATTCACCATGACAAATAAGGCAAAAGAGTGGCACTCCTGCTCTGAGACCATCCAGTTCCCTAACCTGCATACTCCTCCGCTTCTCCTGCGGTCAGCCGTGTTGAAATGAAGAATGGAATCGATGTGCAGGAAATGTGTGTCTCTCTCCTGTCATGAAACTGACAGAGACGGAAGGGGTCTCTGTTTTATCTTTGGACGGTGGTGAAAAGAAGCAAGGATAAAAGTACGTGTTCCGTTTCCCTGGCTTTGTCGTAGTGTATCAATCAAAGACACGTGACGGAGATTTACTAAGTGCGAATCAAAGTCGGCACCTATTTTAAAAAATATACTTGAATTGAATTAAACAATGAGGACAGAACAAAAAGTTACTAGCTAGTAAAAAGAATAAGATCTAGAGATAAAGAATAATTACATGTTCGTAGCTTTTGTTTTTGGTGTTCTTTGCACCTGGTGCGAACACTTAGTAGATCGAGCTCATGGTCTGTGCTTCTCTTCTAAAGACTAGTAGTATTTACAAGACTCCCAGACTGTCCATAAGAATTAATGGTAAAACCATCAGACGCTAATAATGATGTAAACCGCTGGGATAGAGGCAAAAACCAGCCGGGACAGACCGCCGCTTATAAGAATCGACCGATTGTTCCAGTTAAATCCTACTGAGCAAATTAGATTCTTATCAGGGCAGCGCCGTAGTATTACAACCCAGATATCTGGCAGCAGGCACCCAGCAGCAGGCTTTCAACCATGTGTGCTGTGCTTTGTGCATTTCTCTCTTTCACACACACACACCTTGTAAGATGAGAGAAGGCTGCTGAGAGCACTGTGCTAATTCTGCCCAGGATGTCGTTTGATGACTAATGTTGAGTTTCGAAGATGGGTAGCACATGCCAGTATCTTTCCCTCTGGCCATTTTCTTTCTAGCTAATCAAGCTACATGTCTAATAGCCCTGGTATACATGCTACGATTCAGTGGTTCACCATGTACTGGCACTTCTTATACCCTGGCCTCAAGGGTCTTACTCAGCTGTGCAATTCCAACTAGCAGAGCACAGATCATCCACTGTAACATGTTTTATCTTATCTCTTATCCAGAGCAATTAGGGTTAAGGGCTTTGCTCAAGGGCACATCAACAGATTTCCCCCCTAGTCGGCTCGGGGATTCGAACCAGCAACCTTTCGGTTACTGGTCCAACCCTCTTAAACGCTAGGCTACCTGCCACCTTTACGTTGTGGTGACGTGGGCAGTTTCTAAACATTGGACCACACAGAGGTCACGCGCAAATAGTGTGTCTGATTCTGAACGGCCCTATAGGATTGCAGAGCAACCTCTGGGTATTGCATAACGGCAGAGAGAACATCATGACATAGCCAACTCTAACCTTGGCAGAGGAGAACGGTCGCCTTACATAAAGATGTCACAGGAACAACCAACCAGGCTCCGAACATTGTGTTTCACAGGCTTTGTCTGGTCGACAGGTCCTCCTCTGACCTCAATGACCTCCTAGATTAGGTCCCCGTTTTCAGGACACTGTGTGACACCGAGTGACACTGTGAGTGACGTGCGGACAGAGCAAAGGGTCAACTCAGTCAAGGCCTTTCGGAACTGAGGCCCGGCAGCCCGGTGCACGCCAGAGAAAAACAACATATGGGGGTTATGCTGGTTTGGGCTGGGTGAGCGATCCAAGCGGACAGCTTCGGTCTCCTCAGCCTTTTTACAGCCTTTTAGTCAGCTGCTACCCTGAGTAAAAGCCTACCACAGATGGAGGAATGAGACAGGAGAGGAAACGTGGTTAAAAAAAGGATATGTTTTTGTCCTGGTGGGGTATTGGTGGATTGTGAAGGTCAGAGAGGGTGTTTTGCGCTCGGTTTTCATCACGCACAGCTGGCGAACAGGAATAATTCATTCATCCACGGTCGTAAAAAGCACAGCTTTTTTTAAGTGTTCACAAGGAGGTGCAAAATTTGAGTCGTAAAAAAAACGATAATGGACCAGTGCCGTAGGGCAAGCTTGGCATTATCAGGCCTCAGATAAGGGTTTGTAGTTGTTCTCTGTCCTGTCATGCAAAAGATGTGCCAGCAAGACATTGGAAATACATGTGTATATTTTGCGCAAATGGTCTGCATCGTTAGACCAGTGTTTCCCAACTCCATTCATTGAGTACCCCCAACAGCACACATTTTTGCTGTAGCCCTGGATAAGCACACCTGATTCAACTTGTCAAACTAATCATCAGACCCTCAATTAGTTGAACTAGGTGAGTTTGTCTGGGACCACAACAAAAAGGTATCCTGTTGGGGGGTACTGGAGGACTGGAGTTGAGAAACACATGCATCAGGTAGGTGCAGAGAGTTTTCCTTGTTGTCCTGATATATAGCCTCCAGTTGGTCTATATCCCACTGAAACAGAACTGTTGTAGAGTAAGTTGTATGTACATTATTGACAATGTCAGTTCTTGTTACACCTGTATGCTACTTAACCAAGAATCTCGGCACTGTACTGGGTAAAAAAAAAAGCTGGAGCACAGAACAGCTGGAGCACAGAAGTGAAAACTGACTCCACCAAAAGAGCAACAACCTCTCATTTTCACTTTCACACTTCAAGTGTTTCTTTGACTCACAATTGAGAAGTTTGAATGGTAACTGAGAGTGCCATACATACAGAGTTCTACCCCTCAGTCTGTCTCCACTGGTCCCTGACAGTGTTAACTCAGGGAGAGGTGACTGCGTCACCGCTACACGTCTCTTGTGCTTAAAAGAGAAAAGCCATTCAGTTTGCGACTGTCGTGTCCAACACCCAAGGCATAATTCCAAACTGAAAGCGAAGTAAGCGAGCCGTCTCCTGTTACAACGGATCAATGGTCCTCCGTGCCGTGGCCTTGTCCGTTGATCCGATGGCTGGGTTAAGGATTGTGGATGAGCGCCGGGATATGCGCGTGGGATGGTTGGGAAGTATGCGTAGACGATAACGTGCGCTGCATATGAAGCAGCAGCACATCTCTATAGGCACTTCTGTGATTTTGTCAAATTTTTGTTACCCTTATTTTACCAGGTAAGTTGACTGAGAACACGTTCTCATTTACAGCAACAACCTGGGGAATAGTTACAGGGGAGAAGAGGGGGGGGGGGGAATGAGCCGAGGCAGAAGAAGGAGAGGAGGGTGTGAGTGAGATGCAGATCAGCTGAAGCTGTGCTGAAGTCTTGCTCTGTACTATAGAAGGGAGAGGTAGATTTAGATAGATGTGAAAGGGGGCCTGCAACGTTGCATGTGCTCAACGGTAAAGCATACCACAGCTGCCCTCAAAAGGGCTCTTGCTGTAATTAATATATAAGGAATTTCTAAGCGCGTAAACAAGGCTTAATAACAGTGGGATATAATTGGAGTTTGTGCACTCTTGTGTGTGTGTGTGTGTGTGTGTGTGTGTGTGTGTGTGTGTGTGTGTGTGTGTGTGTGTGTGTGTGTGTGTGTGTGTCTGTGTGTGTGTGTGTGTGTGTGTGTGTGTGTGTGTGTGTGTGTGTGTGTGTGTGTGTGTGTGTGCACGTAGGTTTTAAAATGACTGTGGGCATGTGTTTACATGATGCCCATGAACTGCTAGTTTGGTTGAGGAAGAACGGGGAGAGGGTCATTAGTAATCTCTTTGATAAGAGATGGAGCTCTGGGACCAGAGGGCCAATCTGCAGCTCCCGTCACACACACACACACACACGAACACACACTCATCTTAGCCGTGGATCTTACAGTATGGATTAATGAGCTTCCTCTGTGTGTAAATCCACCCGGGGTCTCCCAGGCCCTCCCAGTATGCTGAGAGGGAATGGAATTATGGGAGTTCTGGAGGGCTAGTGGGCCAGCAAAGGACTGGGCCCCCAGCTGCTAGATGGAGCGATGACTACTCTGGCCACTGTGGCCTCACGGGGCTTTTTATGTCTCTGTGTGGTGTCAATGCCCTGTGAATCTGAGTCATTTGAACTAGTGTGGATTGTGCCGGAGTGTAACATGCAGATAACTATAGGTAATTGGATTGTAGAGATGACATTGTAGCAGCTGGCAGTAAATGGGCATTTGTCAAGGGCACGGGTAGCACCTGAGCTTTGCATGTGGGTGGGTAAGTAGGTGGAAGGATTTGTTTGTGCGTGCGCGCATGTTGCCGATGACAATGAAGATCGTGTGCATATCTGCACATTACACATGAGAACATGCATGTGAGTGTAAACATATATATCCACACACATAATGTGTCCAAATCACTCATGTGCCAGTACATCTGTCTGTAGCCCACTCTGCCTCCTGGTCACAAAAACAAAGACCCAGAAAGTGTGAATCAATGCCCAGACAGACCGTGTCCAGGCGCATCCTTCATATGATGGCGATAACGAGCCTTCCTTGGCTCTCAGCTGCAGTGGGAGCTAGCAGATAGAGTGCCGCAGTCAGGAGAGACATTGTATCATTCACTTACTGTAGGACAAGGACACGGGCAACTCATATTGACATTATTGATGATCATAATTCTAATGGCTAGTTACTCTGACATGCATTTATTATTGCGTTCCAATTGGCACCCTATTTCCCAGAGCCCTGGTCAAAGGTAGTGCACTAATATAGGATATAGGGTGCCATTTGGTTTACAACCTATATGAACACTCAGCTCTACCCGCCGCCTCCTCTCCTTCTCACTCACTCTTTCTTTTAGCTGAGTTACCACGCGGTGAGACGGAGAGACTGCCAAAGAGCACTGTGACACTTTGTAAACACACACACACACACACACACACACACACTAGGCTTGGGCGGTATAGAGCCCCACAGTGGAGGTGTCATAATACTCGTAAAACCTAGCGGTCAAACAGGGAAGTGGTTCCATTCGTTTTTCCACCATTTATTTTTCCCATAGGGAATTTTAGACACACTAAGAATAAGGGTTGTGTTTCATGTAGGCTCGCCCTGGGGTGACGTTTTGATAACCATGTAAATCTGTCTCGGACAAGGTGACTTTTATCAATATATTCGGCTCTATTTACTCTGATTCGAAAATGCTAATTAGCATCAAAGTAGACATCATGCAAGACCACAAATCTCTGTACGTCATCTCTAGCTGACACCTTTGCTAACAGGTATTGTGTCAATTTAAAACGTGCACAAGACAGTTCACAGAATTGTCAATTTAAAGATATTTTGTCAATTTATTAATGAATAAATTTAGATTACATTAGGTAGTTAATCCAGAGATATTTCCCTTTGCCTCGATTCGGCAGCCTGTCTAGATCACCGTGGTATTTGTGGTACTTTATGCTTGCTACATTAGCAGCTAATTAGCACAACCCTTATTTTATGTGTTTCTAAAATCCCCTATGGGGAAAATGAATGGTGGAATAAAACAATTGGAACCATTTCCCTGTTTGACTGCTAGGTTTTATGGGTATTAAGACTCATACTGTGGTACTCTATACCGTATACCGGGGCATCTTGATTTTTTTGTAAAACATTTTATTTAGCCAGTTTGATTATAAAGAGCAAATGGAGCAGACTGACGTTTTGTTACACTTGAAATTCACTACTAATGTATGCCAGATAAATATCTTATTACTAGCTATAAGTTAACCATCTTAGTGCCAAATACATTTTCTCCAGCTCAGGGCTCCAGCTATGCATTTGGTTTAACTTGCTAGCTATAGGTAGCTAGTTTGCAAGACCAAGCTTCTTGGTTACAGCACAGAAAATCAATCCCCTCCTGGATCAAGTGTTAGTAGCCTTTTGAGATAGTTGTATAACTTTATGAGCTGGGTTGTCTGTCCTTGCATTTAGTTTATATATATATATATATTATATATTATATATTATATATATTATATATATATATATATATATATACAGTACCAGTCAGAAGTTTAGACACACCTACTCATTCAAGGGTTTTTCTTTATTTTTACTATATTCTACATTGTAGAATAATAGTGACGACATCAAAACTATGAAAAACCAAAAAAGTGTTATATATTTTAAATATATTTTATATTTGAGATTCTTCAAAGTAGCCACCCTTTGCCTTGATGACAGCTTTGCACACTCTTGGCATTCTCTCAACCAGCTTCACCTGGAATGCTTTTACAACAGTATTGAAGGAGTTCCCACATATGAGCACTTGTTGGCTGCTTTTCCTTCACTCTGCGGTCCAACTCATCCCAAACCATCTCAATTGGGTTGAGTCGGGTGATTGTGGAGGCCAGGTTATCTGATGCAGCACTCCATCACTCTCCTTCTTGGTCAAATAGCCCTTACACAGCCTGGAGGTGTGTTGGGTCATTGTCCTGTTGAAAAACAATTGATAGTCCCACTATGCAAAGCAGAGGGGATGGTGTATTGCTGCAGAATGCTGTGGTAGCCATGCTGGTTAAGTGTGCCTTGAATTCTAAATAAATCAAAGACATTGTCATCAGCTAAGCGCCCCCACACCATCACACCTCCTCCTCCATGCTTCATGGTGGGAAATACACATGCAGATATAATCCGTTCACCTTCTACTGCTTCTCACAAAGATAAGGCGGTTGGAACCAAACATCTCAAGTTTGGACTCATCAAACCAAAGGACAGATTTCCACCTGCTTAATGTCCATTGCTCGTGTTTCTTGGCCCAAGCAAGTCTCTTCTTCTCATTTGTGTCCTTTAGTAGTGATTTCTTTGCAGCAATTTGACCATAAAAGCCTGATTCACACAGTCTCCCCTGAACAATATCCCTCTCCCTCTTTCTAGTTCTCTCTGTTAGCAGCCTTGCATCTCAATTCTAATACCAGCACTCTGAGTATCTCACTATTTAACCCTCTCTCTTCTATCTCTCTACTTCTCTCTCCTTCTAACTCTGTCTTCGCAGGTTATGCAGATCAATCTGACCTGTTAATCTTACTTTGAGACAGTGCTTCACCCTCCCTTGGCCCTGCTTTCAAGAGGCAGGCAGCAAAGAGAGTGTAGTTTTAATTGAACTGCTTTGGGTTACATCAATAAGATTGCTTTTACTCCTTCTCAGAGCAGCGTCGTCTGTCCGTTGTCCCTGGGTTTGTTATGTTCTACATAATTAGCTTTGTTGAGAGAGACTGGGAAGCCATCTGGAAAGTATTGGGGCTGGAGCTACACTTTAATTCTACTCTCTGTGTTTGACTGTTCACTACATGAAAGGGTTCTACATGAAACCTTTTCCATCTGAAGAAATAGTTTTTTGACGGTTCTTTGTTGGGTGAAAAGGTTCTGTACTTGGAAGCAAAAAAACATTTTTTTTTACAGGGGCCAAGATGAAAATATGCCTGTGTTGATGTGACGTGGGGTGGTGTGCACCTCTGGGGTTGCGGCTGGTTTTTGCACAGGTGTGTGTACATCTTTCTTTGTGTGTTATTGTGAGTGTTTACTAAGTCTCCCTCCTTCCGTGTTGTTGTAGATGTTCAAGAGGAAAGTTATGGTGCTTGGGGAGAAGCTGCTACCGGCCTTCAACACACCAACGGGTATCCCACGTGGAGTCATCAACCTGGGCAGGTGAGCCTAGTTACCAGTCCCCATGACTCCCTAGCTACAGTATCCTATTATAAACACATATTGTATGAGACCTTACCAACACATTTAGCTGGATTACATTGCAATAAGAAGGTGGTGCCCATTTTATACTTCTGTTTGCATTTGAAATGTTTGACATTTTCGGCCTCGTGTTGGAGCCACAAATTAAATAACGTGTTCAACCCTGATCTGTGCGATTTTATCGGGATCCCCATATGCAAGACCCCCCCAACCCTACATAGTTAAGATACTGTACAATTTGTAAAGAAATTCACTATCTTATCATCTAAAAATACATCTCTCTGGCACCTCTGCCTGCCACCTGCTTCCAATTAACCCGCCTGTCTAAGCAGACAGTTGCTGGCAAATTTAATTAACTGATTCCAGAGCTAATTCAAGTTAGATGGGTAACATGGACCCTGAGTGCAGATGGGCAGGGAGGAACGATACCCATTATAAATTACAGCGACATAGGTAAAGGAACTTACATGTACAGAAACTACACAAACACACACACAACGCATATTGAACACACATGCACACACACACACACACACACACACACACACACACACACACACACACACACACACACACACACACACACACACACACACACACACACACACACACACACACACCTACACCCAAACAGCAAGGGATTTCATTATAGCTCAGAGAGAAACAATGTTGCCCCATAATGTAGTACACTGATGTACTAGATCTTTAATGTCCTCAAACACACAAACACAAACACCAAGGGAATTCAGTATAACACAATTAATATGCTGCCTATGGGCTGACTTGAAAGTCTTCGAAGTCTTCTGTTGTATATGTAGCATGTCCCATGTGGACTTTCATACAGTAAATCGGGACTACTTATAGAATACTGCACGTGCTCCCAAAAGGCCTCAACACATTGAAGAACCTCAAGGTAAATACTTTGTAGTTAGCAATGCGAACAAATTCATACAAGGAGCACAATGAATAATGCATAGAGAAAGCATGGAACACTTGTTTGCAAGTTACTGAATGCAAAAGCTGATAATTATTTTTGCAAGTTTCCTAAAGTGTGCAATGTACCAATTTACAGCGCCTTCAGAAAGTATTCACACCGCTTGGCTTTTTCCACATTTTGTTGTGTTACAGCCTGAATTAAAAAAGGATTCAATTGAAATTGTTTGTTCCTGGCCTACACACAATACTCCATCATATCAAAGTGGAAGCCTAAATAACTTAAGGAGTTAAATTTGCTTAACATGTCACATAATATGTTGCATGGACTCACTCTGTGTGCAATAATAGTGTTTTAACCCCTTTTTTCTCCCCAATTTCGTGGTATCCAATTGGTAGTAGTTACAGTCTTGTCTCATCGCTGCAACTCCCGTACGTACTCAGGAGAGGCGAAGGTCGAGAGCCATGCGTACTCCGAAACACAACCCAACCAACCCACACTGCTTCTTGACACAATGCGCATCCAACCCGGAAGCCAGCCGCACCAATGTGTCGGAGGAAATACTGTACACCTGGCGACCTGGTCAGCGTGCACTGCGCCCGGCCCGTCACAGGAGTCGCTAGTGTGCGGTGAGACAAGGATATCCCTGCCGGCCAAACCCTCCCTAACCCGGACGACGCTGGGGCAATTGTGCGCCGCCCCATGGGCCTCCCGGTCGTGGCCGGCTGCGACAGAGCCTGGGCTCGAACCCAGAATCTCTGGTGGCACAGCTAGCACTGCGATGCAGTGCCTTAGACCACTGCGCCACCCGGGAGGCGCAATAATAGTGTTTAACATGATTTTTTAATGACTACCTCATCTCTGTACCACACACATACAATTATCGGTGAGGTCCCTCAGTTGAGCAGTGAATTTCAAACACAAATTCAACCACAAAGACCAGGGATGTTTTCCAATGCCTCGCAAAGAAGGGCACCTATTGGTAGATTTGAAAAATAAAAGCAGACATTGAATATCCCTTTGAGCATGGCAAAGTTATTAATTACACTTCGGATGGTGTATCAATACACCCAGTCACTACAAAGATACAGGCGTCCTTCCTAACTCAGTTGCCGGAGAGGAAGGAAACCGCTCAGGGATTTGACCATGAGGCCAATGGTGACTTTAAAACAGTTACAGAGTTGAATGCCTGTGATAGGAGTAAACTGAGGATGGATCAACAACAGTGTTACTGCACAATACTAACCTAAATGACAGAGTGAAAAGAAGGAAGCCTGTACAGAATACAAATATTCCAAAACGTGTATCCTGTTTGCAATAAGTCACTAAAGCCATTCCCTCCTAATCTACGGGCCCTGATGTTACTTTAGCTTGAGCAGCTAATGGTGTAGCCCCAAACTAATAAGAAGCATATTGATCAGGACTACATCTCTCTTTGCTTCCATCCCTTTATAGTTTCTCTTTTTTCTTTCCATCCTCCGCTAATACGTTCAGTTTCGTTCATCACTTTATCACTTTCTATTAATGTAGGATTTGGTCATGTACTATAATGTAATATAATGACATTCCATCTCACCTCCTCTGATTAGGTCAGGCAGAGTGTATTAGCACGTCGTTGAAGTCGTCATGTAGACACAGACACGCTGTTATTCTGAGACGGCTGCGCATATCATCCTCACAGTGCACTACTTTCAGAGAGAAATAAGACAAAAGGATATGGGTTGCATCCTAAACCGCACCCCATTCTCTATATAGTGTTCTACTCACTGTAGTGTACTACTAGCCCTATGGGTCCTGGTCAAAATTATTGCTCTATGTAGGAACTAGGGTGCCATTTTGGACACAGCCATGGTTTATTGGTGACCCTGGTTGACGCTCTTGTTTTAATTTCTAAGATGAACTTAATGCTCAACTCTGCAGAGGTAGACGGTGTTATTGATCTACAGAGGGTGGTAAAGCCTCCCACTCTGATCCCCAGACAAATGATGCGGTGCATCAGCTTGCATCTGGGTTGGTGCCCAAGAGGGACAAACAGATCCAGACCGGCTTAATCTTTATCCTGCGCCCTAAATGGCACCCTATTCCCTATATAGTGTACTACTTTTGTCCAGCGCCCACATGGCTTTGGTCAATAGTAGTGAACTATATTTTCAATAGGGTGCCATTTGGGACACACATTAGTCTCTGTACTTTCTTCAGCACCAAAATACACAATTCTGGAGAGTGATGAACAATTGTAATATCTGACTGGATATCTGTCTCCTCGTCTCAGTGCCTTCTGAAAAGCAAAAAAGAAACAAATGATTTGCCGTTGCTCTGGGATATAAAAGAAAACACATTTTGGAGATATTGTAGGTGTCGGTGCACTAGAACCGTATAACGCTTTGGCTCCAAGACACTAAATGGCCTCAAAGACAAACCAGGGAACTGCTGGTGAAAATTGAATGTTTTTCATAACTGACACTGGTGTTGATTGTTTATCTGTATAATCTGCCTACATTTTGTAAGGACAACGTGTAATTGTAGCATCACATCAAGTTGCAGTACTGTTTATTTGCCCATTATTACAATCGAATGAAAACTTTGCAGAACGTAATGATTGTCTCGAGTGTGAACCAGTGTGTAATGGTGTGTGTTGACTGTGGTCCTCACTTGGCATGGCATGTGCTGTGACACCTGTAATGTCCAGAGTGTGTAACACTGTGCTAAGTGTGGTCCTCACTTGTCACGGTATGGTTTCTGTTCCCAGTGTGTATAACAGTGTGTGTTGACTGTGGTCCTCACTTGTCACGGTATGGTTTCTGTTCCCAGTGTGTATAACAGTGTGTGTTGACTGTGGTCCTCACTTGTCACGGTATGGTTTCTGTTCCCAGTGTGTATAACAGTGTGTGTTGACTGTGGTCCTCACTTGACACGGTATGGTTTCTGTTCCCAGTGTGTATAACAGTGTGTGTTGACTGTGGTCCTCACTTGTCGCTGTATGGTTTCTGTTGCAGTGGCACCAGTTGGAGCTGGGGCTGGGCGTCAGCCGGGAGCAGTATCCTGGCGGAGTTTGGAACCCTGCACCTGGAGTTTGTCCACCTATCAGAGCTCTCCAACAATGGCATCTACACAGAGAAGGTATGGACTACAGTACCCACAATACTGTGAGTGACTTGGGTTGCACAAATCCAGAAACTTTCCCAGTTAGAATCGTTCAACAGGAATTTCTCAAAAACCTGGGAACTTTGGGGACGTTTTTGCCATTTTGCAACCCTATGACTGTGACTGTCTGCGACAGAATATCAGATTTTACTAGGTAAAATATGTTAAACTGTTAACATTGTATGCTTATCAATGCATGCTCTATGCCATTATCAATGTGTGTTTTTCTTGCTGCAGTCATTACTATTCTTAGGAACTTCACTTTCCATTCATTTAATGTATATTTGTGAATGTTTTTAATGGGCATACTGAACATAATGGTAACTTTCATTGGATGACAACTTTTCCTATCTAATTTGTCTGTAAGTGTCAACTTCAGGGTACAAGGTAATTTACATAAATTAGAAGCATATGTGATGCCAAAGTTGAAATCCTCTCTACAGTTATTTTTAGTTTACAGAAAGATTTTTTGTTCAGAGCTAATGTGTTTTTTACTGTGTGGTGTTGCAGGTTATGAATATCCGAAAGCTGTTGAACAAAATTGAGAAGCCTCACGGTCTCTATCCTAACTTCTTGAGTCCCGTCAGTGGCAACTGGGTCCAACGTGAGTACTGGTCTCCACCGAAGGAGATACACATTATTATAGTATTATCATGGAACATAAGGGCACTGGCCAGCCACACTAGTAGACTGGAATGTCTACTAGACAGCCTGAGTGGCATTCTACTAGCCAAAGGTAAAACATTTTTGGGAAGACAAGATTTCACTCCACATTTTCCACTAGCCTGGTCTAAAAAGTGCTATCTGGCTAGCAGGCTAGCTTAATTTCCATCACCACACTTCACTTACTGTATCCACAGGAAAGCTTTTGCCACTATACAAGCACCTCCTTTGTAATTGTAGTACAGCAGTAAAGAACGTCCTTGGTTAACCCAGTCAAAGGCAAATCGTAGACTTTTTCCATACTTTTTCCAATTCCATATTATTACCCTGTAGTCGTCCGTGAACTGACCTTCTGACTTTCTACACAGTCCTCCGACCTTGCAGGAGCGCTCCTATTTACATCCTTTGGAGCCTCCTTGTCATCCATCCCTTTTTCTGCCTTTCTTTCTTTCAGTAGCAATGTCAGTCTCAAGCAGTGCTGTATATCGCCTCGCTCTGGGTTATTCAAATAATAATGAATCCAATTACGTCGGGAAATTGAATCTTTTCCGGTTCATCTGAAGGGCAGAGGAATGGGAGATGCCGAGATGGCATCTGAAGATGTGGGCCTGGAAGTCCTAATCTGGCTGATTATGGGGATAATTGTTGTTGTGGGTGAATGGTTAATGAAGCAGGTAGATAAGGAGGAGAGGAAGGAGAGGGAGATGGGTGTTCAGTCCGGCCTGTGTTTTTGTCAGCATGGGTACATGGGGCACAGAGCAGAAAGCACGGATTCACACAGACCTCTCCCACAGTCTCTGGTGTTCTGTTGTCAAGGGCTAACAGAACGCTGTGTGATAACCTTTCACAGTGTGTAGGAGTGTGTGGTGTGGAGGGTGGGCGTGCGTGCGTGCGTGCCTGCATGGATGTGTGTGTGGATGTGTGAGCGCACAAAAACGTCTCCAACCCGGTATCTTATCCAGAGTTGTTAAATTAGCATGAAATTGAGTGGGAGGGGGAAAAAAATAATATCTGAAGTTGTACTAACCAATTATCATTTTTATTTCAATTAAAACCACAACTGTGTGGGTACGTGATAAGCTAGCCATAATGACAATGCTATTTTCTGTGCTAAGGCTACTCCAGAGTATGAATCTACAAATCAGTCAGTCTTTCATACCCCACAAGAGATTCCCACGTATACTCTGATTCTATTTGACTCATTGGTTATTGGGTTTAGTAAACCCAAGGTCGCCTGCCTGTGAGACTGCAGAGTAATGTTTGTGAAAAAGACCCCCCCCCGTGTGGAGATAATGTCAGATGTCTCTCCTTTTCCTCTCCCAGATCACGTTTCCATTGGCGGCCTGGGGGATAGCTTCTACGAGTATCTGATCAAATCATATCTGATGTCAGACAAGACGGATGAGGAGGCTAAGACGATGTACTACAGTGCTCTGGAGGTAGGAGAAATGCCATATAGCGCACAGAGAGGGACCTACTGCTGTCGTCAGGGGGCCGCTCTATCTCAGCAGGCACTGTTGTGAATTGATATATGCAATATGGCAGGCTATATGGATGGAGGGAACAACGGAAAGGAGGACTGGGGTCTGTTATTGCTGTAGCTTTAGAATTCGGTATACTTTTACAGTATTACATAACAAGTATCAGCAACCTGTGATGCACAAACACACACACGACACATGCACACACGTGTGCGTGTGCACACAAAGTCACAAACATACACGCAAACATGCACATGAACTAACACACGCATACAGTAATAATCACCATCAGCACATAGCAAACTGTGTACTGTGGAGTGCTGAGTGAAGGACAAGGCTCCATTACCCCACGGCTCTGTCATAAAGCAGACACAAGCAAGCCTGCACACACACGCGCGCACACGGGCACACACACACACACGCGCACACACGCACACACACACACACACACACACACACACACACACACACACACACACACACACACACACACACACACACACACACACACACACACACACACACACACACACACAAACACACACTCACACTCACACACCACACATACACACTCACAAACATGGCACGACACACACAACCTCCTCCACACACGCACACCTAATCCCTCAGCCATTAATTAGCACAATATCTTCTCCTTAAATACCATTGACACTAGTCTTTTAGGCTGATGAGACTATTTGCTCATTGGAGGGTCAAGCCAGAGGCAAATACATTAATTATAGACAATCTCTCTCCTGTGGCCTGGTATTTAAAATAGTTATAGTTTTCTGGTATCACACCATAGCCATATTGTTTGTGTTTGTATAATGCTCTCAAGCGTAGCTAGTAAGAAATGCTTGCTAGGTTTTAGGATCGCGGGTTTGATTCCCGCTGGTGCCACCCATAAAAATGATAATGTCGGGGATCAATGTCTTATGCGCTAGAAGCAAGATTAACTTGTTTCAGCTATCTAGGCAGTGGATTGGCCATTTCATCAACGTTTATGCTATGCATTGTATATATATATCAGATAGAGAGAGAGAGAGAGCTTACTCTGTTTCCTGACTTTCCAAAGAAAGACAAACTCTGGCAGGAGACATTGCAACAGGGGTGGGAGAAACTTCAAGTCTCTCTCCTGTTTCTCTCTCTCTGTTTCGCACTCCCCCTCTCTCTCCATCCCTCTATCTCTCCTTTGTTTCCACCTCTCTCCTGGAATCAGAATAGAATGTGTTATAGGATGTATAAATAATTCCATACATAAATGTAGACACACTAACCAATATGGACACGTTGTTCACATTGGCAATGTGCATAGATAGTAGGTCTACAAAACATGCATCCACAGAACATTGTTGATAGAAGAAGCCCTACAACAACTTGGGTACACACAAATGGAAGCAGCTGACATCCCAGCACTGCCATGGCACCTGTGCTGTAGATAGAACTGTATTCCAGACCTTCCAATTGCTTCTCCAGAATTTGTTCCTAGATCAGATTTAAATTGAAAAACAATTGCGGTCTTTTTTTTTTATTGTCAGTGTTTCACCATCTCAGTTTCAGAGTAACAGAAGCATTCAGAACACACAGAGTTGAAATCATACATATAGAATGACTAGAATAAAACGCCTGGGTTCTATTTCTAAGGTAGAAAGCTGTATTCTACTGTATGTGAGTGGAGGTTTGTCTGTGTATGTTTTCTTGGTCCCCCCCCCCCCCCCCCCCCCCCCCCCCCCCCCACCAGGCTAGTATAAATGCTAACCATGTTTCCCCATCACAGTTCCAGCAGGATTCAGAGCAACACAGAGTTGAAAAAATGCTGCAGTCAATTAATATAGATTTATCTGTGTCTCACCCATTTATAAATGTCAATCGTCCCCCAGGCTATCGAGGCTAACCTGGTGCAGAAGTCCCCTGGTGGGCTGACCTACATGGCGGAGTGGAGGGGGGGCATCCTGGACCACAAGATGGGCCACCTGGCCTGCTTCTCCGGGGGCATGGTGGTGATCGGAGCAGACGACGGAGCTCCAGAGAAGAGACAGCACTACCTGGACCTGGCTGCAGAGATTACACACACCTGCCACGAGAGCTATAGTAGATCTGGTGAGTAGGACTGGGAAGGCATTGAGTATAGGACATCTGTGTGACCAAGGACAGGTACAGTATGAGATGAGTATTTAAGGATATTGGATATCCAATGGCTGGATGTTGCTCTGTGTATTCAGAGCAATTATAGCGTTTCCTGTTATTGTGCAGGACATTATCAAGTCAGTGAAATTACAATGCTGTTAGACTATCTTGTTAAGTGAAGGAATTTGGTGACCCCCAGAAAAATATCAAAATATAAAGATCATAGTAGGTTTTTGTACATAGAAGGTTCTCTTTGGTAAAAGAGGTAAATTGGTCATCAAAAAGAATGGGGGACCAAGTCACTCTTCATATAATGAATTAAAATGCCTTTATTTGTATGGCATGTTCAATGGAAACAGAGATTTAAAACTCTGAAGCGTTTCGGCTGCATGGCCTTCGTCAGGGAGAGATTGAGTCATATTGCAAATAAAAACAATCTGCAGACAATTTACATTTAATTTCCCCCTGAATAAACCAGAGAATCACTCCTAGCTGGCAGCTACAGGTAGCTGCAGAACCTCATGTCTCTGGTGTGAGGAGCACAAGTTATTCCAAATTATTCTTTATCATCTTTCGACACTTCAATGTGCACTCATGCTGTCCTACCAGACCTCTTTTGAAAGCAGTAATAATTTGAAGGCAGTCAGTGGTGATTCAGAATGGAGAAAAGACCAAGATGTCTGTCATTTGTAAAAAGTAACCAGAGAATGAGAGTCTCACAGAGACCACAGGCCAAAGATCAAACAAGCCCAAGATCCTCCAGTCTTGATGAGATTCCACACACACAGTTCATTTTACACTATTTTGGGGTTTATATGGTATATATATAGTTAAAATTATTCTAACTATTTATATTGTTAACTATTCTGGTCATGGTGTTCATATTTTGTAAGTTAAAATTACACTAAATGGAGTAAATATCCAACTCGCAAAGAGTTGCTTAAATTTAACTCTAATTGCCATTTTATTCTTTTCAGTATAAAAAAATAATTGAAAATAATAATCAACTCCAGCAGAGTAAATGTCTCCTTCAGTTTACTTCCTTTGAGTTATAAGGGTATAAAGCCTTATTTAAATATTTATTGTGTCACATTATGGTTACTCTTAATGGAAGTAAAAGTACTGTGTCCCAATCAACTCCAGTTATCAACACTAACTCCAGGGAGCGTATCACTCCCGAGGGTTAAGAACACTCCCAGTAGAGTCAATTCAACCCAAAATGTTTCAACTATCCTTTATTTACTGTGCACTGTCTGGATGGAGAATGAACTCGAGGAAATCTAAAAGACTGAGAGAAAAAAAGATGAGTTGTGTTCACTTTTGGGGGAAAAAACTCGCTTGAACTTGATTTCTCGTCTTCGGCCTTGAAACTTAACTGAAATATATTATTCGGGAATCAATTTTGGGTGTTTCCACCACAAGGTGAGCAGACCAGTTTCATCCTGAAAATACAGCTGATGCGACTCATCGCATAACAGGTTTCTCGATATACTTAGAAGACTTTTGATCTCCCCACCCAAAAGGCACCTCCTCCTTTATATTGCCATCCTCTGCTTTTCATTTTTTTCCCCTTCTCATTAGAGGGCTGCTCAATATTTCACTTCCGAGCCTCTTAGCTTCTGTTGGATTGGATATGCCTTTGGAGTGAGAAAGGAGGTTAAAAGGGTCTCTCCTTCTGCTGCTCCTCTCTGCTGTCTGGATCTGTGCCATCAACACAACAGGGCCGGCTGGCCCCCGTCTTCTAGCCAAATCAAATTTTAATTGTCACATGCACCGAATACAACAGTGAAATGCTTACTTACAAGCCCTTAACCAACAATTCAGTTTTAAGAAAATCCCCCCCAAAAAGTAAGAGATAAGAATAACAAATAATTAAAGTGCAGCAGTAACAATGGCGTGGCTATATATAGGGAGTACTGGTACAGAGTCAATGTGCGGGGGCACAGGTTAGTCGAGGTAATTGTTGTAATTATGTACATGTAGGTAGAGTTATTAAAGTGGCTTTGCATAGATAATAACAGAGAGTAGCAGCAGCATGGGGGGGGGGCAATACAAATAGTCTGGGTAGCCATTTGATTAGCTGTTCAGGAGTCTTATGGCTTGGGGATAGAAGCTGTTTAGAAGCCTCTTGGACCTGGACTTGGAGCTCTGGTACCGCTTGCCGTGCGGTAGCAGAGAGAACAGTCTATGACTAGGGTGGCTGTAGTCTCTGACAATTTTTAGGGCCTTCCTTTGACACCGCCTGGTATAGAGGTCCTGGATGGCAGGAAGCTTGGCCCCAGTGATGTACTGGGCCGTACGCACTCTGTAGTGCCTTGCGGTCGGAGGCCAAGCAGTTGCCATACCAGGCAGTGATGCAACCAGTCAGGATGCTCTCGATGGTGCAGCTATAGAACCTTTGACGATCTGAGGACGCATGCCAAATCTTTCCAGTCTCCTGAGGAGGAATAGGTTTTGTCGTGCCCTCTTCATGACTGTCTTGGTGTGCTTGGACCATGTTAGTTTGATGGTGATGTGGACGCCAAGGAACTTGAAGTTCTCAACCTGCTCCACTACAGCCCCGTCGATGAGAATGGGGGCGTGCTCGGTCCTCCTTTTCCTGTAGTCCACAATCATCTCCTTTGTCTTGATCACGTTGAGGGAGAGGTTGTTGTCCTTGCACGACATGGTCAGGGCTCCTCCCTATAGACTGTCTCGTCGTTGTCGGTGATCAGGCCTACTGTCCCGCTGTTGTGTCATCATCAAACCTAATGATGGTGTTGGAGTGGTGCCTGGCCGTGCAGTCATGAGTGAACAGGGAGTACAGGAGGGGACTGAGTACGCACCCCTGAGGGGCCCCCGTGTTGAGGATCAGCGTGGCAGATGTGTTGTTACCTGCCCTTATCACCTGAGGGTGGCCCGTCAGGAAGTTCAGGATCCAGAGGGAAGTGTTTAGTCCCAGGTTCCTTAGTTTAGTGATGAGCTTTGAGGGCACTATGGTGTTGAACGCTGAGCTGTAGTCAATGAATATCATTCTCACATAGGTGTTTCTTTTGTCCTGATGGGAAAGGGCAGTGTGGAGTACAATAGAGATTGCATCATCTGTGGATCTGTTGGTTTGGTATGCAAATTGGAGTGGGTCTATGGTTTCTGGGATAATGGTGTTGATGTGAGCCATGACCAGCCTATCAAAGCATTTCATGGCTACAGACGTGAGTGCTACAGGTCGGTAGTCATTTAGGCAGGTTACCTTAGTGATCTTGGGCACAGGGACTATGGTGGTCTGCTTGAAACATGTTGGTATTACAGACTCAGACAGGGAGAGGTTGAAAATGTCAGTGAAGACACTTGCCAGTTGGTCAGCGCATGCTCAGAGTACACGTCCTGGTAATCCGTCTGGCCCAGCCGCCTTGTGAATGTTGACCTGTTTAAAGGTCAAATCAAATCCAATTAAATCTTACTCCCATTGGCTGCGGAGAGCATGATCACACAGTCATCCGGAACAGCTGATGCTCTCATGCATGTTTCAGTGTTACTTGCCTCGAAGCGAGCATAGAAGTTATTTAGCTCGTAGGGTAGGCTCGTGTCACTGGGCAGCTCTCGACTGTGCTTCCCTTTTGTAGTCTGTAATAGTTTGCAAGCCCTGCCACATCCGACAAGCGTTGGAGCCGGTGTAGTATGATTCGATCTTAGTACTGTATTGACACTTTGCCCTTTTGATGGTTCTTCGGAGGGCATAGCGGGATTTCTTATAAGCTTCCGGGTTAGAGTCCCGCTCCTTTTAAAGTGGCAGCTCTAGCCTTTAGCTCAGTGTGAATGTTGCCTGTAATCCATTGCTTCTGTTTGGGGTATGTACGTACAGTCGCTGTGGGGACGAAGTCCTCGATGCACTTATTGATGAAGCCAATGACTGATGTGGTGTACTCCTCAATGCCATCTGAAGAATCCTGGAACATATTCCAGTCTTTGCTAGCAAAACAGTCCTGTAGTTTAGCATCTACTTCATCTGACCACTTTTTTTATAGACCGAGTCACTGGTGCTTCCTGCTTTAATTTTTGCTTGCAAGCAGGAATCAGGAGGATCGAGTTATGGTCAGATTTGCCAAATGGAGGGTGAGGGAGTAAAGGTGGTCTAGAATTTTTTTCCCTCTGGTTACACATTTAACATGCTGATAGAAATGAGGTAAAGCTGATTTAAGTTTCCCTGTATTAAAGTCCCCGGCCACTAGGAGCGCATTTTCCTGTTTGCTTATGGCGGAATACAGCTCATTGAGTGTGGTTTTGTGCCAGCCTCGGTCTGTGGTGGTATGTAGACAGCTACGAAAAATACAGATGAATACTCTCTAGGTAGATAGTGTGGTCTACAGCTTATAATGAGATACTCTACCTCAGGTGAGCAAAACCTCGAGACTGCACCAGCTATTGTTTACAAATATGCATAGGCCCCTGCCCCGTGTCTTACCAGAGGCTGCTGTTCTATCCTGCCGATAGAGTGTATAACCCGCCAGCTGTATGTTCTTAATGTCGTCGTTCAGCCACGACTCGGTGAAACATAAGATATTACAGTTTTTAATGTCCCATTGGTAGGATATACGCGCTTTAAAGTTCGTCCCATAAATTTTCCAGCGATTGAACATTAGCTAGCAGAACAGAAGGCAAGGGCAGATTAGGCACTTATTGCCTGATCCTCACAAGGCATCCTGATCTCTTTCCGCGAAACCTACGTTTCCTTTTCCAGCGAATCACGGGGATCTGGGCCTGGTCGGGTGTCTGTAGTATATCCCTCGCGTCTGACTCATTGAAGAAGAAATCCTTCTCCAATTTGAGGTTAGTAATCCCAGTTCTGATGTCCAGAAGCACTTTTAGGTAGCAGCAACATTATGTACAAAACAAGTTACGAACAACGCAAAACATTTTTTTTTAAATAGCATGGTTGGTTAAGAGCCGTTAAGACGGCAGCCCTACCCTCCAGCACCATCTTTACATCCCTATATCGATTCAGACACGAGAGAAAATGTCTGAAAGTTTTCCGTCATTGGCTAATGTGCCTCGCTGTTGGGGAGGAGATGAAGGTTGATGTATAGAAACATAAAACAGTCAATAGTTCAAAAGACAGATGGGCTCTCTGTCCTTAAAAGAGTTGAGAAAGTTAGAGTCGGTCGTGTGTACTGAAATAGAAAGGTGATGATGTCAAGGAGTGAAATGCCACTGCTGCCATTGCTGCTCTCATTCCTCTCCTGCCAGATGGATGTTGTGACTACAGTGAGTAAGTACAAAAATGGATGTACTTACTAAGGATTGCCCCTTTAACCGGCAGTGACCTTCATACAGCAGAACTATGTCCCCATTTGAACGTGATCCATTAACCTGTAAGATTTTTTAAAATTCTGTCCACTGTTCCGCGATAGTCCTGCAAAATCGTTCCCTTGTCCCACATTTGGGCTTTTTACATGTGGTCACCCTAATTCCACCAGTGGAAGCTTTGCTACTGCAACATGTAACACCATCTTTTCGCATGTGAGGGGAATAACATTATTTCAACCCCACATGTGAACTTGCAATTCCACATGTGAAATATAACTGCATATCCGATATTCCAAATGACTATTCACATGTGAGGTGAAACATGTTATTCTCTTCACGCGTTAACATGTGAACTCTAAATGTAATACATGTGAAAATATGGTTTCACATGTGAAATTTAAGCTCAACGTGTGTGTGATTTCACATGTGAAAATGCAAATTTGACGTGTTTTTTTTGGTAAGGGTTTTGCAAACCACCTGGCAAATATCCTACTACGGTTTGGGGGAAAAAACACAATATGTTAAACATGCGTCATGTGACATACGTAGTAATACACACTCGTCCTGATTGAGATTCAGAATGTGAAATGTTGCCATGCCAATGGTCTTAACCTGAACTCCAAATGTAAAATACATTTCTACCCAGAATAGCAACCATTGTGCTACTGTAGATGGGAATCCTGATCACATGCTGTCACTATGGCCTTCCAGAGTGGCAGCCGGCTAACAGAGACAGAATGTGTAGACCATCTGGGTTACAAGACCAACTGGGGAACAGGTCTTTATTGTAGAGCTCATTTTCAATGACTTTTTAGAGCGTAATGTCGGAATCCCGATTCTGTGCGAGGGCTATAGTATTTATAGTGCGTTGCTAATTCACCCACAGCTATGTGATTAGTTTTGATTTGTTTCAGTACCTCAGAAGACTGATTGAACAAACTATTAACTTAAAAATAAATTGACTGAAATAAATCATCCCCCAGGTTTTTTTTAAAGTGATCTGTTCACTCTGTGTCTCTCTAATCTCCCTTTAGCTACGAAATTAGGGCCCGAGGCATTCCGATTCGACGGCGGGGCGGAAGCCACAGCAACCAGACTGAGTGACAGATACTACATCCTGCGGCCGGAGGTCATCGAGAGCTACATGTACATGTGGAGGTTGACCCATGACCCCAAGTACCGGGAGTGGGGCTGGGAGGCAGTGGAGGTGAGTCACACAAACGTTAACGTTGCACAGTCTTCACAATGTCACTAAACGAATGACTTATTACTCTGGTGCTTAATCTCCAAAATATCTTCTGGTTTTATTTGTTACACTTTGATTAGCAGTTTAAACTGAGTGGAGATCTGGCGCTTATCCTTAAAGTGCATTTAACAAGGATGTGTAAAGAACAATAAAACCGGGATTCTGGAATGTGTTGTTGAAATATGATTCAAAACCTCAGTAGAGACATATCCCACGTACAGATGTCGGATCTTAACTTGATCACTCTTGTGGCAGAGAATTTTCCTGCTGCATCAGGAAATTCAAATGAGTCCCCGAAAAACAGCAGTTATCTTTTCTGCATGTGGGGGCAGTCGAGTCATTTGGATCAGGGCTTGCTATCGAAATCATTTTCTCTCTCGCTCGCTTAAATTCTATGCCTAGGTCCTATTACTGTAACATTCAAATGTACAAAAATGTATCTGAAATGCAGCCAATCACATCAACTGTCGTTTTATATAGCTTAATAACACAAGATAAATATTGGTCTACACTAGGTTACGACATACAAGTGTCAAGTGTATCCTAAGGTCAGAATTGAGTTCGGTCGTGGCCTGAGGTGGTCTAGCTGTTAGGGTCGCTGCCTTCAGCGCTCACATATAGGCCTACCATGTCAGCCTACCACGTCTTTCTGGCACAAATAACTCAATCCCCAGATTGACTTGATTTAGTTACACATTTCAAATATTATTCCAGGGATATTTGACCCCTGACCTTGATAAGAAATGACCATACCAGACACTTTTGGATAAGATGAATAGGAAACAAATAAAATAATAACAATAGGCTACACCAACAGTTTACATTCATACAGTGTAGGGTAAATTGCCATAGTAGATTTGCCGTGGTAAACGGTTATAAACTTTATTTCTATTGCACGGAATGTTTGTCAAATAGATACATCGCCCTTCTGTTCAAAAAGGACTAAGTTGTTCTGATTACAATACCAACCGTGTGTGTTGAATTTAGTCAATCTCTGAACTGACAAACTGAGCTAATTGATCAGTTCAGTGATTGACTAAATTCAACACACCTGGTCTTCCAGGTCGGTTAAATCAAAAACCAGCATACACTGCGGCTCTCCAGGAATAGGGTTGCCTACCCCAAACTGTTAACCTTCGAGTTGTTTCGGTTTTAACCCTGTAACCCAGGGCTGTCGAACTCATTCCATGGAGGGCCTAGTGTCTGCAGTTTTGAATTTTTTCCTTTCATTTAAGAGTTCCTTACTAATTGGTGACCTTAATTCGTCAATCAAGTGAGAAGCGAAAACCCACAGACACTCGGCCTTCCGTGGAATGAGTTTGACAGCTGTGCTGTAACCCTGCGGAATGAATCCTGTAAACACGTGGAATTAATGCGTTAAAAAAAGACATTCATCCATGAGTCAAAGGGTAGTGTGCCGGATTCGAAGCCATGCCGACTCTGGCATATGTGTGCCGGGGTTAGTGGCTGTAACCGTTGGACCACATAGGCACTGAGAAAACCAACCATTTATTATACCTGTTGCTTTCCTTCGACATATAATAAAACAATAGATTTTTTTTTTAAATCAGATTTTCCTCCTGCGACAAACGGGTTCAAATTGAGATCTGACATCTGTACTGGTCTCTGTCCATGCGTATTCTCTCGAGGAACTAATGTACAGTACATATAATTGAACATGGTCAAGGTCCTTCGATGCTACATCTGTCAAGGCAGTGTGAGGGCAGAACTAGCCAGGCTGATTAGCATATTACTGCCCCTTGACAAAAGCAGACTAATGCACCATAATTAACACAGACCCCTGTTCTTACTGTTGCATCTGCACGAGAAGAAGCAAAGTGTGAGTTTTGTCAACCTTTGTGCCCCATAATTAATGCATGTGTCAGTCTGATCACACAGCATGAATGCTAAATCTATCATCCCGACCCCCATGGCAACGGCTAAGGGGGTTGGGAGCCACGTTATTAGCTCTGCCCCCATTCACCACCTCAACCCCAAACTCTTGTTCTCACTCGTGCTACTGGATGCCGTTGAATATTGTATACGGTGCCCCAGACAAGACCTTAATGTAAGTAGGCTTTGTGTTTGGTGTCGTACGAGGTGAAGTGTGCTGTGAGGTAAAAGCTGGTGTTTGAGGCCCCGGTACGAGGTTGACGCATCTGTCTCTGGCTCTCCGTAAACAACCTTACGTTCCCTTATTAGGGTTGCGCAACTCCAGTACTTGAGAGCTGCAGTCCTACTACTGGAAGTTTGATTTGATATGAATTGCAGTCATTACGTCGATAGGTAGGAAGATACTGTCTGTGCCCATTGGCTAACTACTGGTATAGTACATGTCCATTTTGACATTAACATCCCTCCTGCTCTCTTCTTTCTATTCTTCTCCCCAGGCTCTGGAGCAACACTGCAGAGTCGAAGCTGGTTTCTCTGGGATCCGAGACGTGTACGCCCAGACAGTCAGCCACGATAACATGCAACAAAGCTTTTTCCTCTCCGAGACACTCAAGTAAGTCTAACACGGCAAAGTCAACATCCCCCCGCTACTGAGAATATACCAGCAAACACTTAGCTTTTTTTGATTTGTAAACGGGTACAGAGCTTCTTCCACTAAGTGTAAGTGGCATTTACAGTTTCTGAGAAGTAGTAAGAAGTAAATGGCAATTGCAGTTTAAAGCCCCCTAGAGTCGATCGAATTAGCATAATACAAGAATCCCCATCAAAATCTGTTAGTTTAAGCTCGAGATATCTTTTTTCACCGGCTGCTTCTCAATCCACTGCATCCACCGATGTCGCCCTTCCGCATCTCCGGTGAAAGGTGGTAGAGCTAGAGCGGGGTTTGTCAGACCATGAGACATCCCGAGAAATCTGTCTTCTCACGAAAACGTCTGTAGTAGTTTGACCCCTCGATGGGAAGATGAGACTACATGTTGGTTGTTCTGCTCTAGGACGCCCACAAGCCTCACAAGAAAAGAAAATCATTCCTGATCTTCCTTATCTCTCAGATATAGGATAGACAGTTCAGAACAAACTTCCTTTAGATTTTTGGGGGAACTATCTGTTTGTTTATCCATGTATGAAGCTGTTATTCAATGCATTTCAATGGGCTAATAGCAGTAAGGCTAAATTCAATGTTTCATCAAATAATAGTTTTATTTTTATACCTTAAAGGGTCCTAAAACTTGATATCAAATAGATAAATGATCCTTGGTATGACCATCTTAAAACAATTCCATACGTTAGCTTAGAACCCCCACCCACCTGGCTTAGACTCCCTGGCTTAGACTCTAAAGCATGAAGAAATGTTTTCTCGTTAGCTATGGTTTACACTTTCCACCCTGTTGACTGGTCTGCCTATCATGAGAACACTCACATTAGTCTAAGATATTCACACAATATATTGAGTGCACTCAAGCACAGTATCTTCATTTCAACATTTACAGACAAACCTTATCATGAAAGGAATAGACATTGAGGAATTCCCATTTAGATTCAGCTGAAAGACTCCATCTAGCCCCCTCTCAGACTCCGTTTGTGATGGGCTGGTTAAGTGATGTGGACAATCCACATAGTGATGTTGTTTCAGACCGTGAGGAACGTGTGAGCGTCGTCTGGGCCCCCTTAGAGAAAGAACCCTTGAAAACATTGGTGGGAAAATGGAGAAAGCTGTGTTTTATACTAAATCTTTTCACGAGAGATAAGATGAATTCTAATTTAGATTTTTTTTGGGGGGGGGGGAAATCTCCAGACAAGCTTTAGATAAAGCACACGCTTCACCTTGCTGTTGTTCATCATGTATTGTATTCGTCAATAATTCATTCAATAGTTGTGAGACATTACAAAAGAGACTTGTTTTACAAAAGCAAAGAATGTCATGTCGTTACATCAGTAATAAATCTATCACTGCCCAACCATGACTAAAACATGTTTTATTGGCTCATACAATAGCATTATAGCCATGATGTATTTGTTTAGATACCCGTAGTCTAGGAGAAAACTAGCCAGCCAATCCTTTATTGTAGCCGTTCGTTTCCCCAGACACTGACTCTGTTTGTCCCTCTCAGGTATCTATACCTGCTCTTCTCTGACGATGACCTGCTGCCTCTGGAGGACTGGGTGTTCAACACGGAAGCTCACCCCTTGCCCGTTGTCCGCAAGAGCTGCCTACAGGGGGAGGGAGGGACACACGACAAGACAACCTCGGAGTAGCAACCTACTGTACAACCACTGCACAACTCACCTGGATACAGACACAGAGTAACACGTATTGTTACATCACATGCACACAAAACACACACATAGACCCACACATAGACAACATTACACACAGGTAACAACACCGCAACAAAATGCAGGGCCAACGTCCCTTGGGCCCTGTCACAGACTCTCAATTCCTTTCCAGTAAAGGATCTTGTCGTATACGCTGTGATTGTATAATCTTGAGCCGGGTCAGGACTACTTCCTGCCGGCGTTACTTTCTGTGGACAATCAGGACGAACATGATTTTCATGAAAAGAGCACCTTTTTTTCTTTCCTTCTTTCCTCTGTGAGGAAACCAAGAGTATCTTGCAGACCCAAATGTAATGGGAAGAGTGCTGTATTATGGGCCATATTGTGAGCGAGAGAGAGAGAGAACCACTGAGCTTTTGCTTTGATTCCGTTTTTTCACCGCAATCAATTAATGATTTCACTTGATCTTGTCATTGCTTTTTTTTTCTGGCTTTTTTCTCTGTCTCTTTGACCAAAGTTGTTTGTTTTTTTGTTCACCCCCTCATAATTCCCTTAACACATCATCTTTGTGGTGAGATTTGACTAAGAGTAAGATGACAGACTAATAGGGAGGGTTGAATGGTGTTGAATATTAAATGTATAGACAATTGTGAAATGTAATACTCAAAATCCACCTTGAAAAGGATTGTTTATTCAGAGTTTCCTTGCAGAAACAGGTTAAATGAATAATAACAGGCATGGGACAAATTGAAAACTGAAGATGTTGTTGGAGAGAGGGAGTGTCTTACATGTCCAGGGCCCATTTTTATAAATTCTTTGTCCTTATAATTTGTTTCGAGTACAATACTGGTGACATATTTTCATCAGGCCAAGTCTGTGTTGAATCCTCCTGGACACTGCCTTTCAGAGCATAACTTCACATTGTGTCAGTCCTGTGACTTTAACACAACTGTCAGTCCTGTTATTGTAACACAAGTGTAAGTCCTGTTACTGTAGCACTATAGAATGAGTGTCAGTCCTGTGACTGTAATACTATAGAACGAGTGTCAGTCCTGTGACCGACACCGTAACACAAGTGTCAGTCATGTTACTGTAACACTGTAGAACAAGTGTCAGTCCTGTGACTAAAACACACGTGTCAGTCCTGTTACTGTAACACTGTGACACAAGTGTCAGTCCTGCTACTGTAACACTGTGACACGAGTGTCAGTTCTGTGACTCCAACACAAGTGTCAGTCCTGTTACTGTAACACTGTGACACAAGTGTCAGTTCTGTGACTCCAACACAAGTGTCAGTCCTGTTACTGTAACACTGTGACACAAGTGTCAGTTCTGTGACTCCAACACAAGTGTCAGTCCTGCTACTGTAACACAAGTGTCAGTCCTGCTACTGTAACACAAGCACTCACAACCACCCCAGAGGCAAGATCACCACAGCTGGTCTCAGTCGCTTAGTATGACTGGGCTCAAATATGCCTGCCAAAGTTAACAGCCCTCATCGAGAGCTCCGGCTCTCTCAAATCCACAGTGGGGAAAGTTAGGCTTGAGGCTAAGCGTTTGCTAAAATGTATTCCGTAGAGGGGAATGTGAACGGCGCTTTCCTATTTCATCCTTATTCCTATCATCGCTGCTGTCCAATGCAGAGAGAATTTGCTGTACAGACCTGGATGAATGTAAGGGTCCCCTGTATTAGCTTATCTTCAGTTTCTTTTGTGATTTATTTGACTTAATTACATCATTATTTTCATTGCTTTTTCATTTGCTTCCCTCAGGTGTTTCTGTAAAAGAGGAAAAACTTTGACTTTAATTATAGTTCTGGTTGATATGAATTATTGTTATTACTTATCTTTCATTGTTGAATATTTTCAAATACTGATAAAAGACCTGTGCAACTTTGTACATTTAAAGCAACTTCATTTGCTTTGTCTGGATTTTTGTTGTTGTCTGTCCCTAATATTACTGCTTATGGTTTTTACTGTATGGAGTGTTAAATCTATGTTTGACCTCACCTTCCAACACATTGACTGAGTGTATTTCCTGAATACACTGTCAACTTCACCTATTGATATGGAAGACCTAAGAGCTTCGCCATACTTCACATATGAAACCGCATCACGTATCTGTACCACCAATGCTGCAATTGGCAAAGCTCTGCTTTCTGTAGCTTTGTGCTCCAGGTCTACCAATACAACGTTTCCTATACCTTAACAACATCAATATCAGACAAGATCATTCTCCATGACATCAAGATTAGAAATATTTACATGGCTCTTAGCTCTTGTTCACATTGTAGTTCAGGGCCCACATTCACAAAACCTTTTTAAGAATCTTTTTACGTTTTTGCGTAAGAAGTGGTTTGTGAATCTGGACCCAGGTACACAAAACACTGCAGGGGAGTGGGTGTTTGGTTGAGTGAAGTCAGTGGGTGTTTGGTTAAAGGAAGCCAGAAGGTATAGTGTGAAAGAGTGATCAGAACATAGAAGGGCACACCAGCTAAGCCTTCAAACAGTCTGTACATTGAGTACAACTCTTGTGAAGGTAGTTCTTTGCATAATATCGAGGCATACTTTATGCCATCTATGTCTCAAAGACTCAACAACTTATTCAATATCATAAATGCATAGTTTTGCGCAGTGTTGGGGAGTAGTGAACTACATGCAGTTCAACTAGTAATTTGACTACATTTTGCAGTAGCTTAGTGGTAGTTGAACAAATTTCAAATCTAGGTAGTGTTTTCAGTAGTTAACTTTTTCACAATGTAGCGGTGTAGCTAACTATTGGAACTACACACTACCTTTTTACCATTTAGCGGTGTAGCTAACTATTGGAACTACACACTACTTTTTCACCATTTAGTGGTGTAGCTAACTACTGGAACTACACACTACTTTTTTACCATTTAGTGGTGTAGCTAACTACTGGAACTACACACTACTTTTTCACAATGTAGCGGTGTAGCTAACTACTGGAACTACACACTACTTTTTGGGCAAAAAAACAAATATGGGTGAAGTAAGAAATAATTCCCTTTCTTTTTCGGCATTAGACCTGGAAAATGTTCACGTGAAAAATCGTTTTTGTGTTTAATAGGCTAAATTACACCTTCTGTTAACATATAACCCCAAAGTGATCGGTTCTTGCCATTTGTTGTCTATGACATTTCCGATTTACATATGATAATTTATCACAAAATAGTTTGGATGTAATGAACTCTTTCAAAGTAACTTTGAGTAAACGGCATGTTCTTCAGGGTAGCTTTAATGTAGCTTAATTCCCGTGTGAAGTAATTGGTAACTTGGTAAACTATATTTTCAGAGTAGCTTCCCCAACACTGGTTTTGTGCTGCTTGGATTCATTGCTAGTATATCAGTCTGCGTTTTAATGGAATTTTTCCTCATTGATTTTCATGAGAGGAGATGAGGTGCTCACCGAGTGATGAAATTTGATTAATTGTTGGCACAGGGGATGTTCATTACAGATTTAATTGATGGGGGGACGTCTCAAGATAGGTAAGGTTCCAGCAATTAGGAACCGAAAATGAATAATGTGGGTTTAGTCATCACACCAATGGAACACAGGAGGGACAATTTCATTTCATTCTGCTCCAAATAGTATACCTTCACATGTAACCAGAAAGGCTTATCCAAATCAAGTTATTAGAATTGTATTATATTTTGTCAACAGAGCAAATGTACCCTGCTTAGATAAGTCAAGCAGACAAAAACAAACAGACAATAGTCTTTTCTAAAAAATGCCTGAAATTCTCCCACTTTCTTCCCTTTACACAATGTTTTTTGAGTCAAACAGCGACAAAGACATGCTGACGTACTAAGAGATGTCTTAGCTTTAAGGTCTTAGAAAGAAAGAAGGTGAGAGAAAGGGAGCACGGTGTGCATCCATGAGCAGCCCTGTTCGGTGTTGGGGGCTACGGATGGGGGGGATTACTGTACATTTGAATGCACCTGGGACTGATACAGATAATTCCCCCTGTAATAATTCCAGTGAAACAGAGCAGAGGAGACGGTGGGGGCCAGTCACCGCTGCTTAGTGAGCGGCCATTGTTATCTTCCTCTCACAGCTTGGTCTCGTTATCTTCCTCTCACAGCTTGGTCTCGGCGGCCCCACACGGCTCACTTACGGCCTCCATAGCTCTCCCCGTGCTGGGGCCCTATGTGCATGTACTGCGATCAAGATGGCCGCCTTGCAGAGGAAGGCCCGACAACGCTTGGCGTGGACCTGGTGTGTGTGTGGACAACAAAGGGGAATGGCAGGGGATTTAAATGATCGTCTGTGTGCACTGTAAAGAAGAGGGGAGGGAGATGTGTTGTACTAGCATATGCCTGCTCACTTCCCTCAGTCTCTTCCGATGACCAGGGAGGCAGCGAGACAGACTGTAATTCAAGGCTGTTTCCTTATTCAACCTCCCTCTTCAAGGGATGAAATGAAGATCAAGGTTTGACTTCATGCTCAATGGCTTTTACCCCCGCCCTCTCTCTCCCTGTGTCTTGTCTGTGCGCACTTTCATGGTTTGTTAAGTGGTTATTTTCTCTCAGGGTTTTGAAGAGTAAAAAAACGAGAAACAATTGAAAGATTTTCAGGATAATACTTCAGCAAAAAAATAAGAAACTGCCCATATCTAATCTTGTGAAAGGATGGGTTTGTTTAAGTTTTTGACAGCTCTTTGCGGTGAAAGGCCAATTTTCCAAAGGCAGACTCCAAAAGCAGACAATTCCGGGTCATTGTTCAATAGAAAAAGATGGAAGAAACAGAGCAGGCCTGAATATGACAGACTAAAGGTCAAACAATGGAAGCAAAAACATTAAGCATTTCCCCAAGCATTATCAAATTCTAATGAACCTCTTTCCTTTCAGATTCAACTAGTCTCTATCCTCGCTCAATTCTATTCTTATGTTTCCCTCAGTTGGAGATATAGCAGTTTAAAGGTTTCATGATTAGATTACGTTGCTAATGATTATCAAATCTTAATGTCAAGATTGTATGATGTTGGGAAAACATCCTATTTTTCCAGGGCATACAGGCATACTCACATTACTGTTCAACATTATCATAATAGAATGGAATTTTCCATGGTTTCTTCCAAGTCACCCAGCTTGTGAGAGGAGACAATGATTTGTGTTTTCCCCAACTGTGTGCGTGTGAAAGGGGATAGCTAATCAGTTGCTCAACTGAATGCATTCAACTGAAGTGTGTCTTCTGGATTTAACCTAAATCAGAGAGGTGTGGGGGGGCTGCCTTAATCGACATCCACATCATCGGCACCAGGGGAGCAGTTGTTGTTGAGGGTTAACTGCCATAGTCAAGGGCAGAACAGCAGGTTTTTCCACCATGCCGGCTCAGGGATTCGAACCAGCGACCTTTCAGTTACTGGCCCAACGCTTGTGACTCTGGGTGTATGTGGGTGTGTGTTGAGCAGATTCCCCCAGACAACGGTGTGCTGATTGGTCTGTCAGAAAACTGCACCTCTAGCACTTCTCAAGGTCCAATAGTCCTGGGTCACCAAGCTACCAACACCTTGTTAGGGAGAGGGAGCAATCACAGCTGCATCATCAGCTGCTAACACAGACATCCATAGCACTGGGACCTCATGTTCATTAGAGCACAGTGTAGCAAAATATTTTACAACGGAAACAGAAATCAACCTTTCTTATTGGACAATTCCAGATAGTACCTCCTCGTTTCGGGAACATTTCCTTCCGTTTTATTACTAGTGAACACAACCCTCATGAATACTGAGTTCAACAGAAGAAGACATCCAGTAAAAGAATCTGTTCAAAAGTCTATTCAGTGAACTATTGTATGATTCGTACTGTAGTTTGCAGGATTGCATGGTAATTCAAGGTCACACGATTCAGGGTTAAAATTACAGAGAAGACAATGTGGGCGAAATAACAATGTCGAGTTATTCTGCCTCAGTAAACGTCAACGACTGTTTATGCTGTGTTTGGAGCTGGTGATTTGTGGTCTGTCAGCAGTTGCCAGAGTGAAGCAGGCTCTTATGCCAATTAATGTTGAATTTTTTTTCTCCTGAGGCTTTGAATAATCAGAGAACCTATTTCAGAATGTCTGTCGTGATTAATCTAACGCAAATTTTTTCTACCAAGTTCATTGTAATTAATAATATCCAGTTGTCACTCACAGCGCCGTATACTATGCATATCGCCCTCTCTGTGACATTACAGTGACCGCAGTTTGGAGAGATTTAAGGCATTAAAAACTTTGGAACGAGCCCTATTTTCTCAGCAGTTGTTGTTCTGACAATGGTTCGAGGGCTCTCTCTACCTCTCTCTCCCTCTCTTCAGATATTATGTATTTTCATATCGGAGATAGTTTTGTCTTGTTATTCTGCAGGTGCTTTTGAATGGGCTTCATACCATTGTTTTGTTTTAACAGCAGTATACTAAAATCAACATGGGTATGAGTTTTGCCTAGTTCATTCCAAGCCATAACAATTTTGTTAAAGGGAAACCTGCCTTATGCTTTTAACACATCTCAATTATGTGTGTTCTGATGGGAATGTGCTAAAGCTTTTTGGAACGCGCGTAGACTGACGACGCTCTAGAATACAAAATATGTTTACAGGATAATTGTTTAAACTGAGATGGGTTTTTGTTTGTGAAGATTGAAATGAAACTCATTGCTCTAAGATTATGTTGTGTTTTACAGGATAATAGGCAGGCTATGCTTGATTTAAAGGTTGTTGCAATCACTTATTGCAATTCTAATGATTCAACCAGGGTCGAACAGCATTGAGCACCACATACTTGAGAAGAATAACACTCACCCATGGTTTTACATGAACATTTGCAGGGTTAGTTTGAATTGTGTGCTGGCATTATGTCTAGACTCTAAATAGTTACATGGACCTCTTCAACTGAGGACCAGCAGTAATCAATGTACAGATGCTGAGCCCTGAGTGGAGCTCTGGAGAAATCTTAGCATCTTTGTAACTCTCAAACTATCGACTGGGATCATTTTGACCCAAGAGGCATATTGTAGATCTCATAGCCCAAAGGTGGTGTCTTCAATTCTTTATGACTTTGTCAATCAGCTTGTTCTTAATGCATTTAAATCCTTTTGTTTTAGAAAATTCAACTCCTTTGTGGTCATTTTGACCCCAACCAAAAATACATATTTCTGGCTATATAAATGTTATTGATAGGACCTCTATTTGAATCTAGGTTTCTCTGGAGGGGGGGGGTCTGTATCAGTGGTTTTGACCAGGTAGACAGATCATCTATAGAGATATGTGACTCACCACCTGGATTCGGTCTTATGTAACTAATTTTTTTTTACGTTGGTAAAAAGTAGAGACTCAGAGCTACAAAATGGTATATCATACACTGCATTTTTGAGGAACAATGGGAAAGTCATTCTGCTTTGAAAGTTGATACACTTGTAAACTCACTTTTGAGAAAATGGCCTTTGAATGTTTTGTTACCTACTGGAGAGCTTTCCTTTGTCTACACCCATTCAGCATTGTTCACACCCTCTTAAACCAGCCCCACCCATCTCTTTAACTTCTTGCCGCACGGATCCCTTTTACGGGATCATTTTCGTAAACAACCGCTGAATTGCAGCGCGCCAAATTCAAAAATAATACAAAAAATATTTATAATCATGGAATCACAAGTGAAATATACCAAAACACAACTTAGCTTGTTGTTAATCCACCTATCGTGTCAGATTTTGAAAATATGCTTTACAGCGAAAGCAATCCAAGCGTTTGTGAGTGTGTCAATCACTAGACAAAAAAGTAAGAACAGCTAGCCTTAAATTAGCTTGGTCACGAAAGTCAGAAAAGCAATAAAATTAATCGCTTACCTTTGATAATCTTCAGATGTTTGCACTCACGAGACTCCCAGTTACACAATAAATGTTATTTTTGTTCGATAAAGATTAGTTTTATAACCAAAAACCGCCATTTGGTTTGCGCGTTATGTTCAGAAAACCACAGGCTCGTTCCGGTCCTGAAGGGCAGATGAAAATTCCAAAAAGTATCCGTAATGTTCGTAGAAACATGTCAAAGGTTTTTTATAATCAATCCTCAGGTTGTTTTTAACATACATAGTCAATCATATTTCAACCGGACGGTAAACTGTTCAATACTACAGAGAAAGAAAATGTCGAGCCACATCTCTCCTGCGCAGGAACTAATCAAAGGACACCTGACGCGTTTTGATAAATCTTGCTCATTTTTAAAAATAAAAGCTTGAAACTATGTCTAAAGCCTGGTCACAGCCTGAGGAAGCCATTGGAAAAGGAATCTGGTTGATACCCCTTTAATTGGAGGAGGGACAAGCAATGGAACAGGGTTTTTCCAAATAAAAGGCACTTCTGGGTTGGAGTTCCTCAGGTTTTTGCCTGCAAAATCAGTTCTGTTATACTCACAGACAATATTTTGACAGTTTTGGAAACTTTAGAGTGTTTTCTATCCTAATCTGTCAATTATATGCATATTCTAATATCTGGGCCTGAGAAATAGTCCGTTTACCTTGGGAACGTTATTTTTCCAAACATAAAAATTCTGCCCCCTATCTGAAAGAGGTTAAGGATTCACATGAGGTCATGTGCTAAACAGTGAATAGTGTAGTAAAGATTAAAACTAAAAGTGATAGTAGCCTACAATAAGGACAAATTACAGGTAAACAGAAAGTGTCCAGATGTAAAGATGCCTTAATAGAAAATGACTGAAGTAAAAGTCAAAGTCACCCAGTAAAATACTACTTGAGTAAAAGTCTAAAAGTATTTGGTTTTAAAAAATACTTAAGTATCAAAAGTAAATGGAATTGCTCAAATGTACTTAAGTATCAAAAGTAAAAGTATAAATTATTTCAAATTCCTTAAACCAGACGGACCAATTTTATTTTTATTTTTTATTGGCGGATAGCCAGGGGCACACTCCAACACTCAGACGTAATTTACAAATGAAGCATTTGTGTTTAGTGAGTCTGTGTGGTATGTCACAAAATCATGTTACGACCACACATATCAATATTCATTTTATATATCAATATTTTGCTAAGTCTTGCTAAGTGGATGGGTCTCTACAGAAGGTGTAAACTGTACAGCCAAATGGTTACTTTCATAGTAGCAATATCATAAATAGATAGAGTCAATATAAATAAAATGATATACAGTATGTACACGAACTATATCAATAACGATATCAGTGATAGATGAAGTAGTTATATGCATACAATCAGGGGTAAAGTGGCTGAGCAGCGGGATAAATAATAAATAGTAGCAGCAACGTATGGGGTGTGTGTTATGAGAGAGTCATGTGAATAGAGGCACTGCAGATAGTGCTGATGACTGGTCCGTCCGAACCACACATGAACAAGGGAATCTATATTCGGAGAGCCTGTTTCTGTCCTGCCCTTGACTTTGGTGCAGGGCATGTGATGTCCATAGCCTCTTTGTCGCAAAACTCCCTGATCTTGTCAAAAAGATAGTTTGTCTAGTTGTGTCCAGTCCAGGTGGTGCTTGTACAGGCAGACCATTTATGGGAGGAAGGATGTCAGCGTGGCGCAGCAGCTGAAACCTGGTCCTGACTGAGTCTGAATGCTCCTTGGCGACAACAACACCAGGTTCCAAAGCATCGAAGCTGTAAAACAGGAAATAACACAAAAACATTTGAAGACATTACAACCTTGCACAACATCAATTCACCTCCCAAGTTTAGATAAGAAAAATAACCTCATACAATGCAATGAAAAAAATATTCACCTGAAGTGCTGGTACTGCTTGATCTATGGCAGGCATACGCCGGAGAATACAGGGATTGTGGTGATATAACTCCCTGCTATCAACCAATCAGAGTCCAGGATCAAAACAACCTACGAACAAAATATTTATTCAATGGAAAGTGTTATATAAATACCTGAATTCGTATAATTCCCTCCAATATTCAATATGTGCAACTTGTTTTGGGATTTTGGTTGCGCAAACTGGCTCTAACCAGCATTGAAAGAGGAGTGGGAGGCCCCGGTGCACAACTGAGCAAGAGGACAAGTACATTAGAGTGTCTAGTTTGCTAGTTTGAGGGTAAAAGGTTTCCCCACGAAATGTAAAAGAGTTCTACAGAAGTATAAATGCCAAGGTTAGTCTAGAGTTGAAACCTTTTGTTTTGAGTTACCTCCAAAGGGGTGCAGTTTGTTTCTGTAGTGAAGTTACACCTCAATACCCACAGTCATCCAGAAATCAGTTGTGCAGTACCTAAAAAGACATTCATACAACATTAGACAAATGGGAGACCATTGCACTGCATTTTCAATGGTTTCCATTCTGGATCTGTAATTGTACATCTGTTGCCCAGTCCCTGTGACAAAATTCAGCCACCATGCAATGAATCTCAACCCAAACAGTCAGTGAACTCCCATTCAAACACCAATTCCCGACCATAATAATATCAGTTATGCATCCCAACCTTTTTTGACCAACCAGAAAACTCAGAAGATGGGATATATAGAGTTAGTTGTGAACATTGGTCTTGACGCCAGCCCTTTTGAGCCTCCAAGCTATCCCGTGCCTGGGACTCCCCTGCTCTCCGGTGGCAATTTGATGAAAGAAACATTTGCATGATTCATTTCTAGCTTCTTTCCCAAGGACTCCTTCCCCCCGGTGTTTGACCAATGGCCCTCCACCTGCTTCCGTTACCGTCCAATAGTAGCCACCTGGGAGCAGTTTTTATTAGTTAGTTACACCTGCATCTACAGGTGTAATAGTTATTTTTGCACTTGTGTGCTACTTTATGAATAGCTGATTCACACCTGGAGGAAAAACCTTCAGAATGGCTTGATTTAGTGTTTAGTGAACAAGGGGGGACCAGAACATTTTATAGTCCGAATACAGGATCCCTATTGACTGCTGATTGTGTTGGAAGGCAGAACCTCTCTGGCTCTGTCACCACCTGAGGGCATCAGTCAGAGGTTATTCTTCTACGGTGTCCATATTAGGACAGAGTCACAACTTCCATGGACGTGGCGTCCTTATATGGACACCGTAATACACAGAGAATGAATTCTGCACTAGACACCTTGATGATGGATCAGGTGAACGGAATGCTATCATGTCTAGTTTCATGCTTATCCTAAATATTATTTGAATTCAAAATCAAAATAGATACGATTCACAAAGGGATTCCCAGTATATTATGATGATACGCTTGCAGTATACTTTCAGTGTGGCGTTCTCAAGCCCATCTGTAGCAATATGCTGAAGTAATGTTCTGCTCATTGTTCTATTATGATCTGTGGTGTTATAACATCAAGACAGATTAATTGTTATTGTGCTTCGTTCATTTGTATAAGTGATACCACTGATTAATTAAAGCTAGACGATGACTGGAGCATACTAGCTGCTCTATGGTGAGCCTAGGATTTGCAGGACTTTTTTCCCCCCACTCTCCTTCATTATTATTAAAGTCCATAATGAACATATCATGCAAAGCCAAAGAGCTGGCATTATTGCTTTTTAATGTTATTTTAATCACTTTTGCATATCGCAATGGCCAAAGTGTAATGAGGACTATCCTTATTCAGATCTGAATCACAGCTGTGATTTTATGTTTTTCCATCATTTTCGTGTCATTATCGTTGATTTCTAGATTGATTTCTAGATTTTCTAACTGTACACGGCAGATCGTAACGCAGATTATGAAGTCACTGGTATGAAACGAAGTAAGATCACATTTGTACCATAGAACGTTTTCCTAGATTTTTTTAGCTTCAAGTGGCTTCAAAAGAATCTTCTGGTGCTAGTGCAGTTGCATACACGTTTGCATATAAGTCTCGGGGAGTTTATAGATCATTAACGCAGCTCTGGGAGTTTTTTGCGGAAGTGGGTGGAGAAGACAGGCACGGTTTGAAAAACAAGTGTGCTAATCGAAAGAGCCAGGTAGTGCTTTGAAAGCAGTATATTCCTGATGAAGGGGATTAATAATAGGAAAACTCTTCTGTGCGAAAGCAGACGGTAATTATGGGCCGCCACTGTTGATTGACAGTCGGGCTCTTTCAATCGCCGCACTTTAGAGTGATTGAAACACTCAGTTCATTAAAAAAAGGGCCTCAATTAAGCTAATTGTAATTGAGAGGCAGCTGGGTACTGTTCCAAACAAAGTCTTATTACACGAATAACTTTTACACCCCTTTAACAGCTTTTTCTCTTGTGTTCCTTCCTGATATATACTGTATATATTAATGATCAATCTGTCTATTAAGTCGGGAAGCAAGGGCAGCCCAAATAACAAAATGATGTATTATGCAAGATAAGACATGCTAACCAATTTTCTGACAGAATATTTGGTAGGCTAACACTATGTGGATACTCCATCTGTAGATGCAGACTACCAGTAACATTTCAACTGACTATGTACTAACCCTAACCCTTCACCCTTATCCTAAAGTTAAACTTAACTCTTACCCTAACCCTAATCCTAACCCTTATTCTAAACCTAACCCTAACTGTAACCTTAGCAAGCAGTTGCTAATCAACAGATAGTTTGTTGGTAGTATGACCATCTGTGGGGCATCTACAGATGGACTATCCAGACTATGCAAACAAAGTGGGACTGACTAGATATTTTTTATTGTGCGAATAATTAATGAGGGGGGGATGTTTATCTTGTGAAATATTGTCCTACAGCTTTCTAAATAAAACATTTGATTCCAAATTAGAAGTACATATTTGATCCCCTATTAGACTTGTATATTGTTGAATGATAATATTATATTTTCTTCCTTTGTTTGACCTCAGAAAAACCTTGTGCTCTGCGGTTGCTCCTGAGTATAGTAACAGCAATGTCTGCCTGCTAATCACAGTAATGACAAACTTGTATGACTAATTTGCATCTAAATATCTGTTGTCTCTATGGTGGTTGTACTGAAGCTAACGTCTCTATGGTGGTTGTACTGAAGCTGACGTCTCTATGGTGATTGTACTGAAGCTGATGTCTCTATGGTGATTGTACTGAAGCTGACGTCTCTATGGTGATTGTACTGAAGCTGACGTCTCTATGGTGATTGTACTGAAGCTGACGTCTCTATGGTGATTGTACTGAAGCTGATGTCTCTATGGTGGTTGCACTGAAGCTGATGTGTCTATGGTGGTTGTACTGAAGCTAACGTCTCTATGGTGATTGTACTGAAGCTGACGTCTCTATGGTGATTGTACTGAAGCTGATGTCTCTATGGTGGTTGTACTGAAGCTACATGTAATGTCTCTATGGTGATTGTACTGAAGCTGATGTCTCTATGGTGGTTGTACTAAAGCTGACGTCTCTATGGTGGTTGTACTGAAGCTGACGTCTCTATGGTGATTGTACTGAAGCTGATGTCTCTATGGTGGTTGTACTGAAGCTAACATCTCTATGGTGGTTGTACTAAAGCTGATGTCTCTATGGTGGTTGTACTGAAGCTGATGTCTCTATGGTGGTTGTACTGAAGCTAACGTCTCTATGGTGGTTGTACTAAAGCTGATGTCTCTATGGTGGTTGTACTGAAGCTGATGTCTCTATGGTGATTGTACTGAAGCTGATGTCTCTATGGTGATTGTACTGAAGCTGACGTCTCTATGGTGATTGTACTGAAGCTGATGTCTCTATGGTGGTTGTACTAAAGCTGACGTCTCTATGGTGGATGTACTGAAGCTGACGTCTCTATGGTGGTTGTACTGAAGCTGACGTCTCTATGGTGATTGTACTAAAGCTGATGTCTCTATGGTGGTTGTACTGAAGCTGATGTCTCTATGGTGGTTGTACTGAAGCTGATGTCTCTATGGTGGTTGTACTAAAGCTGACGTCTCTATGGTGATTGTACTGAAGCTGATGTCTCTATGGTGATTGTACTGAAGCTAATGTCTCTATGGTGATTGTACTAAAGCTGACGTCTCTATGGTGATTGTACTGAAGCTGATGTCTCTATGGTGATTGTACTGAAGCTGACGTCTCTATGGTGGATGTACTGAAGCTGATGTCTCTATGGTGGTTGTACTGAAGCTGACGTCTCTATGGTGGTTGTACTGAAGCTGATGTCTCTATGGTGGTTGTACTGAAGCTAATGTCTCTATGGTGGTTGTACTGAAGCTAATGTCTCTATGGTGATTGTACTGAAGCTAATGTCTCTATGGTGATTGTACTAAAGCTGATGTCTCTATGGTGATTGTACTGAAGCTGTTGTCTCTATGGTGATTGTACTGAAGCTGTTGTCTCTATGGTGATTGTACTGAAGCTGATGTCTCTATGGTGGTTGTACTGAAGCTAACGTCTCTATGGTGATTGTACTGAAGCTAACGTCTCTATGGTGGTTGTACTGAAGCTGATGTCTCTATGGTGGATGTACTGAAGCTAATGTCTCTATGGTGGTTGTACTGAAGCTAACGTCTCTATGGTGATTGTACTGAAGCTAACGTCTCTATGGTGGTTGTACTGAAGCTGATGTCTCTATGGTGGTTGTATTGAAGCTGATGTCTCTATGGTGGTTGTACTGAAGCTGATGTCTCTATGGTGGTTGTACTGAAGCTAATGTCTCTATGGTGGTTGTACTGAAGCTGATGTCTCTATGGTGGTTGTACTGAAGCTAATGTCTCTATGGTGGTTGTACTGAAGCTGATGTCTCTATGGTGATTGTACTGAAGCTGACGTCTCTATGGTGGTTGTACTGAAGCTAATGTCTCTATGGTGGTTGTACTGAAGCTAACGTCTCTATGGTGATTGTACTGAAGCTGACGTCTCTATGGTGGTTGTACTGAAGCTAATGTCTCTATGGTGGTTGTACTAAAGCTAACGTCTCTATGGTGATTGTACTGAAGCTGACGTCTCTATGATGGTTGTACTGAAGCTGACGTCTCTATGGTGATTGTACTAAAGCTGATGTCTCTATGGTGGTTGTACTGAAGCTAACGTCTCTATGGTGGTTGTACTGAAGCTGACGTCTCTATGGTGGTTGTACTGAAGCTGACGTCTCTATGGTGATTGTACTGAAGCTGATGTCTCTATGGTGGATGTACTGAAGCTGACGTCTCTATGGTGGTTGTACTAAAGCTGACGTCTCTATGGTGGTTGTACTGAAGCTGACGTCTCTATGGTGATTGTACTGAAGCTGATGTCTCTATGGTGATTGTACTGAAGCTGATGTCTCTATGGTGGTTGTACTAAAGCTGACGTCTCTATGGTGGTTGTACTGAAGCTGACGTCTCTATGGTGATTGTACTGAAGCTGATGTCTCTATGGTGGTTGTACTGAAGCTAGCATCTCTATGGTGGTTGTACTAAAGCTGATGTCTCTATGGTGGTTGTACTGAAGCTGATGTCTCTATGGTGGTTGTACTGAAGCTAACGTCTCTATGGTGGTTGTACTAAAGCTGATGTCTCTATGGTGGTTGTACTGAAGCTGATGTCTCTATGGTGATTGTACTGAAGCTGATGTCTCTATGGTGATTGTACTGAAGCTGACGTCTCCATGGTGATTGTACTGAAGCTGATGTCTCTATGGTGGTTGTACTAAAGCTGACGTCTCTATGGTGGATGTACTGAAGCTGACGTCTCTATGGTGGTTGTACTGAAGCTGACGTCTCTATGGTGATTGTACTAAAGCTGATGTCTCTATGGTGGTTGTACTGAAGCTGATGTCTCTATGGTGGTTGTACTGAAGCTGATGTCTCTATGGTGGTTGTACTAAAGCTGACGTCTCTATGGTGATTGTACTGAAGCTGATGTCTCTATGGTGATTGTACTGAAGCTAATGTCTCTATGGTGATTGTACTAAAGCTGACGTCTCTATGGTGATTGTACTGAAGCTGATGTCTCTATGGTGATTGTACTGAAGCTGACGTCTCTATGGTGGATGTACTGAAGCTGATGTCTCTATGGTGGTTGTACTGAAGCTGACGTCTCTATGGTGGTTGTACTGAAGCTGATGTCTCTATGGTGGTTGTACTGAAGCTAATGTCTCTATGGTGGTTGTACTGAAGCTAATGTCTCTATGGTGATTGTACTGAAGCTAATGTCTCTATGGTGATTGTACTAAAGCTGATGTCTCTATGGTGATTGTACTGAAGCTGTTGTCTCTATGGTGATTGTACTGAAGCTGTTGTCTCTATGGTGATTGTACTGAAGCTGATGTCTCTATGGTGGTTGTACTGAAGCTAACGTCTCTATGGTGATTGTACTGAAGCTAACGTCTCTATGGTGGTTGTACTGAAGCTGATGTCTCTATGGTGGATGTACTGAAGCTAATGTCTCTATGGTGGTTGTACTGAAGCTAACGTCTCTATGGTGATTGTACTGAAGCTAACGTCTCTATGGTGGTTGTACTGAAGCTGATGTCTCTATGGTGATTGTACTGAAGCTGTTGTCTCTATGGTGATTGTACTGAAGCTGTTGTCTCTATGGTGATTGTACTGAAGCTGATGTCTCTATGGTGGTTGTACTGAAGCTAACGTCTCTATGGTGATTGTACTGAAGCTAACGTCTCTATGGTGGTTGTACTGAAGCTGATGTCTCTATGGTGGATGTACTGAAGCTAATGTCTCTATGGTGGTTGTACTGAAGCTAACGTCTCTATGGTGATTGTACTGAAGCTAACGTCTCTATGGTGGTTGTACTGAAGCTGATGTCTTTATGGTGGTTGTATTGAAGCTGATGTCTCTATGGTGGTTGTACTGAAGCTGATGTCTCTATGGTGATTGTACTGAAGCTGTTGTCTCTATGGTGGTTGTACTGAAGCTAATGTCTCTATGGTGGTTGTACTGAAGCTAACGTCTCTATGGTGATTGTACTGAAGCTAACGTCTCTATGGTGGTTGTACTGAAGCTGATGTCTCTATGGTGGATGTACTGAAGCTAATGTCTCTATGGTGGTTGTACTGAAGCTAACGTCTCTATGGTGATTGTACTGAAGCTAACGTCTCTATGGTGGTTGTACTGAAGCTGATGTCTCTATGGTGGTTGTATTGAAGCTGATGTCTCTATGGTGGTTGTACTGAAGCTGATGTCTCTATGGTGGTTGTACTGAAGCTGTTGTCTCTATGGTGGTTGTACTGAAGCTAATGTCTCTATGGTGGTTGTACTGAAGCTGATGTCTCTATGGTGGTTGTACTGAAGCTAATGTCTCTATGGTGGTTGTACTGAAGCTGATGTCTCTATGGTGATTGTACTGAAGCTGACGTCTCTATGGTGGTTGTACTGAAGCTAATGTCTCTATGGTGGTTGTACTGAAGCTAACGTCTCTATGGTGATTGTACTGAAGCTGACGTCTCTATGGTGGTTGTACTGAAGCTAATGTCTCTATGGTGGTTGTACTAAAGCTAACGTCTCTATGGTGATTGTACTGAAGCTGACGTCTCTATGATGGTTGTACTGAAGCTGACGTCTCTATGGTGATTGTACTAAAGCTGATGTCTCTATGGTGGTTGTACTGAAGCTAACGTCTCTATGGTGGTTGTACTGAAGCTGACGTCTCTATGGTGGTTGTACTGAAGCTGACGTCTCTATGGTGATTGTACTGAAGCTGATGTCTCTATGGTGGATGTACTGAAGCTGACGTCTCTATGGTGGTTGTACTAAAGCTGACGTCTCTATGGTGGTTGTACTGAAGCTGACGTCTCTATGGTGATTGTACTGAAGCTGATGTCTCTATGGTGATTGTACTGAAGCTGATGTCTCTATGGTGGTTGTACTAAAGCTGACGTCTCTATGGTGGTTGTACTGAAGCTGACGTCTCTATGGTGATTGTACTGAAGCTGATGTCTCTATGGTGGTTGTACTGAAGCTAGCATCTCTATGGTGGTTGTACTAAAGCTGATGTCTCTATGGTGGTTGTACTGAAGCTGATGTCTCTATGGTGGTTGTACTGAAGCTAACGTCTCTATGGTGGTTGTACTAAAGCTGATGTCTCTATGGTGGTTGTACTGAAGCTGATGTCTCTATGGTGATTGTACTGAAGCTGATGTCTCTATGGTGATTGTACTGAAGCTGACGTCTCTATGGTGATTGTACTGAAGCTGATGTCTCTATGGTGGTTGTACTAAAGCTGACGTCTCTATGGTGGATGTACTGAAGCTGACGTCTCTATGGTGGTTGTACTGAAGCTGACGTCTCTATGGTGATTGTACTAAAGCTGATGTCTCTATGGTGGTTGTACTGAAGCTGATGTCTCTATGGTGGTTGTACTGAAGCTGATGTCTCTATGGTGGTTGTACTAAAGCTGACGTCTCTATGGTGATTGTACTGAAGCTGATGTCTCTATGGTGATTGTACTGAAGCTAATGTCTCTATGGTGATTGTACTAAAGCTGACGTCTCTATGGTGATTGTACTGAAGCTGATGTCTCTATGGTGATTGTACTGAAGCTGACGTCTCTATGGTGGATGTACTGAAGCTGATGTCTCTATGGTGGTTGTACTGAAGCTGACGTCTCTATGGTGGTTGTACTGAAGCTGATGTCTCTATGGTGGTTGTACTGAAGCTAATGTCTCTATGGTGGTTGTACTGAAGCTAATGTCTCTATGGTGATTGTACTGAAGCTAATGTCTCTATGGTGATTGTACTAAAGCTGATGTCTCTATGGTGATTGTACTGAAGCTGTTGTCTCTATGGTGATTGTACTGAAGCTGTTGTCTCTATGGTGATTGTACTGAAGCTGATGTCTCTATGGTGGTTGTACTGAAGCTAACGTCTCTATGGTGATTGTACTGAAGCTAACGTCTCTATGGTGGTTGTACTGAAGCTGATGTCTCTATGGTGGATGTACTGAAGCTAATGTCTCTATGGTGGTTGTACTGAAGCTAACGTCTCTATGGTGATTGTACTGAAGCTAACGTCTCTATGGTGGTTGTACTGAAGCTGATGTCTCTATGGTGATTGTACTGAAGCTGTTGTCTCTATGGTGATTGTACTGAAGCTGTTGTCTCTATGGTGATTGTACTGAAGCTGATGTCTCTATGGTGGTTGTACTGAAGCTAACGTCTCTATGGTGATTGTACTGAAGCTAACGTCTCTATGGTGGTTGTACTGAAGCTGATGTCTCTATGGTGGATGTACTGAAGCTAATGTCTCTATGGTGGTTGTACTGAAGCTAACGTCTCTATGGTGATTGTACTGAAGCTAACGTCTCTATGGTGGTTGTACTGAAGCTGATGTCTTTATGGTGGTTGTATTGAAGCTGATGTCTCTATGGTGGTTGTACTGAAGCTGATGTCTCTATGGTGATTGTACTGAAGCTGTTGTCTCTATGGTGGTTGTACTGAAGCTAATGTCTCTATGGTGGTTGTACTGAAGCTGACGTCTCTATGGTGGTTGTACTGAAGCTAATGTCTCTATGGTGGTTGTACTGAAGCTAACGTCTCTATGGTGATTGTACTGAAGCTGACGTCTCTATGGTGGTTGTACTGAAGCTAATGTCTCTATGGTGGTTGTACTAAAGCTAACGTCTCTATGGTGATTGTACTGAAGCTGACGTCTCTATGATGGTTGTACTGAAGCTGACGTCTCTATGGTGATTGTACTAAAGCTGATGTCTCTATGGTGGTTGTACTGAAGCTAACGTCTCTATGGTGGTTGTACTGAAGCTGACGTCTCTATGGTGGTTGTACTGAAGCTGACGTCTCTATGGTGATTGTACTGAAGCTGATGTCTCTATGGTGGATGTACTGAAGCTGACGTCTCTATGGTGGTTGTATTGAAGCTAACATCTCTATGGTGGTTGTACTGAAGCTGATGTCTCTATGGTGGTTGTACTGAAGCTGATGTCTCTATGGTGGTTGTACTGAAGCTGATGTCTCTATGGTGGATGTACTGAAGCTAATGTCTCTATGGTGGTTGTACTGAAGCTAACGTCTCTATGGTGATTGTACTAAAGCTGATGTCTCTATGGTGATCGTACTGAAGCTAATGTCTCTATGGTGGTTGTACTGAAGCTGATGTCTCTATGGTGATTGTACTGAAGCTGATGTCTCTATGGTGGTTGTACTGAAGCTGATGTCTCTATGGTGGTTGTACTGAAGCTGATGTCTCTATGGTGATTGTACTAAAGCTGATGTCTCTATGGTGGTTGTACTGAAGCTGATGTCTCTATGGTGGTTGTACTGAAGCTGATGTCTCTATGGTGGATGTACTGAAGCTGATGTCTCTATGGTGGTTGTACTGAAGCTGACGTCTCTATGGTGATTGTACTGAAGCTGATGTCTCTATGGTGGTTGTATTGAAGCTAACATCTCTATGGTGGTTGTACTGAAGCTGACGTCTCTATGGTGGTTGTACTGAAGCTGACGTCTCTATGGTGGTTGTACTAAAGCTGATGTCTCTATGGTGATTGTACTGAAGCTGATGTCTCTATGGTGGTTGTACTGAAGCTGACGTCTCTATGGTGGTTGTACTGAAGCTGACGTCTCTATGGTGATTGTACTGAAGCTGATGTCTCTATGGTGGTTGTATTGAAGCTAACATCTCTATGGTGGTTGTACTGAAGCTGATGTCTCTATGGTGGTTGTACTGAAGCTGATGTCTCTATGGTGATTGTACTGAAGCTAATGTCTCTATGGTGGTTGTACTGAAGCTGATGTCTCTATGGTGATTGTACTGAAGCTGGTGATTACATGTTGTTCCACAGCTGGAGTGCTTTATCTCAGCTGATGAATTGTAAAGGAATGTATAGTGCTACATATTTTACAAGGTTAAGTAAAATGTAATGACAGATAGCGTTGCATACTTGTATAATTCCTTTATAGTGCACTACTTTTGACCCGGTATGTCAGTAAAAGGATTCCATTTGGCACGTAGACCAAGTTAATGGCCGTGCTTTCTGGGGGCAACCATGGAAATGTAATTGTTTAGAAGTTCCATATGAAAGAATGACTCTTTACAGTTTATTCATGGCACTTTTAAAAGCATATGCAAGCCATACATCATTATCAGGTTAAGAGTGGTAATTATCCCTGTTTTTTCAAGCTTGTTAGAACAAACAACAAAGGCACGACATGCCTGAATGACACTCGATTCCATGTTTTTATTAGATATTACACATTTTTCATAATTATGAATCACAAAAACAAAAATAATTGTGACAACTTGCAGCCCACATTCAAATTTCTGCTGTTAATTGCCCGTGAAGTCATTTCCATAAATAATGTGCCACCGTTGATTGAGGAGGGCCCTATCTGTCACACAGGACTAATCAAATGAGCACAGTGTCTTTGAGTAATTGCACCCAGGGGCCAAAATAAGGACAGACGTGTGCTGAATTCAATGCTTCATCGAACTAGTATCTTAGGGCAAACAGAACAGGTAGCTCATATGCATATTATTTTATTGAAACTATTCAAAACAGAAAATTAAGATGAAATATTATATCCTGAAATCTCACATTTGCAACAATAAAGTGAAGGTAAGATATTTCCTAAAGTCTCAAACTTCCATAGGCCACATTTGGCAAATTCTGGCTTCGCAGTAGCTGGCTAAAAAGCACTTGTGTGAGTTGGAATGGACAGTTAAGAAGACATTGAGCAAAGTCAATTAAAAAAAAAAATTTTTTTTTATTTTATTTCACCTTTATTTAACCAGGTAGGCTAGTTGAGAACAAGTTCTCATTTGCAACTGCGACCTGGCCAAGATAAAGCATAGCAGTGTGAACAGACAACAACACAGAGTTACACATGGAGTAAACAATAAACAAGTCAATAACATAGTAGGGAAAAAAAGAAAAAAAAGAGAATCTATATACAATGTGTGCAAAAGGCATGAGGAGGTAGGCAATAAATAGGCCATAGGAGCGAATAATTACAATTTAGCAGATTAACACTGGGGTGATAAATCATCAGATGATCATGTGCAAGTAGAGATACTGGTGTGCAAAAGAGCAGAAAAGTAAATAAATAAAAACAGTATGGGGATGAGGTAGGTAAATTGGGTGGGCTATATACCTTCATAGATGGACTATGAAGCAATGATGTGCTCAATTGGAGTTCTAACCATACTGTATCCTATTGTTTTCTGCTTCAGCTCTCACACTGTGTCTCGCATTTTCATATTTGAAGCACAATGGGATCAGAGACAAATTGATATGCGTTTCCAGCCAAGGATGTCTTTGCGGTACTAATATTCTGATATCGCATTGTGTTTAGGATGACACTGCTCCTAGAGTGCCGCAGGCAGTTCATGTTTTTGATTTAACCAACCTGGAAGACGAGGTGTGTTGAATGTAGGCAATCACTGAACTGATCAATTAGCACCTGCGGCACTCCAGGAACAGGGTTGCCTACCCCTGACCAATTTTATAAATGGACCGCACAGGCCTTTGATTAGGCATGTTGGAGACTCCCCAAACATATGGAAGAAGGTACTCTGGTCAGATGAGATGAAAATGTAGATTTTTTGCCATCAAGGAAAACGCCATGTCTGGCGTAAACCTAACACCTCTCATCACCCCGAGAACAACATCTCCACAGTGAAGCATGGTGGTGGCAGCATCATGCTGTGGGGATGTTTTTCATCGGCAGTGACTGGGAAACTGGTCAGAATTTAAGGAATGATGGATGGTGCTAAATACAGGGAAATTCTTGAGGGAAACCTGTTTCAGTCTTCCAGAGATTTGAGACTGGGACGGAGGTTCACCTTCCAGCAGGACAATGACCCTAAGCATACTGCTAAAGCAACACTCGACTGGTTTAAGGGGAAACATTTAAATGTCTTGGAATGGCCTAGTCAAAGCCCAGACCTCAATCCAATTGAGCATCTGTGGTATGACTTAAAGATTGATGTACACCAGCGGAACCCATCCAACTTGAAGGAGCTGGAGCAGTTTTGCCTTGAAGAATGGGCAAAACCACAGTGGCTAGATGTGCCAAGCTTATAGAGACATACCCCAAGAGACTTGTAGCTGTAATTGCTGCAAAAGGTGGCTCTACAAAGTATTGACATTGGGGGGTGAATAGTTATGCACGCTCAAGCTTTCAGATTTTTTGGTCTTATTTCTTGTTTGTTCCACACAAAAAAATATTTTGCATCTTCAAAGTGGTAGGCATGTTGTGTAAATCAAATTATGCAACCCCCCAAAAATCTATTTTAATTCCAGGTTGTAAGGCAACAAAATAGGAAAAATGCCAAGGGGGTGAATACTTCAAGTTTATCCTTATTGTTTCTAAGGCATTGGAAAGTCCTGGCTTCTCCAGTGACTCTGCTGTTTGCATGTTCTTGTTTATCTGACAGATAGACAATATTTTCTCCTTTGACTGCTGCACTAACTGGAAAACAGTTGGAAAGCAGTAGTCCAGGCCTGTGCTGCTTCCTCGATGGAGATGCTGCTAAAATACCTTAGAGCTATGTCTTTTATTATGGTCATTATGATCTCTCCAGAGTATAGGAGAGAAGCTGGATTGCCTCTTCGAGCACAATGGGATATTATTTTCACAGACACCAGATGTGCTACTTTTTCAATAACAAGAAACTGCCAAGCTACGACTGCAGCCGGTGAATTGTACCAAATAGTGAAAAATGTGGGCACAGTGCTACTCCATGAGGATGCATCCAGAATTGGGCTTTAAAAACTATGCACAAGTCTCCAAAGTATGGAAACTTTCATTAAACCAGATCTGGATTAGGCATACAAGGTTTGCAAAAGAGCACTATAGGTATTTCTCACAAAGAGCCAAACAGAATCTAAAATGTTAACATTAAGTCAGTACTACGGTGGCTTGCGAAAGTATTCACCCCCTTGGTATTTTTCTTATTTTGTTGCCTTACAACCTGGAATTAAAATGGATTTTTGGGGGGTTGTATAATTTGATTTACACAACATGCCTACCACTTTGAAGATGCAAAATAAAACATTTTGGTAAAACAAACAAGAAATAAGACAAAAAATCTGAACTTGAGCGTGCATAACTATTCACCCCCCAATCCAATGCTCAATTGGATTGAGGTCTGAGCTTTGACTAGGCCATTCCAAGAAATTAAAATGTTTCCCCTTAAACCACTCCAGTGTTGCTTTAGCAGTATGCTTAGTGTCATTGTCCTGCTGCTGGAAGGTGAACCTCCGTCCCAGTCTCAAATCTCTGGAAGACTGAAACAGGTTTCTCTCAAGAATTTCCCTGTAGTTAGCGCCATCCATCATTCCTTCAATTCTGACCAGTTTCCCAGTCCCTGCCGATGAAAAACATCCCCACAGCATGATGCTGCCACCACCATGCTTCACTGTGGGGATGGTGTTCTCGGGGTGATGAGAGGTATTGGATTTACGCCAGACAGCGTTTTCCATGGCCAAAAAGCTACATTTTTTGTCTCAACTGACCAGAGTACCTTCTTCCGTATGTTTGGGGAGTCTCCCCAATGCCCTTTGGCGAACACCAAACGTGTTTGCTTATTTTATTCTTTAAGCAATGGCTTTTTTCTGGCCACTCTTCTGTAAAGCCCAGCTCTGTGGAGTGTATGGTTTAAAGTGGTCCTATGGACAGATACTCCCATCTCTAATGTGGAGCTTTGCAGCTCCTTCAGGGTTATCTTTGGTCTCTTTGTTGCCTCTCTGATTAATGCCCTACTTGCTTGGTCCATGAGTTTTGGTTGGCGGCCCTCTCTTGGCAGGTTTGTTGTGGTGCCATATTCTTTCCATTTTTAATAATGGATTTAATGGTGCTCCGAGGGATGTTCAAAGTTTCAGATTTTTTTTTATAACCCAACCCTGATATGTACTTCTCCAGAACTTTGTCCCTGACCTGTTTGGAGAGCACCTTGGTCTTCATGGTACTGCTTGCTTGCTTGGTGGTGCCTCTTGCTTAGTGGTGTTGCAGACTCTGGGACCTTTCAGAACAGGTGTATATATACTGAGATCATGTGACAGATCATGTGACACTTAGATTGCACACAGGTGGACTTTATTTAACTAATTATGTGACTTCTGAAGGTAATTGGTTGCACCAAATCTTATTAAGGGCTTCATAGCAAAGGGGGTGAATACATATGCACCTATCTGTTTTTTTGTGTGTTTTTTGTTGTTGAAACAAGTAATTTTTTTTCATTTCACTTCACCAATTTAGACTATTTTGTGTATGTCCATTACATGAAATCCAAATAAAAATATATTTACATTACATGTTGTAATGCAGCAAAATAGGAAAAACGCCAAGGGGGATGAATCATTTTGCAAGGCACTGTACATTTTTATCTCAACATTGGAATCTCATATTGATGGGGTCATGAATGTTATGAATTAAAGTTGGCTGAACCTATAACTGAAATGACAATCCATCTCAACAATGTTATGGAACTGCCAGGCACACATAGAATATTTAAAAAAATAAGGGGGATGTATGTTGTGGTGACCTGACTGTATAGTCAATTGTGGTTCTATTTAGGATTGTGGAGGCCATCTTGTCCTGCCTAATTGAACCTCACAAATATTTTACATGGTTGGTACGTTTAAAAAACACATGTATAGGGCCTATGTCCGAGTCCAACGCTAATGCTGTAGAGTACATGGCTGTTGACATATGTTTTATGAATATGCATGACTACATAGTGAAACATGCAGTTAGCAACTATTCAAAGTTGAAAAATTGCCAGATGTATTGGCTATCAGACCTCTATGGTTGTTTTGCTATCTGTCTTTGTTGTGCTGGGGATGGTTGTTTGGGTAGGTAATGCTTTGTTCTCTGAGGGGCTCCAGCTGCAGACATGCCAGCAATATAACCACAACAGGTCGTCACCTTTGGGCTGACTGTTGGGATAAGGCACTGGGCTTATAGAAGGGATAGCGGGCGACACCACCATTAAATGACTGTGGGGAGAGAAGAACTGGAGTCAAGTGGAACAGGCATTTGGTGTTTCTCTGTTGCTCCAAGCCTCTCTCCTCATGTCTCTCACCCTCTCTCTTCTCCTTTTCCTTCACTCTCTTTTTTTGTTTCTCCCTCACATTCCCTCTAATTTCCATTCCCTGTTCCCCTCTTCTCTCACTTTATCTTTCTTCCGCAATCCATTTATCTCCACTCCAACTTCTGTCACGGTTCATGAATCCACTGCCTCCCTCTCTCTCTCTCTCTCTTTCTCTTTCTCTTTTTCTCTCTCTCTCTCTCTCTCTCTCTCTCTCTCTCTCTCTCTCTCTCTCTCTCTCTCTCTCTCTCCCGTGTTTGTGTGGGCGTGGTTCCCAATCTCGGCCTGATTGTCTGCGCCAGCTGGAATCACTTATCTTCCCTTTATATGTTCTGTAACCAGTGTTTCTTGTTGTCAGATCATTGTTACTTCCCTGAGGTTGTGTCGTGTGTCTGGGCTCTTTCTCTCGCCGCCCTTGTGTGGATTATCTTCTGTGCTCCTTCCTACCCATCCGGAGACATTCCCCTGGATTTCTCAGCACGCTATCTTCGGTATATGCGCCGTAGTCCCTGGGTCGGATTCCGTCTGAGTACAGTCTGTCTGTCCTGTTGCTGCTGTAAACTGTATTCATTAAACCATCGTTGCTTGCATCTTGCATCCGCCTCTGTATTGTCACAGAATGATCTGACCTTACCATGGATGCAGCGAGTTCAACGAGTCTGACCGAATTCATTTCCCGCAGTATCACGAGAATGGATCAACAAGAGGAGAACATCTCCAGCACAGGTCGGGCAGTACAAGCCCTTGCGACGCAGGTATCCCAGCTGACCCAACAATTACAACATCTGAGGGGTCTCGCTGCGCCACCTACACCGGCAGTTCAACCCGCCCCGCCAGAGCCGGATTCCCAGCTAGAGCCACGGCTACCGACACCAGAGGGTTATTCAGGTGATCCTGACTATTGCAGAGCTTTTCTTACGAGATGTTCCATGCATTTCTCGTTGCAGCCACGGACCTTCAACCGTGAACAGTCTAAGGTAGCATTCGTACTCACACTGCTATCAGGCAAAGCGGCTCTTTGGGGAACGGCGGTGTGGGCGAACCAGGACCCATGCTGCACCTCTTTCCAGACACTCTCCGAGGAGATGAGAAGGGTTTTCGATCGGGCCGTGGCGGGTAGGGAGGCGGCCAGACTACTCGCTGACCTTCGCCAAGGAGACCGTTCAGTATCGGAATACTCCATCCAATTCCGCACTCTGGCCGCAGAGTGTCAGTGGAACGAGGAGGCGCAGTGGGACATGTTCCTGCATGGGCTGGAGGACCGGATCCAGAAGGAGATTTATGTTCTGGACCTTCCCAGGAGTTTAAATGGACTAGTGGAACTAGCCTTGAGGGTCGACGCTCGTCTGAGTCGTATTGGCCGCCGAGCATGCCCTAACAGACCGTATAACGACACGGAGGGCTGGCATGCCAGCGGCGGGAACACGGCCAGTTCAGCCTCCGCTCACGAACCCATGCAGCTGGGGAGAGCTCGCCTCTCCCGGGAAGAGAGGGAGAGGCGGAGATCCCAAGGACTCTGTCTCTACTGTGGTAGAGCGGGCCACTTTATCCACTCCTGCCCGGTAAAAGATCAGGCCCGGTAGTAAGTATGAGGCTACTATCGGGTGGTGTCACCACAGAGAAGACCTCATCATCTACTCTCCTCCCGGTAAGACTAAGATGGGCCACCCACACGCACGACACCCAAGCCTTACTGGACTCAGGAGCAGAGGGTAATTTTATGGACTTCAAGCTCGCTCACAAACTCCAGATTCCTATCACCTCACTCACGCACAAGATATCCGTCAACGCTCTCAATGGTCAAGAACTCACCAACATTTCTCACACCACTGAAACTATCACACTCATCACTTCTGGCAATCACACTGAGACACTATCATTTCTACTCATGAACTCACCCCTTGCACCATTAGTTCTCGGCCACCCTTGGCTCACCCAACACAACCCCAGAGTTGACTGGGGTCATAACTCTATATCCATGTGGAGTAACAAGTGTCTTGAGTCCTGTTTAGTGTCTGCTTGTTCATCTGTGTCTGATTCTGTGTTTCTAGAGGAGGCAGTGGATTTGTCTAACGTGCCCGTTGAATACCTCGACCTGAAGGAGGTGTTCAGCAAGTCCCGTGCTGCTTCTCTTCCTCCGCATCGTCCCTATGACTGTGCAATAGAATTATTGCCAGGTGAGTCTCCGCCTAAAGGCAAGTTATATTCACTCTCTGTTCCTGAGAGGGAGGCTATGGAGAGATACATCTCTGATTCTCTGGCCTCTGGATTCATTCGTCCTTCCTCTTCTCCAGCGGGGGCGGGGTTCTTCTTTGTGGGGAAGAAGGACGGATCTCTGCGTCCTTGCATTGATTACCGTGGGTTGAATAACATCACAGTGAAGAATACCTATCCCTTACCGTTGATGTCCTCAGCCTTTGAAAGGTTACAGGGAGCATCCGTGTTCACTAAGTTGGATTTACGTAATGCATATCATTTGGTTCGCATAAGGAGGGGGGATGAATGGAAGACCGCGTTTAACACCCCCAGAGGGCACTTCGAATATTTGGTCATGCCTTTTGGGCTATCCAACTCCCCGGCGGTTTTCCAGGCACTCGTCAATGACGTGCTGAGAGATATGATTGATCAGTTCATATATGTTTACCTGGATGACATACTGATTTTTTCTTCTTCTCTCCAGGAACACGTTCAGCACGTCAGACGAGTGCTTCAGAGGTTGTTGGAGAATGGACTTTTTGTCAAGGCGGAGAAATGCATTTTTCATGCACAATCCGTTCCATTCCTAGGTTACATCGTCTCGACTGAAGGTATTCACATGGATCCTGACAAGGTTAAGGCTGTGGTGGATTGGCCAAGCCCAGATTCCCGTAAGGCCCTACAGAGGTTTCTGGGATTCGCCAATTTCTACCGGCGTTTCGTTCGCAACTTTAGCCAGATAGTCGCTTCTCTTACCGCCTTAACCTCCCCCAGAGTGACGTTCAGGTGGTCCGATACAGCCGAGGCTGCATTCGCCAAACTCAAGAGCCGCTTTGTTTCGGCCCCCATCCTCATAGCTCCCGATCCCTCGCGTCAGTTCGTGGTGGAGGTGGACGCTTCAGAGGTGGGGGTAGGTGCGGTACTTTCCCAACGTTCCTCTTCTGACGACAAGATGCACCCTTGCGCGTTCCTGTCCCATCGGTTATCACCTGCGGAACGCAACTACGACATTGGCAACAGAGAGTTGTTGGCAGTGAAGTTAGCACTGGAGGAGTGGCGCCATTGGTTAGAGGGTTCGGGGGTACCTTTTATAGTTTGGACCGATCACAAAAATTTGGAATATATCAGAACCGCCAAGCGACTCAACTCCAGGCAGGCGCGGTGGGCACTCTTTTTCGGACGTTTTGACTTCTCTCTCTCGTATCGCCCGGGTTCCAAGAATGTCAAACCCGATTCCCTTTCTCGCATTTTTGACCATTCCGAACGCCCATCCACTCCCGAGTGCATCCTACCCGGGACCCTAGTGGTCTCCACACTCACATGGGAGGTTGAATCGAGGGTCAAAACGGCCTTAGAAGGGGTAAAGCCTCCGCCCGGTTGCCCGCCTAATCGGTTGTTTGTGCCGGAGGGGTGTCGGTCCGATGTTATTCGGTGGGGGCATTGCTCCAACGTAGCGTGTCATCCAGGAGTCAGCCGCACTAGCTTTTTGGTTAAGCAACGCTTTTGGTGGCCACTGATGGCTCGTGACATTCACAGTTTTGTCTTGGCTTGCTCGGTTTGTGCCACTGGGAAGACTTCTAATCGACCTCCAGATGGGTTACTCCAACCGCTGTCGGTCCCTTCGAGACCCTGGTCCCACATCGCGCTAGATTTTGTTACCGCCCTCCCGCCCTCCCAGGGCAAGACGGTTGTTTTGACCGTGGTGGACCGGTTCTCGAAGGCGGCTCATTTTATTCCCTTGCCTAAATTACCATCTGCCAAGGAGACAGCGGTAACTGTCGTGGATCACGTCTTTCGCTTACATGGCCTGCCTATGGACGTAGTTTCTGACAGGGGGCCCCAATTTGTGTCCAAGTTTTGGCAAGAGTTTTGTAAGTTACTGGGAGCGAGTGTCAGTCTGTCTTCAGGGTTTCATCCCCAGAGCAACGGTCAAACGGAGAGGGCCAACCAAGATTTGGAGAGAGTGTTGCGATGTTTGGTTTCTAAGAATCCCTCTTCCTGGAGTCAACAACTCTCTATGGTTGAGTACGCTCACAATTCGTTGCCAGTGGCAGCCACGGGTCTCTCTCCGTTTGAGTGTAGTTTAGGTTACCAGCCACCTATCTTTCCCAGTACGGAGTCCGAGGTCACTGTTCCCTCCGCTCACGCTTTCATCCAGAGGTGCCGTCACGCATGGAGCAGAGCCCGTGAGACTCTTCTCCGGGTGGGGGCGCGCACCAAGGCTAAGGCCGATCGCCGCCGGTCGAAGCCTCCGGTATACGTCGTTGGCCAAGGAGTGTGGCTTTCTACTAAGAACATTCCACTCCGATCCGTTTCGAACAAGCTTGCCCCCAAATTTATCGGCCCGTTCAAAGTCACCAGGATCATTAGTCCGGTGGCGGTCCGGCTCAAGCTTCCTCCGGCGTATAGGAGAATTCATCCTACCTTTCATGTGTCTAAAATAAAACCTGTGTTTCAGGCACGCATTAACCCGCCGGTCCCGGTTCCCCCGCCGCCACGACTTGTTGATGGGGAACCCACCTTTTCTGTCAATCGTATTTTGGACTCTAGAAGGAGGGGACGCGGAATCCAGTACCTGGTGGACTGGGAGGGTTACGGTCCGGAGGAGAGAAGTTGGGTACCTGCTAGGGACATTCTGGATCACTCCCTTATCGATGATTTCAATCGACAGGTAGATTCGCCTGGGAACGCCAAGAGGCGTTCCTAGGGGGGGGGGTATTGTCACGGTTCATGAATCCACTGCCTCCCTCTCTCTCTCTCTCTCTCTTTCTCTTTCTCTTTTTCTCTCTCTCTCTCTCTCTCTCTCTCTCTCTCTCTCCCGTGTTTGTGTGGGCGTGGTTCCCAATCTCGGCCTGATTGTCTGCGCCAGCTGGAATCACTTATCTTCCCTTTATATGTTCTGTAACCAGTGTTTCTTGTTGTCAGATCATTGTTACTTCCCTGAGGTTGTGTCGTGTGTCTGGGCTCTTTCTCTCGCCGCCCTTGTGTGGATTATCTTCTGTGCTCCTTCCTACCCATCCGGAGACATTCCCCTGGATTTCTCAGCACGCTATCTTCGGTATATGCGCCGTAGTCCCTGGGTCGGATTCCGTCTGAGTACAGTCTGTCTGTCCTGTTGCTGCTGTAAACTGTATTCATTAAACCATCGTTGCTTGCATCTTGCATCCGCCTCTGTATTGTCACAACTTCTCTCTATTTCTCTCTTCCACCCACTCTTTGCATTTCTTAGCCAGCTAGCAGTATGTTGTGTTGGCTCATGTTCTCTCTGCCAACTCTTGTATCCATATGACATTTCTAGGCTACGCTGTCTGCTTTTCCCAGGGTTGTCTTTCCTGTGAAAGGAGTGGAGGGCAAGGCTGTCAGGGCTGCTTCTCCTCTGATTTATTCACAAGTCAAGGCTCGGGGTTCACTTGTAACGCATGTGTGAGAGGGCCTTGAAGATCAGCTGCGTGTAGGCCATTAAAATGCAATAGACGTCTCCGCTAGTGTAATTAGCAGTGCAGCTTGTCATAACAGATGGATGGTGAGCATCTGTTGAAAACCAGGTTCCTACTATTTAATCTACCTCTTCCTAGTCTGTTACTTAGTGTTTGTTTGCTTTACAACATCAGCACCCTCCAGAGATAGGCCTACAAAGCTAACTCAAACAGGTTGACACATGGACAGACCTGGCGGAGTCAACTCAAACTACGTATATTATTATATTATGAGCTATTGGTACGTGATGCGGTTTGCATTTCCTATTACTGGGTAGCATTCAAAGAGAAGCAGAGAAGATTTCCACAATCAAACATTCTGATAACAGAAGGCATATAATAATGATCATTTCTCAATAATGTTCCATTGTCTTTATTCCAGGGAAGGGAAATGTATCTTTAAACTGAGAAAACGTACAAATGAGTTCATGAAAGGAGAAGTATCAACAGAAGCAGTTGTCTAACCTCTACATGCCCTCCCTCCCTTTCTCATTAAGCATCCAATCAGCCATTTATTCCAGGACCAGGAGGACAATGCTTTACTAATCAGTTTTACAGCAGGTGGTTCCCGCGTGTGTGTGGTTGAAGGCTTGGTATATGAGTGTGTGTATGTGTGTGGTTGCCGGCTTGGCGCAGTTTAGAAAACAGAACTGAGGCAACAGGCACAAAACACTGGATTCGAAGAACAATACACATTGTGCACAAACGCTGTAGAGTTCTTTATTACCTCATCGCATTCTCTTTCTATCATTAGAGGAACATTCAGCAGACACTGAGTTTCACAATATGCCAAGACAAATGATGAATGACTAAACGGATATATTAAAATAATGCAAAGAGTCTATTTCACATTTCAATCATACCAGTACAATTTGAGCCTATTGAACAATTATGACATTGTTCAATGTTCTTTTGTGTAACCAGAGTTGATATACATTGTTCCCTCCCAAAATGTGTGCCGTTGTTTTCAAATTAGAACACGAGTTTCAAATCAGTTGCTTTTCCATAACAATATGTTGTTGCTCATTCATTTCCTTTCATAGTCCAACATCAGCAACACGCTCATGAAGACGGAACGTTTATGAAACGGATTTGATTTGACAAAGTTCATCCATCTACTTGGTTAATTAATATAGCGGCCTGTCTCGCTTTGTTTCCTAGTAACTCCTGTCTCATCAGGTGTATGACAGGAATGCAGATATAGTGAAGTTGCCAGAGAGTGAAAGGGAAACAGTAGATGAGCTGCCACCACTAATTACACCGCTCCTGTCACCAGGTATTCACAGTGTTATTCAGCATTTAAAGGAAACACATTCGGTGGCAACATCTCGAAGCCTCCTTTCACTTCAGATTGAGATAAAGAATGTATGATAGTGTGATACAGTCAATCAAATTATGTTCCGACATCAATTTAGCTAGCAAAACCAATTGCCCAGGACTTAATTATGTTTTTTCGATATGGAAATATGATATACTCTCCTAGCCTGGCAGTATTATGGCAGTATTCATGGTGGCGGATGTCACCAGGAGGTCTGCAGTTCCTGACGACTACATTAGTGCCACCCCAGGTCAATCCTGGTGTCTCATGCTGGTATTGTAATAAGCCAGCCACACAGGCAGCCCCTGTGATACTCCAAGAGAAAGAGGTGTGTCTGATCACTGACAACAGGGACCCTCCCACTCACCACAGATGTTATAGAAGACTTACCTCCAAGAGAAGCAAATAGCTGACATTCTCTCATAAAGTTTTTACGCTATTCAATTTGGGTTGGATCATCAATGCAGAAGGAAAGAAAGACAGACAGACAGACAGACAGACAGACAGACAGACAGACAGACAGACAGACAGACAGACAGACAGACAGACAGACAGACAGACAGACAGACAGACAGACAGACAGACAGACAGACAGACAGACAGACAGACAGACTTAATAGGCTAAACAAAATCAGACATACACCAAAACATTCAAGCCAAGATGATGAGTGACAACAGCAAACATCAATTAGGATGATTCCCTGTGCAGCATACTCAAAACCAGAGAGAGAGAGAGAGCAGTGACAGCCAATCTTGCTGTACAGTTACTAAATGTGTGAGACCAGACCCACTCACTTGTCCTACAGCCTGACGACTCAGGCTTAATCCTGTTCATAAAGGCGGGCCACACGGCTGCTCTCTTCTTTCCATTACCCATAAACCTCTCAAACTTCCCAGACTGCCTGCTTGCCACAGATAAAGAGGAAGCCAAATATAATTTACCCTGGTTTTATGAGCTTTTCCTGAGTTTAGTCTTGGAGTAAGCAAAACCCACTCTGCTCTCTCTCTCTCTCTCTCTCTCTCTCTCTCTCTCTCTCTCTCTCTCTCTCTCTCTCTCTCTCTCTCTCTCTCTCTGTCTCTTATTCTCTTCTTCCCCCTTTCTCCTGTCTTTTGATTATCTGCTGCAGAGAGGGTCTACAATGTATAAAATAAACACATCTCTTCTCAATAAGAGCACCCACGGTAATGAGCATTGGCTGGGAGAGAGACTTTTTAATGGAAAACAATCTTATGTTTCCTTTGTTTTCATTCAGAATGACTCTTTTGTCTCTGGGGAAACTGTAAGAGGTAGGTAAGTCCACAAGTGAGTTAAACTGCAGGCTTTTGGAGTTGATATTGGAAAACAATCTGATTATCTCTCTCTTTAGACCACTGATCCCGGATTGATGCCTTTGTCTGTTCACAGGAGGGCGCGTTAAGTGGGAAGTGAGTCAGGAGGGAAACTGCTTTGTTTCTGGATGATATTCAGTCATTAACAGACCACATCTGTAAATTGTGATCATATCATCCTCTTTGATTCAGCAGTCTGAATGGGGGGGTTACATCCAAAACATGCAGCGGGGGATGCCGGGTGAAATGAGTTCTAACGAGGGTACACAATTTACTCTCGAATCACAGCTACATTTAAAGCCAAGTTTTTTTTAAATATCTGATACTTCCTTGAATAGTGCACCCAAATGTGTTTATGTGTGTACAAACTGCCAGCAAATAATCCCTTAGTTATGCTGTCACAATACTTAATTAGGCTATTGCTTTAAGAAACGTAATAAAGATACTGCCAGCCCTTTGTCATTCTATTTCTGTTGATCCGTCACAACAGATAAGCTCCCAGCAAGAACAGGTTCCATGTGGTCAGTGGTCATCTGCTAGACCAGGGCCCCATGTGGTCCTTAGCTCACCCCGCTGGGTGACAATGCCATTTGTTGCACCACGCATGTGCATGCGCCATCTGGGGATTTAATGAGCCCAGCACCCCATCAATGATGCCAACCGATGGAGCAGCCCACACACCCCATCCCCAGGGCCCCACAACCCACACTATGACTCAGCAAATACAACTAGTCAGGGTGATATGCTCACACATGCCCGTGCACACACACACACTTTTATACTCAGCCTCTCATCAACTTTTGCTACAGTGATGTAAAACTCCAGTGATACATAAATAATTGCTTAAAGAACTATCAAGAAAACTCTGAAAAACTGACTGAATTTGCTGACACTCGGTTTACAGCTCAATCTTCGCTTAATATCTGTAATTATCAGGTCACGGTGCCACAGTCTTCATTAACCCCCAAACACTTTCAAACTCCTCATCTACAACTTTTATAGTTAAATCTATTTTGTTTTCCGAGAACCAAATATCAAACAAGGACATCAGATACTTCTGAAAGAACCGAGTGTATTTTATGGAGCGATTGTGTGGAACACTAAGGGTTGTGCACTGTGCCTTTCGGCTGTTTATCTCAACTGAGCTTTGCCCTGAGTTTTCATCAGTACTGGGGAAAGGATCAATTTAGTGCTTTTCATGGGGGTGTCCTGCTGTGCTTTGAGTGGTGTCATCTTGACTTAGCACCACAGAACTGAACCTTAATCAAAGGCTTGATGGTGGCTTGATCCGGTCTGTGATGTGGACTTTAAAGTGGCACTCTCCCACGGGCCTGAGTGGGACTCTCTCAAAGCCCTCTGATACTTCTCTCCAAGTCCCCAAAGCCAGCAGAGAGCCTGGGCAGTGGGCACCTACTGGGCACGTTGGCAGGGGAAGAGACAGTAAGGCACCATGGTCCTTCATTGCCCTCCTTATCTAAGGCTTTTGTCTTATTGATAGTTGGGCGTGGTCCTCCTCAATGTCTTGACAAACGTCTCTGCATGTTTCGGTATTGGGCACAAGACTGCACCAGCCTTCATAGCCTTCACAGCGTTCATTGCCATTATACGTGTATTACTAGCAAACACACTTAAAGACTCCCTTTGACAGGAGCACAGCTCTACGGTTGTAGCTGCATGGTGAACTTTCATAAGACATGATCATGATGTGCTCTCCCTAATAAACCGTAGCGAGTACGAACATAACATACTGTTCAGATAGTAATTAGCCACAGGACAATCCTATAACAAGAGCACACTATTCTCAAAACAAAATATAAATATAAGCCTCCTTCATAAACAAATGCCAATTCCAGAACTTCTTCAAAAATAAATCAAATGTCACACAGAAGGAGGCTTCAACAAGCCTTCAATCTGATTAAAGCCACCTGCTGTTCAATTACTCATTTTAATATTGCAGACACCACCGGTTCTCTGACCCCAATATTGGTTCCTTATCTGATGTTCTGAAAGCTAAATCAACACCAGCTTGTAGTACTGTAAGTCTCTCAAAAGCGTGACAACAGGATGTGGCCTTTGTGGAATAAAAACAGGAGAGAAGCAAGCCACGGTAGGGTGAGTAGAGCAACCGTGTCATGCCACCAAGTCCTTTAAAGACAAAAAGCAATTAACATTTTTAAAAAGGCAAATAGCATTAAAATGAACAAGCAATACAGTTTTTGAAACACGCGCAGCCAAGGGGGGAACTAAATGGCACCTTCCTCAGGGAGCCTTTGAGCGGAGCGAACGTAACCTTTTTTTGTTGTTGGTTTCAGACAGTTTTTCTTCTAAAGAAAAGTAACTCTCTCACTTGGGCCCTGGGAAACTGAGAGAGGATGGGAATCAAAGGACTTTTTAAAAATTGCACAGTGCCACGGTATAGCCAATGGGAAGAAATTAATGATTTCTAATTCTTGTTCAATCCACATTTTTCAGGCACCCAGATGAAGGTTATTTTGCTGACTACTCGTCTAGTCCCCTTATCCATCATGGTGACTTCTTCAACAACGTGATTTATTTGATTTGGGATGGGGGCGATTGTTTGTTGATTTGGTTTCTATTTTGTCGCCTATTGCTGTTCCTTTGATTATGTTGGACCCTGTTGTGAGGAGAACACTTTCCCGTAATGCTCGTTGTGCCCTGTGGTCCCGAATACCTACTGAAGGACTTCATCTGTGTCTGCTGCCTCAACATAAGGCTTCTACCAGGCTGCCACCCACTAGCCTGGCGCTCCCATCTCTCTACTCATACGGTGTGCACTTAAGTAGACCCTGAAGCGCTGTATCCAAGCCCTAGTCTAAGGACGCCTACTCTGTATGAGTTACCTTCCAGCTGACAAAAAGTAATTCACTTCTGCTCTGATTGAGCCATCGAGTGCAGTCAACATATATCTGTTCATCTGAGCTCAACAGTAAGAACAACTTTAGATTAGGAATATTATGGTCAATCAGGTTGAAGTGGTGTTTCAAATTAGATCGTTGTGTAACAGACCGCAGATCAGTATCTGAAATTGGAAAGTGTTTCATGTCCTTTCCTTTCACTCTAATTCATTGGGTTAGAAAAAAACAAAATGAATCATGAATCATTCACAACTGGGTAGGTATCAAGTTTGTCACATTTCAAGTGAATAAACTCAAGCACACATTCAACTAATTCTAATTGAACCAGCAGCCATCATTAGCGAGGGTAGATGAATGATCTGTTAGGAAACGTCTAGTCCACTCCACCCACCAAACCACACACACACATAAAACCCATTACTTAACCCAGTGGGCTTTATTAACTATTATTATCAGTGTCTCCGCTGTTCTCTTCACTGTTCTCATAGGCTTTCTTAGTCTGGGGCATACCACTGTATCTACATGGGGTATTTCCCTTTTGGGTCAAACCATTAGAGTGCAAAAAAATCTTCAAAGGCCTTGGGTCTTACTCCCACAGCCCACAAGCATTTATCTCATGCGGTGGGAGCTGTTAAGGGTCGGATTGTACGGGATGTTTTTGAGCTAATTATGCAGAGAAAATAAAACCCTTCAGGTTTGCTGGGACAAACAGATCGTATCATCAAATGGATGGGATGCATTTAGTTTGAATGGCTCAGGATCTCTGGGGTCCAAACTTGAAGGATTCCTATGCCTATGCATTGACATTGGCGTTGCTTTCATGGCAGAAAGAGGGAGACATGATTGTCTGGAGTGTCAACAATTTTGTGTCAGCGCTAGTGTTTGAATTTCACATTCAATATAGTCAGGTCCATAATTATTGGCACCCTTGATAAAGACGACCAAAAAATACTGTGTAAAATTAATAATACAAATACTGCGCTATATTGAAGTAAAAAAATTGGGAAATTATGTTATTTTATAGTAATACAATCAATCAGAGTAAGAGATTTTGTTTAACAAGTAATACAAAAATTTAGCCTTTTTCTTAAAAGTTTTATGAGATTGTGGAACACGTTGGGAGGGATTCCTCCATACAGACCATTCCTCCATACAGACCATTCCTCCATACAGACCATTCCTCCATACAAACCATTCCTCCATACAGACCGTTCCTCCATACAGACCGTTCCTCCATACAGACCATTCCTCCATACAGACCATTCCTCCATACAGACCGTTCCTCCATACAGACCATTCCTCCATACAGACCATTCCTCCATACAGACCGTTCCTCCATACAGAATCTTTCCAGATCCTTGATATCCTTCATCTTCTCTTATGGACTGCCCTCTTCAATTCAAACTACAGGTTTTCAATGGGGTTCAAGTCTGGAGACTGAGATGGCCATTGCAAAATGTTGATTTTATGGTCAATCAAATGTATTGGTGGATTTTGATTAGTGCTTGGGGTCGTTGTTTTTCTGGTTAGATCCCACTTCCAGCCAGTTGTTTGGCTAAAATGTCCTGTGGAACCAAAATAGCCCCATAACATAAAAATCCACCACCACCATACTTTATCGTAGGTATTAGGTACTTTTCTGAATATTATACTTCTATTTTTCAACACCAAACCCACCAGAGATCTATTTTCATGTCATCTGAACATAGTCCGAAAATGCTAACATAAGTGTTTCTTGGCAATGACTTTTCTAACAAAATCAAAGTGTGGATTGCAGTCACTCCTTGTTTCACAACACTTTTTGGGAATAAAATGTTAGACATACAGTTGAAGTCGGAAGTTTACATACACTTAGTCATTAAATCTCGTTTTTCAACCACTCCACAAATTTCTTGTTAACAAACTTTAGTTTTGGCAAGTCGGTTAGGACATCTATATTGTGCATGACACAAATCATTTTTCCAACAATTGTTTACAGACAGATTATTTCACTTATAATTCACTTTATCACAATTCCAGTGGGTCAGAAGTGTACATACTGTGCCTTTAAACAGCTTGGAAAATTCCAGAAAATTATGTCATGGCTTTAGAAGCGTCTGATGGGCTAATTAACAACATTTGAGTCAATTGGAGGTGTACCTGTGGATGTATTTCAAGGCCTACCTTCAAACTCAGTGCCTCTTTGCTTGACATCATGGGAAAATCAAAAGAAATCAGCCAAGACCTCAGTTCATCCTTGGGAGCAATTTCCAAACACCTGAATATACCATGTTCATCTGTACAAACAATAGTACGCAAGTATAAACACCATGGGACCACATAGCCGTCATACTGCTCAGGAAGGAGATGCGTTCTGTCTCCTAGAGATGAACGTACTTTGGTGCGAAAAGTGCAAATCAATATCAGAACAACAGCTAAGGACCTTGTGAAGATGCTGGAGGAAACAGGTACAAAAGTATCTATATCCACAGTAAATCGAGTCCTATATCGACATAACCTGAAAGGCCGCTCAGCAAGGAAGAAGCCACTGCTCCAAAACCGCCATAGAAAAGCCAGACTATGGGTTACAACTGCACATGGTGACAAAGATAGTACTTTTTGGAGAAATGTCCTCTGGTCTGATGAAACAAAAATAGAACTGTTTGGCCATAATGACCATTGTTATGTTTGGAGGAAAAAGGGGGAGGCTTGCAAGCCGAAGAACACCATCCCAACCGTGATTCACGGGGGTGGCAGCATCATGTTGTGGGGGTGCTTTTCTGCAGGAGGGACTGGTGCACTTCACAAAATAGATGGCATCATGAGGGAGGAAAATTATGTGGATGTATTGAAGCAACATCTCAAGACATCAGTCAGGAAGTTAAAGCTTGGTCGCAAATGGGTCTTCCAAATGGACAATGACCCAAGCATACTTCCAAAGATGTGGCAAAATGGCTTGAGGACAACATAGTCAATGTATTGGAGTGGCCATCACAAAGCCCTGACCTCAATCCCATAGAAAAGTTGTGGGCATAACTGAAAAAGCGTGTTTGAGCAAGGAGGCCTACAAACCTGACTCTATTACACCAGCTATGTTAGGAGGAATGGGCCAAAACTCACTCAACGTACTGTGGGAAGCTTGTGGAAGGCTACCCAAAAACGTTTGACCCAAGTTAAACTATTTTAAGGCAATGCTACCAAATACTAATGGAGTGTATGTAAACTTCTGACCCACTGGGTATGTGATGAAAGAAATAAAAGCTGAAATAAATAATTCTGTCTACTATTATTCTGACATGTCACGTTCTTAAAATAAAGTGGTGATCCTAACTGACCTAAGACAGGACATTTTTACTAGGATTAAATGTCAGGAATTGTGAAAAACTGAGTTTAAATGTATTTGGCTAAGGTGTATGTAAACTTCTGACTTCAACTGTATTTCCTGTAGCCCTTTCATGCAGTCAATGACCAAAAAGCGCCCTCATTGGCCTCATGAGTAGAACGTTATTAATGTTTTTCAGAATTTCGTAATCAATCAAGGTTTTTTTGGTGTTTCTATGTCAAATAGTTTTGTTATATTTTAGGCTCCTGTGATGTATATAAAGTGAAAACTCTAAATTGAATACAATTTTGCTCACGCTGCAGACGGCTATATCGTTCTGTTAATACAGGACTATTTAAAGGCCAACTTTTGTGATTTAATTTTTTACATTTTTTATAAAATATGTATATATAGATCTTTTTTTTCAGGGGGTGCTGCCGCACCCTCAGCACCACCACTATGATTACGTGAAAATCTTAGCATCTATGTCTCCCTGTTGGAAATGGTCAGACATATCAGTTGCCCAGCTCCCCCTATGGAGAGATCCCATTGAAAAACATTGCTGGCTATTCTGGCAATTGGCAATTGCATATCCAACAGTCTATTCCAAAGTTTATAAATGGCCAAGGACAACAAGTATCCACTTGGAAACGTGTCTATTTACCCAATTTCTGGGTAGAGAAGATTTGACTGAGAGGTTAGAAGATGTTAGTAGAAGGGGTGAAGAGAGAAGGTGACAACGTCTTTATCAATCTCAACTCAGTCTTGAGATAATATCGAAAAGAGCTTGTAGTAAATGCAGACCATGACCTCATGTTACAGTAATCCTGTCTACAAGGTGAACACGAATTCCACCATATTACGGATATATGAGAGAAGTTTAAGATTCTAGGCAATGTTTGTTTTCGGGGAAACAGCGCGGAACTGAATTAGGAGAGACAGCGGTGAAATGAGTGCAGGATGGTCTCTCGATTCCACCAATCAAATAAACAGCAAAAGGGTGACAGACCGCAGGGAAATCTCTTGGGGGAAAGTTGTGTCCCTGACACTCTGTGAGAGGAACAAAGAGAGAGAACAGGAGAGAGAGAGAAGAAAGTGAGAGATGGAGAGAGAGATAGAAAGAGAGTGGAACAAAGGGTGTGAGTTAGAAAGACAGAGAGACATTCACTGAGAGGAGAAGAGAGCGAGAGAGAAAGAGGACACAAAAAGCAGCTTGACTGGGTTTGAGACCGTGCCAGGATGTCCTAGAGGGCCACGGCTCTAATTGCTTTTGTTATTGATGCACCAGCAGGTGTCAGCAAAGCAAATGCTAAGGAGGATACACGGCACCTCCCTCATGAGCTGCATTATTCATAGAGAGCATCATCATTTGCCCTCCCATGCCATGCATACTTAGAATTCCGCTTGACGGGGAACTTGATCCTCTCTCCGGACACATAGTGTGATGACATCACACACATAGGTACACACATGACCCCACAAGCACTTATAAGACCCCCCCCCCCACAACACACTTGCCCTCCATGAAAATGTACTATCTACTACATTCTATTCTTCAATATCCTCCCTGATCTTCCATGCCTGTACATCAATGTCCCTCTGTTTACCTAGATTGTCTTATTCTCCAGTTCCCACTTCTTCACCCAATAAGGTATACTGTACTCTTATAGCATCTGAGCATGAAGGTATACAGGAGTGCTGGTGTACACTGAACTCAGTTCTAGGGAGAATGACCTGTTATTCACAGAGGAGCAGTCTCAGAGTAGGAGTGCTGATCTAGGATCAGGTCCAATCTGTCCATATAAAAGGGGACATCTTATCCCATACAAGTGCTGTTACTCTGAAACTCTTTGTAAATACGGGGCCAACGTGGGTATAAAGGAGTGTTGGTGTACAATGAGCTCATGTAGTTGTAGGTAAGTCTGGAGGAAGTTTTCCTTGCAGGATAATTGGGTCTTGTTAAGAATTCTTTATGCGCCTCTCTCTCCGCCTGTTTGCAGCCGCTGGAATGCTGCCCTGGTCCTGGCGGAGTCGTAAAGAGAGCTACGAGATGGGCTCTTCTGAGCAGCCCACTTCAATCCACTTAATGTAATAGAGAGGCTGGAGTAGGCCACCCTCTGACCAGGGCTCTGGCGCATTAGCGGAAAAATGTCCACTCCACTGAGCCTGGTGAATCCACAGCTACTGTCTGTCAATGGGACTATCACTGTGGTCACTGCAGCAATGCCACCATGAGTTCACAGGCTAGTTTAAATGGTAAAGGCAGCTAGGGGCGAAGGGTGCGGAGGGGTGGTCTGAGACATGTATCGCAAGAAGTTAGGTACCAAGTGTAATAGATCTGCGTTGGAGAGCTATTGATTTACTGGTTATGGGCCTTTAGTATTATTCATATTATTCATATACTGCATCTGGAATGGCTTGTAATTACAGATTCCCTATCATACATACAGACGCGAGGGAGGACAGAAAGACAGACAAAGTCTCAGACAGATTGGCAGCCGTCTCCTGTGTAATGCCACCACTATTTACATCTCCCCAGGGCTCCCGCTGTTTCCAGTCAAGTGTTGTCTGTCTTGTGCCTGTGAGCAATCTCTCTTTTTCTCGTTCTTTATCTCTCTCTCTTTCTCTCTCTCTAGCTCCCTCGCTCTCTCTCACACTCACTCTCTCTCTCTCTCTCTCTATTTCTCTCCATCTGTCTCTAACCCTCCCTCTCTTTCTCTTTCTCTGTCTCTTTCTGTCTCTGTCTCGCTCTCTCTCTCATGAGCTCTTCAAAACACAGCAGGAGGGAACCACCAAGATCTGAATGGAACTGATTTAAAGGACAATTCCACCCAAAAACGATCTTTTGGTATTTGTTTCATTAGTCCATTGTTTATATAGTCCCAAAATGTTTTGCATGTCAGCAATCAAGAAATATAACTTTCAAAATACAGAATTTTACATCATATGATGCAAAACGCAGTATCATATGATACAAAATGCATCATATCGTCTGTATTTCTGTATTTTTAAATAAATATCTGCTGAAAGTGTTGTGGAATCCAATAGGCTGCTTAAGCATTAGCTAGCCTAGCATGCTGATGAAAAAGGCAGTTTAATAAAAAACAGTATTTTGATCTTCTCAATTTCGCGGCCTGGATAATGGGATAATTAGGAGCACAGCGACACCTTCCATCCATGGACTGAGATTCGTTTTCAAGCCATATCCCTCGTCCGTCACGGTGGGCCTAGGACTGTTTCGACTTGAAGGCAGGTCCTGAACTTCAAGTTGAGTTTTGGCTAATTGTAATGTCAACACTGCATCCTTTCTTGACCTTTACCAGGAAATGTGGTGACAGTGACCATGATAACGTGGTGTGAGTTCACAAGAGCCCTCTTCAATCAGAAGCGGCAACCAAGGCAAGAGGAATGTGCCTGCGCATGTATGGGCCTGTGTGTGTATGAATGTGTGTTACATTTTCCAAGGCCACACAAATATAACTCCCTAATCAGAATGTCACAGTCATTATTTTTCATTTCTCATAGTTTACAGAAATATATTTGCTAAAGGTCACACCAGACAGTCTAAAACTCTGGTGTTTCATTTTCATAATGCATTTGTTTGTTCGTTCATTTCCCCCACTCCCAGTCTCCCACTATATCTCCCACCCCTGTCTGTCTCCCTGGGAGCATTTTTAAATCAGACAAATAGCCCCTGTTGTGCTTTCCAAAGCTGCCGCTGCGAGCAGCTATCAGGGCTCAGACTTTCAATGTAAATTCTCAAGCATTAAATAATAAAAGTCTCGGGCAAGTTCATGCCATCGAGCTTTTTCAATCTGCCAAGGTTGCGAAGCCTAGCTCTCCTGACCTCCACTCTAATGTGTAGGCGTTCTCCTTTTCTCCTGTGGTCCCGTGTGGCTCAGTTGGTAGAGCATGGCGCTTGCAACGCCAGGGTTGTGGGTTCATTTCCCACGGGGGGACCAGGGTTCAATTCCCACGGGGGGACCAGGATGAATATGTATGAACTTCCCAATTTGTAAGTCGCTCTGGATAAGAGCGTCTGCTAAATGACTTAAATGTAAATGTAAATGTTTTCACTTTAAACAGGTATTGATATTTGTCGAGATCTGTTCTGTTACTTCCTCTGGTGGCCTTTTTTTAAATTCATGGGTGTTTTCTCCTATTTTGTTCTATCAGCTGCTTGTGAGATGATTCACTGTTGAAACCATTGCACCAGATAGAGTATATGTTAAATACTGAAGGAATTACTAAAGAATGATATGGTGTACCATGAACAAAACCAAAAAGATTTAAAAAAAAAAGTAAGATATAAGTAAGTAAGGGTTTTATGGTCGAAAAAAATTACAAGGCATGAAGAAGGGTCATTTAGAAACCACACTAGGGCACAGGCATGGCTGCTATTGTTGCCTGATCTCTTAAAGGAAAAATTCACTCAAAACAATATATACAGCATATATATTTTTTTATTAGTAAGCAGTCAAGTTTTCAAGATATTGGACTGTCAAGAAACAAAGTGTCACTTGCCACATCATCCCGATGATGCGTTTTCCATCATATGATGCATTTTCCATTTTGGATCAACGGTGGACTAATAAAAAAAATACCAAAATATTATTTTTGAGTGGAGTTTCTGACATGTCTTCAACATACAGTAGGTACTGTTTGAGATGCACTTTGGCTCGAGTAAGGGCTCGAACACACCAGTAGTGTTTGCCTGCAGAGAGAACGTACATGCGAACCGAGTGCAACCCGATTTTACATGTAGAATTACCGAAAATGTCAGCAGTCAGACATCAACAGTGCGCTGAACGCTCGGTCGACTAACAGTAGCCCTGATGTCTTTATTGACATCATCTCACTGGGTTTGGTGGGGATCCTAAGCAATGTCTCTTAGAACCTTGTTACTTTACTGAGTCATGAACCTGCCTTATCCAATCAATTGATCAACGGCTCTATCTAAATCTGTGAAGCTGAAGCGTTACAAATTCCGCAATAGAAATGTAAAGGTAATTTCCGATTGAGCTAAGATATGCAGCTAAAGCGGGAACATTGCCTTTAAATTTGAAACTGAAGCTATTTGCCTTTCATTTTCAAGGAAGTTCATTGCCTTTAAATTTCACGGAAGTTCAGCTTTACAGCAGACTTTGAATAGAGCCCCAAATCAATCTTTATTAAGTTAGGATTTCACAGATCATGAGTTGGCATTTTAAGTCCGAGCCACAGGGAAACTTTTTTGAATCTCACTTTGGCTGACTGAACTCTGCAATATCAAGGCTCACAGAGAATTTGGTTCGAAAATGAACTATTGTTGTGTGAGGCGGTGTCTGGTTTTCAAGTCATCACCTTTGACACAGACAGTTGAAGGCACAGTTTCAAACATAACTCACTCTTTTAAGACAAGCCAGACTATCAGCATTTTTCCTATTGCAAACTGCAGTCTTCTTTTCCATGGTTTGATCTCTTGCTCGCTGAAATGCCGTGGTGACTATACTTTTCATAATCTTTAAAACACTTTTTCTGTTTTAAAGATTATGAATGCCACTTCGGTTTGTATTGACTATTGAAAGCTCTAGGGTCACTCTCACTGTTATGCACAGTCATATTTCTGTGACCTTCTTGACTGAAACTATTGTCAGAAAAATTCCTATTTGCATCAATATTTACTGCAAGTATGGCAGCTAGTACAAAAAGCAAGATAAAGATCTGGTATGTATACATTATGGGGAGGCTGTGCAGTGCACTGTATGCGGGAGAAGTTTGTATGACATATTAAACCTTGGGGGAAAGATGCGTTTGCACTATAAGCACACGACCCAAACACTGACAGTCAATTTATCACGCTTTATCTTCTTATTCATTCCTAAAATAATATCTCTACAAGATAATGTTTAGGCTGAGTTTTGATAGCTTGCATAATGCAGATAGCTTGCAAAATGTCCTCATTTTGAAGGAAAGAGTGACAAGGATAAGAGAGGAAAGTTTCGACATTGAGAAGTTGAAGCAGATCTTCCTGTAAAGTCAAAGTTTGCTCTTGAATGACTATGGCTGGATTTTGGATATGGATTTACAGATAAGAATGAACGTGAGGGATTTATGAACACTGAAGACTCATGTGTTTTCAGTCCAGTTCATTTTCATGGAGTCATGGATCAATCCCTTTAACAGTTCAATAACAGTTTAAAAACAGCATGACATCAGCCTTAGTCTCAGCAGGACGTTTACAGTGTTTTCTGAAATGACTCAACGAGACAGAACCCAAAATGAAACTTTGCGGTTTTTAGATGTTAAAATTGGGTTAGACAGTTTCCTAAATCATGCCTTTAATGCCTTATTTCAAGTATTTTAATTCAGAGTTCAAAAGGAGACATCAGATTTACTAAATCTTTAATAATGATAAGCCTTATCCTTGTGCTCTCCCTGTTAATTAGCCAATTAATAGCACGGATAGTAAAACTTGTAAGTTTGAATCCAATATAATTTCTATTGCACCAGCCAAGATTGTGGGAAATGTTATGTTAAGCCAAAAACTTTCGCTGTGATATTATCTCATTGATGAAAATGACCTTAGAACTGTTGAGTATTTCTCTGTGCATTTCTGGCAGAGGTTTTATCATTATTTTCTGAAAATGATTCTCTTTTTTGTCTTGATGCATACAATGCCACATTCCAGTATGCACTGAGTGTACAAAACATTATGAGCACCTGCTATTTTGTTAAGCTATGATCCACTATTGAAGGGGAGAAGATGAAGGGGAGGAGACAGGTTAAAGAAGGATTTTTAAGCCTTGAGACAATTGAGACATGGATGGTGTATGTGTGCCATTCAAATCAAATCAAATTGTATTAGTCACATGCGCCGAATACCTTACAGTGAAATACTTACTTACGAGCCCCTAACCAACAGTGCAGTTTCCCAAAAAATACAGATAAGAATAAGAGATAAAAGTAACAAGTAATTAAAGAGCAGCAGTCAAAAAATAACAATATATACAGGGGGTGCCGGTGCAGAGTCAATGTGCAGGGGCACCGGTTAGTTGAGGTAGTATCTACATGTAGGTAGAGTTAATTAAAGTGACTATGCATAGATGACAACAGTGAGTGGCAGTGGTGTGGAGAGGAGGGGCAATGCAAATAGTCTGGGTAGCCATTTGACTAGATGTTCAGGAGTCTTATGGCTTGGGGGTAGAAGCTGTTTAGAAGCCTCTTGGACCTAGACTTGGCGCTCCGGTACCGCTTGTCGTGCGGTAGTAGAGAGAACAGTCTATTACTAGGGTGGCTTTAGTCTTCCTCTGACACCGTCTGGTATAGAGGTCCTGGATGGCAGGAAGCCTGGCCCCAGTGATGTACTGGGCAGTACGCACTACCCTATGTAATGCCTTGCGGTCGGAGGCCAAGCAGTTGCCATACCAGGCAGTGATGCAACCAGTCAGGATGCTCTCGATGGTGCAGCTGTAGAACCTTTTGAGGATTGGAGGACACATGACAAATCGTTTCAGTCTCCTGAAGTGGAATAGGTTTTGTCGTGCCCGCTTCACGGCTGTCTTGGTGTGCTTGGACCGTGTTAGTTTGTTGGTGATGTGGACACCAAGGAACTTGAAGCTCTCAACATGCTCCACTGCAGCCCTGTCGTTGAGAATGGGGGAGTGCTTGGTCCTCTTTCCTGTAGTCCACAATCATCTGACCTCCTCCCTATAGGCTGTCTCGTTGTTGTTGGTGATCAGGCCTACCACTGTTGTGTCATCAGCTAATTTAATGATGGTGTTGGAGTCGTGCCTGGCCGTGCAGTCATGAGTGAACAGGGAGTACAGAAGGGGCTGAGCACGCACCCCTGAGGGGCCCCTGTGTTGAGGATCAGTGTGGCGGATGTGTTGTTCCCTACCCTTACCACCTGGGGGCGGCCCATCAGGAAGTCCAGGATCAAGTAGCAGATGGAGGTGTTAAGTCCAAGGGTCCTTAGCTTAGTGATGAGCTTTGAGGGCACTGTGGTGTTGAACGCTGAGCTGTAATAAATTAATAGCATTCTCACATAGGTGGTCATTTTGTCCAGGTGGGAAAGGGAAGTGTGGAGTGCAATAGAGATTGCATCATCTGTGGATTTGTTGGGGCGGTATGCAAATTGAAGTGGGGCCGGAACAGCTGGTGCTCTTGTGCATGTTTCAGTGTTATTTGCCTCGAAGCGAGCATAGAAGTAGTTTCGCTCGTCTGGTAGGCTCGTGTCACTGGGAAGCTCTCGACTGTGCTTCTCTTTGTAGTCTATAATGTTTTGCAAGCCCTGCCACATCTGACGAGCATCAGAGCCGGTGTAGTACGACTCGATCTTAGTCCTGTATTGATGCTTTGCCTGTTTGATGGTTCATCGGAGGGCATAGCGGGATTTCTTATAAGCTTCCGGGTTAGAGTCCCTCTCCTTGAAAGCAGCAGCTCCAGCCTTTAGCTCAGTGTGGATGCTGCCTGTAATCCATGGCTTCTGGTTGGGGTATTACGTACGGTCACTGTGGGGACGACGTCATCTATGTAGTTATTGATGAAGCCAATGACAGACGTGGTCTACTCCGCAATGCCATTGGAGGAATCCCGGAACATATTTTAGTCTGTGCTAGCAAAACAGTCATGTAGCTTAGCATCTGCTTCATCTGACCACTTTTGTATTGATCTAGTCACCGGTGCTTCCTGCAATAGCTCTACACTTGCTTAGATATCGTGCACCAGCTGTTATTTACAAAAATACATAGTCCGCCGCCCCTTGTCTTACCAGATGCCGCTGTTCTATCCTGCCGGTACATCGTATAACCAGCCAGCTGTATGTTGATATTGTTGTTATTCAGCCACGACTCTGTGAAGCATAAGATGTTACAGTTTTTAATGTCTAATGGTAGTTTAATCTTCCGCGTAACTCTTCGATTTTATTGTCCAAAGATTGCATGTTTGCTAGCAGAATTGAGGGAAGTGGGGATTTATTCGATCGCCTCCGAATCCTTAGAAGGCAGCCTGCTCTCCGGCCTCTCTTTCTCCGCCTCTCTTTCTCTGCCTCCTCTTTCTCCAGCCTCTGAATGGGAAAGACAAAAGATTTAAGTGTCTTTGAACGGGGTATGGTAGTAGCTGCCAGGCGCACTAGTTTGAGTGTGTCAAAAACTTCAATGCTGCTTTCCCGTACCAAGAATGGGCCACCAGCCAAAGAACATCTAGCCAACTTGAAACAACTATGGGATGCATTGGAATCAACATGGGCCAGCATCCCTGTGGAACGATTTCGACACCTTGTAGAGTTCATTCCCTGACGAATTGAGATTGTTCTGAGGGCAGAAGGGGGTGAAACTCAATACTAGGAAGGTGTTCCTGATGTTTTGTACATGCAGTGATTTCACAAAAAAGTTTTAATGCAACTTTTTGGTTACCGAAGGTATTTTCAAGTATACCTCTCTCTCTGTCTTTCTCTCTCTCTTTCTCTCTCCCCTTCTCATGCTCTTCTAAAAGTGTCCCACACTCACTGTAGCCCAGCTCTCATTGATCAAAGTGGAAGAAGAATATCAGGGATGTGTGTCACCCAAAGCCTGAATTGGACTTGGACCAATTTGATGCGGCCGAGCCCAAGCTGAGGACTTGGGCTTGAATTATTTTGAGAAATTGATTTATGCAAGGCTGCTGTACTGCCTCCAGAGCTGCAGAGTTCTGCAAACCCCAAGTCGGAAAAAAACGAACATGCATGAAGTTGATTAAATGTTTATAACCATCTTGCTGCCTACTCATTTCCTCTACATCAACGATAAGGGTTGGATTATTATCCCACATGACAATAACGAGCTCTGGAAAAACAATCAATAACCGTGTCTGTCCCAAGAGATCATTTACCTAAGGATCACAGTCTGTTGTAGTGGTTTTACTGTGAAATATTATGTTGGTAATCGTCACAATTATGGGTTAACTAAAGTAAACGGGTACCTATACATAATAGTTAGGTATTTTGATGAATTTAGGGATTTCTGCAATGTAACAGTATCTTACAGTGGAACAGTGAAACAGTGAAAATCATGTTTTTCATCAAATGGGATGATATTTGGATGAAACCAGTTCAAAGTAGGGCGACACAAGAGATGAAAAATGACTGTAGTTGGTACATTGATAAAGTTAGATCATAAAGTTACTGTCAAACAGTAACAGTAACGTTTTAACAGTAACCTGTCAAACACTTGGATTCAGGAGGCAGTTATTACTAAGGATTTAATTCCGGCTTCATGCAACGTCACATAAAGCTGGAAATGTAATGCACCAATGGTAGCGTCTTATCATCTTTACTATTCACATTTGCGCTTATGCCTTGCTTTGGCTTTATTTACGAACCGTAAATTAGTAATACAAAAGATATCGGTAACCTTTCATCTGTGGTGTGACTGTTAGCGAGCAAGCTACTTCCCAGCATGCCGGCTAAAGCACACTGTGTTGTGACTGGATGCCATAGTGTAGATTTAACGTTGCACTATTTTCTGACGAATGAAGACATCTGACATTTCATTCAGGGTGCACAGGCTGCACCGAAAATTACGATCATGTCATGCGTATGCAGTGCACATTTCAAGCAAAGTTGCTTTATATATTGGGAAGCACATTCGCTTTGTCTTGCCAGGAAGCTAATCCTGAAGATGGATGCTGTACCATCATTGACAGCGGATCTTGCAAGCGGTGACCATAATGTAAGTATCAGTTTGATGAGTCTGACACGGTAGCCAACATTTTGGAGGGATCGGGGGAAGGGGGGGCCGTTAGATAATACAGCAGTGGCTGTGGCTGTTTTGACTTGTGAACTGTATATTTTCTGTAACACACCTATATGTTTTTTGTTCTTCCATCCATAAGCCCCCTACATTGAGTCTGAAAACTGCCAGCACACAGTTGGCACAAAGGAATGTTGTCCACAAAAGGAGTTGCAGTGTGTATAGCATTTCAAATGTAACCCTTGGGATTATTATTTCACTCTCCATCTCCTTTTGTCTTTCTCCTACCATCAAGCAGTAATGATAGAGTATGTGTTGACTTTTCTAGGCAACCACTGCAACCACTGCAGCAGGAATGCTGTGATACAAAATCAGCTTTCCCACAGCCAAAGACGAGGGGTTATGCTGTGAAGCCTGTGGAAACATATACGAGTTATAGTCGTTCATTTCAAATCTACATCAGTTGAGCATTTCAGGCAGACGAACATTTCCAAATACAAACATTCAAAAGTTTCACAAATAAGTGCACAACCAAATATTGCATATTTCAAATTGTCCAGTACATCTGTTTTATGCTGTTTTCATCTACATCCTGTAGCCCATTGTTTACCTTGTTACCTGGCAACGACCACAAGTGCATTTCAGAGCTGTCAATCAAGGCGAGATCATGAAGATAAGCTCTCCGCCCACTCAGCCTGTTCTTCCAGGCTTCCTGATAGTTAAAGATGGGAGAAAAGGTCAAATGTCTTCAATTCTGAGTGTTTTAATGTTGTACAAATATTATGGGTGACGTTTTGGTCATTCAAAGGCTTGAGAAATAGGATGACTGTGTGGGACCTTTAACACACAGAAGGTCACCTATGTTGAGGAAATAGATAATGACTATGCCTATGATTGTGAACATAGTAAGAAAGGTATAGGAACAGGGCTGGCCAGAAGGACAAATTATTTTGCAACTTGTGACCACCATAATGAAGTGGTTTGGAAGCTGAACACGATTCAATAAAAAAATGTGAAGACAAAAACAAGAATAAATCCAAGAAAAGAGTACGCCACAGAGTATTATCTCCACCCAGGCTCTTCTTTCCCCTTCCAGCAATAAAACATGAAGCACTGAGTAGGGCCAATGGGTTCGGTTTACTTGGTATGATGATTCTGGATTTCAAAACTGGTGCAGAGATTTTAGGATCAGACATATTAATAAAATAGTTATTTTATTGGAGGCTTTTGGACAAGAACATTATTTACAGTCAGTTGCTAGCTAGAGGTTATTACTTCCCTTCACCCCTTTCTCTCCATGAGTTAAACAAAAAGAACAGAGAAAGAGAGGGAAGGAGAGAGAGAGATAGAGGGAAGGAGAGAACGATAAATCGAGCAGAAAAAGACAGCTGAGAGGAAGGACAGAGAGAGAAAGAGAGGAAGAGGGAGAGAGAGTATAAGAATGATGAGCATTCAAACAGCAGCTCTCCTTTCACTTTTTCTTAATACCAATATCATACTGCTTTGATAGATTCATACACAATATGGTCACAGAGTTTTCAAACCCAGAGGCACATCATAGAAATACTTCCGGCAACGTGTTGAGAAGCAGACTTGACAGACTCGACAGACCAGATTTGGGGTTTGGCAAGTCAATGGGAGAAGTGAAAAGTGTCCTTAATTGTTAATTGTCTCGAATTCTAAAGGCAAAACCTAGATACGTGCCAATGTAGCTAAACGTGTCTTTACTACAATCAATCAAAACCCCAAAGAGCAAGCAATGCCGATGTAGAAGCATGGTGGCTAGGAAAAACTCCCTAGTAAGGCTAGAACCTAGGAAAGAACCTAGAGAGGAACCAGGCTCTGAGGGGTGGCCAGTCCTCTTCTGGCTGTGCCGGGTGGATATTATAAGAATACATGGCCATTAAGGACAGTTCGTTCTTCAAGATGTTCAAATGTTCATAGATGACCAGCAGGGTCAAATAATAGGTCCTCTGGGACGAGAGAGAGAGATGGGAGAATTAGATGGAGAATCCAGAGCTTCCGGCGACAGTTCCCAGTCCAGAGCTTCCGGCGACAGTTCCCAGTCCAGAGCTTCCGGCGACAGTTCCCAGTCCAGAGCTTCCGGCGACGTTTCACAGTACGGAACCTCCAACGACGGTTCACAGTCCAGAACCTCCAGCGACGGTCCACGGTCTGGAACCTCCTGCGACGGTCCACGGTCCGGAACCTCCTGCGACGGTCCACGGTCCGGAATCTCCTGAGACGGTCGACGGTCTACGGTCCGGAACCTCCTGAGACGGTCTACGGTCCGGAACCTCCTGAGACGGTCTACGGTCCGGAACCTCCTGAGACGGTTTACGGTCCGGAACCTCCTGAGACGGTCTACTGTCCGGAACCTCCTGAGACGGTCTGCGGTCCGGAGTCTCCAGCGACGGTCTGTGGTCCGGAGCCTCCAGCGACGGTCGGCGGTCCGGAGCCTCCAGCGACGGGTGGCGGTCCAGAGCCTCCAGCGACGGTCGGCAATCCAGAGCCTTCAGCAGGGGTTCTCAGTCCAGAGCCTCCTGCGACGGTCGGCGGTCCAGTTCCTCCGGCGACGATCCACGGTCCGGAGCCTCCGGCGACGATCCACGGTCTGGTGACTCCAGCGACGACCCACGGTCCGGAGCTTCCGGCGACGATCCCCGCACCAGAGCCGCCATGGAGGATGAAGAATCTGCGAGCGGAGTGGGTACTTCGCCCCACACCGGAGCCGCTCCCGACGTCCTGTGTCATTCATCGTAGATGCCCACCTTTGGGGGGGGGGGGGGGGATACTGTCACGCCCTGACCATAGAGAGCTGTTTATTCTCTATATTGGTTGGGGCGTGATAGTGACTAGGGTGGGTCATCTAGGTGATTAATGGTTTATGTTGGCCTGGTATGCTTCCCAATCAGAGACAGCTGTTTATCGTTGTCTTTGATTGGGGATCATATTTAGGTAGCCATTTTTCCCCATTATGTTTGTGGGATCTTGTCTACAGATAGTTGCCTAGTTTGCACACCAGTAGCTTTACGTTTCGTTTGTTCTTGTGCTTTATTGTTTTGTTTGGTGAATTTCATTTAATTAAAAGATGTGGAACTTTACGCACGCTGCGTCTTGGTCCAATCCTTTCGACGAACGTGACAGCACTCCCACAAATTCCTAAAATCTGATTTTAAACCTAACCCTAACCTTAACCACACTGCTAACCCTAATGCATAACCCTAATCTTAAATCAAGACCGAAAAGCAACAATAACAAAAAACATCATACATTTCTACAATATAGGCAATTTTGATTTTGCACTTGGCACATCAATCTGAAGTGCTGCCTCCAGGATTAGTGTTAGGCAAATGATGTTGGCAAATGGTGTCCTGAGACTACAAAATACCTCAACCTCTTGTTTTGCTCATTATTGCAATGAGGATCCCTAATATGAATTCCACACTCATATTGGACCAAAACGTCTAAAGGCATGTAAGTGTGCGTCAGAGTGGGCAAGCATTGAGAACCCATAATTCCCATAATGCAGGTTGTCATTTCTTGTGTGTTTATGATCCATAGGCTAAAACGAATACTTTACTTTCATTAATCTGATGACTGTTATTTATTTAATCCACTAACTATGTTTAATTGTTACCCGATTAAATGAATCATGTAACAATTAACTCATTGGGATTTGGGGCACCATGGAAGAGATTGTTTAAACTCTATAAGGTCTTTACCTATTTCATCGATAAACAGTCATCTTATTAATCATTACTTCTTATCATATCATCATTCTGAACAGTCGTAACGTCATGCATCTGCAAAAAACCCAGCCTTGCTCATGATTCAGTACTACACCAATTGGTTTAATTATGTATTTACTAGCTAACTAAAATGAGAAAACAGGATAACACACTAAATATATGAGAAGAAAGTCCCTAGAGGGCTGACAATATGACAGCTTATTTTTAACCCCTTCGTCGTGGTATCCAATTGGTATTTACAGTCTTGTCTCATCGCTGCATCTCCCGTACGAGAGAGAGGAGAAGGTTGAGAGCCGTTTGTCCTCCGAAACACAACCCAACCAAGCCGTGCTGCTTCTTGACACAATGCCCACTTAACCCGGAAGCCAGCCGCACCAACGTGTCAGAGGAAACACCGTACACCTGGCGTCACTAGTGTGCTATGTGACAAGGACATCCCTGCTGGCCCAACCCTCCTCTAACCCAGACAACACTGGGCTAATTGTGCACCGCCCCATGGGTCTCCCGGTCACAGCTGGCTGCGACAGAGCCTGGACTCGAACACAGAATCTCTAATGGCACAGCTAGCACTGCGATGCAGTGCCTTAGACCACTGCGCCACTCGGGAGGCCCATGATGACTTATTAGACAGAGATGGAGAGGGGGAAAAAGAGAGAGAGAGAGAAAAAGGGACACTTATCGTGAACACATTCTATAACTATTCTCCCATTAATCATATACCTTGCACACGAACCAACTCCTGTTTGGAACAACAAATCATGAATGTTTTTACTTGTGAGTGCCCTTGTTCGGTGTTGATACAAATGTATCAACCCCTGCAAAAATGTCCATTAATTATAATCCACAAAACAATTAACATTTTCTGTTACTGGAGGATTATCTTCCTGCTGTAGCAAACTGGCTCAAATTAAGATCCTGCATCTATATCACAGTCATAATCTGCACTGTATATCCCATTGTGTACATATCAGTTTATTGCTATGCATGCTACTTTCTCCTGTTACTTGTACATTTTTATTTGACTTTTTCATTATTGATATTGATTATTGCACCTTTTATACCTGCTGTAAACTATGTACGTAACAAACAGCAAAAATATTTGAAGCCATCCTGAAATGGTGTCTGAATAAGTTATACTTTGCCGTGAACGTGTGATGATGTCCTAGTATGGACACAGTAAGGCATGGACACCGTAAGGCATGGACACCGTAAGGCATGGCGATTTTGTCCTCAGGTCCATCGTTTCCCTTCCGAGTTCCAGCAAAGAGATAAACCACTAGAGTTGGATGTGGACTTGTCTGGTAAACTGATATGTTCTCTCTGCTGTTAGATAGCTGCTCTCGAGTCAGATGAGTCATTAGAACTGGCATCCTAGATGAGGACTGCTTATACTGCGCATCACTCTCACATCATTTACACATTCATTCCACCTAGTTTGTATCCCATGTGTTTGTTGAAAGGATTAGATTTTCTAATTGGAATTTCCCATTGGATTTATCAAAGAGATAATTTCCACTGGGAAGGTAAGAGATGGAAGTTAACATAATGAACACACAGAATAAAGCTGTCACTTGGGGTGTACTTATTGCCGTTGGCATAGTTGGCCTTAACTGCTGTAAACTACATAACAAAGTCATTCACTTTTGTACTGTATATTGAGATTTCTTGCCTTCAAGTTTAACTTCATCTACACACTCAAAGTTGTCAGAGGTCTAATAGACAAAAATATATACACTGAGTGTACAAAACATTAGGAACACCTTCCTAATATTGAATTGCACCCCATTTTGCCCTCAAAACAGCCTCAATTCATCAGGGCATGGACTGTACAAGGTGTTGAAAGCGTTCCACAGGGATGCTGGCCCATGTTGACTCCAATGCTTCCAACAGTTGTGTCAAATTGGCTGTAGTTCCTTTGGGTGGTGGATGTTTCTTGATGCACACAGGAAATAGTTTACTGTGAAAAACCCATCAGCGTTGCAGTTCTTGACACACTCAAACCGGTGCACCTGGCACCTACTACCATACCCAGTTCAAAGGCACTTGAATCTTTTTGCACATTCACCCTCCGAATGGCACACATACACAGTCTACGTCTCAATTGTCTCAAGGCTTAAAAGTCCTTCTTTAACCTGTCTCCCCTTTATCAACACTGAAGTGGATTTAACAAGTGACATCAATAAGGTTATCATACTGTAAGATTCACCTGGTCAGCCTATGTCATGAAAAGAGCAGGTGTTCCTAATGTTTTGTACACTCAGTACATAATTTACTAACTGATGAAAAGGCAATTGAGAAGTGAAGAAACTCTGCGATAACAAAATTCCCTATTTCATCCCTAAATTAACATACTTTTGGGACACTGCCTCCAGTAAATAAAAGCAATTGCACTTGAGTTAGCCAACTGGCACTTTCATCTACACAGTCTTATGACCCTACAGCTACTCTTAAGCTATGCCTGCTCTCCTCTTCAGTTGTGTTGTTGTGGTTGGGAGACAACCGCGTTTGTTTATGCTAGGGGGACAGCCAGTCCCTAGTAGCCCAGCTTTCAAACACTGTGCTGGGTTTGACTTCACTGGAGGCCTCCCTGTTAACAGATCACTGACTCTGTAATTTTAAATTACTCCACCACCACTTTATTTTGCAAAACACATGCCTCAAGCCGGCCTGCCTTCGTGTGTAGGTGACGTGTGTGTGTGTTTGTGCATGTGCGTGTGCATCCATCTCTTGCTCTCTATCCCTCTCCCTCTCCCTCAGAAAGAAGTATGGAGTGGAAAATATCAAATGGCTGTTGTGGTTTAAATATGTTCGTAAAAAGCGGACAGATGGTGCTCTAATTAGGTGTCAGTTGGCTGTACTGTAATAACCCTGACCAAAAGGAACAGGGTGAAAGGTGAAAGCAAAGCGTTGTTCGAGTGATTTCATTGTGTGTATCTATTTTAGGGAACTGACATTTAAATCCAGTTCTCCTTTTTTTGGAAAGTACCAGAGGAGTTAATAACGACATGAGAGGGCTTAGCTATACCTTTGCAGTTACCATGTGGAAACCGTTAGGGATGGCTTCCCAGACACCGATTAAGCCTAGTCCAGGACTAAAAGGCATTCTCAGTGGAGATTCTCCATTGAAAGAGCATTTAGTCCAGGATTAGGCTTAATCTCTGCCTGGGAAATAGGCACTTAAAGTTTAATGGCGAAATATCCTACTGTATATATTGATGCAGAATGCCTGAATTTGGCTTTTAAAGAGCATTTGGTAAAATATAGAGGCTTTCGTTTTTATGAGTGTGTATTGGTGTGCTTGGGAGGTTTGGCTATACGTCTTTGAAAGGTTGAAACATTTATTTGGACATCATAGGCAATGTATAAAACATTGGAACTGGTGTAGCTGGCCGATAACGAGATTTATGTCCGTATAGATGTTTTTGGAGGAAAGCATTTCATATTTCAGATCATGTCTGATATGTATGTTTCAGTGCGATCCCCTGGTTTCCCATCACGTCCTGAAACTGTCAGAGTTCAGTAGCATTACAAGATACAGTTGAAGTCTGAAGTTAGCATACACCTAAGCCAAATACATTTAAACTCCGTTTTTCACAATTCCTGACATTTAATCCTAATAAAAATGTCCTGTCTTAGGTCAGTTAGAATCACCACTTTATTTTAAGACTGTGAAATGTCAGAATAATAGTAGAGAGAATGATTAATTTCAGCTTTTATTTCTTTCATCACATTCCCAGTGGGTCAGAAGTTTACATACACTCAATTAGTATTTGGTAGCATTGCCTTTAAATTGTTTAACTTGGGTCAAATGTTTCGGGTAGCCTTCCACAAGCTTCCCACAGTAAGTTGAGGGAAATTTGTCCCATTCCTCCTGACAGAGCTGGTGTAACTGAGTCAGGTTTGTAGGCCTCCTTGCTCGCACATACTTTTTCAGTTATGCCCACAACTTTTCTATGGGATTGAGGTCAGGGCTTTGTGATGGCCACTCCAATACCTAGACTTTGTTGTCCTTAAGCCATTTTGCCACAACTTTGGAAGTATGCTTGGGGTCATTGTCCATTTGGAAGACCCATTTGCGACCAAGCTTTAACTTCCTGACTGATGTCTTGAGATGTTGCTTCAATATATCCACATAATTTTCCTGCCTCATGAAGCCATCTATTTTGTGAAGTACACCAGTCCGTCCTGCAGCAAAGCACTCCCACAACATGATGCTTTCACCCCCGTGAATCACGTTTGGGATGGTGTACTTCGGCTTGCAAGCCTCCTCCTTTTTCCTCCAAACATAACGATGGTCATTATGGCCAAACAGTTCTATTTTTGTTTCATCAGACCAGAGGACATTTCTCCAAAAAGTACGATCTTTGTCCCCATGTACAGTTGCAAACCGTAGTCTGTTTTTTTTATGCGGTTTTGGAGTAGTGGCTTCTTCCTTGCTGAGCGGCCTTTCAGGTTATGTCGATATAGAACTCGTTTTACTGAGAATATTGATACTTTTGTACCTGTTTCCTCCAGCATCTTCACAAGGTCCTTTGCTGTTGTTCTGGGATTGATTTGCACTTTTCGCACCCAAGTACGTTCATCTCTAGGAGACAGAACGCGTCTACTTCCTGAGCGGTATGACGGCTGCGTGGTCCCATGGTGTTTATACTTGCGTACTATTGTTTGTACAGATGAACGTGGTACCTTCAGGCGTTTTGAAATTGCTCCCAAGGATGAACCAGACTTGTGGAGGTCTACAAAATTTGGTTGATTTCTTTTGATTTTCCCATGATGTCAAGCAAAGAAGCACTGAGTTTGAAGGTACGCCTTGTAATACATCCACAGGTACACCTCCAATTGACTCAAATGATGTCAATTAGCCTATCAGAAGCTTCTAAAGCCATGACATAATTTTCTGGAATTTTCCAAGCTGTTTAAAGGCACAGTCAACGTAGTGTATGTGAACTTCTGACCCACTGGAATTGTGATACAGTTAATTATAAGTGAAATAATCTGATAGTAAACAATTGTTGGAAAAATTACTTGTGTCATGCACAAAGTAGATGTCTTAACCGACTTGCCAAAACTATAGTTTGTTAACCAGAAATTTGTGGAGAGGTTGAAAAACGAGTTTTAATGACTCCAACCTAAGTATATGTAAACTTCCGACTTCAACTGTATATAAGGGACAGATCGAAATGGGGAGGGTTGTGTTGTTTTTTTATTGGGCACAGGGGAAGGTCGGGCGTTTTTTCCCTGGTTTACATTCACTCTTTTGCAGCTTTTGCTATATAATTTCTTCCATCCAAGCCAAATTTCCTCATCTGCTTTTCCGCACGTTAACTTTTGTTATAAACTGGGTGGTTTGAGCCCTGAATGCTGATTGGCTGACAGCTGTGGTATGTCAGACCGCATACCATGGATATGACAAAACATTTATTTTACTGCTCCAATTACATTGGTAACCAGTTTATAATAGCAATAAGACACCTCCGGGGTTTGTGATATATGGCCAATAAACCATGGCTAAGGGCTGTGTCCAGGCACTCCGCGTTGCGTCGAGCTGGGAACAGTCCTTAGCTGTTCCTAAGGCTGTGTAGATGAAAGTACCAGTTGGCTAACTCAAGTGCAATTGCTTTTATTTACTGGAGGCTGTGTCCCAAAAGTATGTTAATTTAGGGATGAATTTGGGAATTTTGTTATCGCAGAGCTTCTTCACTTCTCAATTGCCTTTTCATCAGTTAGTACATTATACACTTAGTGTACAAAACATTAGGAACACCTGCTCTTTCCATGACGTAGGCTGACCAGGTGAATGCTACAGTATGACCCCCTCGGGCCTTATTGCTTAACTATACCACAGATCAATATAGTCTACCAGTCTAACTGTCAATCCTGCCCTTTATCCACCATTCATAGTGACAATAGTGGTAGGTGGATCATTTGTCCAGATCTGCGATAGGCTAACTTGCAATCGTACCACACATAAAAGCATTCAAAGCTGCATCAATTTTCATTATGAATCCTCAAGAACAAATAGGAATAGCTGATAGGCAGCGGAGAGGCCAGGTGCCTCATTGAGCATGAAAGACACGAGACACTCTGCTCAAAAAGCTTTTGATCTTGTTCAGGGACAATACAATTATCCTACCTAGACTAGCCTACAACACCACAACGCAATGAATAATTGCATTAGTGTTTTTTAAGTGAGTGCAAAATTCTACACTAGGCTGCAGTGAACATATCATTTGAATAAAAGCCATTCCATTGGAATCAGTTGCGGGTCTACTCTCAACAGTTTATAAGGTCTAGAAAGGCACAGTAGCAGGCCAGACTGGCTGCATTTTTACTTCTGACACTGAGATGAACTGTCTGTTGCAGATCATCATTCTCCCAAGTCGTCCTTTAATAATGTGGCCGCAGACGCTCCCGGCAGGCCCAGATATTCAGGAAAGCTTAACTTGAGCTCTGCCTCCCCTCCAAACGGAGTGCCTATTCCTTGCACACCTAGAACCTAATGCTTCAATAAAGCCTAAATATTTATTATTTAACTTTTAAAATGTATTACCTTGTATATGTGGCATGAACACAACCAGTCACAATCTTTGAATCTGATTAGGCTACTTCACGTGCATGCGCACGTTCATCCAAAATGTAATTCCAGAGTCCTCAAAATGTCTTGACATTAACCAGGTTTCCATCCAACCTTTTTATGCGAGTAAAGTACACGTCGGATAAAAAATGTCATGACATCATGGGAAGGCATTCAGTTTATTAGGCTACAGATTAAATAAATGATGATGAACTTCACAGGGTGGTGAAAGTGCAAGGTGATGAGCTTGATGCTCCTTTCAATAAATATTGAGGGTCTTATTCTGGTGACATGATGATCAAAGCTTGGCTGTCGTTCGACAAATAAAAATAATCTCACACTTCTGTTCATAATAATTGTATTATGTAGTAGGCTATACCTGCACTGTACTGTATATGCGAGCTGTTGGCTACAGCGCATGTGCCAATACCAGTACATGGTATTGGCAATATTCAGTACATGGGAATTTAATTGCAAAAGTTATTTTTATGTGCACTACGTATTTACGCACAGACTTTCTCCGCAACATGTACATTTGATGGAAACACAACTCTGATGGGAACATTTTCATGTTGTTTATATGCAGATTTTAGAATATTCAGATGAGAATCTGTCGTCAATTGGACGGAAACCTAGCTATAGACACCTTAAAGACTCAAGTGCGCTAGTCCATGTCTCTTTGATTATGCCTCCACATCATGGTTCACCAGCAGCCCCAAACATCTAAAGACTTAGCTACAGACCAGCCAAAACAAGCTTTAAGAATTGTACTTAAACTCCCCCCTGATACTCATCTGGAGGTTTAGGATTTTTTTGTCTGTATCTCTGTAGTGTGTCTATCTATGTAATTGTACACGTAGTTATGTAAAGATAATTGCGACCACAAAGGAAATAAGTCCCTGACTTTATTGTGCAATCCCGGTCACTTTTTAAAATCTTTGTATTGTGTACAGTGGCGATTTTAGCATTTATATCTTGGTGGTGTCACGACTTCAACCGAGGCAGGCTCTCCTTCCCGTTCGGGTGGTGCTCGGCGGTCGTCGTCACCGGCCTACTAGCTGCCACTGACTCTTTTTCCTCCCCCTCCTTATGTGTTTATTTGTATCACCTGGTTTGAGTTAATTGGTAATTAGTGTGGCTTTATTAGTCAGCCAGCCTGTATGCTTCTTTGTGCGGGATTGTTCGTCTGTAGCTGTGGACTTCGGGAGTGGTGTATTGTATTGTTGACTGGGTTTGTCTCCCGTATTAGTAGACAGGTGTTTATGACACCCAGTAAGTCCGTGTTGGACATTTTGGTTTGCCGGTTGGGAATTAAAAATCACCGCTTTGAAGCTCTGCTGTTCCTGCGTCTGATTTCACACCCCCCGACACCCAGGTCGTTACAGGTGGGGCAAAAATAAAGTGGGATGCATGCCAGCAAAGCCACTGCACAACACAACACTACAATACATTAATTGCACTATAAAGGTGACAAACGGTGCCCAGAAACTACATAAAGTCCCAACAGCAGTCCCAACACCTTAATACTGCTACACCTGGCTATCAGCGAAGCCTTGTCTGGCAGCGAAACAGTTCATTCAGCCCCATTTACTGACTTTAAAAAAAACATAGCTGATATGGCTGACTTGCTTAAACAAATGTGGTTTCTACTGACAACTGAGATGTACAAACTATGGCATAAAGGGGACGATAAGAGGCAATCCGTAATTTCGATTGACATTAATAAGCGAGCTAGGACGGACGTAGTCAATATAACTATTTGTTCAGCGCTTTTGAAATGTACAGCTACAGAATTCAGAACATGGGCCGTTCTTACAGTGTTCTCCCTGTACACCAAGTCAGAACTGTAGGATAAATAAAGGGGGCATACAAGCAGACAATGAAAGCTCTTACAATATTTAATGATTACATTTCTCAAAAACAGGTTATAGGCTACATGTGCACCACCAAGTCAGAACAGTAGGCGAAATTAAGAGGTGAAAATAGACCAAATTATTAGGGTGATGCACACAGGCTACTAACAGCTTACTACACAACATGCACTTAGTATTACTTTATTAGCTACTATATACATATCTCCCTGGCATATTACATAATTTATGCAGCAGCATGCAAGACGTTTTTGGACTCACCTTGTTGTGTCCTTCGTGGGCAAATGTTGTCATGAAGTCTGCCATTCTCTGGATTTATGGTGCTTTCAAGACAACTGGGAACTCGAAGAGAGAAAAAAAGGTTGAATCATGATGACGTCAGTGATCTTCAGGTTGTAGCACTAGAAAGAGGCCTGAGAATCCGAGTTGGATGAAAGTTCAACACTTATTTTCCCAGTCGTGGCTCGTTTTTTACGAATTCCCAGTTGAACAGATTTTGCAGTTCCGAGTTAACAATTCGTTTGAGTGCGGCACAAATCATGCTTCATTGACACCATGGCCAATTTTGAATGTTTATAATTTTAAACTAGGAAAAGAGACCCTTAATCTTAAACTTGGGACCACACAGCCACTCCACCGAATAGCAGGTGAATGATTACTTTGCAATGCTTGCAGTTAGCCACTGATTCCTTCCAAACCACTCATTGTTGAATTTGCGATTTCCAATTTGTTGTGTAATCTTTATGTCCAAGATGTCTAAGATTTTTCAAGTATGATGTTGACATGATCAGTCCAATCAAAGTTACTGTAGATATAATGTGATTTGACATAATTTTATCTGTGGCCAATGACCTTGAGCCTTCTTGGATGGGCACTTCTAATGTAACTCTATGGCAGCACCCAAGGGCCTAGAATTTTAGAGCTCTACCCTTAAACTTGGTGGTGACGTAGTGTCCCCATGAGTGACAGAACACTGAGCCAATCACGGCGCAACACTCTGTATTTTCTGCTGGCTTGCCCCAACACCACAGAAAGCACTAAGCTAGGCTGAAACACCTGCATTTTGGAGCTACCTCATTCAAGAAAACAAAAAAGACACCACCTGCCCTGAATGACAGGTCACCACTGATGTATATATGTATTTTTTTTTACTGACAAATAAAATCAGCCAATAAATCAATACAAACTGTGTCTCTTTCCATTGATGAATGTAAAGAGATATCTGTTACAGAAAGGTTTTAAGGCTTTTGGAGACTGTCAAGCCAAGCATTCGATACCAGCAGCCTACAATTAAAAAAACAACAACATTTTAGTCATTTAGCAAACGCTCTTATCCAGAGCGATTTACTGTTCGTGCGTTCATCTTAATAAGTATGTACTTTTTATCTCAATAAAGTAGCCATCAGCAAAGTCAGTGCCAGTAAGGAGGGGACAATTCAAGTGCAATTGTTAGTTCATGAAATGCATTTATTTATAATTATTTTTAGTTGTGGGGGGGGGGGGTTGGGGTGAGGATGTGATACAAGGGCGGGTGCTGTGGGATTATTTAAGATACTCTTTGAAGAGGTAAGGTTTCAGATGGTGAGAGGGCCAGAGGTGGCAGAATGCAAACCATGACATGGAGGTGCCCGAAGTCGGTATGCTTTATTTATTGGTTGTGTGGTGCATTGAAACAGAAAGCTGTTGGTGAAAAATGTGTTGCATATATTTTATATAATTATAAATATTGCATCAAACCTAGCTGATCATTGTCTACAGCCGGCTCTGATCGTAGTGTAAGGAGTCAGGCAGGGAGAGTGAGCTCGTCCATGGAGGGGGTCGAACCCTCAACATTCTGGCCCGTAGCCCTACGTGGCATCGACTGTACCACAAAAGCATGTTGAAGTGGCATTATAAACACAGGGTCGTTACAGTTGTTGTTATTTGTGGTCGTAAACATTATTTTGAGTTTATTCTATGAGGGGGGGAGGGTGTGCAATTTATTTTACAGTACAAAGGGAGGGTCAGGTGCATTTCTTTAAATGACCAGCAAAAATGGTGAACTGCCCCTAATTAAAAGATCCCACAGCAAAAAAAGTGTAATGTCCTCTGGTACAGGCCTTGTCTGACGCTTTTAGGAATGGCCCTGCACACTGACGCTGACAGTATGGTCCCGTATGCTGCTGCTGACTTGTGAGAAGAGCACAAAAATGCCAACATTGTGAATTCAGAGTCATCTCAGAGAATCCAATAATCAGAACAAACGGACTCTAGGTTTGAAGGACACAGTCATTCAGTGTTCTTTTCTCTCACTCTTCTTATTCCCCAAGGTGGTGCTTGGATGTGTAGAAAGTGTGTGTGCACTCACATGGCCCGAGGCCAGATCTTTAGTATCCAATATATGTGTTTTGATTGTTAATGTTTCATGCCCAAAGGGTCTCTTTCACTCTTTTACAAATGAAGCGACCTGTCTTTTATCTGTGCATGAAAAGTCCAACATGGCTGCCACACTAGGAATGGGAAGATCTGAGGTGATGTATTATGGTGGTCAATCCAGGAGGACGCATTGAGCTGGCGGTAAAAATCGTCACCGGACTCTGTATCATCCATTGGTGTCGACTACAGTCCACTATCCCTCCCTTTAGTAACACCGACCTTGGCTTTGTAGCTTCAAAAGTCGCCATTTTTGTGTCGATTTGCACTTCTCGGATGATGTGATGATTCTCCATGTGAATCACTTCCTCATTCTGTAGATACACTTGCTTCCAACTTGCTCTAATTTGGCCGACCTTTGAGGAGATGTCTAGAGCAGCGTCTCAGCGCTGTATATGGCTGCTGTCTGTGGGCTCTGGTGCCTGGCTGGGTATGCTACTGCTCCTGGCAGAATGAAATATTGATTGTAAAGCTAGTCTGCCTGGCCCTATTCATATTGACGTGGGGATCAGGGATAAGAGCGTGGTTCTATTGAATTATTAATTTCCCGGAATAATGCAGGTTAAGTACTTAGATAAAGCTACAACAGCAAAAGCGCCATCAAGGATTTGAGCGCAAGAAAGTCTGGTTGCTTAACTCACATTAGTCATACTACAGTATTTTTCCGCCTACCCAACAACAAAGCAAGACTGTTGGTGTAACGAACAGTTTCCTGTTGTTTGCGAAGTTACACATCTTGGTCGTCCACAAATTAAAATGATGGAGGCAAAATTGATTGGTTTTGATAATGCCACACCATTAGCCCAGCTACGTGCCGCATAATTTAATGATATAATCAAATGTCTTTGCCTGGAGACAAATAGTACATTATTGTCTCGTTATAATAATTTCTCATTGATGTCGGAAAAAGGCACCTCTTTTGAGAGGGTTATTTTGAGGCCATTAGTGAATAAATTGACACTGATGAACAATCTGACTCATTCCATACTTGTGCTACCGTGACATAAGACATGGCTCAACTTTTCTTCTCGTCCCTTGCCCTAATCAAATAATAGTTTTTCACGTTTGCCCATTGTGCCACACACATGACAGTTTATGACTGTGTCGAGGTCAAATTCTTCGAGAAAATTATAGAGGCAGTAATACGGTTTGTAATAGATTGTAAATTAGATTCCTGTGAATTCAGGTTGAAATGTGGCCCCTGTTGTGCATGTTGACCTCTCTGCCTTCTTGCATGCCTGCTTGTTTGTCTGCCTGTCTGTCTGTCTGCCTGCCTGCCCGCCCTCATGTTCATGTGTCTGTCTGACTGTCAATCAAATCAAATCAAATGTATTTATATAGCCCTTCTTACATCAGCTGATATCTCAAAGTGCTGTAGAGAAACCCAGCCTAAAACCCCAAACAGCAAGCAATGCAGGTGTAGAAGCACGGTGGCTAGGAAAAACTCCCTAGAAAGGCCAAAACCTAGGAAGAAACCTAGAGAGGAACCAGGCTATGAGGGGTGGCCAGTCCTCTTCTGGCTGTGCCAGACAGAGAGTGTGTACACTCTCTCAGTCCACCAGTCTCTGTGGCGCTGCCTCCTGCCCTTCTCTCTGTCTCTCTCTGTCTGAGAGGGATCTGTCAGAGTTGCTCAGGGTACCTGTGAGCTTTCATTAGATTGTCATGACCCCCCTCCTGAGCCTCAAAATACCACCGAGACCTTTTCCAGGGAGGCGGTGGGTGATCACTTCTCCCATTCCCGCAGCGAGCTCGATCTCAGACCCGTTTCCAATGGATACGGCCCTGCAGGGAACTAGGGCCTATCGACCGCCTACAGTCAGCAGCCAGTAATTAGCTGCTTTTCTCCCGCAGAGACAGAGAAGACCTTGGTTCCATGCTCTCCACACATTCTAAGACGTATCATTTCAATGGGGCCGCATTCTATTTTGTGTTTCTATTTCTCCCTTCTGAATCCATTTGTGGTCTGCTCGTGATGTATTACTCTATTCCTCTATATGTGAAGGGCGGCTGCGATCAGCATTCAGTAATCTCTGCTTTATGCCCAGAAAGAGATGTGGGATAGTTACACACAAAGTCAGAGACATACAGACAATCCTTGGCTATGTATGTCAGTTGATGTAGGCGAGACATCTTCTAGCCTGACGAGATGCAGCAATGTAAGGTGATGTATGCTTGAAGACCCCCTTGTCTCACAGAATCCATATTAGAAAGTCCCTCAGTTGACAGAAAAATATCTAATATGGCTGCAGTACTGGCTCCCTCTGTTCCTTCTTGCACTGAGACCCCTGGATGATTGGTCCTAAAGGGGACAGTGTTATCTCAGACCATCATATGTTTCCAAGGCCAGATCAAAGGTACTGACTCATTCCACTACTTCTGTAGACCAGCTAGCTATAGGTGAAAGGTGTGAGTCATGTTTGACTGGCTGTGACGGTAAACAGGCAGGAAGAATCAGCGATGATGCTCCTGAAGCACAAGGCTAGGTCTGCTCTCACTCTCTCTCTTCACTCAGTCTGTGTCCAACTTCAAAGCAGTTTTCTCTCAAGGGTGCCTTGGCTGTGAATTGATTTGGTGACAAGGAGAAAGGAGATAGATTCTCGTATAGAATCCACTCGAGCACATTGTTACAGCAGAGTAGGAATTGGAAACAGCCAGGGATCACAGGAGCGTATGGATTTCTCGGGGGACATGCTGATAAAAAAACTTGTCGACAGGATGAACTTTGGGCTTCAAAGGGAGTCCGACGACTTTGAGTAGAAGTTGAGGTCAGCATAGTAACACACTGTCCAATATACTGTAGTTACACAGAACATCCCCCTTTCTTTACTTCTCTGGGTCTCCATGGGTGGGAAGTTCACAGATGTCTATTACCCAGACAGTTCATTTGTTCTCTTTTTAATTAATAGTCTCATCTTGTGATTGATTTCTTTGTTACTAGGCCCAATAAATGGAGTCAGTAAAATGGGCAGATGTCTCATCTCATGCCTCATGAAAAGTTCAGAACGAACAGACGGACAATCAAAGCTCAGATTTGTTCCCCAAAAATGATCACATTTTCACAAGTCCTGAGGAAAAGGAATACTGGAAAGAACAATAGGGCCTCTCTGCGTTGTTAAATCGAGTAGCCCATACTGCAGTACCTTGCTGTGGATTTTGAGCTTGATGTTGCTGGGTTGCCAGATCATTTTGTTGCCAGGTTGAGGTGGCTGTTCCGTTATCTTTCTGTTAGAACACAGCGTCTTGTAAATGGGCCAACTCCCCTATCAGCCTGTGGCCAGCTGTCATATTCAGGTGGCAGTGGCTCTGCCACAGTAGTCAAACAGCAGTTAATTAAACTTGGTAATTGGATCGAAGCGCTATCAGCATGTTTGTGTATATTTTACAAGTTTATAGACCAAACAAAAAAAGTAAACCATTGAAAATGTAGCTCATGTAGAATATTTTTATTAACTTCCATATGTCTGACCAGTGAGGATAGCAAAGAATCATAAAGTGGAGCCAATTTGAAAGAGAACATCATGATGCCTATTGCAATTACGTGCGACAAGTGATTTGTGCTTGGAGCCCATCGATGATTCCTTTGCTGAGCTGAATCTGTTCTTTCACAAAAGCAATTATTGCATTTTTGCACAGTTAACTCTGCAGCTGAAGCAAGGACACTCTTCAGAAAGTTTAAATCCCTCTGTTTGCTTTAAGACCATCTGTTTTGCTATGATTGATCAGTACATTTGTGGCCATAATAGTTTTTGTTTAATTGTGTTTTTTTTACTAAGATGCACACACTGTACTGTGGGACTGCATGGCTGGACTGGCAGCAGTATGGCTATGATTATGAGTCATTATAGCAATTCATTTGACGCCAAACAGTTTTATTTTTCACACTCATTTTCTGAACGCCAAATAAAGGCAGCAAAAGCACTGTTGCACCATGGGACCTCTCATCCATTTTGTACGGTGTAATTTTCCCTGATCCTCTTTGTCTACCTTTGGCTTTTCTCATTTGCATTTGAACAAGGGTGAGAAGCGAGTGTGAGCAGTGGGAGGTAAAACTAGTTAATTGTGGAGAGACTAATGAATTTGTCATGTAATGATGAGAGGACTGCCAGCAGTGTATGAAAAGCGTCGGCTAGGGAGCGGATAAGGCCATGGTTTCTAATCTCTAAAGGCCTTCCTTGTTTACTTTTTAATCATTTGCTTTTGAAGAGAATGGAGGAAGAGGTGCGTGGACTCACATAATGAAATATAAAACCTTGTATTTTATTGTATCTATGTGTGCACTTCTCTCCTGAGAATATGGTGACAACTCTGAGACACTTCTCGAAGATAAACTTCATCTCATATCAAAGTTCTCGGCAAACAGCCTTGGATCAAAAGTTCTAAATAAGAAACTGGTCGGATTCATAAATACAATAAACCTCAATAACTTTTTGATAGAACAATTTATTGGGTGCACACTGTACACTCTTAGAGAAAAAGGATATTATCTAGAACCTAATGGTTATTTGGCTGTCCCTGTAAGAGAACCCTTTGAAGATCCCTTTTTGGTTCCAGTTAGAACCCTGTTGGGTTCCATGAAGAACCCTTTCCACAGAGGGTTCTAAATGGAACCCAAAAGATTTCTCTCTGAAACCAAAAAGGGTTCTACCTGGAACCAGAAAGAGATCTCCTATGGCGACAGCTGAATAACCCTTTTGGATCCGTTTTTCAAAGAGTGTATATTGTCCCTTAAACTTCTGTGAAAGGACAGAACATTTTATGCAGGTCTCTGTCTATATTTATCAGTCATGAAGTATTGACTGAAGGAAAATAATATTTAGGCCAAGACTTTCTGTCTCCTGTTGTGCACATCCATCTATTTTCCTGGTTAGAGAGGTAAGAGGGACGTATGTGAATGCTATGCAGGTCTCTGCCTGTATCAGTCATGAAGTATTGACTGTAGGAATATAATTTACAGTGCTGGATTTTGCTATCTCCTGCATGTGTCAAATCTGTTCCTGATGAGAGAGGTGAGCGGGACCGCAGAAGAAACCCACAATTACATTAGTTTCATGCTCTGTGTTGCAGTCCAGCTTTATAGGTTAAAGATACCAAGGCTTTTAAAAATTAATGAATACACTGCCTTCCAGCATTCAACACCATAGTATCCTCCAAGCTCATCATTAAGCTTGAGGCCCTGGGTCTCAACCCCGCCCTTTGCAATTGGGTCCTGAACTTCCTGACGGGCCGCCCCCAGCTGGTAAAGGTAGGAAACAACATCTCCACTTCGCTGATCCTCAACACTGGGGTTCCACAAGGGTGTGTGCTCAGCCCCCTCCTGTACTCCCTGTTCACCCATGACTGCGTGGCCATGCACGCCTCCAACTCAATCATCAAGTTTGCAGACGACACAACAGTAGTAGGCTTGATTACCAACAATGACGAGAGAGCCTACAGGGAGGAGGTGAGGGCTCTTGGAGTGTGGTGTCAGGAAAATAACCTCTCACTCAACGTCAACAAAACAAAGAAGAGGTTGGTGGGGAGCACACCGCTATCCACATCGACGGAACAGCAGTGGAGAAGGTGGAAAGTTTTAAGTTCCTCGGCGTACATATCACTGACAAACTGAAATGATCCACCCACACAGACCTCTTCAACCTCAGGAGGCTGAAGACATTTGGCTTGTCACCGAAAACCCTCACAAACTTTTACAGAGGCACAATTGAGAGCATCCTGCCGGGCTGTATCACCGCCTGGTATGGCAACTGCACCACCCACAACCGCAGGGCTCTCCAGAGGGTGGTGAAGGTCTGCACAACGCATCACCAACTACCTGCCCTCCAGGACACCTACAGCACCCGATGTCACAGGAAGGACAAAAAAAGGACAACAACCACCCGAGCCACTGCCTGTTCACCCCGCTGCCATCCAGAAGGCGAGGTCAGTACATGTGCATCAAAGCTGGGACCGAGAGACTGATAAACAGCTTCTATCTCAAGGCCATCAGACTGTTAAACAGCCATCACTAGCACAGAGAGCTTGCTGCCTACATACAGACTTCAAATCATTGGCCACTTCAATAAATGGAACACTAGTGTAACGATATTCGTCTTCGGATGAAGAGTAGTCGAACCAATGCGCAGCGTGGTAAGTGTTCATGTTATATTTATTAAAAACAGAACACTAAACAAAATAACAAAGAGAAGGAACGAAAACGAAACAGTCCTGTAAGGTACAGCAACACAAAACAGAAAACAACTACCCACAAAACCAACATGGAAAATGGCAACCTAAATAGGCTCCCCAATCAGAGACAACGAGAAACAGCTGTCTCTGATTGGGAACCAATTCAGGCCACCATAAACCTACATACCTCTAGACCATACATAATCTAAACAAACCACCCTTGTCACACCCTGACCTAACCAAAAAATAAAGAAAACAAATATAACTAAAGTCAGGGCGTGACAACTAGGCACTTTATTAATGCCACTTTAATAATGTTTACATAGCTTGCATTACTCATCTCATATGTATATACTGTAATCCATATATTTATATATTCTTATTCCATTCCTTTACTTAGATTTGTGTGCATTAGGTATTTGTTGTGGAATGTTAGATATTACTTGTTAGATATTGCTGCACTGTTGGAACTCGAAGCACAAGCAATTCGCTACACTTGCAATAACATCTGCTAACCATGTGTATGTGACCAATAACATTTGATTTGATTTTTCCACTTAGCAAAATGTCTTATCTAATTGTGCTACACTCCCAGGCATAAATACATAAATACGCAGAGAGTTGTGGGGTTAAGTTACACAAATAGATTGTTTGTTTTGATGCAAAATAACCGTTGAATATCTCATGGAAACGAGGGGGTTAGAGTCGTGTTCTAGTCTTGCAGACACCCACTGGAATCACAATTCAGTGACCATGGTCCACACTCTGTTTTTATCCAGTCCAATTATATCTGAGTCACTGAATTTGAATGTTGATTTGCTCTTTGTCGTAGAGTTATGCACGCAGCCTTGAGTATTTATGGCCAATAGGATTCTTCGACACTCAGACAGACATAAACGTAAACACAGCAGCTTATTTGCGCTGAGGATGAATACTTCTGTACAACTATCCAGTTATTGAGTGCAGTGTTATACAGTCATCTCTGTTACTGTTGATGGAGATAGAAGGTCCCTCATATATGACTTAATCAACAACGTTTTAGTGTTCCCATCTTAGACTAATAATTATATGGAATAACCGCAGCATTAGATAATGTATGTTTTGCACACCTTGACCTCTGTAGCGGGTTTTTCTTCCTATAAGGGCACAGGGCGAGACCCAGATGCAGATACGGAAGGCCGATGGTTCGAGACTCTGATATGATTTATAATCCAAGGGGCAGGCAAGAGAATGGTCATGGACAGGCAAAAGATCATAACAAGGTCAGAGTCCAGGAGGTACAGAGTGGCAGGCAGGTTCGAGGTCAGGGCAGGCGGTATGGTCATGCAGGAGGGTTCAGAGTCAAGGCAGGCAAGGGTCAAAACCGGGAGGACTAGCAAAAGAGAGATAAGAAAACGCAGGAACACGGAAAACCACGCTGGTTGACTTGACTTGACAAGACAAACCCAGGGACTTATGGGGAAAACGGGTGACACCTGGAGGTGGGTGGAGACAATCACAAAGACAGGTGAAACAGATCAGGGCGTGACACTTCCTCCTATTGTAAACTGATGACCAACTCTTCACACCAGTGTATACAATAGATAATAGACACATAATTCAGTGTGTATTATACCCTCTGGATTGAGAATCAAATAACTTGATGGTCCATGTTTTTACCATATTAAAACAAAGTCTATGTGATATGGTGGTGGATAGCAGAGACAATGCATAGACTCCTGTGGAAAACAAAATGGGTTCCATTATAAAATCAGATTTCCATAATTAACATACAAAGATCCATTGAAGCAATATTTCTTGGAGTCTCCTCCATTCATTCCGATACAGTAATTCACGTTCTGTACACACCTTGGTTGTGCACAGAAAGGTGTGCCATTGAATAACTAGCTATGTAACATACCATTGTTTGAAAACCATTAAACACAGCAATAGAATACTGGTGAAACTGAAAACAGGTTAAACAGTTTATTCTCATGTGGCGGTGAGATGTGTTGACAGATTGCGCGTTCTATCGCCTTTGTAAATACTTAGGATACATTTTCAGATAAAACCTGAAAGACAAGAACAGGAGAGAGAGAGAAATAGAAAGAGAAAGAGAGAGAGAGGGAGAGAGGGAGGACAGCCAACACAGTAGTAGAGACTTTGTGGGAGGGAGGTTGAGCATAGGGAGAACAAAACAGGAACAAAGTTGACAAGACGGTTCCAAAGTTTACCTGCAGCACACCTGGGGATGGGTGCTCCTCTCCCTAAGCTGGTCAGAGATGGTTCAGGTCGTGGATAGGATATCCTATGAATCCCAGATCTGCTCTCCGATACCCAGAGGATTGGGACTTGGTCTCTCCTTGTGTCTTCATTGATTTTGGACCTGGGCCATTCCTGTTTTGTTGTTGTTGACTGGAGTCATATTTACTACACATCACATGGTGGGTGCTCCCTGAGGAAATCAGGACAAAGGAGTACAGACCGTGAGAACGGGATTTTAATCTCACTCTTCTGACTCCTCAAGCCCAATGGATCTGTGGCCTAGGAAGGTCGTGGTGCTTCTCCTGTACTGCTATGGTGAGTTTAACGGAGCGCTACTGATCTCCTGTTTGATTTGGATGAGCGCACTCTATGTAGGTATAAACCTAGGCTGCGTCCCAAATGCCACCCTATTTCTTAAATAGTGCGCTGGTGCTCTGGACAAAAGCACTGCGCCATAGGGGATAGGGGGCCCATTTGGGACGCATGACGATAGTCTTTGTTTTAATATGTAGTCGTAATGAATTAGATGACGTGAGTCTCTTGAGATTTCCCCACAGTTCTAATCAAGGTCCTGGTGGACAAAGAGTAGTGAACCCCATGTGGACTAAATTATAGCGATCAATGGAAAATGGATCCCCAGGGCAAGTTAATTTGAGTGGCCTATTATATCGACTACATTATTACAGAGCATATCAAAACGCTGATGTTGAAGGGAGTCGAGACTGTGTATCATTTTCTGGTGAATTGCATAACCTGTAATCTGCACGAGACATGACCAGATGCACTGTGACATAAGTGGTTCTACATACGTAACTGACACAAAAAAAAAAGGAAAGGTTAATTAAGTATAAATTCTTCCTAGTGTATCTATATTGTTGTGTAGTGAAAATCCCACCCGTTATGTAGTTGGATGGAAATTATCCAACCGTCATGTAGAAATGATGTTGAGCATAATAATAAACTACCTTTATCAATCTGACTCCAACATTATGTAAATAAATGCGACAGGCCCTGTACGTCTCTAGAGGATCTAGTCAAGGTAGCGAGCCTTGCATCACCTCTCAGAATGACTATAATGAACATGTCTAATTTGCACCGTTATTCAACTATTAAGAGACTAGATACGAATAGCTCATCCTGGCGTCCAATGTTCTAGCATTCATTTACTGAAGCAAGCAGATCAGGGACGTCAAGGTGGTACCCAGGCATATGCTATGGGTATTGTGTATATAACAACTGCCAATAGACCTGCTAAATTATAAGAGTATGGGACTTATAATCAATCAAAGAATGACTCTGTAGAGAGAGGAACGCATTTACTCAATTCAACTAGTAGAATGTCCTAGTCGTGAAATAATTAACACTCAAACAATTGCAGTGTACGTGACATACATACATTATAGACTATTCAGCGTAAATTACTATCACCAATAGGCTAAGACTTAACGTGGTTACACTTCAATTCAGAATGATCTTTAAGTTCTCAAAATATAAACACATTTACTGTCCTTGAACCAAATTCAAGCATGAACACACACTCAACCTGAATTAACATTTCTTTGCACTTGGCTAGTAAAAACTAAAGATAGGAAAACACACCCAGATTCTAATCTAATCAACTCAATTTAGAATATAGCAGAGCGCCACTGTGCCGCTCCCTCTTTGAAATATCAGCCGTCCGATTAACAGAATGACGCATTTTCCCTGTAACAATAAATCCATAGCACTTACAGCACAATAAAACATATCAAAATCCATTGCTCAATATGAACTCTTGAAACAATTCAAACATTGACAATTTAACTCACAAACATGACAATTTAACTCCCAACAACATTCATTTAGTTGATTTCACGTTTTCATCTGTCGTCACACCTCCAATGGTCTCCGTACTCGCAGGGTTCTGTGGGAACGAGAAGAGAAGTCCACATATAAGCTGTGTTTAAACCCTGTGATAGCCCAACAGATGATCAGCCATCCAAACAATGTCATAAATCATGATCCATGTCATCACGCTGGGCCTCAGCGCCAGCAAGTCGCTAGTCGCGATTATCACCTTCTATTATTCTTCCACTACAGTTTCTATCTTATTATACAGTCCTGATAAGACTGGCACAAACCTCTTGAGGAATTAAGGCTGTCCTATAATGGGCACGGTATTTTATTACGAAACATCCCTTTGTGGATGGGCCCTACAGACCCAAACTGTGGCTTTTGTTTCATCCTATTCTCACTCAAATCAAACAATTGGCTTGCTTCCACATGTTCAGTTGCTTATATTCCCTCCTCTGTAGCCCTGGAACAATTACACACTTTAGTTCCTGCTGCCAATGAAACAAAGCCCAGCTCACGTAAGCCCTGTTTGAGTTTGGCCCACAGCTGCTGTGAGTGAAAATGGAGCAAGTGTATCCCGAGGGAGGCAGATCCTTTGACAGAGGCTGTTGTTGTGTGCATGTCACATAGGTCGTGACAATGTTGAATAATAGAGCAGTGCTTTTTGTGTACTGACTAGCGAGACGTTATACTACGAATGCTATTCGGAAATGGACAGTCTCAAGTTAACTTTCCCCACCGTCTTTCTTTTTATCTCTAGGTTGTTCCGCCATTGGTGAAGGGAAGCCATACTTCATCTCGAGGAATTTCATCACTGTGCTCCACTGGAACAAGTTCGACAGCCCAGATGAAGGGGTCCTTTACAGTGTCCATTACAAAAGGTGTGAGACAGGAATACAGTGGTCACCTTTTCACCTTTCAACCCAACAACATATTTATGTGCCTAGGCTAGGGTGACCTAGGGCGATATGTGACTTATGTCAACCACATTTTAAAGCTGTGTGCTGAAAGACATAACCATGCTCTTTTTCAGCATCGTTGTCCCCATTGTTGTCCCCATCGTTATCCCCATTGTTGTCCCATCGTTATCCCCATCGTTGTCCCCATTGTTTTGGATATGGTGCGTTGCTCTTTCAATTTGCTGCTCCACCTACTGCCATCAGCCTTGAAAGCGTGGTGCTACTGTACTTCTCCATGCTGCAGGTTGAGCTCCACTGGCTGGGGCAAGCCTTAGCATACAGGCTGTGGTCTGTGCATTACCACAGGCCTCACTCTGTTTCTCTGCACACCACAGGGATAAATCTGTAAAAAAAAATGCCTGTAAAAATGTACCATTTAACTTTACAAACGGCACTCAGTTCACCTGTGGCTATGTGAGGCCAATGTTTTCGTCTCAATCACTTTGTCTTACTGCCTCTTTGAGATCTTGTTACGAAGTGGAAACGTCAGCTCATCATGACACGGTCTGACGGGCAAATGCCAAGTGCCACACCAATTGCATTGATTTGTTTCTACGAGACTGTCGCCTGGAATGGCTTGCATGTCCTTATGCATTGCCTCATAGCGCCACCATCAAATAAGTTCAGAAAAAGATTGGCCCTGATCATCCCTGCTGAATATCGGTTCCCTGTTTGACACACTATCCTTTAGTTATTTTTATATGAGGAAGTAAGGGGTTAAATAACACACTTATTTCAGAACTCTGTTGTGCTATTTGTGGTCTAGCAGCTAGGCTGCCGCAAGCACACCCTGAAAGGCAATACATTTACAACGTGATATGTCATGATAAAGGCTCATACATGCTTATAACAATATAAAAAGCATTGTACCTGCAGGCATCAAGTAAAGTGTGACTCAATATTTTTACAAATTGCAACATTCAATTTTGGCTAAGGGTTCCTTACATAGTGTGTTTTATGTTTGATCGTGGTTTTTGTGTTCATTATAGATACGGAGAGCCATACAAGCCGAAGATGGCGTGCCAGGACATCACCACTCTTTCTTGTGACCTCACTGCAGAGACACCATACATCTATCCAAATTTCTACTACGCTGAGGTTTTCGCCAACAGTCACTCGCTAGGCCATACAGCACGGTTTAAACCTCTGAGAGACAGTAAGCAATTTCCTCTCTTTATCCTACTTTTTCTTGCTTGGGATGTTTTTGGGGTATGTGTTGGCTCAGAGAGCAGAATCCTTAGTTGTGATACATACACATCGCTCCAATTATCTGTTCATGTTCTCTAATGACATCATAGTATGTTTCCATGAAAGCTTATGTTATTCACCAATTCGTCCAGTTAGCATTTGGCCCATACTCAACGGGTTTATCCTGTTTTCTTCAGATTGTCACTAATTCGCTATTTTCCTTAGTCTTATTCTCACCCTTTATGTGTCTTTTACACGTCAGCTGTCCTTGGCCCACCCAATGTGTCTGTGAACCTCACAACATCATCTTTAAAAGTGACTGTCACCCTACCGTTGGGACCGGATAATAAGACTTCCATCGAGGAGATTTTCAACAGTACCAACTTTTCCTACCGTAACCCTCCAACCATCTATATCCTCAACATCACTCGTCCTAGCTGGGCAGCACAGGTGATACCCCCCCCACAAGTACTGCTCACACAATATGCATGCAGACACACGCACACCCACCCACCCACACACACACACACACATAAGATATACAAAACATGGTCTAACTGCTGACTCTTTTTTTCCACAGGTCCACAAAAACACAACTGGAGAGTTTGTCCTTGACAATCTAAAGAACAGCAACGTAGAGTACTGTGGCTATGTGGTGTACATCCCGACTATAGAAATACACCGAAATGCCAGTGAGAGCCATACATTCTGTGTGGCATTACCAGGTGAGGTCATCTGGTGTCATTCAAGGCTCTGAATGTATGCATAAGCTGGTCTCAGAGCATTTCGTATTATTTTGTATGTAAATCCGAGACGCTCCATTTAGTATGATATGTTACGTTTCGTATTGTATGTATTCATTTGTGGTTGTCCGTCACCCATGTCGTATGATATGTTACGAATTGGAATTTGTATTATATGTTCTGAATTAGAAAAACGTACAATATGTTTTGAACTAGCTAGGTGGCTAATGTTAGCTAGCTGGCTACCGTTAGCTAGGCTAGGGGTTAGGGGTTAGGGGTTAGGGTTAGGGGTTAGGGTTAAGGTTAAGTTTAGGAGTTAGGTTAAAGGGTTAAGGTTAGGGGAAGGTTTAGCTAAAAGGGTTAAGGTTAGGGTTAAGGGAAGGGGAAGGGTTAGCTTATATGCTAAGTAGTTGCAAAGTAGCTAAAAAGTAGTAAATAGTTGAAAAGTTGCTAATTTGTTAAAATTCTCAAGTTTTTCGTGATGAGATTTGAACTCGCATCCTTTGGTTATACATCCACCCATCCACCCCGACCAACCACCCAACTTTTGTTTTTGCTTTAAGTAACTATCTGTCTTTTGTAACCATACCAAACGTAACATATCATACCCATTTGAGTGTACCGGATTTACGTTTACTATGTTACGTCTAGTCTATGAGACCAGGCTGGTAATGCCTTTCCTTTTTGCCTTTGCTAGTTTTGTTGAATGAATCATCTGTGAATGATTTGAGTAATCATACTGTTACCATAAAGAACTGAAAGGCATACTGTAAATGCATTGACTGTAGTTTCACAATGTTAAGGGTATTCCTGCTGCCTTTTCAAAGATTATATAAAGGCTCACTTCCTGGTGACAAGACTGAATGGACCCTCTTATTTATGCATCCTTGAAACTACTGTACTGACTGACGTCACGGACACGCCCACGCTTGCTCTATAGCGCTGGCAATTTACATCCTATTGGCCTGTTTCCAATAGGCTCTGAGAGTGAGGCAGCTGTATTGCCACTACTGAGGTGTAATAGAAACAATCTTCCCCCATCTAGGTGACCCCTGGCTGCTGTTCCCCTGGTTCCTCCTCTTAGTGTGTCTGTTACTTGGTTCCCTCCTGCTACCGGTGGTGGCGTGTCGTCACTATGTGAGAAAGAAGAGTAACATGCCAGACGCCTTGGTAAGAAATGTTGATTGGAGATTTCCCCATACATGAAGGAGTGCCAGTTCCTGTTACTGGAAATACAGGCCTCCAGGCAAAACTTACAGTAACACGTGTATGAGAGGGTTCAATAGGGTGAAAGCGAACCGGAGTTTAATCTCAGCCACAAACACACAGTACATTCAGCTGTTTTCTACAGCAACACCTCATTTAGAACAGGCCACAATGTGTAACAGCAGTTACAATAACATTTTATCTCTTTGCAATTTACACATGCACTGATTTATGAGGAAATTATTTAACTTTATCGTCATTCATTTTCTCTTTAAATGGCTGCATTTACCAATCTTCCCAAAGTTGTATCTGTTTTATTCCATTTCCTCTCATATGCTGAGAAATCATACCTGTTTAATCAGTTGCATCACTGTAATTTGCATTTCATGCCAAGAACTGAAAGCAATTACAAAAGATTACAGCAGTGTTGTTTCAGTGGAGCTCATTTCATTCTTGCCATGAAAGTTGTTCAGAATTATAATTGAACAAGTTCATTTTGGTTTGACATACATTGTAACCACTCAATGATTCCAAGGGTTTGGTGGGATGGAGAGGGGGTCATAGAGGTGCTTTAGTAAGTAACATAAACTAAATCCTCTTTCTCTTCTACACAGAAACTGACAACAAGCAACATCCCACCTCCATCGTGGTACCTTCCAGAAGCCATCACTATCTCCTCTGCCAAGCCGTATCATTACCCTGTTGGGTTCTCCTACGGTGACCTGAAGACTGGTAAACTCCAGATGGGGTCAAAGTTCACCAGCAGTGGGTCTGGGCCCTATTCCCCCCAGGACGGACCCTCCTCCATTGCCCAGCCCAGGCACTGTGACACCTACATGGGCCAGCAGGGTCCACCCCCAGAGCACTCCAACAACAGCACCCAGTCCTCCACCAACTATAGCATGGTCGTAGTGCAGGTGGCCAATGAAGGTGTGAAGGAAGAATGCCATCGCCATCCAGACAGCGAAGACAACATCAACTCTCCACGGTCATCTAAATCCAGTGACCACAAACCCAGTTGGGTTCAAGGTGGTCCAGTTTTGTTTTCGCGTGGAGCACCACCTGAGCCGAACCGGTGTGTTGGAGACAGGGACTCAACAGGGCACCCCCTAGTACTGCCCACGTTGCGGCGTATTGATGGCCAACTGCAGTTGTCCACTCTGCTGCTCCAGCCAGAGACACAGAGTGCCATGGCCAGTATGGCACTGCCTACAGACGCTGAGGGGCAGTCCCTTTTGTGGGACCTAGACAACACTGGGCAAGGGGCATCACTATTGTCTGATCTGGTCACCACGGGCGAGACAGAGTGGTTGGACCCTGGTACAGGGAGAGAGGAGGAGAGAACAATATACACCCCAATCTCTCCAATGTGTTTCAATAACTCCAATGACTCACCATCTCACTCCATACCTCCCATCAACCTTGCAGACTGTGAGACCTCATCAATGACGTTCTTGTCTGGTTACAAACAACACTGGGTACCCCTTGCCCCTCAAGTGCTAACAGCAGAGGATAACTTTGTGATTTCCTCATATGCTCCGCAACAGGCTTGGATTGATCAGGAGGAAGAGGAAGAAGGAGAGGAAGGAGGAGATGAAAGAGGCAGTGAATTCTTTCTGGGAGGTTGGGTGGTACAAATTCTAGGATGATTGGTTTTCGTTTTTTAGTTCCCTAAAATAATCTTTAGGGCCTGTTCTTCGCTCTGTTTGGGTTCCCAATGTACGTCAGAGACAAGTTCCGTCTCAGCGAGCCTTCACAAAGTGCAGGGAGAAGATGGAAGGAGCAGAGAGAGGGTTTTGGTGGCGGTGCAGAGTGTGGCTTTCACGGTCCCTCTCCTGCCTGCTATGGAGCTTATGATTCAGAAACAAGAGCATGATTCTACTCCAGTATCCAGCACACATGCCCCCCTCAATGGAATCCTACTGAGTTTATGCTATAATTTTGGCCCTTTTTTACATTATGACAAATGTAGGATGTAGGATAAAATGCTGTAAAATAGATTCTGTACATTTGATTGTGACGGCGATTCTTTCATTTGCATATTTTGCAACATTTCCAGCAATAGGCTAGTTCTACCAATATACGTGTGCATACATACACACATCTTAATGTACACTAACATGTTAATTTAAACCATGACTGTGAAGTTTCTGTTTCATTTGAAGGAATTCAATTTACATCCAGGATTCAAGCTGGGTGGCATAAGGTAGAAAACAGCCAGTCCTCTTATGTCATAACGTCATAGGCACAAAGCTTTAATTTCAGCATATCTCTACTGTTGTCTCTTTAATTGATTGTTTCTTGTTTGTCATATTATCTGTGTTATTGTGTTCCACATTATATGCATCGCGATGCTGGAGAAAATGTATAGCAACAATTGAAATGCATATTAGTATTGAAGGTGATGTATACATTTCTAAAATATTATTGTCAGAAATACAAAAATGCCAGCATGAGTTACCTGAGAAACGTGTCAAATAACTTTGCTGTGTGTTTTGTCTTCAAAGTATGTGACCTCAATAACATCCTTTCAGTGTTTGCTGCTCTTTTGAGGTGATGAAATTACGATACAGGAGACAAAAGGGTTTGGTAATTCTCTACGAGGGTGTGGTGGTCATGGTACTTTGGTGAGCTACTAACACCAAACAGGGCACTTAGTATCTAAGTGAAAATACCTATGTGTTTACTACACTTTGATATAATAATAGGCTAATAAACTGTTAAAACTGTCAGGTGTGATGTGTATCACATATTCAACATATATGTACAGTATAATACTGATTTGTTTTTATATGGGTCACTTTTATAACTAATATGACTGTGAATTTGATGTTTTCATTAAAAGGTAACTACTGTGGTACTGAATTGGTTGATCCGTCATCGCTGTCAAAAAGTACTTCAGCAAACATGAGCTTCAGTAACATTAGTACGCAGGGGAAGTTGAGGGGAAGTCTTGATGGGCTGGCATATCAAGTGCTTTTTCTATGAATATTCTTTACTTTTACAACTATTATCGATTACTCTAGATGAGTGCCAGCGTGAATAACAAGAAGTTTCACTGCTGTCTCATTGAAAGGCTCCAGCAGTGTTATTCCTTGTCATGAGGTCTTAGCCAAACACATCAGAACAACCTCCCTCACTGCCATGTCAACCCATTTATGCAAACAAGACAAAGGTCTCAGAAAGAAATACAGTGTGTCCTCCTCCATCCATATATATTAGATGACTCAAACAATAAAGTGTCGGCTGGTGGGATATTGAACAAAGGTACCAAGGTACAGTGTGGCTGCCAGTTGCCAGGTTACGGTTTCTGTACAACCAACTGTCGAACTAGGGAAAAGGTAAGATTGGGAGAAGTTCAGGGCCCATTTTCATAAAGCATCTCGGAGTAGTAGCACTGATCTAGGATCAGGTCCCTCTGTCCATAATAGTGTGTTCATTTTGATCTAAAAGGCTGATCCTAGATCAGCACTCTTACTCTGAGATGCATTATGAGTATGGGCCCTGCACTTGTATGATATCATACAGTAGCTGTGCAGCACGTTCCATTCAAATGTGTCATACTGCTAATAGATGAATTCGCTGGCTGCTCTTGGGGAACATTTTTCCAGGAATTTCATAACTAAGCCACATTCATTCTAATCCTTTTTTAAAAATGCGTGCTAACGTAAATCTCCTGGGCCCTGACATAATTCCCTCAAATCTACTTCGGCCCTGGAGTCGGAAATCTAATTTGACACCAGCTTTTCTGCAGTGAGAAACTGGAGAGGTTAAACATCACGTAATAATTGAATGGATTTAATTGCTCATAAGCATAAAGTTGGTGAAGGGGAACTGTATTCGTGGTTCTGCTGTCCAGAAGGGGGTCTTGCCTCCAGGCCTTATTTGGACATTTTATGGCCACAGTATGCAAGCGCACACACACACACACACACACACACACACACACACACACACACACACACACACACACACACACACACACGCACACACACGCACACACACGCACACACGCGCACACACGCGCACACACACACACACACACACACACACACAATGTCTTACTATACTTGTGAGGACTTTTTGGGGACCAACAATTGATTCCCATTCGAAATCAAATGTTTTTCTAACCTCTAATCCTAACCCTAAACCTTACGCTAACCCTAACCCCCGATCCTTAACCATAATTCTAACCCTAACCCCCTAGCCTAAAATAGACTGGCAAAATGTCCTCACTTCTTTGAATTTTAGTTGGTTTACTAATCTTGTGAAGACTTCTTGTACTCACAAGTATTGTAAAACGTGTACACACACACGCACACACACGCGCACACACACGCACACACACGCACACATGCACACACACACATACTATAGGCTATAGGCTTAGGCTATACGAAGAGCATGCTCGGAGAAGCACAGGGCAAAGTTATATTTCTGAGAAAATGTACTTTCTTCCTGAGGTTTTGCGTTGCTGGGATGGTGTATATAAAACTGGGCTTCACTGCATTACCAGCCTGGTCACCCGTGATACAAGTCAGTATTCGACGTCCATCCATGTCTGAGGATGTCGGGAGATGATGTGGAAACCGGCCACTAGGGGCAACAGTGAGTGCTCTTACCTTCAAGTAGGCATAAGCATCTGCCTCTGATTCCAAAGGTTGCATGTTTGAATCCTTTGGATAGAAAGTTGTTTTCGATATTTTTGTTTTAAGCCTATCCCAAACCTTAACCCTTACCATAACCATTCGGGGGTTAATGCCTAACCTTAAGAATTTGGAGGTAATGCCTGAACTTAACCATAATCTAAAAAATTCAAAATTCAAAATTTGATGTTTGAGAAACATGGATTAATGTCTAATTCTGACGTGAGACTGTGAGAGCAGGTAGCATTACACACTGCAATGGATAGGCTATCACAATCATGCGCCCTGGCCTGCCCTGCTCTTGCTGATGTAAAACCGTTTTGTGCTGCCTAACGAATGGCTGTGCTGTGTATGGTGACACTTCAGGAAGTCAAAGGCTTCTTCCAAAAATAATGCTTTATTTTCCAAAATATTAAAAATCTTTGTGCGCAGACTAGGCCTGTCGATGTCCAGGTCAGTTTGATAGGGAGAGCATGAAGATGAGAAGGAGGACAGGAGGTAAGCTTGCTACTGCTATAATTGATTTGAATAAAAACAATATGGTTCATTGCCCATAATGAAGCTATTTATCAGAGTTATAGACCTCACAATAAGCCATATTCAAGTAATTTACATTTTCAATGAATTTACAACTTACATTACCATGAAGTGGGAAGCACGGAGATGGAAAGCACATAGGTGCTGAAAGTAGGTTAATTCGAGAAGGTCTAATTAATTTAATAAACAGATTAGGCATGTTTGGGCAGTCTTGATACAAAAATTTTGACAGAAATGCAATGGTTCATTGGATCAGAATAAAACTTTGCATATACACTGCTGCCATCTAGTGGCCAAAATCTACATTGCACCTGGGCTGGAATAATACATTTTGGCCTTTCTCTTGCATTTCAAAGATGATGGTACAAAAAAATACAAAAGAACGGTTGTTTTTTTCTTTGTATTATCTATTGTGTTATATTATCCTACATTCCTTTCACATTTCTACAAACTTCAAAGTGTTTCCTTTCAAATGGTACCAAGAATATTCATATCCCGGTTTCAGGGCCTGAGCTACAGGCAGTTAGATTTGGGTGTGTCATTTTAGGCGATCCTTAAGATTAACAGTCTTCATTATAATTTGAATTTAGGCAACTAACAACGACAGGGCTTTGTGTTGGAGACTATTTCTTCCTATTCAAAACACAAGAGGTAGCCCTACCTGTTTGACAGACAAAATTATAGTCTACTATCCATAGATTTTGTCAGCCAAACCCATCGGTGTCAGTGAAAGGCTTGGTGTGTTAATTAAGAGTCTAATTAACAAATAAAAAAATCCCAATCAAAATCTGTCAGTTTAAGCTAAAGATATCAGTTTTTTTGCATGGGATGCGTCTCAATCCACCACATCCGCCTATGACGGCCTTCCGCATCTGTGGTGGAAAGTGGCAGAGCTACAGACCAGGAGACTTCCAGAAAATTGGTTTTCTCACAAAAACGTCTGTAGCGTCCGAACGGTTTGGCCTACTAACTAATATGACCACTCTATGGAAATATAAGACTCAGGAGCATGATGGTGTTCCCCGTTTTGCTCTACGACCCCCCCAAGTGTCAAGGGGTGGTAACCCGGTACCGGTTGAAAAATGTTATTGAAGTATCGAAGTAGATTTGTGCCAACAAAAAAAAGGGTTTAAAAATGTGTCAAAACACAAAAATATTTCCAGAGCTTTCTTATATCTCCTGATATAGGACACCTTATTCATTATGATACATTTTGTGACTGACTGTTTTGCCATTGATGAATGTGTTATTCCATGTGTTTCTATGGGCTTTAGTAGTAAATGCCAAATTCAATTTATGTATAGTTTTACGTCTACAGGGGTCCTACAATTCCAAATCAAATTTCTAAATGATCCATGGTATGACCATCCTAAAACAATTCCATATGATAGCTTAGTAGAACCCCCCCCCCCCCCCCCCCCCCCCCCCTTATGTTAAAGAAAATGGCTGAAAGCATAGGCCTACCGCTTGTTACTTTAAGATGAAAAATAAATGATGGACCTGATTATATAAAGCGATCTATAACGACGCTTTAATCCGCAATGCTTTATGCTAGAAACAACGTGTAAAATGCAGGGAAAGACGTGACTCCGATGCATATGGGATATCTTTGATTTAGCTCTATGACATTCCAAGGCTGCGCTACAACCTTCTATTGCCGACTACACAAAAAAATTTACTTTGCTTGGGAAGTAATGTGTGATTCTGTCACTATCAATTGATGTTCAACATTTCAACAGGCTATTAAACAACATATTAACTCTAAATCAGTCAGGAGCAAGCCAGGTAGCCTAAGAAGGAACGAACATGTGTTATTTAGGCTATATTATTATTGTTATTATTTCAAGGCTATAGCCTGCCATTTAAAATATATATTGTGAAACATTTGTGACACGCATTTTCAACAACACATCAACAACAGCACTTCAACAACATGCCTATAAATGTAGCATTTAGGCTCTATAAAATGAAGGGGAAAAAGTGAAAAATACTTAGAGTTAAATAACAATTAAACGAAAAATGCCTTATACATTGCCTTTGAATGAACTTTTAGAAACACGAGTTTGGCCAGTATCTGGTTTGAGGATCATGCGGTGTGCATACAAGTGCATGTAGGCCTACCTGATGATATGCGGCTGCTGTGTTAAAAAACAAATGGCTTTTTCTTAAATTCGTTGATGATCAGATACTTCAGTAGTAACTGGTTCTGTTGAGCTACATTTTTACAGTCGTTAGAGACCTTTAGCGCGGTTCCAAACTTAGACTATCCTCTTTTTTAACAATAGCCTGTATACAAATGAAAATGTAGTGAAAATGTAGTGAAAGAGACTGTAACCATCCTGACAATGTGAGAGGTGGAGTAAGGATGTGGGAAACTCTCCAGCCCCTTGGCGGGTATTGCAGACTTTTATTCTTACTTTGACTGTTTCCCTTTGAACAGATGTCAAGACTATTGAGACTGTGTTCACTTGCAACAACACTGACAGAAACTCCACCCTATCTGTCAGACATTCCCTCTACACATCCTCTCCTGCCTCCTGCTCTCCATACCCAAGAAGAAAAGAGAGAGAATTGCAGTGATGACCCTCTGGTCTCTTCTAACATACAGTAGTTCCCAAATCTCCATGAACTTTCTCAGCGGATTCCAAAATAGTTTTTTGAATTAAGTGCAAATTGTGCAAAAAGTGTCACCGCCTGCCCTCGATCAATTGATGCAGTGAGAGTTTTACTCACTTAGAAAGAATTTTCAGGTATTAATAACCTGATGTTAGCTCGTACTGACCCTATCAAAGGATAATGTTTACATCAACTTCTCCTCACAAACAAAACAGCCAGGTGGAAAAGCCAGCATTGTATTTTTCAAAAAGTGCATCCAGGAGACGATGGATGGAAAATAAAGACGTTATCTAAGAGAAGTACAGTTCCTAATACTTTTTTGCTCTTTGGTGTTTCATAACTTATCATCTTACTTATTATATAAAGATGACTTAATAGTTCCTTTGGGAGTTGAACTCAAACCTTTTGTTCCAAATTTATTTTTTGAGAGTGGGCATTTTGATGGGCTCACTTAGCATATTCTCTGATCTGAGGCAAAAGGCAGCCTCTCAAAAAGATACAGCTTGACGGGGGGGGCAAACTCAATTTTCTTTGAAGTAATAAAAATCTTATCAGCTAGCGTTTGAAGACTTTGATGGGCCTAAACAAGGGGAACGGGTACATTTTGGTATCTTTTACAACACACTATCACCCGAATAGTCTCTCTTGGCAGTGGCTATCTTTTTTTCTACTTCCGCACATTAGGTTCCGCTCAGATAAGGTGGACCAATTCAAAACAAATCAAATCAAATTGTATTAGTCACATGCGCCGAATACAACAGGTGTAGACTTTACAGTGAAATGCTTACTTACGAGCCCCTAACCAACAAAGCAGATTCCCCCCAAAATATGGATAGGAATAAGAGATAAAAGTAACAAGTAATTAAAGCAGCAGAGGGGTACCGATACAGAGTCAATGTGCGGGGACACCGGTTAATTGAGGTAGTATGTACATGTAGGTAGAGTTATTTCAAGAGAGTAGCAGTGGTGTAAAGAGGGGGAGGTGGCTAGATGTTCATATTTTCTTTGACTAGATGTTCTTATGGCTTGGGGGTAGAAGCTGTTTAGAAGCCTCTTGGACCTAGACTATGACTATGAACAGTCTATGACAAGGGTGGCTTTAGTCTTTGACAAATTTTAGGGCCTTCCTCTGACACCGCCTGGTATAGAGGTCCTGGCAGGAAGCTTGGCCCCAGTGATGTACTGGGCCGTTCGCATTACCATTACCTAAGTGTCTAAGGCAGAGCAGTTGCCATACCAGGCAGTGATGCAACCAGTCAGGATGCTCTCGATGGTGCAGCTGTAGAACATTTTGAGGATCTGAGGACCCATGCCAAATCTTCTCAGTCTCCTGAGGGGGAATAGGTTTTGTTGTGCCCTCTTCACAACTGTCTTGGTGTGCTTGGACCATGTTAGTTTGATGGTGATGTGGACACCAAGGAACTTGAAGCTCTCAACATGCTCCACTGCAGCCCCGTCGATGAGAATGGGGGCATGCTCAGTCCTCTTTTTCCTGTAGTCCACAATCATCTGACCTCCTCCCTATTGGCTGTCTCATCGCGGGTGGTGATCAGGCCTATCACTGTTGTGTCATCGGGAAACTTAATGATGGTGATGGAGTCGTGCCTGGCCGTGCTATCATGAGTGAACAGGGAGTACAGGAGGGGACTGAGCACGCACCCCTGAGGGGCCCATGTGTTGAGGATCAGCGTGGCAGATGTGTCGTTACCTACCCTTACCACCTGGGGGCGGCCCGTCAGGAAGTCCAGGATCTAGTTGCAGAGGGAGGTGTTTAGACCCAGGGTCCTTAGCTTATTGATGAGCTTTGAGGGCCCTATGGTGTTGAACGCTGAGCTGTAGTCAATGAATAGCATTCTCACATAGGTGTTCCTTTTGTTCAGGTGGGAAAGGGCAGTGTGGAGTGCAAAAGAGATTGCATCATCTGTGGATCTGTTGGGGCGGTATGCAAATTCGAGTGGGTCTAGGGTTTCTGGGATGATGGTGTTGATGTGAGCCATGACCAGCCTTTCAAAGCACTTCATGGCTACAGATGTGAGTGCTACGGGTTCGTAGTCATTTAGGCAGGTTACCTTAGTGTTCTTGGGCACAGGCAGTATGGTGGTCTGCTTGAAACATGTTGGTATTACAGACTCAGACAGGGAGAGGTTGAAAATGTCAGTGAAAACACTTGCCAGTTGGTCAGCGCATGCTCGCAGTACACGTCCTGGTAATCCATCTGGCCCTGCGGTCTTGTGAATGTTGACCTGTTTAAAGGTCTGACCTGTTTAAAGGTTACTCACATCGGCTGTGGAGTGCGTGATCACACAGTCTTCCGGAACAGCTGGTGCTCTCATGCATGTCTCAGTGTTATTTGCCTCGAGGCGAGCATAGAAGTAGTTTAGCTCGTTTGGTAGGCTCGTGTCACTGGGCAGCTCTCTGCTGTGCTTCCCTTTGTAGTCTGTAATGGTTTGAATGCCCTGCCACATCCGACGAGCATCAGAGCCGGTGTACGATTCGATCTTAGTCCTGTATTGACGCTTTGTCGTTTTGATGGTTCATCGGAGGGCATAGTGGGATTTCTTATAAGCTTCCGGGTTAGAGTCCCGCTCATTCAATGCGGTGTTAGCGCCAGCCTCTGACTGTGGTGGTATGTAAACAGCTATGAAGAATACAAATGAAAACTCTCTCGGTAGGTGTGTGGTCTAAAGCTTATCATGAGATACTCTACCTCTGGTGAGCAATAGCTTGAGACTTCCTTAGATATCGTGCACCAGCTGTTATTTACAAAAATACATAGTCTGCTTCCCCTTGTCTTACCAGATGCCGCTGTTCTGGTAGCGGCAATATTATGTTCAAAATAAGTAAAAAAACAAGTTACAAACAATGCAAATAAACAAACAAAAAAACACAATCAGCTGGGGGCACGTAAAACGTCTGCCTTCTTCTCCGGCGCCATCTTACTTACTTTAGCTTGCACCATTGAAATATATGCATGGCTCGTTGCTAATGAAGTTTTGTTCTGATCTGACAGTTTGATTGAGGAGCAAGCTGGACTCTGTTTCTCACACAGTTGCCTGATATGATGGCAAGACGCCAACTTTGCCCATGAAATATAATGCTAATGCTAAATTTATGTCTTTCAACAACTACAAAAACAAACACACAGGATGAGACGCTTCATGTCTGGTAGCCTATGTTTGGTAAGTTTATTAGGTTGAAGATATAGAGCAATTTTTGGTTTACAAGCAAAAAAGACATGTTTCGAGTAATGTTCGTGCATCCTCTCAACAAAAAGGTTCACACAGGTCGAGAGAAACATTTGAGATGACAGACAGTGACACATGGACAGATAGTGACACATTCAATACCGTCTTTCACACTCTTACCTGCATCTAGCTTATCTAGGGTGTCATTAGTCCAACAGTTGCAAACAATAGTTTCTATTGGACAAATTCAGGTATTTTTATCACTGTTTCGTTTGCTTCCGTTTAAGAAACGTTTTCAACAGAATCAGCGGAATGAATACACCCCTGATCAAAACAGCCACATTGTATTCCTTCTCACCTCTACGCACTCTCCTCCTCTCACCTTTTCCCTTCGTTTGTGGACTTCAGTGAACAACACATCAGCTGTATGTGACCAGGCGAAAAATCTTTCCAAACCAAACCATATCATAACTGCTACACGCAGCCTACATCGTTGTCCCCATATGAGCTAAAGTAACGTCCTAGTCAACATAGCTAATAGAACTAATGTGTTAGTAAACCCACTACAATCATGCAGTGACGTTACAGTGTACAGTCAGTAAGCAGTTACACCAGCGGGCTTGAGGAAGAGGAGGATGTTGCGTGCCATCTCGACAGCGAATGGGTGCCATATTGGAGAGAGTTGTAAAGGAGAGGGGAGATGTAGAACCGCTAGCTCCTTTCTCAACATGGTCTCATTAGAATGTCAAAATAGTGGCATTTAACCATTGTAGCTATACAGTGTGCCACTTTAAGCTGACATATTAGTTAAGTGTCACCTAAATTGACGTATCACTTGTATGTCACTATAATGGTGTCTTTATAACATTACTGACTGACTGATCACTGATTTGTACGGTAAGGGGAGCTAGATTCTCCATTACAACAGTAACTAATAAAGCTGGTCTCTTCAGCTGCTTTGTTCTGGCAGTGGCTGTCCAGTTATTCTTAGTCAGAATGTCACTGGTGGTATATGATGAGAAGAGGGGGCTGGCAAGTCCAGCTTGCGTTGTTTACTGATATACCAGAAGCAGGTGTGGACAGTAAATGCTTTAAATAACCCCCCAACCCAGCACACAAAGAGATGGCCTTGGATGAAGCCTGTTAGTGTCTTTTTAAACCCTATCACACGGCATTGAACTATCTTAACACACACACGCATACATGCTTGTGCGCGCACAAATGCACACACACAGGCGCATACACTAAAACACATGCATACGTGCATGCACACACACACACACACACACTAGAGCTGGGACGATAAACCAAAAATGATCGACACCGACCATAGCGATCACAGGCATTTTGCTGATATCGTTCAGCAGTCAAATGTTATAGTGAAATTGATTTTTGTCCATATCGCCCAGCTGCCATCTCTCTCTCTCTCTCTCTCTCTCTCTCTCTCTCTCTCTGTCTCAGCCAGTCTGAGCTCCATGTTTAATAGTGTAGAACAGTGTGCAAGCTTCAAGGACTAATCAGAGATCACTGTAAAAGGATAAAAGGAGACAGAGAAAGGGGGGGGTGAGGGAGGAGGGGAAGAAAGAGAGGAACTTGGATCAGGGGAGAGACAAAAGTGAGAGACGGTGAGTGGAGAGGGGTGGGAGATACAGGCAGGAGAGGGGGGTTGATAGAGAAAGAAATCAAGGACGGAAAAGTAGTCTGCCAGATAAAGGGAGAGGTTTGAAAGGAGGGATGGCGTGACTGGATCTCAGGTGCAAACACAATCACTAATAACCCTATAACCCTTGTTCTTTGAGAGGGTGTTCAAGGCCAGTCTTTCAATAGAAGAGGCTTTACCCATTTCGCCCTTGGTCTCAATTATGAGACAAGGCCATTATGGGGCCAGATGAAAAGGAACACAGAGAATGAACTAGCCCCCACCCCCGTTTTCTGTGAATGTTCAACTACCATTAGGTTTAAGATTATCTTGTTTTATAGACACAGTCACTATAAAAAATCAACCATATATTCACACTCATCCCAACCTGACAGTTACTGATCAGACAGTTGGTGGAATACCTTTGGCATCGTTTCCCCTGTGGCCATTCCAGCTGTTGCTTTCAGCTGCCTAGATCATACAGTCCACTCAATCCTATTGTGTTGTTCTATTGTTGCTACTGTGGCATCCTTGGCCGCAGGTCTGCAGTGCTGACTGTAAGTCTATCTGGCTGGATGGCATTGACCGGTGTGGGTGGGGGTTTGGGGGTTGGTGGTGGGGGCACTGGAGGGGACGTGTCAGTAGTCTATATTTACCACCTTGAGTGCATTGTGTTTGGCCACATTCCCTTCGTGAAGGACACTTTGTGTCCAGGGCCAGGATCACCTTCACTGCTCATACAGGGAGAGGCAGAGCGAGGAGCACAGGAGAGAAAGAAAAGAGGTACTGTAAAGAGAGGTGAGACAGGGAGATTAAGAGAGCGTGAGAAAAGTAATTGAGAGAGAGACAGACAGTGAAAGGTGACAGGGGACAGAGAGAGAGAGACGTGTGTCCTTCATGCTCATCTTGAGGGCCTGTGGAGTATAACCCTTTCTTCAAAGACAAACGTAAGTGGCTTTTTAATTCACCCTTAAGGTACACCGTGATGTCATGATGTAATCACTTCCTATTTTCTTTTCAACGGAGTCTCATCCACAAGGACGTGTTAAGGATACATTACAAGGGTCATAAACGTCACATGGATATATAGTGAAAACCAGTACTGGGAAAGTAACCCAATGACAATTTACGTCTGGAGACGTAATAAGTAAGGGAGAATGATGGACTTTTAATTAAGCCAATGGCAGTGGTGCAAAGTACTTTAGTAAAAATACTTTAGAGAACTACTTAAGTCGTTTTTTGGGGTATCTGTACTTTACTTTACTATTACTTTTACGTTTACTTCACTACATTCCTAAAGAAAAGAATGTACGTTTTACTCCATACAATTTCCCTGACACCCAAAAGTACTCATTACATTTTCAATGCTTGGCAGGACAGGAAAATGGTTCAATTCACGTACTTATCGAGAGAACATCCCTGGTCATCCCTCTGTCTCTGATCTGGCGGACTCACTAAACACAAATGCTTTGTTTGTAAATGATGTCTGAGTGTTGGAGTGTGCCCCTGGCTATCCATACATTTTAAACAAAACAAGAAAATGGTGCCATCTGGTTTGTTTTTTATAAGGAATTTGAATTTATTTATACTTTTGCTTTTCATGCTTAAGTATATTTTAGCAATTACATTTACTTCTGATATTTAAGTATATTTAAATCCAAATACTTTTAGACTTTTACTCAAGTATTATTTAACTGGGTGACTCACTTTTACTTGAGTCATTTTCTATTCAGGTATATTTTTCTATTAAGGTATCTTTACTTTTACTCACGTGTACTTTTTCCATCACTGGCCAATGGGATGGCATATGTGTTTACAAAAATGTTTGACTATGTTTCAGTGTTTGTATTATTTCTTATTATTTCAAATTCATGTGGTAGAACGTCATCCTCTTCCTCCACGGAGTAGCCTCATCGGCCTCCATATGCAAATAATTCATGTTACTATACTGCTGAGCTTTGCATGGTCTAGGACATTTCCCTTTGTCTCCATGAGATAAGTATTTTTTAAATTGAACCTTTATTTAACTAGGCAAGTCAGTTCAAAATAAATTCTTATTAACAATGACAGCCTACTGGGGAATAGTTACAGTGGCTTGTATTCACCCCCCTTGGCATTTTTCCTACTTTGTTGACTTACAACCTGGAATTAAAATAGATTTTTGGTTGGGTTTGTATCATTTGATTTACACAACTTTGAAGATGCAACATATTTTTTCTTGTGAAACAAACAAGAAGTAAGACAACAAACAAAACAGAACTTGTGCGTGCATAACTATTCACCCAATTTTAGTCTTCTCTGACCAGACTACCTTCTTCCATATGTTTGGAGAGTCTCCCACATTACTTTTGGCGAACACCAAACGTGTTTGCTTATTTTGTTCTTTAAGCAATGGCTTTTTATCTGGCCACTCTTCTGTAAAGCCCACCTCTGTGGAATGTACGGCTTAAAGTGGTCCTATGGACAGATACTCCAATCATATCTCAAGCTGGTTGAGTGTCAAAAGAGTCTCTACTTTTGTCAGCCTTCATGGATATGAGTTGAAATTACTCTCTCAGGACGATTAGGTAAAGCTCACATGTGTTGTTCAGACAATCCATGATCTACCAAATAACAAATAATTCAGCCCCGTGTTACTTTGTCTTTTGTCATCAGAGAGTTGGACTGTGCAGTCTACTCAAGACATACGGGAAATTGCACTGTGAGAAGAAAGAACATTACTCTCCACTTTCTCCACAGGGGTCCGGGTATCCAGACACGCACCAGCTAAGACAGATGCATTTTAATACTTTGGAGGTTGACCTGTTTACCACCTGTGTACAAACAACCCTTTAGTTTCTCACAACAATGAGCTGTGAAGGGAAACCAGTGGGGATGCTATCCTGTTGAAGCTTTTGCCATTAGCCACTTGCTAACATCAGACCAGCAGGATCACTGCAATGTAATTCAAAGCATTAAAGCATTAGACACTAGCCACTCGCTAACGTTAGCCCAGGTCGTCCAATGTAATTCGAACAGACCAGAAGGAAAAACAAATTAGTGTGTTTATAATGCTAACGCGCTAACACTGGTGACAGTTGCTTGTGAGAGTGGGTGGAGGAAGTTATCACTCAGGCTCTGGCCTGGTTCTGTTGGTTGGGCGAGCTGCAGTGTCGGCCTCCCCCAGAGCAGAGAGTGATTAATGACTGCTTGGGTGGCAGGCAGCGGCATGGTGGCAGACCTGAACTAATGAATTATAACTCGCTCAATGGCCCACAAAGGGCCAGTTCATTTAACAGAGGCCTGAAGTACACCTTTCTCCATGCCAGCTGCACCTGTCTTTACTTCAAACACAAACAACACATTGGGTTGTGTTGTTTTTGTGCTAATATGATATTACATGTTTTGGATGCATTTCCATTGACACCTGGCTATTTGAGATCCACCATGAGCATAATTACTATGGTCATAAATGTACATATTCCTCACAATGAAAGTGAAAAGAGATCTCTGTAGCATTCCTTTGCGAGTCTCCAACATGTCAACCCACAGAGTGGTCCTACTGTGCAATGTTAGATCATACATCCTCCTCCCTTCATCCCTCCCTCATCTCTCCTACCTCCTTCCTCCACAGGTGTTGGTCAGGGGTTCACCATGGCAACCAAGACGCTGATGACACGGGTCCAGGAAGAGCAGTCCCACCAGATGTCCCACAGCATGGCACTGGCCTCGCAGATCAAGAAGAAAACCTTCACCTCCAGGTAAAGGCACCCTGGCACACACACCCTGCTTCGTCATCATACCATAGATCATGTTCATCCAATGCTTTTTATAAAAAATTTGATAGAATAAAGAATTTCCAGAAGATATCTAGTTGAATATGGTGTTCTGTATATACACTATATACAAAATATGTGGATACCCCTTCACATTAGTGGATTCGACTATTTCAGCCACACCCGTTGCTGACAGGTTATAAAATTGAGCACAATGCCATGCAATCTCCATAGACAAACAATGTCAGTAGAATGGCCTTACTGAAGAGCTCAGTAACCTTCAACGTTGTACCGTCATAGGATGCCACCTTTCCAACAAGTCAGGTCAACTGTAAGTGCTGTTATTGTGAAGTGGAACCGTCTAGGAGCAACAGCGGCTCAGTCGCGATGTGGTAGACCAGACAAGCTCACAGAACGGGACCGCTGAGTGCTGAAGCGCATAGTGTGTAAAAAATCATCTGTCCTCGGTTGCAACACTCACTACCGAGTTCCAAAATGCCTCTGGAAGAAATGTCAACACAAGAACTGTTTGGCGAGAGCTTCATGAAATAAGTTTCCATGGCCAAAAATTGCCTAAAATTGCCATGCACAATGCCAAGCGTTGGCTGGAGTGGTGCACTCTAACCCGGACGCTCGGGTTAGAGTGCTCGGCCTCCGACTGCAAGGCACTACAGAGGGTAATGCGTAAGGCTCAGTACATCACTGGGGCCAAGCTTCCTGCCATCCAGGACCTCTATACCAGCCTGTGTCAGAGGAAGGCCCTAAAAATTGCCGAAGACTCCAGCCACCCTAGTCATAGACTGTTCTCTCTGCTACCGCACTGCAAGTGGTACCGGAGCGCCAAGTCTTGGTCCAAAAGGCTTCTTAACAGCTTCTACCCCAAAGCCATAAGACTCCTGAACAGCTAATAAAATGGCTACCCGGACTATGTGCATTGCCCCCCTCCCACCCCACCCCCATTTTTACACTGCTGCTACTCTCTGTTTATTATCCATGCATTGTCACTTTACCTCTACCTACATGTACATATTACCTCAATTACCTCGACTAACCGGTGTCCCCGCACATTGACTCTGTACCGGTACCCCCTGCATATAGCCCCGCTATTGTTATTTTATTGTTGCTCTTTAATTATTTGTTATTTTTCTATTTTGTTATTTTTTATTTTATTTTATTATTATTTTTTAAATACTTTCTTAACAGTTGCTTTTCTTAAAACTGCATTGTTAGTTAAGGGCTTGAAAGTAAGGATTTCCCTGAAAGTAAGGATTTCTCTGTTGTATATGTGATCATACTTCGCAACTATTGTATTGTTTTTTTAAAGAAAGGAATAACCAGCCTGTGGTCCAAGTTGATTGGTGTTTATTCTGATGATAGACACAAGAAAGCACATTAGATATGCAAGACAACAGTATGTTGGGGTGGCAGGTAGCCTAGTGGTTAGAGTGTTGGGCTAGTAACTGTAAAGCTTGCTAGATCAAATCCCTGAGCTGACAAGGTAAAAATCTGTTGTTCTGTCCCTGAACAAGGCAGTTAACCCACTGTTTTTAGGCTGTCATTGTAAATAAGAATTTGTACTTGCCTAGTTAAATAAAGGTTCAAAAAAAATTATGTTGATGGCTGTAGATTTGTGATTCAAAGCATGCATGTCAATATCAGACTGGGTATTTTGTATTCAAACATCATAACAATGACAAAAATGTTACAAAATACAATAAAGGGAAGTACCTGACGATAAACACAAGGAAGCACATTAGATTTGCAGGCTGTAGATTTGTGATTTGTCTGTTAGCATGGAAATAACTGAATTAGCAGGGAGCTAATGTGACCATTACAATTAGAGCATGCTAGCTAACTCGTTCTTATTGCAATAATATATTAAAGTCTAACAGATAATGTATACATACACAGTATAGTGGTTAGAGCTTTGGGGATCAAATCCCCGAGCTGACAAGGTAAAAATCTGTTGTTCTACCCCTGAGCAAGGAAGTTAACAGTTCCCGGGGCGCTGTGGATGTTGATTATGGCAGTCCCCCGCACCTCTCTGATTCAGACGGGTTGGGTTAAATGCGGAAGAAACATTTCAGTTGAAGACATTCAGTTGTACAACTGACTAGGTATCCCCCTTTCCCTATATACACATCTGGAGATATACACTACCGTTCAAAAGTTTGGGGTCACTTAGAAATGTCCTTGTTTTTGAAAGAAAAGCTATTTTTTTTCCATTAAAAGAACATCAAATTGATCAGAAATACACAGACATTGTTAATGTTGTAAACGACTATTGTAGCTGGAAACAGCTGATTTTAAAGGAATATCTACATAGGATTACAGAGGCCCATTATCAGCAACCATCCCTCCTGTGTTCTACTGTCACGTTGTGTTAGCTAATCTAAGTTTATCATTAAGGCTAATTGATCATTAGAAAACCCTTTGCAATTATGTTAGCACAGCTGAAATCTGTTGTTCTGATTAAAGAAGCAATAAAACTGGCCTTCTTTAGACTAGTTGAGTATCTGGAGCATCAGCATATATGGGTTCAATTACAGGCTCAAAATGGCCAGAAACAAATAACTTTCTTCTGAAACTCATCAGTCTATTCTTGTTCTGAGAAATTAAGGCTATTCCATGCAAGAAATTGCCAAGAAACTGAAGATCTCATACAACGCTGTGTACTCCCTTCACAGAACAGCGCAAACTGGCTCTAACCAGAATAGAAAGAGGAGTGGGAGGCCCCGGTGCACAACTGAGCAAGAGGACAAGTACATTAGAGTGTCTCGTTTGAGAAACAGACACCTCACAAGTCCTCAACTGGCAGCTTCACTAAATAGTACCTGCAAAACACTAGTCTCAACTTCAACAGTGAAGAGGTGACTCCGGGATGCTGGCCTTCTAGGCAGAGTTCCTCTGTCCAGTGTTTGTTCTTTTGCCCATCTTTTCTTTTTATTGGCCAGTCTGAGATATGGCTTTTTCTTTGCAACTCTGCCTAGAAGGCCAGCATCCCGGAGTCGCCTCTTCACTGTTGACGTTGAGACTGGTGCTTAAAGCTGCAATATGTACATTTAGGGCGACCCAATCCGATCTGTTATTCTCATTGAAAGCAAGTCTAAGAAGCAGTAGATCTGTTCTATGTGTGCTATTTCTATGCTTCCCGTTATGAAGTTTAGTTTTTTATTATTTTATTTTCGTTTTTTTTTACACCAGCTTCAAACAGTGTAAAATACAATATTTTTGCAGTTGAGACCCAACATAACAATAATAATAATAAATTACAATTGTAGAATGCTTTTCATTAACAGATGTAAATCACAAAGCTCTTCGCATTGAGAGCAACCATTAAAATAGAAAAGCTTTAATAAAAGGGCTATAAACGTTCAAAGATAGCTAGTGTTATGGAACTATACAAGATACAGAAAAAAATGAAGGAATCGACAAGGACAAAACAACATAACTCTAAGCTAACATATAAGATCAACAACAGACACCACATGCTCTTGAATATAGGATGGGTCATTTCAATCGTAGAAATATCATTAATATATCCTGTCCCTTCAGACCACTGTAGTTTAGCTGGTACACCATTGAAATGTAAATTGAATAGAACATTCCACTTCTAATTGCTACCACAAATATGGCATCCGGTCCACCCACCTTTAAATGTCCATTTCTGTTCTATTATCTATATTTCTATGATTTCAATAGGTTTCTTATGGAGGACTGACAGTATAATTTAAAACAGCAGACATTCCCATTCAAGTCAACATTCTCTGTTATGTGGACCTCCATCTTTGTGGTACCATTTGAAAGTTGAAATGTCAATTTTATTCCTATTTTAGTACAGTTATCAGCCAAAACATGACGCCCACCCTGTATTCAAGACCATGTCGTCTCAACCGATGGCGGGCACAACACAAAAACCTCCGATTATGTAAAATAGGCTTTAAACTACAACATATGTGAGTTCACATGTTTTTTTTGATCATTTACATTTAAGGTAAAACAAATCACCGCATTTTTATTTTAAACAAATGTTTTAAAGAAACTATAAAATGCACTGTTTGTAAGCTTTTAACTAATATCAATCTCAACCGTTAATCTTTTCCAGTAATGGAGACATGGATGTGTCATGCTATGGTGGGGTATGCAGAATAGGTCCACTTTGAGCACCTTCATCACCAAAAAGTCACTTTCTGAGCACTTCTACAATAGCCAAATATGTATGGAATGTTTTGTTCAAATCAATACAAATGGATTTACCCCATAGACAAAACACACTTACACATACTCACAGGGACAACCTAACTAAAGCATCAGCTGTCCACTTAGACTATCAATAAACTAAGTGCCCTCTTATACCCCTATAAACAGTAAGGAGAACACTTGGTGTTTGGGAGGCAAGTCAAGACAATAAAGTTGTAAGGCATCTTAAAGTAATAGGAGAGGTGCTAACTTTTGCTCAACTTTTATCCACAAGGGTCCATTACACTTTAACAAGAGCAACTACAGCTGCATTCAGGAGATATTTTGAGAGATAATGCTTGTATCAGGTCTTATGTGGGCTGCTTGGCCTATATTTGGGGTTTTGAATTGCCCCACACTACAAAACATTTCTGAAAGTCAGAGTTTATTTCCCCCACAAAGTGAATACAGCCAGCTAATATATGTAGCCATATTGCTTCAGGCACTCCTTTCAGAAAGAAAGCCTACTTGTGATGACAATGCAAATTGTTGTAACTTCCCATTTTATTTTGTTTATTTGCTTGGACAGTTCCCCATTTCACAGAGCTCAGAGAGAGCAACTTCTGCTTTTTCTTTTGTTTGGTTCCTGGACTGTTCCGCAGCGTGCAGAGAGAGAGTGATAGGGTGTTGTTGAATAATGTAGCATGGAGCCTAAGGCTGGACAATATCACTCTGGCTCTGGTCCACTAAGCAGACACAGTAAATAGAGGCCTGCTCCTTCAGAAAAGTGTGTGGTTTCGATATTGATATCATTACTCCCCAAAATGTTGCTGAAAAACAACACTATGGGGGAGAAAACACACTAGCAAAACTTTACAGAGTTATAGTGTAAATTCATAGATGATAAGCTTTCAACGGGATCAATATTAATGCATCTCTTTTCAATATAGAACAGGATACATGGGCATCCTATGAGATACACTACATGATCAAAAGTTTGTGGACACCTACTCGTCCAACATCTCATTCCAAAATCATGTGATTAATATGGAGTTGGTCCCCCTTTGCTGCTATAACAGCCTCCACTCTTTTCTGGGAAGGCTTTCCACTAGATGTTGGAACATTGCTGGGCGGACTTGCTTCCATTCAGCCACAAGAACATTAGTGAGGTCGGGCACTGATGTTGGGCGATTAGGCTTGGCTCGCAGTCGGCGTTCCAATTCATCCCAAAGGTGTTTGATGGGGTTGAAGTCAGGGCTCTGTGCAGGCCAGTCAAATTCTTCCACATCGATCTCGACAAACAATTTCTGTATGGACCTCGCTTTGTAAACGGGGGAATTGTCATGCTGAAACAGGAAAGGGCCTTCTCCAAACTGTTGCCATAAAGTTGGAAGTACAGAATCATCTAGAATGTCATTGTATGCTTTAGTGTTAAGATTTACCTTCACTGGAACTAAAGGGTCTAGCCCGAACCATGAAAAACAGCCCCAGGCCATTATTCCTCCTCCACCAAACTTTACAGTTGGCACTATGGTAGCGTTTTCCTGGAATCCGCCAAACCCAGATTCGTCCGTCAGACTGCCAGAGTCCAACTGACGGCGAGCTTTACACCACTCCAGCCGAGGCTTGGCATTGTGCATAGTGATCTTAGGCTTGTGTGCACCTGCTCGGCCATGGAAACCCAATTCATGAAGCTCCCGAAGAACAGTTCTTGTGCTGACGTTGCTTCCAGAAAAGTTTGAAACTCAGTAGTGAGTGTTGATAGATGATTGTACGCGCTACGCGCTTCAGCACTTCAGCTGAGACGTTGTTGCTCCTAGACGTTTCCACTTCACAATAACAGCACTTACAGTTGACCGTGGCAGCTCTAGCAGGGCAGAAAAGGTTGACGAACTGATTTGTTGGAAAGGTGGCATCCTATGACGGTGCCATGTTGAAAGTTACTGACCTCTTCAGTAAGGCCATTCTACTGCCAATGTTTGTCTATGGAGATTGCATGGCTGTGTGCTCGATTTTATTCCCCTGTCAGCAAACGGGTGTGGCTGAAATAGCCGAATCCACTAATTTGAAGCGGTGTCCACATACTTTTCTATATACATAATCGTGTATGTAAAAAATACAAGTAAAAAGCTGTATTCAAGTAAGTCTTTCCAACATATAACAAGCCACAATTATGTAAAATATACCAGTAAAAAGATGTAGGATCTTAATTTGAGCCAGTTTGCTACAGAAGGAAAACAATCCTGCAGCAACAGGAAATGTGAATTATTTTGTGGATTATAATTATTAATAGACATTTTTTGTAGGGGTTGATACATTTTTTGTTTGGTCAAATTAAGTCCGATTTTTTGGGGTCGACATTATTAACTTTAGAGGCCTTTTTAAACCTCAAGTACACTACATGTCTGCTGTGCAGGAAAATTCTCAGCAACAGAAGAGTGATCGAATGACGATCCTACTGTATGGATTCATTAGCAGTCCTGTCTTAGAGATCTACCCAATGGCTTTCACTGTTTTTCTCTTCACGCCTCGGAGACATTTAACAACGTCTTGTTGGCTGTACCGAGACAAATACACCCTCTGCACCTGGTTTCACACCTCCCTGTAACAGGGTAAAAATGAGCTATCCAACCAGCCTAAGGCAAGTCTATGGAATAATAGCTTGTTTACACTAGTACCCCAAGGACAAATTTGATCTCATTCCTTTTGTTCGTCCATCCAGATTGCAGACCTGCAGGTTAGTCTAATTTAATAACTCCAGATGAAACAGGAACAGTAGAAATCGGGCCCTGCTAAATATGAAGGCAGATTTGAATCGAGACAATAAGGGTGGCAGGCTGTGATCCCTACTAAACCCTCATTGGCATCTGCTGGGTATTAAGGGCCTTTGTGTGCTCATGTGGAACTGCTACTCCTCTGCCCACTGTTGTGCCACTGCAGTGTCAAATCAAATCAAAAATGTATTTGTCACACGCTTCGTAGACAACAGGTGTAGACTTACTTATCAGTGAATCAGTGAAACGCTTACTTATGGGTCCTTTTGTGTGTGTGTGTGTGTGTGTGTGTGTGTGTGTGTGTGTGTGTGTGTGTGTGTGTGTGTGTGTGTGTGTGTGTGTGTGTGTGTGTGTGTGTGTGTGTGTGTGTGTGTGTGTGTGTGTTTGTGTGTGTGTGTGAGAATGACACTGGCCTAGCTCTAGATAGCTGAGAGGCGCAAGAGACGCAAACAACACTTTTGAATTAGAACCACTACTGCGTGTTTCTGTCACAAACAGGCACCGAGCCATGGCTACTGGTGCATCCCCTGAAGGTCCATGACACCATTTGTTTTATAAAGAAAAAATTGTTACATTGGAAATGATGGCATGTGATCATGCAACAGCAATGCTGCTGCGTCTTATTTAAGCACGTCTACACAACATGCGCTGGGTTCAAAGCCAGAGGTCCACAGACAATCCTTATGATTCGTGACCCTGTTGCAATTGTTAAGAGCTAGGTTGTATTCATTAGTCCACATCGTATCAAAGTCTTTTGAAACAGAAAACTAAAAAAATAAGCGTTTCCTATTGGGCAAGTTCTGGTTGTCCCTTCCTGTTTCATTTTGTTTTATTTTGTTAATTGCCAAATGAATATGACATTAAACATTGGCTGTTCGTTCCTCCTGTCTCTACAACCACGCCACAACAAAACAACATGGCTTTATGCACCACTGAAAAAGAGGAACAAAGCCGACTAGAACTAGCAGAACAGAAGGCAGCAGGTGATTATAACATTACTCTCAGTTGAGAGAAAACAGGTCAGCCACAGCATTGCCTGACTAGATTTCAGCTCGGTTAGGACCCCACATGGGAGCACCTATCTCAACCAGATATCACGTCGGCTGCATTTACTGGCTGGGTGGGTGTTTTGTGGGACTTGTTATTCATGATCCATAAAAACAGGATGAACTCGCAGGGATGTTTAAAGATTCAACATGATGCTCATTTGTCATAACTGAGAAGACCACAGAGAAGATTTATGCACAATTGCTACAGCTGCCCTACTAAATCAAATCAAATCAAATTGTAAGGTATACACAACAGGTGTAAACCTTACCGTGAAATGCTTACTTACAAGCCCTTAACCAACAATGCAGTTTTAAGAAAAATAAGAGTTAAGAAAATATTTACTAAATTAACTAAAGTAAAAAGAAAGTAACACAATAAAATAACAATAACGAGGCTATATACAGGGGGTACCGGTTAATCGAAGTAATTGAGGTATTATGTAATGTACTGTAGGTAGGGGTGAAGTGACTATGCATAGATAATAAACAGTGAGTAGCAGCAGTGTAAAGAAAATGGGGTGTAATTACAAAAAACGAATATTGTATAATCTCGTTAGAATGTTACCATGGTAATAATTCATCACACAACTGATTTATTGTTCTTATCTTACCCTCGTCTTACATTGGTTTAGCACTGCTGTGTTCCCTTAAACTTGATTTGACGAAAGGCCTTGTATGTGTTACTTAAAAGCAAGAGATAACAACTTCAAATCTTACATTGAACAGACTTACACAATGCATCCGGAGATGATATCAAAAATTATTTTACAAACCATTCAATAGCGACTACTGACTGGTGAATACAATGCTGCCTCTTAATTCCCTCTCTACCTTTATCCTGTATCTAGTCGCTGATCCAAATAAAGGCCTGTAGTCCACTCTAAGCTGTAGAGCTAGTCAGGTGGTCTTAGTTTGGCCAGCGACATTGACATCGTTATTCACAGAGGTTATCAGTCTCTATTCTCATGCTGAACTTCAGCTCAATCTCAGCTGTTAATATTGCCCTTGTTTCTATTCAGCTGTTATTCTCAACGGCTTGTTCTGTTGGCAAGTAATCAGACTCCAGAGTACTTTGACAATTGCTGAGTGTCACAGGAATCGGAAATAATAAAGGCAAATGTAAGCAATGTTTCCGCATTTCATTTGACATTTTAATTTTAAAAGCCAAAGCCATATCCCCAGTTTTAAAAACAATTGTTGAATAAAACAATATGCTTGTAATGTAGTTTTGTTCTTTAAAGGTCACCTATGAGTGGAAGTCCCTCTGGTTGTGTGGCCTCCCCTGGTGGTCAGATTCAGAATAGCAGGACAGTTGTAACTACACTTAACTTGGGGCTAAGATTTCCTATAGATGTCTGACACCCTTGTAGAAATGACACCATCTAGCTTCAGATACATGAACCCTGTCCCACAACTCTTGTCGGACAAAACAACCTCCTCATGATTAATTGATCATTTATTGAATTATCTGATTTCTACTTTGATTAAAATACCCAATGAATCTAATATGTTGTTGTTTGTTCTATGTCCCTGTGATGCACCAGTGATGAGGAGGCTTCCTACTCTGAGTTCTATCCCATCATTCCCGGTGATGTGATGTCGGTCAAGGAGATCCTGAACATCGGCAAATTCCCACGGCACAGGACATGGTATGTTGAGAAGAGTTACGCAGGTGTTAGGGTGTCTGATAGGGTGGCATGATCCTATGTCCTATTTCTGTAGCGTGAGGTAGCTTCATGTACAAGCACACCCCCCTGCATGGGACGCTAGTCAATACAATACAATTGGTACAATTCGTAACTATTATGCTAAATTATGCTTCTAAAATGCATTTACCCACCAGCAACGGCCCGTTGTAACAAGAGCACCCTGAGGTAAGATCAATGAATGTTATTATGAAACAATGTGTCAAATTGATGGCTAAGTCAGAGTCAATGTTCAAACTGAACCGTCTCAATCTGCGACACCTCAGCGAGCACAAAGCAAAGACATCTCTGCTGCATCTTCTCCTGACTAATTCATCCCTGCCTGGTAGTGTTTCCAGGCTTATCTCTGTGTAGCGCCTGTGTAGCGCACATCCAGAGTGAGGCGTGGGAGTAGTCCAGCAGTCTAGGTCGCTGCCTTCAGAATACATGTACCGTTGCTCACATGGGTTTGAATCTGACCCACTGCACACTCTTTCCTTCTACTTTTCCTGTTGCAATCACTTCTATATTTAAATCCCAGCCCCCGTCCCCGCAGGAGGCTTTTTGCCTTTTGGTAGGCCGTCATTGTAAATAAGAATTTGTTCTTAACAGACTTGCCTAGTTAAATAAAGGTTAAATAAAAATATATATCCAATCAAATAGAGAATAGAACATGACTCTGCAGTCAGCACAGTCTCTGACTCTCTGTGGACAACTATCTGTATGATACATACCATAGGCCTCTAAGTTAGCAACGTCAGCTATAAAAATCAATGGGATGCCATGAAACGCCAAAGCCAAAGCAATCTCTGCATCCTCCCACTCCACCATCCATGAAAAGATGAGATCAAGTTCCACTGGCGCTGGCCCTTAGTTCAAGGGCCATCCTTCTGAAGCATCAGAGATTGACGATAAAACAAAGATTCCATTCATGTCTCTTTTTTGATTTTCGCTCTTCTTTTTCTCTGTCATTTAAAACTCCAGCTGCTCCATGACCTCATATACTGGCTCAATAAGTTTATATGTGATGCCAATAAACTAAACAATAATCCCTGATGACAATTTAGTTGAGGGCTTATTAGCGAGCAAAGACGTTATAGAGGAGGGAGGGAAGAGAAAAGGGCTTCGGAGGAGGTGAATGTGATGAAGTAGGGTGCATCTTTCATTTAAAGATTATTTCACAAGCTTGGGGATTTCATAACCAGCTGTCATGGTAGAGGATGTTATACATCTCAAAATAAATAGGGCTCCAGACTGGAAGGTTTAGGTCACGGTAAACAGGATGGGAAGGGGGAACATGGCGTCTCATAACACCCTTATCCAGGGGCACCTTGCCCTGTCCCTATTGTTCATGTGGCTGATAATGTGATTCAATGTGATTCAATGTAGGCCGTCATTGTAAATAGAATTTGCTCTTAACTATTTTTTGCTAAGCCAATCTAAAAGGAGTTAGATTTGGCATCTCCAAGTATAATGTAACTGGGAAAAATGGTTGAAACAAAACATCAAGACCTTTTAGGTCCTTGAGGAGCTCAACTCTAAAAACCAATCAGGTCATGCCATCACAGTACAAAGTTTAAAGTATGAAATAACTGTTCTGTGACAAACAAAAAACATGCTTGTTTGATCTATTCAAAGCATGTCAAAGCAGTACGAACCACGAAAAGTAAACGCACTGAAATGAACTCTTACACAGTGCTATGAACTCTGGTTCCTCTCTAACAGGAAAGCCAAGAAAGTGTAAGAAGCAATCTGGCGGTCACTGGCAGTGATGAATAGAGAGATCGAGTGAAGAGGACCTTTTGTCCTTCAGAAAAGAGGACAAGTGTTTGACAGCAGGAAGATAGAGATGCCGACTGAGAGGAAGAGTAAAAAAGAAAGGAAAGTTGTGGATCACTTGAGAGAAAGCCCATGCATCTGACAGCAGTAATAAACCTCAGCTGTGCAGACGTGTCTGCATCTCGTTGTCATCTGAGTGGCATGCTCTTTTATGCTCTCTCGTCCTCCCATCAAGTGGAGTGCCAACCAGACCTCAGCCTGCTAACGTGCTTAGCTCTAATTCCAAGGCCCGGGCTCACCTTTTTATTTCTCTGCCTAGTAATCCCTTTCGCTCAGACATTAACAAGGTCTTTCTCCCTTCCGAAGTATATTTGCTGCATGGAAACCTAAAGCCGTTCCACCCAGGAGAGGAGCCGGATAGAAAGGGGATATTTTTGGGAGGAGAGAGTAGAGACTGATGAAATCCTCCTTGAGTGAATTTGGAAGGATATGTGGGATGGATTCTAAACCCCTTCATGGATTCGTTGAGTCTATTTCTGGGACACCTGAACGAACACCTCTGGGATATGAGATTGGCATGACATTTTGTTTTGATTCGATAACAATGTGAACACGATGCACTCTCTCTCTATCTCTCTGTCTCTAACCCCCAATTAGTGGTGTGAGATTATTGTTTATTCTTGTTTCACCTCTCTCTATTTCCCTCTCTCCCTCGCTCTTTCCTGCAAATCTCACCCTCCTATCTGGGAGGATAGTGTAAATTCAGGACAGTATGTAAATTCACTGGATGACTCATGACTTAGCTCTTTTGTGGGAAGCTCAATACACTTCCAACAGCGTGAAATGATCTTGAAATGTCCACTTGGAGCAGAGTAAGCCATAACACTGCAGTTTTAGATGGACGTATTTATTGCCCAGCCCTGACTGACAGCCACACACTATACTCAACTCAATATTAGGAAGGTGTCCTTAATGTTTTGTACACTCAGTGTATATTTATGCATGCATAAATGACCACTTCTACAATCATGCATGTGAGAATAAGTAAAGTGTAACTGATGTGTGTGTGTTCACACTACCAATTTCAGAGGACTATCACTGTCAGTCAGTCAGTCAGTCAGTCAGGCAATGGGACACCAGGATGGAAACCTCTCTAGATCAGAGAGAGCCTAGGAGTGTGTGTGTAATAAAAGGCAGATGGAGACCTTGATCGGGGCATGTGTGGGGCGGGATGGTCCACCAATCAAAGTGAATAACTGAATATCAACATTGCATAAGAACCAGGGCAATGACACAGCAGTTGTACAACTGAATGCCTTCATCTGAAATGTGTCTTCCACATTTAACCCAACCCCTCTGAACCAGGGAGGTGCAGGGGTGGGGGGCTGCCATAATCGACATCCACGTCTTCGGTGCCTGGGGAATAGTGGGTTAACTGCCTTGCTCAGAGGCAGAAAGACAGATTTTTACCTTGCCAGCTCAGGGATTTGAACCCAAAGCTCTAACCACTATACTGTGTAAGTGTACGGTATCTGTTAGATATTGGGGGCTTTTATATGTTACCTGCCGTCTTGACTGTACTGCAGCACAGCTCAGTAGTGATTTTCTTGAACTAAAGCTATAGACCAAAAGGCTATACACTGAGTGTACAAAACATTAAGAACACATTCCTAATACTGAGTTGCACCCCCTTTTGCCCTAAGAACAGCCTCAATCCGTCGGGGCATGGACTCTACAAGGTGTCGAAAGCGTTCCACAGGGATGCTGGCCAATGTTGACTCGAATACTTCCCACGGTTGTAGTTGGCTAGATGTCCTTTGGGTGGTGGACCGTTCTTGATGCACACGGGAAACTGTTGAGCATGAAAAACACGGCACCGTTGCAGTTCTTGACACTAACCGCCTGGCACCTACTGCCATACCCCGTTCAAAGGCACTTAAATATTTTGTCTTGCCCATTCACCCTCTGAATGGCCCACATATATAATCCATGTATCAATTGTCTCTAGGCTTAAAATCCTTCTTTAACCTGTATCCACCCCTTCATCTACAATGACTGAAGTGGATTTAACAATTGACATCAATAAGGGATCATAGCTTTCACCTGGATTCACCTGGTCAGTCTATGTCATGGAAAGAGCAGCTGTTCATAATGTTTTGTACACTCAGTGTACATCCAGCATACTGAGCATCATTTTCTTATTGATCTTGATTATTAGAGGCCAATCTCTCACCGAATCACCAGGATCTGACATATACTATCTATAAAACCTGATCATAAGCAGAAATACAGTTTGTCAGATTATTTTATTCTACCCCAGGAGATTTTCCCAGGCTACTGTTAGCTAATGTTGAGTCGAAACATGCTTTTGTAATACTTCTGCAATGTCGCATTTATCAATATTGCATTGCTGCTATTGTTTTTGTTTCATGTGAGTTGTGGTTTTCGTTGTTGGTCCGTGGTGTGTAACGAGGAGCAAACAGACGCTGCACTTGACATATTCATGAAATTGCTTATTCCAGTTACTAATAAGCATGCACCCATTAAGAAAATGACTGTAAAAACGATTAAATTATGTGTGGATTGATGAGAAATGTAAACTTGTATGGTTGAGAGGGATGAGGCAAAAGGAATGGCAAATAAGTCTGGGTAAACAACCGATTGGCAAACGTATTGCAAATTAAGAAATCATGTGACTAAACTGAATAAAAAGAAGAAGAAACTACACTATGAAACAAAGATAAATGACATGAAGAATGATTGTAAAAGCTTTGGAGCATCTTAAATGACATTTTGGGAAAAAAAGGCAAACTCAGCTCCATCATTCATTGAATCAGATGGCTCATTCATCACAAACCCGACTGATATTGCCTACTACTTTCATGATTTTTTTCATTGGCAAGATTAGCAAACTTAGGCATGACATGTCAGCAACAAATGCTGACACTACACATCCAAGTATGTCTGACTGTCACGATCGTCATAAGAAGTGGACCAAAGCTCAGCAGGATTTGAATACATTCTTCTATATTTAATGAAGAACACTTAAACAAAAACAACAAAACGAATAAGACGAAAGTGACCGCTATATAAACACTGTGCTAACATGCAACATAACATAGACAATCACCCACAACCCACAAATGACAACAGGCTACCTAAATATGGTTCCCAATCAGAGACAACAACTAACACCTGCCTCTGATTGAGAACCATATCAGGCCAAACACAGAAACAGACAAACTAGACATACAACATAGAATGTCCACTCAGATCACACCCTGACCAAACAAAACATATAAACATACAAAGCAAACTATGGTCAGGGCGTGACACTGCCCAAATTATGAAAGACAAGCATTGCAATTTTGTATTCCATAAAATGAGTATGGAAGAGGTAAAAAAATATTGTTGTCTATCAACAATGACAAGCCACCGGGGTCTGAGAACTTGGATGGAAAATTACTGAGGATAATAGTGGACGATATTGCCACTCCTATTTGCCATATTTTCCATTTAATCCTACTAGAAAGTGTGTGCCCTCAGGCCAGGAGGAAAGCAAGAGTCATTCCACTACTTAAGAATAGTAAAGCCTAGTGGTTAGAGCGTTGGCCTAGTAACTGAAAGGTTGCAAGATCGAATCCCCGAGCTGACAAGGTAAAAACTGCCCCTGAACAAGGCAGTTAACCCACTGTTCCTAGGCCGTCATTGAAAATAAGAATTGATTCTTAACTGACTTGCCTAGTACAATTGTGGGGGCTGTTTTGTTAGACTTCAGTGCGGCTTTTGACATTATCGATCATAGTCTGCTGCTGGAAAAACTTATGGCTATGGCTTTACACCTCCTGCTATATTGTGGATAAATAGTTACTTGTCTAACAGAACACACAGTGTGTTCTTTAATGGAAGCCTCTCCAACATAATCCAGGTAGAATCAGGAATTCCCCAGGGCAGCTGTCTAGGCCCCTTACTTTTTTCAATCTTTACTAACGACATGTCGCTTTCAGTAAAGCCAGTGTGTCTATGTATGCGGATGACTCAACACTATACACGTCAGCTACTACAGCGACTGAAATGACTGCAACACTTAACAAAGATCTGCAGTAAGTTTCAGAGTGGGTGGCAAGGAATAAGTTAGTCCTAAGTATTTCTAAAACTAATCATTCACTAAAACCTTAACCTCAACTAAATCTTGTAATAAATTATGTGGAAATTGAGCAAGTTGAGGTGACTAAACTGCTTGGAGTAACCCTGAATTGTAAACTGTGATGGTAAAAACATATTGATACAACAGTAGCTAAGATGGTGAGACGTCTGTCCATAATAAAGCGCTGTTTTGCCTTCTTAACAGCACTATCAACAAGGCAGGTCCTACAGGCCCTAGTTTTGTCGCACCTGGACTACTTTTCAGTTGTTCAGCCACAAAAAGGGACTTAGGAAAATTGCAATTGGCTCAGAACAGGGCAGCACAGCTGGCCCTTGGATGTACACAGCGAGCTAACATTATTAATATGCATGTCAATCTCTCCTGGCTCAAAGTAGAGGAACGATTGACTTCATCACTACTTGTATTTATGATAGGTATTGACATGTTGAATGCACCGAGCTGTCTGTTTGAACTACTGACACACAACTCGGACACACATGCATACCCTACAAGACATGCCACAAGAGGTCTCTTCACAGTCCCCAAGTCCAGAACAGACTATGGGATGCGCACAGTACTACATAGAGCCATGACTACATGAAACTCTATTCTACATCAAGTAACTCATGCAAGAAGAACAATTAGATTAAAAAACTGTTAAAAATAGACCTTATGGAACAGCGGAGACTGTGAAGCAACACAAACATAGGCACAGACACATGTATACACACACATGTACACATGGTTTGGTATTGTAGATATGTGGTAGTAGTGGAGTAGGGGCCTGAGGGCACACATTGTATTGTGAAACCTGTGAATGTATTGTAATGTTTTAAAATTGTTATAACTGCCTTAATTTTGTTGGACCCCAAGAAGAGTAGCTCCTGCCTTGGCAGCAACTAATGGGGATCCATAATAAATACAAATACAAATTGACATAGAGACCTGTAAATTAAGCCTACAAGGCTACTAATTCTCGAATACGATTTAGATGTTCATCCGTGTTTCTCAAACGTCAAATTTCGAAGTTGTTCCAAAAGTTACATTTCAAAGTGTTTAAGGTTCAGTTTAGGAATGAACTCCTAATTCTTAGGGTTAGTGTTAAGTTTAGGCATTAACTTGAAATCTTAAGGTTAGGCATTAACTCTGTTACGGTTTAGGATAGGCAGATCTTAAGGTTAGGCATTAACTCAGAATGGTTAAGGTAAGGGTTAAGGTTTAGGATAAGTTAAAACTAAAATCTCAAAAAACAACTTTGTATCTCTGGATTCGAACATGCAACCTTTTGGCACCGGAGGTAACAGCTTAAAACAAAATTTAAAAAAATTATTTTTTATCACTGGATTCAAAAACGCAACCATTGGCAACAGAGGCAGATGCATAAGCATATCAACCATCCCCATCCACAAAGCCTTAGCAAAGCCAAAACCTCCTTGGAGGTGATATATTGTGTTTTTGGGGTGGGCATGATCAGTGCGTGTGTCAGCAGACAACAAGAAAAATGTTGTATTGGGTCTATATGAGTGCAACACAGTAGAACTACAGTATTGGCAAACCTACAGGACATGCACAAATTCTACAATATCAGTGATCTACAGTGCCTTGCAAAAGTATTCATCCCCCTTGGCGTTTTTCCTATTTTGTTGCATTACAATCTGTAATTTAAATGGATTTTTATTTGGATTTCATGTAATGGACATACACAAAATAGTCCAATCTGGTGAAGTGAAATGAAAAAAATAACTTATTTCAAAAAATTCTAAAAAATAAAAAACGGAAAAGTGGTGCGTGCATATGTATTCACCCCCTTTGCTATGAAGCCCCTAAATAAGATCTGGTGCAACCAATTACCTTAGCAAGGGGCACCACCAAGCAAGCGGCACCATGAAGACCAAGGAGCTCTCCAAACAGGTCAGGGACAAAGTTGTGGAGAAGTACAGATCAGGGTTGGGTTATAAAAAAATATCCAAAACTTTGAACATCCCACAGAGCATCACTAAATCTATTATAAAAAATGGAAAGAATATGGTACCACAACAAACCTGCCAAGAGAGGGCGGCCCACCAAAACTCACGAACCAGGCAAGGACATTAATCAGAGAGAACACCATCTCCACAGTGAAGCATGGTGGTGGCAGCATCATGCAGTGGGGATGTTTTTAATCGGCAGGGACTGGGAAACTGGTCAGAATTGAAGGAATGGTGGATGGTGCTAAATACAGGGAAATTATTGAGGGAAACCTGTTTCAATCTTCCAGAGATTTGAGACTGGGACGGAGGTTCACCTTCCAGCAGGACAATGACCCTAAGCATACTGCTAAAGCAACACTTGAGTAGTTTAAGGGGAGACATTTAAATGTCTTGGAATGGCCTAGTCAAAGCCCAGACCTCAATCCAATTGAGAATCTGTGGTATGACTTAAAGATTGCTGTACACCAGCGAAACCCATCCAACTTGAAGGAGCTGGAGCAGTTTTGCCTTGAAGAATGGGCAACAGTCCCAGTGGCTAGATGTGCCAAGCTTATAGAGACCTACCCCAAGAGACTTGCAGATGTAATTACTGCGAAGGGTGGCTCTACAAAGTATTGGCTTTGGGGGAGGGGGGTTAAATTTTTTCATCTTATTTCTTGTTTGTTTCACAATAAGAAATATTTTGCATCTTCAAAGTGGTAGGCATGTTGTGTAAATCAAATGATACAAACCCCCCCAAAATCTATTTTTTATTCCAGGTTGTAAGTCAACAAAATTGGAAAAATGCCAAGGGGGTGAATACTTTCGCAAGTCACTATATTATAAGATTATGTATTTGTAAGGTGTCCATATTAGGACCATAAAAATATCATTATAAACTGGGTGGTTCGAGCACTGAATGCTGATTGGCTGAAAGTTGTGCTATATCAGACCATATACCATTGGTATGACAAACCATATATTTGTACTGTTGTAATTACGTTGGTAACCAGTTTAAAATAACAATAAGGCACCTCAGGGGTTTGTGGTATATGGCCAATATACCACGGCTAAGGGCTGTATCCAGGCACTCCGCGTTGCGTCGCGCATAAGAAGAGCCCTTAGCCGTGGTATATTGGCCATATACCACACCCCCCTTATTGGCCTTATTGCTTAATTCTATTTCTATGATTAGGACAGCCTCAGTATCACAAGGAGTTGGTGTATGTACTGTATGCACGTTTGCCAATAGGCCTTTTCTCAGTGGCTTGCTAACAGGGAATCTCTTGGTTCTCTGGTCCAATAGGGATGTCCTGAAGGAGACCATGGCAGCGGATGAACAGGGTCTGAGAACTGGAGAGAAGTGGACCCTGTTTGGAAATGAGGCTGAGAAAGTGGAGGTGGAGGTGCTCAGGGAACAGCGTTATGTCCGCCAACGCTGTGACCGCATGGCCTTGCGTAGGCAGGTAAGAGTCTGCTCTGATCTCATCCCATACAGATATACACGGACACTCCGGACACCGAATTATAGGCCTACGGTATTGTGAATTCAGTACGGCCAAATGTATAAAAACAGTTGCCAAGTTGAGAATCAACATGGTCTCATTTAACTATTGTAGTTTTATGTCGCCAACGCTGACATCCCTACATTTCCCCATGGCTTACTGAGTTTCTTTGCCTTACGTTTTTTTGCCTTACGTCAGTTGACCAGTAATCAAATCAAATCAAACTTTATTTGTCACATGCACCGAATACAACAAGTGTAGAACTTACCGTGAACTGCTTACTTACAAGCCCTTAACCAACAGTGCAGTTCAAGAAGAGTTAAGAAAAAAAAATCTAAACTAAAGTTACATTTTTTAAAATAAAAAGTAACATAATAACATAACAATAACGAGGCTGTATTACAGGGGGTACCGGTTCTGAGTCAGTGTGCGGGGGTACAGGTTAGTTGAGGTAATTAGGGGTGAAGTGACTATGCATAGATAATAAACAGCGAGTAGCAGCAGTGTAGAAAACAAATGGAGGGGGGTGCATTTGAATACCAGCTGTAAGTGTATTTGAATACCAGCTGTGTCTATCCGTGTTCCAGGCTGAGCAGAAGGCTTCCATCCATTTGAAGTATCTGGAGGACCTGAGTCAAAAGGCCCCAGACTTCCCTATCCCACTGAGAGCCCACATGGTGTGGGAGGGCATGGGGGTCAAACTATCCTGCACCATCCAGGGATGCCCACCCCCTAGGGCCACCTGGTAAGCACTCACACTTAAGGCTAATGACCTCCATTGAAAATCTCTGAAGACGGATAGGTTACAGTATGCTTATTATGTAGCTACACAGGTTTTGCCATGTCAACCTTTGATTCCTGAATTGGAATATTGCTCTGATATTTGTGGGTGAAATGACCTCATTTGCTTCGGTATTAGCCTTGGCAATGTGTGTAACCGTCACCCTTGATAAGCAGATGCACTAAAAGACTAGCTGATGAAAAGAATACGTGTTCAGTATTCATGCCTGCGCATAGTCAGAGCTGTGGACCAGATGACCTGCGGCTTATGAGTTGAACAATCCCAGATGGGACGCATGCATCCCAATGAGCTCTGAGAGTCTTGACTCGACTGAGACGGAGCTCAAGAAGAAATGGGAGATCAAAAGCCATCTATATGCTAAAGGAGTCATGTTAACTGTTGCGTAGCATAGATTAGCATAATTAGCAACGGGCATGAACATTGAAAGCATAACAGTGGTCATGTTTACATTTAATTGGGATTTTTGTTAGTTTATACCTAGACATTTGGGCTGTTATTAACTCTCTCCTTCCCAGGTATAAGGACGGAGTACCCCTGAGTGCCTATGGCCAGGCTTGGAACTACAGTCTGAAGCAGAAGTTTGGCCTCAACACGCTGGAAATCAGAAGGTAACCGAAAGGATTTTCAAATGTGTGCCTTTAGCACACTGCTGTTCAAGACGTTGTAGTTACCTCCTCTTCCATTTCCTCCTCCTTCCTTCTGAGTGAATATGAGAGTGAACTACAGTGTCTTCAGAAAGTATTCACACCCCTTGACTTATTCCCCATTTTGTTGTGTTACAGCCTGAATTCAACATGGATTAAATAGTTTTTTCCCCTCACCCATCTACACACAATACCTTGTATTTTAGTGCCTTGTTGCAAACATGATACATGTTTTGGAATATTTTTTATTATGTACAGGCTTCCTTATTTTCATTATGTAAATTAGGTTAGTATTGTGGAGTAACTACAATGTTGTTGATCCATCCTCAGTTTTCTCCTATCACAGCCATTAAACTCTGTAACTGCTTTAACGTCACCATTGGCCTCATGGTGAAATTCCTGAGTGGTTTCCTTCCTCTCCAGAAACTGAGTTTGGAAGGACACCTGTATCTTTGTAGTGACTGTGTGTATTGATACACCATCCAAAGTCTAATTAACAACTTCACCATGCTCAAAGGGTTATTCAATGTCTGTTTTTTTTTATTTTTACCCATCTAACAATAGGTGCCCTTCTTTGCAAGGCATTGGAAAACCTCCCTGGTCTTTGTGGTTGAATCAGTGTTTGAAATTCACTGCTCAACTGAGGGATCTTATAGATAATTGTATGTGTGGGGTACAGAGATGAGGTAGTCATTCAAAAATAATGTTAAACACTATTATTGGACACATGCAAGTCCATGCAACTTATTATGTGACTTGTTAAGCACATTTTTACTCCTGAACCTATTTAGGTTTGCCATAACAAAGGGGTTGAATACTTATTGACTCAAGACGTTTTAGCTTTTCATTTTTAATCAATTTGTACTAATTTCTAAAAACATCATTCCACTTTGACATTATGGGGTATTGTGTGTAGGCCAGTGACAAAACATCTACATATAATCCATTTTAAATTCAGGTTGTAACAATACTTTCTGAAGGCACTGTACATGAGAATGTTGACATGTCTTGTGATTTAGCTTTGGGCTCAGCCTGGTGCCAAGATGGTGGCACAAACACATGAGTCATCACCCTTCCCCATCCCCAGGTGCTCTGTTGAGGATGCTGGGGAGTACAAGGTGGTTGCCAAGAGTTCTCTGGGTGAAGCTACTACCATTGCCACTCTGGTGGTCAACTGTAAGTAGCTGCTGATTCTGACAACTGTCATGGACATGGTGTTCCTAATATGGACACCGTACATGCAGATTGCTCCTCTGCCTCAAATTCAGATAGATCATGTTAAATTGGTAACCATGTCACATTTCCCCCTTTCCTGCTCCATACTAGTCCATACTTGTTTTACTCAAGTGAGACAACCTAAGGGGATGCTCATTCATACTTCTATGGTAAATGAATCACCATTCATCCGTACCAATTATTTCCAATTCATCTTGATCCAGTTTCCATCTGCAGTGATGGTTTGCACCTAGATGACTGGCGTTTTATTCCATATCAATAGCCTACACCTTCAATCTAAACTGATTAGTGCAATACATTACATGCCATTACGAGTGAAAAAACACATGTAACTTAGCGCTTAGAGCATTGGGCCAGTAACGGGAAGGTCGCTGGTTTGAATACCCTACCAGACAAGGTCAGAAATCTGCCGATGTGCCCTTGAGCAAGGCACTTAACCCTAATTTGCACCAGGGTCGCTGTACTGTTATGGCTGACACTGTAAAACAACACACTTCACTGCCCCTATAAAATATATTTTTATTAATGGGTTAGTCCGCGTATTAACTAACCAAAAACCTACGGTGTCTGCAGTCTACTGCACACATTAACAGAACGTCAGACCATTCGTTACACCACCACAACAACTCTGTAGACAGAAGGGATGTTAATAATATTACAAGAGTAATTAATGAATTAAACTATGAACCTTTTCCCCACGCATCTTAATGGCCTAGAAACAGTGTGAGGGTGCCCTGACAATACCGGGACACTCCTTCTCCTAGATCAATTAAATGGTGAAGGGGGGGCCAAGCTCTCCTATTCACCTATCATCCATATTTCACATGCTCACGTTTTCCTTTCGATTGTTTGAAGTAGGCTCAAGGGAATATTAGTTGTGACGTGTATGAAAGTGGCTTTGCCAGGATTGATTTGTCTCTCTTTCTCCCTCCTTCCCTCTATCTCTCTGCACCCCCCCCCCCCCCCCTCTCTCACCTCCTTGTCCCCCCACTCCACGATTCAGCATATCAAGGAGCTGAGGCCGCAATCAAGCAATCCTTGACCCCAAGTAAGTTTCATGCAGCGTCTAATGAAAAATTTCCTTTTTAATTTCTCTGCCGCCTTTTGAAGTTCACTCTCTTCTCCTCCGCTAAGACTGAGCCTTTGAAGACACTGACAACTCTGAGGCTCTGCTGCATGTGCTCTGACATGGTTTGGCTGACTGGATGCAAGGATGAATTGGATGGCAAAGGGGTGCTTATGGTTCATCGGAGTGCGTGTTGAGGGAGTGTGTGTGTGTGCACATGAGTGTGCACATGTGTGCGCCTGTATATAAAGAGGTTGATTGGGAGGGGTAGGTGAACAAATCGCTGCCATTTCAGCGCAAGTCAGAGTCATGTATATTTCAGCACAGAGAGAGAGTGTGCGATTTGTTCACTTTTGCTGGCAGCTTAGCCTATATGTATAATGCTCCTAAGCCATTCTCCAGATATTGAGCAAGTAGAGAGGCTGGTTGCACCCACAGGGAGACCATGCAGAGTCGTGATTAGACACTGACTAATAACCAAAAGCTTATTTATATAGATTGTTTAGCACTGCTCTGTTGCCTTAGTAAATGACTTGCTCTTCCTAGATTGTGTCAGCATCACACACGACTGGATCAAACTGTTATTGACAATAACAAACTCACTGTATCACACACTGTTTAAAGTGGTGTGCAAGTCACAATCAATGGACTCAGACAGTGGTGTCCTCTGCATGTTTGAAACGAAATAGCAATCATTCCGAATGAAGCTTTATCAGCATGTAATGCCATCCATACACCCTGGCTGAGGAGAAAATGGGATTTGAATTGCAGAATGACATTAGTGTGGTGCTGAGACTTCAGTTTGTCATGCGGAGCAGGGAGACGGATACTATTATCCGATGTGCATTACTCCCTAAAACAAAGAGCAACCCCAGCACATTTATCATAATCATGACGGGGACATGCAGGGAATGACTGAAACAGAGAGAAAGTTTGGGAGAGATGGGGAGTTATTCAATTGATGTGCATCCGAATGATTGCCCTGGTTTGTTATTTAGACAAAGATCATTATGGAAACATGTCGGCGACCTTTCAGATCTGTTGGTGGGAATGGGATCTGACAAGGCCTGGTAGTTTTCACTTTTATCTCACAATTAGGCTAGACCCTGTTTGTCGACGGAAAAGGGGAGCTCCGAAAAGGAAGAGTTTTATGTTCGTAAATGAGCTTTTATTGTTTAAATACATTGTGAAAGAGATGGGTGTGTTTTTCACTATTTAATCATGGAATGGGGTTGTTCAGTGTATTTGTTTTACATCTATCACTTGATTGTTTTGTTTCAAAGAGACAAATAATCATGTTTTTTTGCTAAGTGCTATACATCCGTCTCCCTCTCAGAGAAATAATTAGTACTGATAGGTTTTACACAGTCAAATGTAACAAATAACTAAATTGTTTATAAATGACTGTACATACGACACATACAATATTCAAAACGTGTTTTTAAAAACATGAATCAATACAGTTATATGAGATCTGTATACAAGACATTTACATTTGACATTTTAGTCATTTAGCAGACGCTCTTATCCAGAGTGACTTAGAGTAAGTGCAATCATCTTAAGATAGCTAGGTGAGACAACCACATATCACAGTCAACTATACAGGATACAAACATTCCATTCGAGCTACATACCGGATATATAGTGTTTTACCAAAAAATTAAAATATTCATACTCATCTAAAATCTGAGAACAGTAATATTTTACACACATATGAAGGTACCCAGAAGCAATCATTTAGGACGGAAAAACACAACTGTGAAACAATTGTGGATATAGCGTTTTGAAAATCTTCTCATAAATCTACACACAATACCCCATAATATCAAAGCAAAAACATAAAAAATGGAAATAATACATTTACATAAGTATTCAGACCCTTTAATCAGTACTTTGCTGAAGCACCTTTGGCAGCGATTACAGCCTTGAGTCTTCTTGGGCATGACGGTACAAGCTTGGCACACATTCTTCTCTTCAGATCCTCTCAAGCTCTGTCAGGTTGGATGGGGAGCGTCGCTCCACAGCTACTTTCAGGTCTCTTCAGAGATGTTCGATCGGGTTCAAGTCCGGGCTCTGGCTGGGCCACTCAAGGACATTCAGAGACTTGTCCCGAAGCCACTCCTGTGTTGTCTTGGCTGTGTGCTTAGGGTCGTTGACCTGTTGGAAGGTGAACCTTCACCCAAGTCTGAGGTCCTGAGCGGTCTGGAGCAGGTTTTCATCAAGGATCTCTGTACTTTGTTCCGTTCATCTTCATCTCGATCCTGACTAGTTTCCCAGTCCCTGCCACTGAAAAACATGCCCACAGTGTAACGGATGTGAAATGGCTAGCTAGTTAGCGGGTACGCGCTAATAGCGTTTCAATCAGTTATGTCACTCGCTTTGAGACCCTGAAGTAGGGTTTCCCCTTGCTCTGCAAGGGCCGCGGCTTTTGTGGAGCGATGGGTAACGATGCTTCGTGGGTGACTGTTGTTGATGTGTGCAGAGGGTCCCTGGTTCGCGCCCGTGTCGGGGCGAGGGGACGGTCTAAAGTTATACTGTTACATTGATGCTGTTGACCCGGATCACTGGTTGCTGCGGAAAAGGAGGGGGTTGAAAGGGGGGTGAATGTAACGGATGTGAAATGGCTAGCTAGTTAGCGGGTACGCGCTAATAGCGTTTCAATCAGTTACGTCACTCGCTTTGAGACCCTGCATTTTTACTCGGCTGCCACAAGTGAGAGAATCTGAGGGAGAGCAAAGCTTGTTACTCATTGCTTGCTGAATAATGGGATGTGTTATCCCATTATTCTCTAGTGTCTTCCATAGTTCGCAGATGGAAAACCTCAACTTCATCTGACATAACGTCAGAGGGTGGAGATGTTGGGGAAATGAGTTCTCATCTCGGTGGATTATTTCCCATCTATATGTTTGTTCTTGCTCATTTCTCTTATTTTGCCTTCTCCTCCTCTTCTTCACCCCAACTTTCCCACCTCCACCTGCCTTTCCCGCTTTCTTTTCATCTTACTCTTCCTCCTCCCCCCACCCATCCTCCTCCTCCTTCCTCTGTAGTTGCAATGCTGGAGCGGGAGGCTCTGTTTGAGTTCAGCTTCCCTCCGACCTGGGCGAAAGAGGGGGAGAATCTGACCCTGCAGTGTGCCTTCTCCTCGGCCCTGCTACCCTTCCAACAGGACGTGGCCTGGTTCAGAGATGGTGAGTGGAAGTGGGTATTAGCTTGGTCTGTTATGTTTGTGCGGTCTTGTCAACTCCTATCGACAACGACTATAGTTGGCAAGACAGTACAAACAGATATGGGACCAGGCTAGTATGAATTCTTCCCCAATATCAACTAGTATTGGCATTGTTGGCTGTATCATCTAAACTGTATACAAGCCATACTTTATACACAGAATGTACAAAACATTAGGGACACCTTCCTTAAATTTAGTTGTACCCCCTTTCACCCTCAGAACAGCCTCAATTCGTCGTGACATGTACTCTACAAGGTGTCGAAGCGTTCCACAGGGACGCTGGTCCATGTTGACTCCAATGCTTCCCACATTTGTGTCAAGTTGGCTGGATGTCCTTTGGGTGGTGGACCATTCTTGCTACACATGGGAAAATGTTGAGTGTGAAAACCCCAGGAGCGTTGCAGTTCTTGACACACTCAAATCGGTGTGCCTGGCAACTACTACCATACCCCGTTCAAAGGCACTTAAATGTTTTGTCTTGCCCATTGACTATCTGAATGGCAAACACAATCCATGTTTAAATTGTCTCAAGGCTTTAACATTTTTCTTTAACCTGTCTCCTGCCCTTCATCTACACTGATTGAAGTGGATTAACAAGTGACATCAATTAGGGATCATAGCTTTCACCTGGATTTACCTCAGTCTAAGTCATGGAAAGAGCTGGGGTTTCTAATGTTTTGTACACTCAGTGTTATTTCAGGTGAATCTCCAAAAGCCTTCCCACTGGGCACAGACGTCAATTCAACATCTATTCCACATTCGTTCAACAGAAATGACGTGGAAACGACATTGATTGAACCAATGTGTGCCCAGTGGGCTATTTTTTACAGCCTCGGCTTCTTTGTATTATTCTGATGCACATCACTTGCTAGAGGGTGCTGGGCCCAAGAAACCTGGTATAAATGAAGTAGGACCCACCCACAGGAATGCCACCTCCCTTCCACAGGAGTCCAACTGCGCCAGTCCAGCAGGGTGGAGCTTCAGACCGCCCTTCGCTCTGCTTCCCTCACCCTGAAGGGCGTGCACAAGGAGCAGGAGGGCATGTACATGGTGCGTCTGCGTACCTGGGAAGGGGTCAAAGAGCATAAAGCCTACATTTTTGTCAAAGGTAGGTTCTGGGATGTTTTGTGTGTATCTGTGGGTCTGGTGTGAGGTTGCATATTCCCTGTAACATTCACAATAGCAACTCTGAGTTTGGAGTGTTCATAGTTTTTCTGGTGAAAATGTGGCCACCATACCTTTGGTGTCAGTGGTGAGATTTCGGTGCCAGTAGAGGCACTATACCAACATTAAGGCAATAATAAGAAACCACAATGCCAAGAGCAAGGCAGCTGCCAGCTGACATGTTAAGATCTTCAAGCAACTAGCCAACACTACAATACAAGTAGATTCTTCCCAAAGTTGCCTGGAGGCCTTGAGATACGTCTGGGTCCCACAGGTGCCTGTGGTTGGGTTTAGCAGTAGTGTGTTTCGAAACAAACCTAACATTTCCACACTTTATTGAAACCCACCAGATTCACAGTCACTTCACAGTCACGTCCACTGAATGTTTCATGACTCCAGTCACCCACACCTCCCCACCCCCTTGTCCCTCCTCTCTCCCTCATCCCCATTGCACTGCATTGTATTTTCTGTCTTATTAAAAAATCTTGGTCCTTAACTGCTGCTGGAGTTAGAGTCATTAGGGAGTGGAAGTGGAAGTGGAAGTGGATTTTTTTTCTGAATTTGCATTACAAATGGGTGGTAAGAGAGAAGAGACCAGGGCCGTGTTTGGTTTAGTCTTTTAGCTTATCAGAGGGAGAGATGGAGGGAGGGAGGCCAGAGGGAGAGAAGGAGAGAGACACACATAGGGACCTCCTCACCACCGAGTACAGCAAAGTAAAATTACAGACTGAGGGTGTCTACTAGTTCAACATGGTCTCAATAGAATACGTCAAAATAGTGAGATGTCTGACATTTGACCGCAAGGACATTTGTGAACAGTCATACTGATACCTAGGCAATTGGTCACGACTCATCGGCCTTAAAGCTGAGTCGCCCAAGGCACATTTGTTGTTGTTTTGTTTAACAAACGGAAGAGATGGGTATCCAGCGGCGTGTTAAAGAAAATCACAGTACCTACTCCGCTATGGCAAAAGTTACGTGCAAAAGTTACGTGCAAAAGTTACGTATTTTGTTGTTGTAATATCGCAAATGGACGTGGCAGTTTCACCGCAACGGATTCCAACTTCAATGTCTCACACTTGCAGCATAAACTGTAAGAAAGTTGGAAAGACATTTTGCCTGACATTTCTCTTCTCTTTTGTTGGTGCCAAAGCAACAGTCTCTCAAGCCTCAGAGAATAGAAAACGGGTCTAATACATGTCACATCTTATCTCTTTAATCCTCTTACCATAATTCCCTCGTTCCTTCTCTCTCTCCTATCTCTCACTCCTATCTCTCTGTCTCTATCTCTCACTCTATTTTTCTCAGTCTCTGTTTAGTGCTCTCGTTTGCGCTGTCTTTATAACTAATGCAGATTTGATGACCTGTTAATCTTACCTCCAGACAACGCACCTTGCTTTCACATGGCCGCTCCAGACAGACATCGTGAGAGGGTTTAATTGAACTGCTGTGGATTACATTACCTTGCTGGCTTTTAATCCTCCCTCTCTCCCTCTCCCCCTCTCGCCCCCTCTAATTTTTACTCTTTACACTTTCTCTCTCTTTCTCCTTTTTTTCCCATCTCTATTTCCCTCTGTGTTTCTCTCCGTGTCCCTGTCTCTCTCTCCTTCTCTCTGTGTCCTCTCCCTCTCCAGCCTTTTAATTCAATTTCAATTTAAGGGGCTTTATTGGCATGGGAAACATATGCTTACATTGCCAAACCAAGTGAAATAGATAACAAACTAAAGTGAATAAACAAAACAGTAAACATTACACACAAGTTCCAAAATAATAAAGACATTTCAAATGTCATATTAGTATATATGCAGTTTTGTAATGATGTACAAAAGAGAAAATAAATCATCATAAATATAGGTTGTATGTAGAATGGTGTTTGTTCTCCACTTGGTTGCCCTTTTCTTGTGGCAACAGGTCACAAATATTGCTGCTGTGATTGTACACTGTGGTATTTCACCCAAAAGATATGGGAATTTATCAAAATTGGATTCGTTTTTTGCGAATTCTTTGTGGGTCTGTGTAATCTGATGGAAATGTGTCTCTAATATGGTCATACATTTGGCAGCTCAGTTTCCACCTCATTTTGTGGGTAGTATGCACATAGCCTGTCTTCTCTTGAGAGCCAAGTCTGCCTTCGGCGGCCTTTCTCAATAGCAAGGCTATGCTCACTGAGTCTGTACATAGTCAAAGATTTCCTTAATTTTGTGTCAGTCACAGTAGTCAGGTATTCTGTTTAGGGCCAGATAGCATTCTAGTTTGCTCTGGTTTTTTGTAAACTCTTTCCAATGTGTCAGGTAATTATCTTTTTGTTTTCTCATGATTTGTTTTGGTCTAATTGTGTTGCTGTCTCTCTCCCCCTCCCTCCCCTCTTCTTACGCCTTCCCCATTCCCTCCCCTACTCAGATGCGTCTGCAGTAGTGTCCGGTGGTCCAGGCTCTCCTCTGGACCTGAAGGTTTCTGATGTACAAAAGGACTATGTCTTCCTCACCTGGGAGCCTCCCAGTGCTGATGGAGCCTACCAAGTGGAGGGTTACTTTGTGGAGAGGTACTTTGCGACTGTAACACCGGTGTTTCACTAGTGTATGCACCGTTATGTTATACTAGGGAAATTGTGTTTCCATAGCTAGGGCTGACAGTGAGGACTTGTGAAGAGCAGAATCACCACCACTGCATAATCAAAACAATTGCTCTGTGAGGTGTTAAAGTTCAGTTAGCCATTGTTATTTAAATGTGAAGAGGCCTTTAGGGCTTTGTATGAATACCGTACCAAGGACATAGGTTGAGGACTCGTATAACCTTTTCACACTACCGAGCCAAGCTGTAAGTTCAAATAATCAAATGGATGAGTGATGGCTGTGTGGCATAGGCAAGATGCAGTAGATGGTATAGAGCACAGTATATACATATGAGATGTAATGCTTGTCGTGGTTGGAAGAAGAGGAGGACCAATGCGCAGCGTGGTAAGTGTCCATATTGTTTTAATACGAATAATGAACACTGAACAAAAACAATAAAACGACAAACGAACACTCCTGTACGGTGAAACAAAACAAAGAACAGAAAATAATCACCCACAACACACAATGAAAAACAGGCTACCTAAATATGGCTCCCAATCAGAGACAACGACTGACACCTGCCTCTGATTGAGAACCATACTAGGCCCAACACATAGAAATCTAACAACAGAACAAAACATAGAAAAACAACATAGAATGCCCACCCCAACTCACGCCCTGACCAAACTAAAATAAAGACATAACAAAGGAACTAAGGTCAGAACGTGACATGAGATGAGTAATGTAGGGTATGTAATCATTATATAAAGTGGCATTGTTTAAAGTGACTCGTGATACAATTATTACATCCAATTATTAATTATTAAAGTGGCTAGAGATTTGAGTCAGTATGTTGGCAGCAGCCACTCAATGTTAGTGATGGCTGTTTAACAGTCTGATGGCCTTGAGATAGAAGCTGTTTTCAGTCTCTCGGTCCCAGCTTTGATGCACCTGTACTGACCTCGCCTTCTGGATGATAGAGGGGTGAATAGGCAGTGGCTCGGGTGGTTGTTGTCCTTGATGATCTTTTTGGCCTTCCTGTGACATCGGATGATGTAGGTGTCCTGGAGGGCAGGTAGTTTGCCCACGGTGATGCGTTGTGCAGACCGCACTTCCCTCTGGAGAGCCTTATGGTTGTGGGCGGAGCAGTTGCCGTACCAGGCGGTGATACAGCCTGACAGGATGTTCTCAATTGTGCATCTGTAAAAGTTTGTGTGTTTTCGGTGACAAGCCAAATTTCTTCAGCCTCCTGAGGTTGAAGAGGCGCTGTTGCGCCTTCTTCACCATGCTGTCTTTTTGGGTGGACCATTTCAGGTTGTCCGTGAACTTTCCACCTTCTCCACTACTGTCCCGTCGATGTGGATAAGGGGGTGCTCCCTCTGCTGTTTCCTGAAGTCCACGATCATCTCCTTTGTTTTGTAGACGTTGAGTTTGATGTTATTTTCCTGACACCACACTCTGAGGGCCCTCACCTACTCCCTGTAAACCGTCTTGTCGTTGTTGCTAATCAAGCCTATTACTGTAGTGTCGTCTGCAAACTTGATGATTGAGTTGGAGGCGTGCATGGCCACGCAGTCATGGTGAACAGGGAGTACAGGAGAGGGCTGAGAACGCACCCTTGTGGGGCCCAAGTGTTGAGGATCAGCGGGGTGGAGATGTTGCTTCCTACCCTCGCTATCTGGGGGCTGCCCGTCAGAAAGTCCAGGACCCAGTTGCACAGGGCGGGGTCGAGACCCAGGGTCTCAAGCTTAATGACGAGTTTGGAGGGTACTATGGTGTTAAATGCTGAGCTGTAGTCAATGAACAGCATTCTTACATCGGAATTCCTCTTGTCCAGATGGATTAGGGCAGTGTGATTGCGATTGCGTCGTCTGTGGACCTATTGGGGTGGTAGGCAAATTGGAGTGGGTCTAGGGTATCAGGTAGGGTGGTGGTGATATGATCCTTGACTAGCCTCTCAAAGCACTTCATGATGACAGAAGTGAGTGCTACGGGGTGATGGTCGTTTAGCTCAGTTACCTTAGCTTTCTTGGGGACAGGAACAATGGTGGCCCTCTTGAAGCATGTGGGCCCAGCAGACTGATTTAGGGATTGATTGAATATGTCTGTGAACACACCAGCCAGCTGGTCTACGCATGCTCTGGGGACACGGCTAGGGATGCCGTCTGGGCCAGCAGCCTTGCGATGGTTAACACGTTTAAATGTTTTACTCACATTGGCCACGGTGAAGGAGAGCCCACAGGTTTTGGTAGCGGGCCGTGTCAGTGGCACTGAATTGTCCTCAAAGCAAGCATAGAAGTTGTTTAATTTGTCTGGGAGCAAGACGTTGGTGTCTGCGACTGTGCTGGTTTTCTTTTTGTAATCCATGATTGACTTTAGACCCTGCCACATACGTCTCGTGTTTGAGCCGTTGAATTGCGACTCCACTTTGTCTCTATTCTGACGCTTAGCTTGTTTGATTGCCTTGCGGAGGGAATAGCTACACTGTTTGTATTCGGTCATGTTTCCGGTTGCCTTGCCACAATTAAATTCAGTGGTTCGCGCTTTCAGTTTTGTGCGAATGCTGCCATCAATCCACGGTTTCTGGTAAAGGACGGTTTTAATAGTCACCGTGGGTACAACATCACCGATGCACTTGCTATTTAACTCGCTCACCGAGTCAGCATATACGTCAATGTTGAGATGTTTGTTTCTGTCGGCGCGATGCGTGAAGAAACCGACTGGCTGTACCGACTCTGATAACATATCCCAAGTGAGCCATGTTTCCATGAAACAGAGAATGTTACAATATCTGTCTCTCTGGAAGGCAACCCTTGCTCGAATTTCATCTACCTTGTTATCAAGAATCTGGACATTGGCAAGTAGTATACTCAGGAGCAGTGAGCAATGCCCCTTCTGTGGCGCCGTTGTTTTGGGTCGCCTACTGGGATCAGACCATTGTCCTGGGTGGTGGTCCGAACAGAGGATCCGCTTCGGGAAAGTTGTATTCCTGGTCGTAATGTTGGTAAGTTGACGTTGCTCTTATATCCAATAGTTATTCCCGGCTGTATGTAATAATACTTAAGATTTCCTGGGGTAACAATGTAAGAAATAATACATAAAAAAACAAAATACTGCATAGAAGAACGCGAAGCGAGGCGACCATCTCAGTCAGCGCCATCTTGATGGCATCGGAGAGGAAGGCAGACGTTTAATGCGTCCCCGACCTATTGTGCTTTTTTGTTTGTTTATTTGCGTTGTTTGTAACTTATTGTTTTCCTTATTTTGTACATAATGTTGCCGTCTCTTATGACCGAAAATAACTTCTAGATGTCAGGACTGCGATTACTCACCAAGGACTAGCAGAATCCTTTTTTCCTTTCACGACTCTGACGAGCCCGATGCAAAGGATATACTGCTTCCTCGGGAACAGGCCCAGATCCCCGCGATTTGCGTGATGAGGAGAATTCGTAGGCGATCGAATAAACCCCCACTTCCCTCCATTCTGCTAGCAAACGTGCAATCTTTGGAGAATAAAATTGACGAGCTACGCAGAAGATTAAACTACCAACAGGACATTAAAAACGGTAACATTTTATGCTTCATGGAGTCGTGGCTGAACGACGACAATATCAACATACAGCTGGCTGGTTACACGCTATACTGACAGGATAGAACAGCGGCGTCTGGTAAGGCAAAGCGCGGCGGACTATGTATTTTTGTAAATAACAGCTGGTGTACAATATCTAAGGAAGTCTCGAGCTATTGCTCGGCTGAGGTAGAGTGTCTCATGATAAGCACACTATCTACCTAGAGAGTTTTCATCTATATTTTTCGTAGCTGTTTACATACCACCACAATCAGAGGCTGGCACTAAGAGAGCATTGAATGAGCTTTATTCCGCCATAAGCAAACAAGAAAACACTCACCCAGAGGCGGCGCCCCTACTGGCTGGGGACTTTAATGCAGGGAAACTTAAATCCGTTTTACCAAATTTCTATCAGCATGTTACATGTGCAACCAGAGGAAAAAAATAACTCTGGACCACGTATACTCCACACACAAAGACGCATACAAAGCTCTCCCTCGACGTATGTACATACCCCAACCAGAAGCCATGGATTACAGGCAGCATCCGCACTGAGCTAAAGGGTAGAGCTGTCGCTTTCAAGGAGTGGGACTCTAACCCAGAAGCTTATAAGAAATCCTGCTATGCCCTCTGACGAACCATCAAACAGGCAAAGCGTCAATATAGGACTAAGATCGAATCATACTGCACCGGCTCTGACGCTCGTTGGATGTTGCAGCGCTGGATGTGGCAGCGCTTGCAAACCATTACAGACTACAAAGGGAAGCACAGCCGAGAGCTGCCCAGTGACATGAGCCTACCAGACGAGCTAAACTTCTTCTATGCTCGCTTAGAGGCACCAGCTGTTCCGGAAGACTGTGATCACTCTCTCCACAGCCGATGTGAGTAAAACCTTTAAACAGGTCAACATTCACAAGGCCGCAGGGCCAGATGGATTACCAGGACGTGTACTGCGAGCATGCGCTGACCAACTGGCAAGTGTCTTCACTGACATTTTCAACCTCTCCCTGTCTGAGTCTGTAATACCAACATGTTTCAAGCAGACCGCCATAGTGCCTGTGCCCAAGAACACTAAGGTAACCTGCCTAAATGACTACCAACCCGAAGCACTCACATCTGTAGCCATGAAGTGCTTTGAAAGGCTGGTCATACCTCACATCAACACCATTATCCCAGAAAACCTAGACTCACTGCAATTTGCATACCGCCCCAACAGATCCACAGATGATGCAATCTATTGCACTCCACACTGCCCTTTCCCACGTGGACAAAAGGAACATCTATGTGAGAATGTTATTAATTGACTACAGCTCAGCGTTCAACACCATAGTGCCATCAAAGGCTTCTAAACAGCTTCTACCCCCAAGCCATAAGACTCCTGAACATCTAATCAAATGGCTACCCAGACTATTTGCATTGCACCCTCACCTCCCCCTCTTTACACCGCTGCTACACTCTGTTGTTGTCATCTATGCATAGTCACTTCAATAACTCTACCTATGTGTACATAATACCTCAACTAACCGGTGCCCCCACACATTGACTCTGTACCCCCCTGTACCCCCCTGACTCTGTGCCCCCTGTACCCCCCTGACTCTGTACCCCCCTGTATATAGTCTGGCTATTGTTGTTTTACTGCTGCTCTTTAATTACTTGTTACTTTTATCTCTTATTCTTGTCCGTATTTTTTAAAACTGCATTGTTGGTTGGTGGCTCGTAAGTAAGCATTTCACTGTAAGGTTCATTTCACTCTACTACACCTGTTGTATTCGGCGCATGTCACTAATAACATTTGATTTAATTTGAAACTGGCCTGCTTACCTGTACGTTCAGTCTAAATGATAAGAGTTATCTTAGACATAAGCTATCTTTGTTTACTCCAAATCAACAACACACAGCAAACAAGACTAAACTGTTGGGCCACAACTTACTCGGATGTGTGTGAGGAAATTGGATTGGGGAGATAAAACCCCAGCCAACTTTGATGTAATATCCATTTGGCAAAGCCCAAAGAAGATGGATGATATGCGTAATAATAATTCAACATGGAACACAGCGTTAACTGAATCAAAGCCCTCCCATAGGTAACAGGTGCTCACTAATCACTAAAGCTGATCGATGCGCACGCGTGTGTGTGTGTGTGTGTGTGTGTGTGTGTGTGTGTGTGTGTGTGTGTGTGTGTGTGTGTGTGTGTGTGTGTGTGTGTGTGTGTGTGTGTGTGTGTGTGTGTGTGTGTGTGTGTGTGTGTATGTGCATACTTTCATCATTACACATCTTCTCTATTTAGCATGCAGAGAGCACATTAAAATACTAATGTTAGGTCTCACTCTGATGTATTATACGATATATATATATATATATATATTATATGCATCAGAGAAAGACCTAACATCAGAGAGACCTAACCTTCCAGTCGCCTAGCAACACATACACAGCTTAATGTTCTCTCAAGCTATTTGCTTTCTTTGTTTGCTTTCCCAGGTGGCATTGCTTCTTGTTCGGTATTGATTTATCAGCATTCAACGGCTGCTTTTCGTCACATTTTCTTATGAATGAGTTGTGAGACTTGTTATGTTGATATTATGTATTTGGGTTGAAAAATGATTGTCCTTTGTTGGCTGAAATGTGTTTTTCTTTTATGCAATCAAATGTTTACAAATGTATTTTATAATGACAAAATTATATTCACGGAGAAATAACTAAATTGGTGAATGTTGCTCTAAAAAACTATTTTGAAAGTCACAAAGTGAAATACATTTTTTGAAATGTATTCTTCTCCTTTCCCTTCTCTTATGGTCTCTTTCTCTCTCGCTCTCTCTCGCTCTCTCTCTCCCTAATCCTAGGTGTGACATTGGTAGTGGGCAGTGGGTGCGTTGTAATGACACCATTCAGAAGGCATGTCACTACCCTGTGAGAGGTCTGAGTGACAGCACCATCTACCAGTTCAGGGTGTGTGCCGTCAACCAGGCAGGTGTAGGACGCCCCTCTAAGGCCACCGAGCCTGTCATCACCACCGACCCTTTAGAACACACCAGAACTATGGGTAATCTGCACACTCAGATTTACACACACCGAACACACTCTGGGTAGAGGTCATTAGATAGAGAGAGACATAACATAGGCTAAATAGAATACATTGTGTGTGTGTGTGTGGTGGGGGCTATGAGAGCGAGAGAGAGAGAGGAGCGGAGAGGACAGATGGGTGCGCTGGTCAGATGCTGTGGATCATTAGGCACAGATGAAGTACGGCCAGAAGGTTGGCTTGCCTCTGACTGTTTCCCCCAGCTCTCTCTCTCTAGCTCTCTCTCTGCTGAGCCCTGGCATGCTGGCATCGTATGGACGGTTTCTTCCATGTTATCTACTCATTGTGCTATCATGCATTTCATTTCTTTATTTTTCTCTCTCTTTTTCTTCTCAATCAGTTATCAAGGTGGACAGAGGTAGAGAGATCACCATCACCAAAGACCAGCTGGAAAGTGAGAAACCACATACATCATCATTGTAGTACTATTACTGACTGTGTTCGTAGCTATGGTACTACAGCATTTTCAATTGTATCCCCCAGTGGTTTCCCTAGACCGAATAGTTACGATACAGTATCACTGCATATTTTTGCTTTCCCCTTGGTATTCTTTAGACATTTGAAAACACATGTTCTGCAATTCTATACAGTTTAACATTACTTTTTTTGGGGGGGGGGGTATTTTTTATTTTTTATAGAGGGGTATTTTGAAAACACAGTATAAGTGGAAGTGGAAAGTGATTTTTTTGTTTTGGTAAAACCGATTTTTTGGGGGGGGTGTGTGGAAACAGTTAACTTCAACACTTTAGCCATGGGGCAGAAAGAAAATGTTGCAGTTTAAAATTGTAACATTTTTCAACTTCATATTCATCTCCAGCACCACCCCAACATCAGCATGTGTGAAAATGGCGCGTTTCTATGTTTTGTAGTAAAGAAAGATACGCGTTTCTGTTAGGGGAATTTTATAATTCCTTTATGTACTCATTAATTAAAATCAATCTGTCTATTTCTAAGAATTTGTAAGATACTTATTAACATAAAATAGACAGGGTCCAGTCTTATTAGAATTAGATAATAGTGTTTATTCTCGTGAGCGCGCTCCCATTTAACCACAAACAACAGTTTATATACAAAATATGACGTCATTGGTTACAGAATAAAGCTCCTCCTCTTGACCAAGATAAAACAGGTTCAAAAGTTAATTCCAACTCACCAGCGCACACACATGACACACAATATCATTTATTCTCCTGAAGGCTCACTATAATTTATTACCACTTTAGCAGACAACTCAAGATAATGGAAGACCTAAGAAGTTACTCAGTGCCTTATCTAAACATCTCAGGGCTAGTGTTGGGTCGGTTCAACCATAGTTTAACGATCCTTTTTGCTTACTTTATAACCCTCACCACACACCTCTCCAACTTAGTTGGAATGGTGTTTATTATGTTTTAATTACTCCTTGTTCATGCTACATAATCCTTTCCTTATGAATTAACATTATTAATCAGATATAATAATAATACAGTGTAGAGTTCAATTAGTTATAGTTTTATCTAAATGTAAACATTGTTTAGTCATTATTCATAAAATTCCTAACATTTTCCAATGACATCATCAACCAATTAGCAGACAGGCAATGCCTACTAACAATTGGTCAAAATCACACAGTGCACACCATTGTCATTGGAAACACTTATCTTTCACTATCTTTTTTTACTACAAGACACCCGTGGCAATTTCGCCTATGATATTTAATATAACAACGTCATGTTTCTTCTTATCTTCCATCATGCTTTGTGAAAGCAATGTACTTTGTTCCATTAGGTGGACTATTCTCTATGGTGTCCTAGTAAATGCACATTATAGCCCAGGGTAGTCAGCGTGCTTCTCTCTGAACAGGGATCATAACATGACCCTGATGTAGCTCAAAGAGGGAGGAGGAGGCAAACACCATGGAAACACCAGGGAATGGTGTACTATTATGAGAAATAAAGTACTATCTCAGCCTCATAGACTGCCATACTCTCTTTTTCGAGGCACCTGGGTACAGCTTAAGGTTTCAATGAATCAATAACTGTGTGTGTGTGTGTGTGTGTGTGTGTGTGTGTGTGTGTGTGTGTGTGTGTGTGTGTGTGTGTGTGTGTGTGTGTGTGTGTGTGTGTGTGTGTGTGTGTGTGTGTGTGTGTGTGTGTGTGTGTGTGTGTCATGACACAGTCTGTGCGTTTCTCAGAAAAAAAACACATTTTATATCTGACCCTTGCTTGGTCATGTGATCCAATGCTCTGGGTCTTGTTTAGCAGGGTACACCGTAGCAAAGCTATTTGCAATGGAAAATGAAAATATGTGTTCCTATTGGACAAGTTCAGATAGTAATCCTCCCCGTCTCTAAATGTTTTCTCCTTCTGACCATGCCCCTGTTGTCTTTACTATCTTCTACACCCATCCTCCCTCCTTCCCTCTGACCTCAGGTCAGATGAAAGTCCCATTCCCTCCCACTGGTGTCCATGCCTGTGAGGTGAGTGACAACTACGCCGTGCTTAGCTGGACTGAGCCAGAGCCCAGAGGCAAGGAGCAACTTACCTTCTATGTGGAGCGGGTGAGTTAAGGCCTGTCCTCCTACTCATACACACAATACAGAGAAACACACACACACACACACACACAAACACACACACACACACAGAACAGCTAAACATTCATTAAAACGCAGGTCCAATTAACCCTCAACCCGGCCATCTTAGTGCGTGTAGTGTCAGCCCGCAGCTGCCCATTGATCTGTTTTACTGTTGTAGACTCGGAGCCAAATTAATGAAGAGCTCTGACCATTATATAAAGATTAAAGAGGAGGGGGAAAAACACTGGCGGTGTCAGTTTAGGTGGGCATCGGTGCACTCGTTAAAAACTGAGAGACCTTGAAGTTGCTCTCTTGTCGCTAGTTAATTTGCTTTCTCATGAACTAACAACAAACGTTCCTGTGATGTGCAAGGAATGATTCCAAGAGACCATTCCCTTAATGTCAAATAGAACTTACCCGGAACGTGGTTACCATGTTCTCAGAACTTAAGATATTATGTGTACAAAACATTAGGAACACCTGCTCTTTCCATGACTTAGACTGACCAGATGAATCCACGAGAAAGCTATGATCCCTTATTGATGTCACCTGTTAAATCCCCTTCAATCAGTGTAGATGAAGGGGAGGAGACAGGTTAAAGAAGGATTTTTAAGCCTTGAGACAACGATTGTGTATGTGTGACATTCAGAGGCTGAATGGGCAAGACAAAATATTTTTGTGCCTTTGAACAAGGTATGGTAGTAGGTGCCAGGCGCACTGGTTTGAGTATTTCAAGAACTGCAGCGCTGCTGGGTTTTTCACACTCAACAATTTCCTGTGTGTATCAAGAATGGTCCACCACCCAAAGGTCACCCAGCCAACTTGACACAACTGTGGGAAGCATTGGAGTCAACATGGGCCAGCATCCCTGTGGAACGCTTTCAACACCTTGTACAGTCCATGCCCTGACAAATTGAGTCTGTTCTGAGGACACAATGGGGTGGAACTCAAATATTAGGAAGGTGTTCCTAATGTTTTGCGTATGTTCTAGGCACATTTCATTGGAACGGTGCAAGATATTTAGGTATCCAGTTTTCTGTGAGTGAAGAGAATATTCCATCAAAGTCCCACCAAGCATACACAGACCATGGTTACCATGTTCCCAGAACATAAGATGTTCTAGACAAGTTAAATGAGAACGTTGCAAGAACATTCATGTGCCCTCCAAAAAAATGTATTACACATCACTTATTGATGCCGAGCCAATCAAGGCCCTGATTGGTGAACCACTGACCCATTCATAGCTCTTTGTCTGTTGGCAATGTTAGGGATACTCACTCACACCGGTGCTTTTAACATAGTGCTTTCAACGTACATATTTAACACACATGGTTATATTGTGCATGTTCATTTATACAGTAATTATTATTCAACATGTCCTAGCCTGGGATTTGAACTCACAACCTTAGTTCAACGTACTTCTATCTTCCCGATGCGCCACCATGCCCGTGTCAGGTGTCAGTTAATCTGATTATTCTCTCATCCTTGAATTTATTGACTTATTTCAGCAATTTAAAGGCTTTCTGTATAGTTGCCTAATATTGGTGGGGCATATTAACCTATTAACATATTAATGGCCTGTTTTAATGATAGCCCTGAATCACTATGATCAATAAAATGTTTTCTTGAGTGTACTCTTAACAGAGCTGAGATTTACTTCAAAGTGTATTCACCAAACTGGATGTTTCAGATCTACACAAGTGCCTAGGGAGGGGGGTTAGGGTTTCTTCTGGACAGGGCCTCTGGCCCAATAAGCACATGCCCTAAAGATATCGAAACGTTGATGGAATATTCTCCTAACCCTCGAAAACTGGACGCATTAATGTTCTTGCAACGTCCCATAAAACACGTCTAGAACATTAATGTTGTATAATCTGATCAATTCTGTTTGACATTAAGGGAATGTTCTCCTAACCTTAACACCAAAACATGTTAAAAGGTTTCTCACAAGGTTTTAGCTAACATAGAATGTTCCCCCAACTAATGGAAAACTGGACAACTGGACATTACCTGTAACATTACAAAAACGTTCTCTCTCCCCATAATTGTTAGCTGGGTCAAAGCTCTCTCTCTAGGCTTTGGGGGTGATTAAAAGTATAACTCTTGGTTTTCTAGGTTCACGGTTGTGAATTAGCCACAGTTTTGTTCTGGTTTAGTTTCAACGTCAAGGAGGTTTTATAGTACATGTTGTGGGTGTGTTCGTACATGGCCACCAAACTATAAAGGACACAAGTGTTCCTATTTTGATGAATGTCTTACAATGACTAAAGTTTGTCAAAGTTTTGGTTGGGGGGGGGAGGGGGATCATTCATTTTACATCTCCCCCAAAGTGCCCCAGTTCTTCAATATCAACCAGGGCTCTGCATGCTAGATGCCCAACAGCTTGCAATTACAATAATGAGAAGAAAAGCGGCAAACTGCCACAGGAAATAGCTTTTTATTGGACTTTTATAAGTAACTCTGTAATAAAACTGTCCAATCCATCAAAAGCATCTGAAATTACCAAGATCTCCCGCTTCTGTTCTGCCCAGGAATATTCAAATATCCTCGGCTCGCCCTTGGGCTTGCGCTTTATAATCGCTGATCTCCTTTTAAACACTGGGTTTTATTCAAATGTACATTTTAAAAAGGACTTAAAGATATGGGAATGAAGTTAATGGAGCAGAAAAGAGAAATAATAGTGAGAAACACTTGGATTAATCACTGTGTGTATGTCTGTCTGTCTTTCTGCCTACTTCTCTTTCCATCTACCTCCGTGTCTCTCTCTCGGTTCGTACTTCCTTCTGTCCATCAGTCCATTGCAGGTAAAAACAGCTGGCAGCTGGCCAGCATGGACATCACGGTGGGCTCTCCCAGGTTCCCCATGTTTAACCTACAGAAGGGGAAGTCCTACTGCTTCCGGGTGCGCTCCGTCAACAAGTTTGGCGTGAGCGAACCCTCAGAGCCGAGCCCGCCAATCTCACTGGTACAACCCCAAGGTGAGGGAGAGGAATAAACTTATTCTTTCTTTAATGTTATACTAGTTCCATTGATATGGATTTGTGTATGCTGTTATAAATAAAAAACAGTTCTATGGTTATTCTACAGGGACAATGGTTCATCAGTTAACCATTTTCATCCTTCCTTCAGTACCTTCTCTATGGAAGAAAGTTTTTTTTAAACAGTTCTACCTTGAACCATAAAGGGTTCTCCTACAGGGATGGCTTTAGATAGACTGTTTTTATTTTCCTAAGAGTGTGCCAATCAGCTGAGCTCACTGTGTTATCCTGTTAGCTGCTCCTGCTCCAGCCACCTCCGTCTTGGCCATCCGAGACACAGATTCTGCTGTCCTGCTTCAGTGGCAGGAGCCCAAGGAGAAAGAGGGCATTCTGGGATACTACCTGTACTATAGCGAGGCTGGGAAGCAAGAGTGGAGGACGGTCAACAACAAACCAACCACCAACACCAAGTACAGTACTGAACTCACTGTGCCATTTAAATTAACTGAGCTCCTCTATTTTGAAAGCTGTTTATATTGTGCATTGGATAAATGTTGTAGTTTACTCTCTTGCCACTAATTCTACAACAGAACATGATGGGACTGTTTCCAGGACACAGATTAAGCCTAGTCCTGCTCCATTGACATTTCCAGTTAAATTGCTTTTTAGTCCATAGAACCATCCCAATGTAGAAAGAATTGCTTAGGCATTAGGCCTCTATGAATAGTCAAATTTGACATTGCAACACCTAGGCCTAAATGAGGTGTTTTTTCCTCTCAGGTTTACAGTCAATGGTCTGAAGTCGAAGAAGGAGTATGTGTTCAGAGTGAAGTCTGTGGGTCGAGCTGGGAACAGTATCTACTCCAACGAGTCTCCCCCTATCCTAGTGAAAGCAGCTCTCAGTGAGTACCAGACAAAAACAGCTGACTGACCCACAATGTTGGACATGCTCCTGGGACATATTCATTAGGGCAAACTGAAATAATGAAACAAATAGAACTAGTTCAGATAGTCTCTCCCTTTTTTCCCCGTCTGTTTTCAACGAATCACAGAATAGTAATTAACTAGGAAGTCAGGGCACCACGGACAAATTTTGTTTTTAGAGTGTCAATTTCACGAATATATCATATCTTATCGATTACAGTCTTCTATTAATGTATTATTACCTCATCAGTCATATTCTGAATGTCGCAAACCCTTGGATATCTGCACGAACTCTAGCATAGATAATGAATCAGCGATATACAAATTGGCTTAATTATTTATTTACTAACTAACTTCATCAATCACAGAATTACATAAACACACACAGACAATAGGTCATACTGACATGATAGAAAAGTCCCTAGTGGGCTAAGCCGATATGACAGCTTGGTAGACAAAGGAAAGGGGTGGGAACAGTTCAAGAGTGGGAAGCTCTGAGAGGATTCACTGTAATACAGTTGATAACTACACTCATAGAAATTGCTAATACTTTGAACATGAACAAACACTCATTCGAAATGAAATTGCAAATTTCATATTTACAAGTGTATGCCTTTGCTGTCCCTCTCTGTGATCGCTGGTCCGTCTGCTGGATAGTCCGTTGACAGAACGCCTCTGGTTTGTCCACCAGAGATCAATGTCTGTTGTAGGTTGTTATAATGGATACTTCAGAGTACAATTAGGAAATGTTCTCAGATCGGATGCGTGTACCAGACTAAAGTATTTAAACAGCTGCAGCTTGAATAATTGTTCTTTAGTTTGTAGATTTCTTAGCCAATTCAACGTGGGAATGATCTCCACGTTCTCTGGTCTTTTCCTTTGGTAGAGTTGCCAACCATTTCAACATGTAGCGACAGCTTCCATGTTTTCTGGTCTTGTCCTGGAGTTGTAGTTTAAACCACTTCACACACCAGCGTCACCCGGCATGTTTTGGTCTCTAGAGTGATAGCCATTCCAACGTGGGGACCTCGTCTGGCGTTATATTGACTCTAGTTTGTAGATTTCTTAACCATTCAAGACGTCCGGCTTGCCGTGGGTCTCTTTGGCATCGAGTAGTACTTCTTCTCTGTTGAAAGTTTCAGAGTTCCAGCCATTTCAACGTGGGAACTCCTGTCCCTGCGTTTTTGACTAATGTACATTTAGTCAGAAGTCCTTTATAAGCACTCGCCTTGGAGGGCGGTTCCATGACGCCTGATGTAATGTCTGGGCTCACAGGGGCGTTCTAAACAAATATCTCGTTTAGAAGGCCAACATCACATTACATCTTCTCACAAATAGTTTCATATTCAATCATATAGTTTATACAACCATCAGATGCAAACCCCATAATTGAGAAGTGTACACAAACAAAGACACAGTAATGTGTGTTTCCTGTCCTTCATGAGATCACCAAATGAAACAAACTCGACATTACTGTCCCTTCAGTGTCCACGGACCATTCCCACATTCTCAAGCATAGAAATATTGTTTAATTGTCAAATTTTGGGGATTAGGAGTTTTGGCAAGAATAATGTCTTTGTTCTCCCTCAATACTCCATGGCAGCGAAGAGAGTTTCTCCCAGGAATTTATGACCGTTGTAAAACCTGTGGTGGGAGAGAAAGTGAGAGGGGGAGGATGATATACACCCAAAAGGGCCACGTCGTGACACAGGGAAATGTGTTTATACTTGTGAATGTTTTCATAGTGATCTCTTATTTACACTTTCACTGGCTAATTTGACGGGATAAGGAGGTGTAAATGTGAAATATTAAGTGATCATGTAAATTAGTTGGAGTCCATTTTCTTTTTCAGTCAGTCTTTGTTAGTAGCCAAGGCTTGTTTCTCTGTATTCTCCTTTCTCTTCATCAATCTATTCCTGATCTCAATTCACCATTAGTTCATAACAGCCTCATGAACCCATTACATGATGACAGGTATTAGATCTAATGGGTAGGCTCCTGAATTATTTTGGTTTGTCCACAAACACAGTGAAATACATAGACTTGTGATGAGGCAGGAACCTGATCAATAACTGCTGACCCCTCTCACTGCTGTCTCACCCTATAATATCATGTCTGATAATAATAATAACATGCACTCTGCAGGCTGCTACATTGTAATGACCGCTCATTTTAGCTGCCACTCACAGTGATGCCAGATTCCGAATCTGGACTCGGATCAGTTGATGATATGGCTGAAATCCAATATTTTGTGTCTGGAACCCTGTGTGGCCTTAAATTAACTGACCTGATACATGGAAGTGGACAGAATAGAATGGAATACAGAAGAATAGAAGCTGATTAGCTATTTATTAAAAACACTATCCATCTAAACTATCTATCTAAATGTAATACTTTTTTTTGTTTGTCTCTGGGCAGGCTGAGGAAACGTATAGCATGCCGAAACTTTCTTTTCAAATACATCTCCCCTTCCCAGTTGCCCCATCCCCTTCCTCTGCCATCGCCCTGCTGCTCTGCACTGGCTCTGAGATGATTCTCACCTGGAGAGCCCCTGCTAACAATGGAGGAGACCCTGTACGAGGCTACTACCTAGACCAGAAGGACAAAGAGCTGGACGCCTGGAGAAAGGTCAACACCAAGCCTGCCAAGGAGAGGCAGCACAAGGTGAGGAAGGATCTGGTGCCAGTACCCAGGTGTCACTGCCGTTAGAATGTTGGGTCACATTTGACATGACAAAGGCCCTCTACCAGTGTAATGTTAAGGATAAACGCTGATGCTCTGTATATTATCTTGTAAATAACTGACGACTTTTATCCCGCTTATACTACAGTTGCCAGAGAAAACAATACTGAAGCACATATTTACCGGTAGAAATTACGTGTTTTAATTGATATTTAATGTTTGATAAGTAAATTCATTCTTTTTCATCCTCCCACCAAACCTGGTCATTAGTTCTATCGGTTAGCTAGCCAACATAGCAGGCGGAACATAAACTTCTGAGCGGAGTTCCCACATCCGGTTTTCAGAACATCTGGTTGTTGGCAACTCCACTAAGGCTAGGTTGCCAAAGACATGACCCAGTTGTCCATTCTTCGCGATTTTGCCTGGCATTGAAGAGTAGCTTTGTCCTTAAGGAGACACTGTTCATTACAGTAGAGGAGATCGCATTGCATATCAAACACTAGGCTAGAAGCTACTGTGGCGAAATAGTTTGTTGCTAGCAAATCTGCCAATATGACGAACAAATTCAACAATACCAGTTGCTGAAAACAGCTGGTCACACTACAAACACGTGGGAGGATTTGACATCATAGCTTCAACTGCGTCAAGAAGAACCGGAGAAATTCATGTTCATCACTCACCACGTTAGGTCATCAGATGCCGCAAAGAAATTATATGCAAAAGAAAATGAATGCTATCTAGCTAGTGTTGATGATTCGTTACTAGAGAAATGAGACCAAGTCAATACGCTGGACAGGGTGGAACAGTATTTAGTAAGACAGTTTATTCAGTGTGAAGATATCTGGCAAATCGTGCAGCACGGCCCCTTCTGTCTGATTCGTATGGAATCGTCGGAAAAGAGAGCGCTCTAAACATTTCGTACAGATTATATAGGCAACAAGCAAAGTAGGTTGATCTTGTAATCTGGCCTTCCTATTGGTCGATCTGGGTCGTGGGTAGTCCTGTCCGGGCCTGATGTCGACGTTCCATTGGCTCTTCACACAGTTCTTTGTCTTAGTCTCATCCAAAAGCATCCATCCATGTGCGTTTGTTTTCACAGGGGCCCTATTCATGGGGGAGGGGAGTGTGTGTGTGGGTCTATGGTTATTTATAAGGGTACAAAGTAGTGGGAGTATAGTGGGGATGGGTGCATGTTGTGCCAAGTATAGCTTGTGTTGAGAAGTGGTTAAAACAAGTTACCAGTATCCATTACAATTTCTTACAAATCCCCCTCTTCACGTCTTATAGACGTGAATAAACTAGTTAAAATTTGTCAGAAGACAAATTTTTGATTCCCCCTCTTCACGTCTCACAAGAGACGTGACATAAAAGTAAAAAAAGACAAAGCTATGGGATAAAATTTGTCAGAAGACAAATTTTGATTCCCCCTCTTCACGTCTCACAAGAGACGTGACATAAAAGTTTCTTAGTCCTCAAATAGATAGACAGGTCCAGCTTCCCCATCATCAAGCAATGGGAACATTTGGGCCCTTTCCTGATTAGGGTCTATTGCGGCAGTGATAACACGGCTAGCAAGCGTGCGCGCACATGGAATGCAACAGCATCCACAAAGTACAAGAATGCCCGCAAAAACGGAAATAGATACTAGGATAGAGGAAACCAGCGTCTTATATTTACCAAAAGCATCCATCCATGAGTCCCACATAGAAGTGTCCACTCCAGAATGCTGTTTCATCTTACCATTAAGGGTACGAAGTCCCTCCAATGCTACAGTCAGACTCCCATCCGTAGCTGTGTTGTTGGGAATGAAAGTACAACACTGTTCACCAAACATGGCACAGACCCCCCCCCGTTCTGCCAATAACATATCAACCGCGATTCTATTTTGAAATGCCATCAGGGATGTAGCTGCCAATTGTCCATGGACCGCCTCAAAGCCTTGTTGAGTCCAATTGCCCAGTTTCTGGACATTAAAATGAATGTAATTAATTCTGTCCACATTTTTATTAACTGTACACCACCAGCAAAATGATGATTCAAAACCCGCGGCTACTTGGTCAACCAGTTTATACTCATCTGGTACCCCCCTGGGGACTCCAATTGCATCAATGTAAGTTGGGTCCCCAGCAGAAGGGCCCACCGTGCGCTTGGTCCTGTTAGGCCAATATTCAGGACCCAGAGCTTGTATACGGGTGAGCAGATCTTGGACGCCTATGGGGTAAACAGAGATGGGCAACAGAAGAGTTACAAGTGCACAGGTACCAGTGGCATTGTGGGGAAGTCTGTCCAACAGACTAGTTCCCCCACACCACCACCACACATCAGCTCTAGACACTGGTTTAAAGATTGCCGTGAGCATGTGAGTGTACAAGCACCAACTATCAGGGAGCTTACCCAACAATGTCCCTCCACCTGTCATGGTTATGCATGTGAAGTTAGCTCTAGCCACACTGGAGGAGAATATCGGTTTCTTGACCACCGTGGTGACTACCGGATAAACAGCGTCCCACTGTGAACACTTCTCAGGTGGGTTGTCTTTGTCCATAAGGGGCATTAGACAGTCTCCGCTAATAGCGGCTGGGACTATGCGGAGCAATGGCCTAGCTCCCATGCAAACGACGCAGCTTTGCAGGGTCATGTTAGCTGCTTGTTCGGTCAATAGGAGCCAGTTGTTATAGAAACCTGAGATTCCAGTGGCAGTAAGAATGGTATCATCAGGGGTGGTAGGAGTGGTGACCATATTAATAGGACCCCAATCACCCTTTCCCTTAGATGTTAAAACAGTAAACCGGTCAGTAATAGCAGAGGGCTGAGCCTGCTGTGTAATGCAGATTTTTACTGGCCAGTAGAGTAGATCCTCGCTAGAATCTACATGTGGTGCCAGTATAAAATCCTGACAACCCGTCCCAGTACCTGGTCGAATAATTAGTGATAGACCCCAATTATGCAATCCAGTCCTAGTCAGTGACAATCTTTGTCTCCAGATAAGAACTGCTTGCCCTAATGAATAACTAGACCAGTCAGGACCAGTCTCAGCGACCAGGCTCTTCCATGACCACTCCTGAAACCCCCCTCTTGTCATATACCAGTTGAATCTGGTGTACTCCAGAGCATGCCCTCCCAGGCCATTCCTAGCTTTTCCCAATAACCCCCAAGACAGTGTAATGGTGGTGGTCACATTAGCGGGTACACATAAGGTGGTGCTTCTAACCTCTGTTGGAGTGCAGGGTTGGTCTGTGGTTGTAGTGCTACGTTTGTGTATGGCAGGACTGGTGAGATCGAGGGTAATGTTGGACGTGACATTAGTAGTTGTAAGATGTGAGAGGGGTGGATGTGTGAGCTGTTGTATAAGCCATGTGAAAGTTCCTAGGGACACTCCAGTAATGATTATCAAAATAACAAACAAGGGACCGGAAATTCCCAGTTTCTCCCAGGGATTGAGATATCCCGGTCCTAGGCGAGTAGCCTTAGTTCGTGGAAACTGGGGCTGGCGTCCCATTTTCACCAACTAAGGTTTGTTTGGTTGGAGTCGAATTGAGATTGGCCAAATCGGCCCTGACTTCAGTCAGAGTTCTGGAAGGAGTTGGGGCTGGTGTACAATGTGTAAGGTGATGCCAAGGTGCGCCCGATTTACCTTTGACCTGGACTGAGTGTGAAGTAACCTCCTTCACTTCGTACGGTCCAGTCCACCTGGGTTCTAGCCACTTTCTCTTGTGGACTTTCACCCTTACCCAGTCACCAACTTTTACCTTCCGTGGTGCCGGATCTCTCGTCAGCTCCCCTTCTTGGACCTTGTGAATCTGTTTGGAGAGAGCTGCAGAAAGTTCCGTCAGTTTTCTCACATATTCAGACATTACAATTTGTTGTACATCAAGGGCGGGCATATGACCTCCCTCCCTTGGTGGACCAAGCATGACTCTACCAGTCATTATCTCATGAGGAGAGAGATGGGTGCCTGCACCTGGCGAGGCTCTCATGGCCATCAATGCCAGGGGCAGGGCTTCAACCCAAATCAACTTCAAACCTGCACATACATTTGATTGGCGCGTTTCACGAGGCTTTTGAGATTGTGGCCTGTACACTAACCCAAACTTGTGCACAATACCCAATCTTTCCTCCACCTGTCTCAGGTGTTGATTACTGAAATGGGACCCGTTTGTCGGATCGGATTTGCCTTGGAACTCCATACCTTGGTATGAGTTCAGTCTGCAGCCACTTAATGACTGACCTGGCCTCCTCACGGGCTGTTGGTATTGCCTCGACCCATTTGGAAAACCTGTCTACCATTACCAAAAGGTTATTTTTGATTTTTTGATTATTATTATTATTTTTTTTTTTTTAACAGTGCTGAACGTGAATTCTTTGCACATCAGATATGTTGCAACCCCATGGTGGGTGTGGATTTCCAATGAATGGCACATTACCAGATGAGCTGTTTTTTTTTTAGTCAGGTGCTGTTAAGGCTGCTGCCACTTAGAGATCTGTTTTCAAGAGTGCAAAAGCCTTTGATGCTTCAATAGTCCAGGTCAGTGATGAGTGTAGGTTAGTGGTGGCCAGCTTCAGGGCCATGGGGCATATTCGTCAGACATGCCCTGGAAGGGAGGAGGTGGCTGCTGATTTGGGTCTGGATTCGGGTGGTTGTATGCGGGTTGAAGGGCCGCACGTGGTTGATACATCATTGGCCTGACTCCCCCTCTTGGTCTAGGGGCGTATCCTCGTCCCCTATTGGCCAGAAACTGGCTTTGGGCCGGGGTTATTGGGTGCGGACACTGTCGCACCATGTGCCCAGCTTGTTTACAATTATGACAGCTTCCATAAGATCCAGAGTACCTCTGGGGCTGTCCCCATGTGGGTGAATAGTTTGATTGTGGTAGTGGGTAGTAGGGTTGTAGTGGTGGTTCCGACGAAGGGTATGGCTGAAGCGGGTAGGCATACGGCAGTTGGAATGGCTGCACCTGGGGTGGGTGTATAGGTGGTCCCTGCTGGGTGAAGATGGGTAGTTGTTGTTGCTGTATCATTTGGGAAACAGTTTTTTCAATAATTTGTGAGATTTCTTGTTGGTCTTCAGCCACCATCTGTTTCTTGGGTTTCTCCCCCTTCTGAGCCTCTTTCAATTGCAGTTTCAAAAGTTGTACCTGTAGGGACTGGACTTGTGTTTCAGCCCCTCCCTTATCCTTGTTGTATTGGGTGATGTGGTGATGCACATGGGAGTTGAACTGAGCCTGGGGAAGTGCCATTAACCCCACAGTGCCCCTGAGTTTAGTACAGACCTCGTTTGGAGCTCCGCTCACCACCATCTCCTTCCACATGCTGACCGTGGTGGCAGTGTGGTCATATGGTTCTTCGTGGACAGTTCTCCATGTGGTTTTTGCTCTGTCGAGGTAGGCTGCCGGTTGTTCCCCTGTATTGATGGTGAATGATGAAAGGGTTGCATGGTTTCGTTCTGTGGGATATGCCCTTCTCAACACTGCCCACAATTCCGCTCGGAAGTCTTCCTGGGCCAGTGCAGCCGGGGCTGTGGCAAGATCTGCATCTCTTATCAGAGCACTCATGGTGGTATGGTCTGTTGCTCTAGCCAGAAGGGCCCTCATGTCACCTAGACAGAGCCGTAGACCTGACGTTAGTGTTTGCAGTTGAAGGAGCCATGCAGAGGCACCCCCATGCAGGCTGGGTAATTGTTCCATCAAAGTGGTAAGGTCTGTCATTTTCCAGGGTTGGTATTCTTCATGCCCTCCGTCCGGAGTGGGCCTCAACGGCATCTGCATCTCCTTTCCTCCCCGTCCACCATGTTGGGGATCCCAGTCTGCCCTGGACGAGACACCCCTGCTGTTCTGTTCCCTGAGACGTACGGACTGTCTGATAGGTTCGACCAAATCCGTCACCTTCCCCAACATTACCCCTTCTATATGGTATGAGCCCCCTCCACGTTCAGCATCTTCTAACATAGATTTGGCCCATGCCACTGAGTCCCTGATGTCTCGCTCCACCTCCTCTTCATCTTGTCCTAATCTGTTCTCACCTTCATCGTCCTTGCTGTGGTTTCCCCTTAATGAGGCCCCAGAGGAGCATTGTCCTGGTGGCGACCATGACCCTTCAGAGACTATTTGACTATCCCCCCGTGTTCTGTTTCTGAACCAGTCTGGGTTTGGAGTGGAAGAAAACTGAATCAGCTCTCTGTCTTCTCTCTTCAAAGGGCCTGGTTGAGACCCACTACCCCGTCCTTGTGGGTAGGTTGGTAGAGACCCACCGTGTCCCTGTAGTGAGGCGGGGTTCGAACCCCCCCCACGTCCCTGTGTGTACGCTCTATCCCTTTCCTCCCTTTCTCGATGATCAGGCCTCTCTTCACACACGAGTTGCCCTTCTTGGATCCCCAAAGTCATGCTTCCTTTTAGGTGTCCTTCATGCACCACAAACACTGGTGCCTGTACCACAGCAGGGGTCAGAAAAGGGTTTTGAGGGAGATGGGTAAATGGATTTTGAAAATAGGGAGGTGGTTTTATTTTCTCTCCCTGTGGCAGTTCTGGGTATAAATGGGTTGGGGCCGATGGGGCTGCTGTGGTGGTAGGTGGGGCGTCATTATTGTTGGACATGCCCTCTTTGGTGTCAGTTGGGGCTCCAGTGACCACCCCCATCATGTCAGGTTTTCTGTAAGGGAGTGCTCTTCTGATTTCTTCAATTGCCCACATGCCTATTTTTAGTTCTGCCTCTGCTTTCTCCCTATGTTTTGTACCTTCCTTTGTGAATAAGTGGTTCTTATTCCTTTCAACTTCACTTTCTATCCCTTCCTTCACTACTTCCTCTAATTCTTTCTCCATAGTGAGGAGTTGCCCTTTTGATGGGGCCGCCCCACTAAGGTAACCTGCCTGCGTCCATTTTAGCCTCACTTCTTCCCACACTTTTTTAACTATTTTATACTGTATTTTTCCCCCTGCTCTGTCTTTCATTCTCTGATCTAAGTATTCATTGAATTTGTGTTTGGGTACGGTGGTCGTGGCCATTTTGTAATTAAGCTATGTCTGGGTCTATTCTATTTTTTTTTTTTTTTTTTTTTTCCAACAATATTTCAGCTTTATCCTTTTGGAACCATATATTAGTATATTCAAACGCTCCTAAAATAATTGGAATAAAGACTTTAGGAACTATTTCCCAAAAGATATTATTGTTTTTCACTTTTTCGATTAATTAAATACTTTGCCAAAGTATTTCGGCAATATCCTTTTGGAACAATATGTTAGTAAATTCAAGCGTTTCTAGAATAATTATTTAATTAATTCTAGGACTCATTTTTCTCAAAAAATATTATTATCACAATATTCAACTAATTAATTAAATACTTTCCCAAAGTATTTCAAACGTGTCCTTTTGGGACAATATATTAGTGTATCCTAGCGCTTCTAGAATAATTATTTAATTAATTCTAGTCCTTAAGGAAAACCCAGCAGCACGAGAGGGAAAAAATCAAGTCAACTTATCAGCACAAAATAGCTGCTTCACAACAGCCCACACATTTTGACTCGGCGGTCACTTTCAACACAGCCTCAATTTAGCATATCCCTAATTAGTAGCAATCGGCCTCGTGGAACGTTCAATCACTCACATTGATTTGGCGAGTTCGGGTTTAATTCCTATACACCTAGTTCAAGCAATAACTTCTTACCAACGCTCCTAATCGAAAATTAGTTATCGACTAGTCTCGGTTCTGCTCATGCAACTTATTTCATCAATTCCTCACTGGTACATCAGACTATTTGGAATACATTCAGAATAACACGCATAGCCTTCTGTCTACTGGAATGCCAACTCCAGTAGGCTCAGGTTCGCTATTACCAACTTGATCACACAATATCACATTTCATCATTTCACATAATTTCATCAATTCCTCACTGGTATATCAGACTACTTGGAATACATTTCAGACAAAATTCATTTAATTCCTCACTGTTATCAGACTACTTGGAATACATTCAGACAAAATTCATTTAATTCCTCACTGTTATCAGACTACTTGGAATGCATTCAGACAAAATTCATTTAATTCCTCACTGTTATCAGACTACTTGGAATACATTCAGACAAAATCCATTTAATTCCTCACTGTTATCAGACTACTTGGAATGGGATTTTTAACGCAGATATCCTTACACCATGCCTTTGTTTTAACGTTTTTTTTTTTTTTTTTTTACAAATTTAAACAGAAATTCATACTCACGCCAGTACTCCTGATCTCAATTTAGATATTGGCTATAATACAATATACAGATTTTGATTAAACCGGCTCTGCTCACCTTATAGTTTCGAGCTCTTAGATCAGTTTCCTGGGTGAGTTGAATCTCCGATATCTCCTACGGCCAGGTCACCCGTCCTTCTGGAATCTGTCTCAAACTTGTCTTTTCTCTCATCAACTTTCTATGGACCGAATTCAAAGGTGTCTAACCATCCTCTGCTACCAAGTTCTGTTGATGATTCGTTACTAGAGAAATGAGACCAAGTCAATACGCTGGACAGGGTGGAACAGTATTTAGTAAGACAGTTTATTCAGTGTGAAGATATCTGGCAAATCGTGCAGCACGGCCCCTTCTGTCTGATTCGTATGGAATCGTCGGAAAAGAGAGCGCTCTAAACATTTCGTACAGATTATATAGGCAACAAGCAAAGTAGGTTGATCTTGTAATCTGGCCTTCCTATTGGTCGATCTGGGTCGTGGGTAGTCCTGTCCGGGCCTGATGTCGACGTTCCATTGGCTCTTCACACAGTTCTTTGTCTTAGTCTCATCCAAAAGCATCCATCCATGTGCGTTTGTTTTCACAGGGGCCCTATTCATGGGGGAGGGGAGTGTGTGTGTGGGTCTATGGTTATTTATAAGGGTACAAAGTAGTGGGGGTATAGTGGGGATGGGTGCATGTTGTGCCAAGTATAGCTTGTGTTGAGAAGTGGTTAACTACATGTAATGCCCACTCTAGAATGCTTTCCTAGCTAATTATTCAACAATGCCGTGGTATAACTAAAATGTAATAACCAACAGGGGCACAACTTTCACATTCTGAAATTGCATTTTTGTCCCCTCTGGAATACACCCCATTAGAACTAACGTCTTTGTATCTACATAGAAAACAGAATTAGTGGTGGTCAGAGAGCTGAACATAAGGCTCCGGTGGAGGTATACTGGAGAGAAAAAACACATTCCCTCTACTACCTTAGCTGTGTTACTAGGCAACGAGTGGTGGTGCCAATGGAGACTAATGGAAATTGTCACCTGTCTCTTTTTGCAACGGAAATGACAGGTGTCCTGTAACTTTATGGCGTGCAAAAAGAGTTATATTTAAGCAATAAGGGCCGGGGGGGTTGCAGGCATTAATGAAAACACAGTGGTCACATGCAGTGCCCTCTGTTGGGCGAATCCAGCCCCTAAAACTGCCCAGTCTCTTCCAATAATAGTTCCTCCCATCTCTGAGTTCGCTTTTTGCTCTTATTTTTACAAGCTGCTCACTTGCTGCCTCCGTGTAAATGAGATTAATTAGAATATTGATCCAACGGAGGCGTCATGCTCGGGGCACTCTGGTCTTCCTGCTTGTGTAAACCAATGTAAATTATTTTACCCCCTGAATCCTTTCCTTCCACCACCACTGGTTTAGCAGTCAGGCAGGCATGTCACCTATCCAGCCTCATTAGAAGAATGTCTGAGATGTGAACCCTTAGGATTTTTTGTTATCTCTCTTAGTTTGGAATTCCACCACCATTTCGACCGCAGTGCCTTTACTTCCACTGATTCAGAACCAGGTGAACTGATTCCATCTGGTGGCGATAAGTTGAATTGACAGACACTTTGGGACGAATGCCCCTTATCCCCTACCCCGCTATACTTCACTGCAGAGCTCCAAGCAGCACTGTCTAGGTATTGATTTGATGAAGAGGCTTTTGTTGTACCTAAGTAGGGCTAGCCTAGTGACCAATCTATAAATATAGGAGGCATAGTCTTTCGATGGTGTGATTCCTATCACACTTAAATAAGCCCCTCAGGTTTGTCTATTGATAGCCATTGTCCCATGGCTCAGTCCCCCTAAAGCAGAATAACTTCATAGGCGACAAGGACTTTAAAGGCTAAGTGGCTGTGAATAAAGTGGTTGGGATCGATGATCTGAATCCCCTTCCTAAAGCCAGCCAAACTACACTGGCAGAATTTATACTTTGCTTTACAGTATGTGGCTCAGTTAGGATTTGCCGAGTTGTTTTCAACTGTAGAATGTACACTACCGGTCAAAAGTTTTAGATCACCTACTCATTCAAGGGTTTTTCTTTGTTTTCACTATTTTCTACACTGTAGAATAATAGTGAAGACATCAAAACTATGAAGTAACACATATGGAATCATGTAGTAACCAAAACAGTGTTAAACAAATCAAAATAAATGTTATATTTGAGATTCTTCAAATAGCCACCCATTGCCTTGATGACAGCTTTGCACAATATTGGCATTCTCTCAAACAGCTTCATGAGGTAGTCACCTGGAATTTATTTCAATTAACAGGTGTGCCTTGTTAAAAGTTAATTTGTGGAATTTCTTTCCTTCTTAATGCGTTTGAGCCAATCAGTTATGTTGTGACAAGGTAAGGGGGTATACAGAAGATAGCCCTATTTGGTAAAAGACCAAGTCCATATTATGGCAAGAACAGCTCAAATAAGCAAAGAGAAACGACAGTCCATCATTACTTTAAGACATGATGAGTCAATACGGAAAATGTCAAGAACTTTGAATGTTTCTTCAAGTGCAGTCGCAAAAACCATCCAGCGCTATAATGAAACTGTCTCTCATGAGGACTGTCACAGGAAATGAAGACCCAGAGTTACCTCTGCTGCAGAAGATAAGTTAATTAGAGTTACCAGCCTCAGAAATTGCAGCCTAAATAAATGCTTCACAGAGTTCAAGTAACAGACACATCTCAACATCAACTGTTCAGAAGAGACTGCGTGAACCAGGCCTTCGTGGTTGAATTGCTGCAAAGAAACCACTACTAATGGACACCGATAAGAAGAAGAGACTTGCTTGGGCAAAGAAACACGAGCAATGGACATTAGACCGCTGGAAATTTGTCCTTTGGTCTGGAGTCTAAATTAGAGATTTTTGATTCCAACCGATGTGTCTTTGTGAGACGCGGTATGGGTGTACGGATGATCTCCGCATGTGTATTTCCCAACGGAAAGCATGGAGGAAGAGGTGTTATGGTGTGTGTGTGGGGGGGGGGGGGGGGGGGACTTTGCTGGTGACCCTGTCTGTGATTTATTTACAATTCAAAGGCACACTAAACCAGCATGGCTACCACAGCATTCTGCAGCGATACGCCATCCCATCTGGTTTGTGCTTAGTGGGACTATCATTTGTTTTTCAACAGGACAATGACCTAACACACCTCCAGGTTGTGTAAGGGCTAATTTACCAAGAAGGAGAGTGATGGAGTGCTGCATCAGATGACCTGGACTCCACAATCCCCCGACCTCAACCAAATCGAGATGGTTTGGAATGAGTCGGACTGCAGAGTGAAGGAAAAGCAGCCAACAAGTGCTCAACATATGTGGGAACTCCTTCAAGACTATTGGAAAAGCATTCCAGTTGAAGCTGGCTGAGAGAATGCCAAGAGTGTGCAAAGCTATCATCAGGGCAAAGGGTGGCTACTTTGTTTAATACTTTTTTGGTTACTACATGATTCCATATGTGTTATTTCATAGTTTTGATGTCTTCACTATTATTCTACAATGTAGAAAATAGTACAAATAAAATAAAAACCCTTGAATGAGTAGGTGTTCTAAAACTTTGACCAGTAGTGTACATCACATCAATGGAGTTGAGTAGAGACGAGAGTGTGCGGACTGTATCTCTGACTACATCGAGTCGCTGTCAATCGATAGTTCTAAAAAAAAATAATACGGAAACCCTTACAGTGTACCTGTGTTTGTCCTCTGTAGCTCCGTGCCATTCTTTATTTGCTGAAATCCATCATTTTTTATAAAACGTTAATCAAATGCAACCACTGACTGTTTCCTCGTCTCGACTGACAGCGTCTCGATGTAGTTGGAGGTACACTCCTTCCACAGTCGTCGCAACCCAACTCCACCGACATGGCCATATGTGTGGAGTTGAGAAAGCAAGCTAAATTAGGATGACAGAGCACAACCTCAGATTTAAGATGAATCTCTGCGAATCTGCCCGAGGTTATCCAGATACTGTGTTGCATTATCTTTAAAAGGTACCTTTTTTGATTTGTCAACTGTTTGTCCATGCAGGAACTGATGTGCTGAAACTCAAAGCTAGCTGACCCTTGTTTTCTCAATGACCAGCGTATTGTTCAGTAGGCACCAAACAGAAAAATTGACCAATAAGAAATGTTCATTTCTGTTGCAAAATGTTTTTCTAAGGTGTGTCCTAATGAACACAACCCTGGTTGTAATTTGTACAGTAACTGTGTTCATTTTGTGTTGTCTTATTTACAGGTCTGTAATCTGGATGGGGGGCATTACTATCAGTTCCGTGTTTTTGCTGCCAACGTGGTTGGTGTTGGTAAACCCTCTGAGCCCAGTGAGGCTTTCCTGTGTGAGGAGTGGACCATGCCTGAGCCAGGTGAGGATGATGCAATCATCATGAAAATACACACACTCACTTACGCATACACGGACGCAAAGAGTACGCACACACACACACACACGTTTACTCTCTAAAACACACACACATTCACACGTTTGCTCTCTAAAACACACACACTCTCTCTCTTTCTCTCTCTCTACTCACTCTGCCATTCGGTAATGGAGCAGTTCAGTACACAGCCGTGGCCAGCTGTGTTGGCCCCATGGTCTTTCTCATATAATGCTGCCTGTTGTGATATTCATATTGGAAATGGAGAGAGCCACACACCATTTATCCCACACAGCCCATTAATCCAGCTGAATCCAGCCGGCTCTCCCCGTGTCGTAAATAATTTAAATGCGACTGAAAATCGTTAAGCAAATTAACTACCGTGCACTGGCACTTAGAACGAAGGGGTAGATTAAGCAAAATCACTTTACTTGTTTTTTAAATGTTATTATTGTTATTTGTTTGTTTCTTTATGATGGCCTGTTCTGTCATGGACAACTTGGCTGTTTATGGGTGATTATAGAACACGGATAAATATCAATATTTTCCCTGTTTTAGCATGATTTTAAATCATTTCAAATACTTTATCTGTGCTTGAATAAGCATGCATGTTGCAATGTAACCAATAGAAAATCCTAAAAAGTGCGGACCGTGCCCACCTAGCACTCAAATCAGGATGAACCAAACACTGATTTCAAATAGTACTTGAACCCAGGTCTGGTTGGTATATTTCTAACACAGTAGACACTTATCAATCCATGTACTGTATAGAATGAAAGACTGTATGGCTTGATACAGATAAACAAATGTGTTTTTTTCCATATTTCTCTCTTTGTGTTATTCTAACCCCACTCATCCCCCAGGCTGCCCTTATGACCTGGAATGCAGGGAAGTGAGGCATAACTCTCTGGTCCTCCTGTGGGCACTGCCTCTCTACGAAGGACAGCAAGGACCAATCACAGGGTACCTGGTGGAGCTGAGCGAGGGCGACCAATCACAGAGCTGGACTGCTGTGAATGAAGAGCCAATTGCAGATACCTTTTTGAAGGTTGGTGAGATACACTTGGTTTATGTAATAAGGATATAGATACATTGAAATAGAGTTAATATGTTCTTGTTTTTGATAAAATGGATCAAATATTTCATTTTGGTGTGATTGTGTTCCCAGGTGTCAGGTCTCCAGGCAGGTCGGACCTATCGTTTCAGAGTGTGTGCCTTCAACAAGGCTGGAATGGGCATCCCTTCTCTGCCCTCTGAGCTTATCAGAGCCCAGACCCAACCAGGTGAGTCATTTTAGGGTTTTAGTTAGCCTGGTTCAAGGTCTGTTTGTGTTTGGCGTAACAATGACCATAGGAGTTGGCAAAAGAGCACAAACATGTCTGGGACCAGGCTTGATTTTAGCAATACAAGTCCCTGATTAACAATATCACCAGAATTACTTTTATTCATGTTCTTTCTCCATCAGGCACCAGAGACATAGAGATTGGTGTGGACAATGATGGCTTCATCTTCCTGGCCTTTGAGGCCACTGAAATTACGGAGAAGAGCACGTTTGTCTGGAGCAAGAACTACAAAGAGGCTATTGAAGCTGGGAGAGCCAGGGTACTGTGGGAGAACAATAGGTACTGCAATGTTGTATGTGTGTGTGTGTCTTTACAGAGAAAGAAAAAAGTGACCTGTAGAGTTGAGAGAGGGCATGTAACCCATGAAAGACTTGTTTAATGTTAAGAGGTCAGCAAAGGGTCAGACTCAGTGGAGATTCTTCCTCACCTCACACTACGATGCAAAATGTACTCCCTTTTCACTGAGCACTATGGTCCCATTCAGGCCTACTTAGTCCCCTGGTCTGTCCTTTAAATCCACTGTCCTTCTAGCCGTCCTTTTAGCTAACTGTCCTTCCTTCTGTCCATCCCCAGGTCCATCCTAACCTTCACAAACGCCACTAAAGAGGACCTGGGCCTGTACACAGCAGAGATGAGTGACAACCCAAACATCTCTTCCAGTTTCACCTTTACTGCGGAAGGTACTTTATACTCCAAGCTAAAGAAGACCTGCGCAAAAGATTGCTGCTCCCTGTAATTCTCCCTCTCTTTCTTTTCCCATAGATCTGGACAGACTGACTGAGCTCGGCTGGCACATCTGCCACCCATGTAAGACTTAGTTACTGTAATAATACAAGTCTCTATCGAGCTAAAACAATTGATAGTATTCCTTTTCAAATAGAAACAGGCATTATAATATATTGTTCAACATCCCAATTTCAACAACCTATTCCCTCAGATGTTTTGTTGGGTAAGCCCTATTTTTCAATTCCTGTCATTGTTGTTGAGCACCCTTCCTAGATTATTTTGTTTGCTGAAGCTTGGAGGCCAACCTGAATCCATAACTTATTCCCTATTCATTGTTCTCTCCCCCTACAGTGATAGCCCTGCGCTCCAAGTGGCAGGTGGAGGTGTCAGAGAAAGGGAACGTGCGTCTCTGGATGCAGACTGAGAGCCTGAGCAACGCTGCAGAGCTCCGCCTCATTCTCAACGACAGAGAGATCTCCAGTACTGCAGTAAGGAACACTTCAAAACGCAGGCTATATGTTCTAATCTCAGAACCCAGAACTAAATCGTGTGCCTACTAGTTGTCAGGAGAGTGTGTGTGTCTCAAATGAATACTAAAACTAGCTTGGGTGTCAGAATGTTCCTGCTTTAATCGATGGTGCAGTAATGTATGAATAGGAAGATGATGACAAGTTGGTTAAAACAGAAATAGACCGATCCAGGCAAGTTATAGCATGTCTCCCAGAGGTGTGCATAAATTACTGCATTTTGCACATTTATTTCTGAATATATGCAGATGGTTATCTGTTCCCGGATGCAATTTCATTTCCAGTGAAAATCTCCATAAATCAACGAAATGTAGATGGGCCACAAAATAGCAAAATGTTTTATATTTTCCCGTTCAAGTTTGCATTAGTAAGAGGTCAATAGACTGTATAGAAAGAGAAAGTAATGACAAAACAATCTCAATAAAAAATGTTTACCCTCACCATCATTCTTGCAATTTCATTTAAACACAAATCACCTTCATAAAGATTTTCACCAGAATGTACGTAGCAATATGATAGCAATGTTGATTTGTTATCAAATCAACCTGAAACAATAACCACAGGTTGGAAGACTACTGTCGGCAGAGGTTGTTGCAACAGATGTGGATTTTCCATGGGGTTAATAAACTAATATTACACAACTTGCATGTTTTGGACTCAGTGTCTTGCATGTGGTTACTCGGTAAGGAATAGCATGATTGCATCCAAGCACGTGTGTTCACGTGAACGTCAACACTGCTAAGGGTTTATTACTAAATGACTACAGATGAGGACTTTGTGAATAAACCAAACACCATTTCCCCCATTTTAGCCCCTTGCCTTGATTAGCTGAAATCAACATGCAAGTCACACTTGTAGAAGTTATTGTAAAAACGTGGGTTCTGTGAGGTGTGCGTGCCTGCGTGTGTGTGCACATGTATGTACATACGTGTGTGCACATGTATGTACATACGCGTGCATTCATGTGCTTGTGTGTGTCCTCTCTCTTCTCTCTCCCTAGGCCCATAAGATTAACTTTGACAAGGCCAGTGGGCTGATAGAGATTCTGTTTGACCAGCTGTCTAAGGAGGACGAGGGCTCCTACACAGCTCAGCTCTGCGATGGCCGAGCCAAGAATCAGTTCACCCTGGTGCTCGTGGACGAGAGTGAGTCCATCTGGTCACCCAAACTCATTACCGGGATGTCCATACTACCGAACCGAGCTGAGCTAAACCAAGCTGTGATGAGCTGGCCTGTTGTCGCATCCACCATAGTTGCTGGAAGTGCTGAGCTGAGTTTGCTTCAGATCGGCACAATAGTGTGAAAAGGGCAGCTTACTATTGCTGTGAACTCTAAAGAGCAGTAAATGTTTGGCATGGCTTGATATATAGATTTGTTCCAATCGATTTGGTTATTGCAGTCAATGATACTGTCTTATTATTGGTAGTTACTACATATCCTCAGTGTGCTAGTAGGGATGTAACCCTGTGGTTGTGTCTTTGACAGAGTTCCGTCAGACACTGGCTCAATCCATGGCCAACAGAATGGACTACAAGAGAAAGTCAGGTGAGTGTTCCCCTATTGGCCCCTAGTTTACCCCTGACCTCTGGGCTGGATCCAGTGCTTCATTTTGTAAATCAGGAGGTCCTGGAACACATAGTGAGTGCAGGGGGGGGTTATCCGGGGGGCTCTGAGGTACACATTGAGTCAGTGGCAGCGCAGCAGACGGAGTAAACAGCCAAGTAGCCTACTGTCTATGGTGGTGAAACGGACAGCACTCTCCAAAGCATTTTAGACGTCACTGCAGTATGCCCACATGCTTGAGTACAGCTGCAGGGCTTACATAAGTCTGAATTTCGTATAGCCTAATTTTCCAGACGTCAATGTACATCAACATTTTTAGACGACACTGCAGAACACATTGTGCATTGTGCACACATACTCAGCTGTGGGGCTGAGGGGCACACAACCAGCATTTCATATCATTTTCAAGACATCAAATGTAGCAGTAGAACAAATATCACAACATTGGAATATAACTTCAAATAAGATAAATCAGTGTACGCTACAGCAGAACACACACATGACAATATATAGGCCTTCCTGTGTGATAATATGAAGCACATATTCAGATTACCTTCACAGTACCGAACAAGTTTGTAAAGGGCAAAAAATGTCCTACCTTAGTTTTCAAAACCTCCCACAATGACTCTCCCCATGTCAAGTCCATTGAACCCCTGAGAGTCAATTTCTTGCTCAAAGCCATGAGCGGGCCTGTGGCTGGGACAATTAGCTTCCTTCTAAGGATTTTCTGAAGACTCTGGCTGTAGTGTCTATTACTTCATTTTGAGTGTTAAGTATTTATATTTTTTATTTAACTAGGCAAGTCAGTTAAGAACAAATTCTTATTTACAATGACGGCCTAACGCGGACGAAGCTGGGCGAATTGTGCATCGCCCTATGGACTCCCAATCACGGCCGGTTGTGGACCAGGGTCTGTAGTGACGCCTCTAGCACTGAGATGGAGTGACTTAGACCGCTGCGCCACTCGGGAGCCCTAAAAACTATTACCTGGGTATCCTCTTCAGCCTTGTCTATAAGGCTTGCTGCCACCAAATGTGCCTTGGTTCGGGCATGTTCAAAACCTTTTTTTTTCTGAGGGCATCCCACCCACTCTTTTGCTAGTTTCATCCCTCCCAGTGATTTCTAGACCCAAGCTCCCTACTTTTTTGCATGTTGTACAGCCAAACTTTTAATTCTACATGACAAGCCAGGGGTTATATGTTTGATTGTTCTTGAACTGCAAATTGCACCTGCTCTGAGCACTTCGTTGGTGGATGCACTGCCCCCCTCCCCCCAGCTCCCCGTCTCCCTCTCCCGCTGAGTCTGACTCGCTAGTAGGCCTCCCGCAAGTGGAGGTGCCGGTGGTGATGCTGAACTGGAGGGATTAGCAGCGCTGCTAGCTAAGGCATTGCCATCAGGAACAGTTTGCCCCTCACTCCTCTCCTCCGGCACCGACAGTTCTCTGGCTCGTTCTGGGTTCGATTCATCATATTTTTCTGGATTTTTGGACTTTAAAAAATGTCGTCAAACTCGATTGCCTTTTCTTTTCCATTTTTTATTTGGCTTCGCACGATTCAAATTCAGTAGGGAGACGACCAGCCTAGGCTATGTAACTTGATTACATAGGGACCTCTTCACCAGCTGACCACCACTACCAAGACCTGTGTCAAGATCAGTTACTTACCCCACCGGCGCTCCCCATAACCTCTATGTACAAATAAGAGAGCAGGTCTGGAATCAGTGTGGCAGGATAGGATGATTACACAGAAGGATCGCCATGCTTTTACATGATGGTGTTTTTGGGGGGCGGGAGAAATAACGAGAAGGCAACTTGATTTAACGCTGATCGCTTTTATTAGAATGTCTACAGTGCGAACAGTGGAACAATTAATAAATAATGCCGCGAGAGGTACCGGATCCGGGAAAATAGGTGCCAGGAACCAACAAAGTCAAATCTGAGAGGTGCCGGATCCGGGAAAATAGGTGCCAGGAACAAACAAAGTCAAATCTGAGAGGTGCCGGATCCTCTCAGAGAGTTTCTCCCATCCGGCTGACCAAAGTCCATTACTGCCAACAGTAGATAAAGATCTAATTTCTGTGAAAAATGCTCCTGTCAAACAAGCAGCTATAACTTTAGAACATAATATATAATGCTGACACACCAGAATATAGCGAGTTTCATTGATTGACTGCCAGCAAAGACAGCCGCTGTATCTCTGGTCCAGTGTGCGCAGTTAATCATTCGCTCTGTTTTTCAAGGACCCCATTTTCTGGAGTTTTTGTCATGGACCGTGACAGAGGACTGTGAGTTTATAATCAAATGCAAGGTAATTTATATATATCCAATATGTTATCTTTGTTATGAAATAGTCACATGGATTCTGTATTCTGATGTGCATGTGTGTTGTTATGAATGTATTCAGTGCACAGTGTTACTGTATCATTCCAATCCTCTGTCATTCTGGGTCCAGGTGACCAACGTAAGCAAGGATACGACTCTGAAGTGGTTCAAGGACGGCGTGGAGACTCCAGCTGTGTATGACCAGCAGACTGGAGTCAGCACCATGACTGTGCAACAGGTACACATACCAGATCCAGTCCTCATAGGGCTGGTTTCCTGAACCCAGATTAAAATGAATCCTGGACTAAAACACACTTTCAATGGAGATTCTCTATTGTGAATGGATCCAGGACTAGGCTGAATCTGGTTCCAGGGAACTGGCCCATAACCCCACTATTTAGCGCACAACTGGATATTTGACCTGGTGACCTTCCGGCTACAGATCCGCCTCTCTAACTACTAAGCTACCAACCACCTCATATTTGCAGTATAGTAATGTACACTACCGTTCAAAAGTTTGGGGTCACTTAGAAATGTCCTTGTTTTTGAACAAAAAGCAAAAAAATTCTCTATTAAAATAACATCAAATTGATCAGAAATACAGTGTAGACATTGATGATGTTGTAAATGACTATTGTAGCTGTAAACGGCTGACATTTAATGGAATATCTACATAGGCGTACAGAGGCCCATTATCAGCAACCATCCCTCCTGTGTTCCAATGGCACGTTGTGTCAGCTAGTCCAAGTTTATCCTTTTAAAAGGCTAATTGATCATTAGAAAACCCTTTTGTAATTATGTTAGCACAGCTGAAAACTGTTGTCTGATTAAAGAAGCAATAAAACTGGCCTTCTTTAAACTAGTTGTGTATCTGGAGCATCAGCATTTGTGGGTTCGATTAGAGGCTCAAAATGGCCAGAAACAAAGAACTTCTTCTGAAACTCGTCAGTCTATTCTTGTTCTGAGAAATGAAGGCTATTCCGTGCGAGAAATTGACAAGAAACTGAAGATCTCATACAACGCTGTACGAGATCTACCTCAATCAGCCCGACTAACCGGTGCCTGTATGTAGCCTCACTACTGTTATAGCCTCTTTTTACTGTTGTTTTTATTTCTTTACTTACCTATTGTTCACCTAATACCTTTTTTGCACTGTTGGTTAGTAAGTAAGTAAGCATTTCACTGTGAGGTCTACCTACACCTGTTGTATTCGGCGCACGTGACAAATAAACTTTGATTTGATTTGACTACTCCCTTCACAGAACAGCACAAACTGTCTCTAGCCAGAGTAGAAAGTCCCGGTGCACAACTGAGCAAGTACATTAGAGTGTCTAGTTTGAGAAACAGACGCCTCACAAGTCCTCAACTGGCAGCTTCATTAAATAGTACCCGCAAACACCAGTCTCAACATCAACAGGCAACTCCGGGATGCTGGCTGTCTAAGCAGAGTTCCTCTGTCCAGTGTCTGTGTTCTTTACCCATCTTAATCTTTTATTTTTATTGGCCAGTCTGAGATATGGCTTTTTCTTTGCAACTCTGCCTAGAAGGCCAGTATCCCAGAGTCAGCTCTTCACTGTTTTATCTTTATTTAACTAGGCAAGTCAGTTAAGAACAAATTCTTATTTTCAATGACAGCCTAAGTGGGTTAACTGGGTTAACAGTGGGGTTAACAGTGGGGTTAACAGCCTTATTCAAGGGCAGAATGACAGATTTGTACCTTGTCAGCTCAGGGATTTGAACTTGCAACCTTTTGGTTACTAGTCCAACGCTCTAACCACTAGGCTACGCTGCCGCCCTGTTGATGTTGAAAGTGTTTTGCAGGAATTATTTAATGCTCAGTCCCTCCTGTACTCCCTGTTCACTCATGACTTCACAGCCAGGCACGACTCCAACACCATCATTAAGTTTGCCGATGACACAACAGTGGTAGGCCTGATCGCAGACAACGACGAGACAGCATATTGGGAGGAGGTTAGAGATCTGGCTGTGTGGTGCCAGGACAACAACCCCTCTCTCAACGTGATCAAGACAAAGGAGATGATTGTGGACTACAGGAAAAGGAGGACTGAGCACACCCCCATTCTCATTGACGGGGCTGTAGTGGAGCAGTTTGACAGCTTCACGTTCCTTGGTGTCCACATCACCAACAAACTAACATGGTCCAAGCACACTGTGAAGAGGGCACGACAAAACCTATTCCCCCTCAAGAGACTGAAAAGATTTGGCATGGGTCCTCCGATCCTCAAAAGGTTCTACAGCTGCACCATCGAGAGCATCCTGACAGGTTGCATCACTGCCTGGTGTGGCAACTGCTCGGCCTCCGACCGCAAGGCACTAGAGGGTAGTGTGAACGGCCCAGTACATCACTGGGGCCACGCTTCCTGCCATCCAGGACCTCTCTATACGAGGCGGTGTCAGAGGAAGGCCCTAAAAATTGTCAAAGACTCCAGCCAGCCCAGTCGTAGACTGTTCTCTCTGCTACCGCACAGCAAGGGGTACCGGTGCGGCAAGTCTAGGTCCAAGAGGCTTCTAAACAGCTTCTACCCCCAAGCCATAAGACTCCGGAACATCTAATCAAATGGCCAGACTATTTGCGTCCCCGTCCCTCCTTTTACGCAGCTGCTGCTCTCTGTTATTATCTATGCATAGTCACTTTAGTAACTCTACCTACATTACCTCAATTACCTCGACTAACTGGTTCCCCCACACATTGACTCTGTGTCGGTACCCCTCTGTATATAGTCTCGCTATTGTTATTTTACTGCTGCTCTTTAACTACTTGTTACTTTTATTTCTTATTCTTATTTGTATTTTTTAAACGACATTGTTGGTTAAGGGCTTGTAAGTAAGCGTTTCACTGTAAGGTCTACAGCTGTTGTATTCGGCGCATGTGACTAATACAATTTGATTTGATCAGTGATCATCACACACACACAGAATGTGTCAGAGTGTCTCTACAGTATGAGTGTTTATAGATCATTGCATGATTACCCACCGGGCACACACTGGTTGAATCAACATTGTTTCCACGTCATTACAATGAAATTACGTTGAACCAATGTGGAATGGACATTGAATTGACGTCTGTGCCCAGTGGGTAGGATTGTCTGTGTACAGAAAGTCAAACGTGTTTTGGGTATTCTCAAACCCTGTGTGTGTGCGGACGTGCCTGCGTGTGTGTCATAGTGATTGGCTGTTTTCTCTCTGGTGAATCTCAGGTGACTAAGAAGGAGGCAGGACACTACAAAGCCGTGGCGTCTGATGGTAGAGGACAGGATGTCACCACACTGGAGTTACTACATGAAGGTGAGACATCATGGCACTGTCATGGACAACCATAGACATGGGCCCATATTTGTAAAGCAATCAGTTTGGCTTCGTAGATCCTAACGAATATGATGACTTGGACTGAGGGGGACCTGATCCTAGATCAGCACTCGTACTCTGAGAAGCTTTGTGAATACGGGCCCCGGTCTAGCCGAAATATCAGTGAAATGTTTCAGTAGGTTGTCTCTTGTCTCTCAAGTTACATTGTTATGAGGCAATTTCAAAGTGCATTATTGTGATTATTCTGAAAATGCAGAAACTGAGACGGCACATAACGTAATATTATCCTCCATGTATTATGCATAGAGGTTAATGAACATTATAAACTGGGTGGTTTGAGCCCTGAATGCTGATTGGCTGAAAGCCGTAGAATATCAGACCATTTATCACGGGTATGACAAACTACTTCTTACTGTTCTAATTACGTTGGTAACCAGTTTATAATAGCAATAAGGCACCTCGGGTGATTGTGGCCAATATACCACTGCTAATGGCTGTATCCAGGCGTTCATAGAATGTACTATATGGACTTTGGTCAGCCAGATGGGAGACACTTTTGTTGACTCTTGTTGGCCCCGGCTGGAAACACTGTAGACCAATCACAGCGCTTAGGGACCCAGACCAGAGGTCAGAGGTGAACCAGAGGCCAATAGGGGAACACTCACGCGTTGTATCATGCATAAGAACAACCCTTAGCTGTGGTATATTTGCCATGTACCACACCTCCACAGACCTTATAACATAAATAGAGTCCAATGTCTGGAGACATAATTATTCTGTCTTTATTTACAGAGTATGACAAGCTCCTCCAACTCCTGAGCAAACAGTGTGGTAAGTTCAGCATGGATTTCCTAATACTATTACACCAACATTTCAGTACCAAAACAGGAGTGACTTCTCAAGCATTCTATGAACAATTTTTGGATGGGAACAACAAAGTCATTAAATGATGAAGAATCAGACCCCTTTTTCTCAATTTTCACCTAAAATGACATACCCAAATCTAACTGCCTGTAGCTCAGGCCCTGAAGCAACGATATGCATTTTCTTGGTACCATCTGAAAGGAAACACTTTAAAGTTTGTGTAAATGTGAAAGGAATGTAGGAGAATATAACACATTAGATCTGGTTAAAGATAATACAAAGAAAAAACCAAACGTTATTTTGTATTTTTTTGTACCATCATCTTTGAAATGCAAGAGAAAGGCCATAATGTATTATTCCAGCCCAGGTGCAATTTAGATATTGGCCACTAGGTGGCAGCAGTGTATGTGCAAAGTTTTAGCCTGATCCAATGAACCATTGCATTTCTGTTCAGAATTTTGTGTCAAGACTGCCCAAATGTGCCTAATTTGTTAATTTATTTATTAATAACTTTTCATGTTCAAAACTGTGCACTCTCCTCAAACAATAGCATGGTATTCTTTCACTGTAATAGCTACTATAAATTGGACAGTGCAGTTAGATTAACAAGAATTTAAGCTTTCTGACAATATCAGATATGTCTATGTCCTGGGAAATGTTCTTGTCACTTACAACCTCGTGTTAATCGCATTAGCCTACGTTAGCTCAACCGTCCCGCAGGGGACCCACCAATCTTGAAGAAGTTTTTAACTTCTTAAGTAACAACGACAAAACCCACATCCTGACTACAGGTTGGAATCAAAATACAAAATGTATTGGACCTAGACTACAGTTTAGACAGCCTGTCCTGTCAACTGTCAATATCCCAACAATGACATTCTGTCACAGAGTATCATCTCTCTGAGTTTGACTTTTTCCTCTCTCTGTGACACAGCGCTGTCTGCAGGCCCAGTGAGGATTCAATGCACTGCTATGGGCTTCAAGCTCTACTGCTCTCTCAAGTATTATATCAGCTACATGAAGACCAGCTGGCACTTCAAGTGAGTTCCCTTGCCTGGCCTGGCCTCTGTACTCTGTCCTGCCACACGGGCTGTGCTCCAGGCCTACTGTTTCCACTTTGTCTACATTATACAGTCAGCCTATGCTATACAGAGTAGGGTGAAGCTGCCCCTAGGCGCTGAGCTTGGGTCAGTTTAGCATTTTCCCCACTAATTGTTAAGGTTGGGATTGGGGGAGGGGAAGTTGATCCTAAATCTGTATCTAAGGGAAACATCACACCAGAGCATTGTACAGGGAACAGGGACTGGACTTTTAGCGCCACCTGCTGGCAGCTTTTATGGTTCGCACCAACCACTAACCCTGGTTCTACAGAGTTACGGAGCAGGCAGGCTTTTGTTCTAATCCAGCATTAACACACCTGATTCAACTAATAGACTAATCATTAAGACTTTTGATTAGTTGAATCAGCTGTGTTGGTGCCTGTCTGGAGCAAGAGCCTGCACATCCTGTACCTCTCCATTACGAGAGCTGGTGATAACCCAACATGGAAAAAACACATGAATTTCACATGTGAACACAGGTGGAGTGTTCCAAAAACACATTTTCATGTCATCACATGTGATCTTATGTGAAGTTAATGTGACAACATGTGACAACATGTAACTCAACATGTGATAACATGAAACTACACATGTGAAATTGTGATTTTTCACGTGATTGTTCTGTAAGGGCACTGCTGTAGCAACATGGTTTGTTGTCTGATTTAAACTCAGAGTTGCTTTAGCGTTTGTGTTTTTCTTCACATCGCCCCACAGCTTCCTTAGTGAGACAGTCTGAGCCTTTAATCCCAAATCCATCTCATCTCACCAGTTTGAAAAAGACCAAACGTAAAGGCTTTTACGAACAAACTTAGAACTGAACAAGTAAAGCCCTCAGACATAAATAGTCATGGCCATGTGTGGAAGTATCTTTTGTTGGACTTTAGAAAAACAATATTCTATTCTATTGAATTGTATTATCATATTCTATTTCATTGTGTATCAGGGAGAGTAGGATTGACCAGTTGGAGAGGTGTAAGCCTGGCAGCAGTATGCAGAAGCTGTGGGTCGAGGTCTTTGCGCCCACGGAGAACGATAAGGGGAAGTACACTCTGGAGATGTTTGACGGTCAAGAAAAGCACACACGCTCACTGGACCTATCTGGACAAGGTTAGTCTGACCAGTCTGATTCACTCAAAAAGCAGTATTGTCTCAAAGCAGTTAAGAGAAATAGGTTTCATACAGGGATTTTACTGTTTCAGATTCATGTCAATGTCTTCACAGTTAGAATGTAAACTTCAGAATTTGACTATTGTTACTCAATTATAATTAAATGTGTCTGCAATCTTGATCTACATTCATATCTTCCAAGACAGGCAGTTAATGAATATTACATTCTTCCTACATACAATTCAGTGATCTATATTTAATTATCTCTCTCTTTCTCTCTTTAAAAGCCTTTGCTGATGCTCTGTTGGAACACCAGAGGTTGAAGTAAGTGCAGTACCATATTTGATGGTGCGCGCCCAGCATGGCTTGCAGTGGTAAACACTAACACAAACAATTGCAGGTACTATTTTCTATCACTATTCTCACATTGGACAAACAGAAAACTGTTCTACATTCAATATTGATGAGTTGACATATAGTATGGTAATGGATATGAAACCATTTGCAAATGTATTTACCAGTTTTACCCTTGCTCTTTGCTACAAAGGCAAGTGGCGGTTGCTGAGAAAAGTGAGTAGCCTACTCTTTCATTGTTTCTTAATAATTGTATTTTCTGTACACTGGAATGATTGAATGAGCTTCCTATGGATGATTAAAAGGGAGTAAATGTCCTTCTCGTTGCTTTAGATCGGGCCAGGGTGACCAAGGGCCTACCAGATGTGGTGGCTATCATGGAGAATAAAGTAGGCTAACTACTAAATAATACTGTTCTATTACTTGGTTACCATGTTCACTAGTACTTCATTATCCTTTTACGTACGATTTTTGTGATTGTACTGTTAGACCAACGAGTAGAAGTGCTGATCTAGGATCAGTTTAGCCTTTTAGATCATAATGAATACAATTAAATGGACAGGGGGGACTGATCATAGAGCAGCATCTTCTCCAATACGTTTTTTTTTTTAAATAACCTTACCTGCTCAAGTCAACAGTGATAAGTGATATTTGGTCATTGTTCATATTTACATGGACTGTTGTGAATCATGTCATCTTTATTTCCCTCTCCTCCTCAGTCTCTATGTCTGACCTGCTTCACTGATGGTGACCCTGCCCCAGAGATGTTCTGGCTGAGGAACGACAAAGGCATCGTCTCGGGGGGCCAGTTCAACATCGCCAACGAGAATAAGTGCAGCACTCTGACTGTAAACAACGTGACTAGCGAGGACACGGGCAACTACAGCATCTTTGTGCGCAACCAGTACGGCACTCAGACGGTCAACGTGACCGTGAGCGTGTACAAGCACGGCGAGAAGCCCCCGCCCGATGCAGTGGAGATGTAAGGAAGGAAGGAAGGAGTGTTGGTTTTGTTGCACGAAGAGAGGATTCCAACTGGGAACAGACGTCAATTCAATGTCTTTTCCACGCTGGTTCCACATGATATGGAAACAACGTTGATTCGACCAGTGTGTGCCCAGTGGGTTGTGTTTGTATGGTGGTTGAGCCAGTTAGTTTTCATGGGGTTAAATTAGAGTTAATGAGGAGTGAAATACAAGAAGCAGTTAACTTGTGGCATTTGGATGTAGCAATGACTAAGAAGTTACATGTGCAAGAGGGAATGCAGTCAATTTGAGGTCCAGTCAAACTGCGACAACCTGTATTCTTGTGTCATTATACTACCAATAAATATCCCAAGAGTGTCAGCAACAATTTTATGATGTCGCCCCTTTCTTTCTGGAGCAATTTAATTTAGGACCTGTGAGCAGGGACTAGAAAGCTCTGAAGTAGGATTCATTGGCCAAGGCGAGCACGTTAAATGTTCATTTCATGTCTTGACAGCAGCAGACTTGATCCGAATTCCAATTATCTCCCCTATTGTACTTCACTAGATATGTCATGTTAGTCATGCACATGGAGCAGATTACATAGGTGCACGACACGTCAAGCGCGTTTTTCTATGTCAACCTAATTTATGCTTTGACCTCCGTGTAATGAGGCAGTAATCTCACTCATTCAGAGTCTGCACCTGCAGCTTAAGTAGGTCTATTAGCTTGTTGGCTCTCCACATACAGTATTTGTCATATCATGTGTCTCTGCAATCGCTTGTGTGCTGCTAATAAAGTCATTTGATCTTGGTGGCTTGACACGGTTTCATTCACCTCAACATGCTTCTGATGTTGTTATTGTTTGCCCTGTTTGAGATGTCTGCCAGAGGGATTCGTCATTCAATGATTATTAGAAACATCTCATAAAAGTGTGGGAAACCATTATGCATGCAAAGAGTAGCTACAACATGTCTTCTGAACTGATAGAAGAGCTTTTGTCCAAGGTGTCATTCACCCATCGCCTGGTTAAACAGTCGGGTAGGTTGTTTTTAGGAAGATTCCACAGGACATCAGACCTGGGTTCGAATACTATTCAAACAGTTTCAGAGTTTGCTTTAGCCTGCCCGGAGAGCCATATGGTCTGGTTTGCACTTTTGCAACGATTTTAGCGGTTCCATTGTACTAGGCACGCTCGATAAAGCCCAGCTAAAGTATTCAAAATTATTTCATATAGCAATTTAACCCAGGTTGGCATTTAGGACAGTATTGCAAGAAGTGATCCCCCGAAACAAACTTGAGATCTGCGTGTCAGAAGTTTCAGAATCTATTGGGATGAGTAAAAATATGTCATTTTATGGCTATATTTTATGGCTATATTTTATGGCTATACGATAGCACAGCTCAGACGTAACATACTCTTCCCCATCCCAAGACAACTGGAAGTTGGGGTCATGCCAGACAGAGATGTAAGTGAACTCTGGGTTGTTCAAACAATGGGGGACATTACTTCAGAGGCTGTGTTACTGATTAGACACAGAGGCACAGAGCGGAGCCCCTTCTACCTGCTGATATAAGTAGCTGTGGGGGACACAGTGCCGTCTCTACATTTGTGTTGAGCTTCACACAGCTGTCTCAGGCTCTTATTGCCCATTTTGGTGAAGGAGGAGAAACCGGACCGGTACAGACACAGACGACATGGCCTTCAGTGGAACGTGGCAGGTGTATGCTCAGGAGAACTACGAGGAGTTCCTCAGGGCCATCTGTGAGTTTCCTAAAGATTCATTACATTGCACGTATAGGGTTGTTTAGGGATGAATCTGAAATGTATTTGCTTGATTCCTCGTGTCCTCTTTCTCAAAACTCATTGGAGGCTAGAAGATTAATGGTACCTCCCCTCTGACCTTCTCATCTAATGAGTTTTGAAAAGGAGAGAGGATGTAAGGAATCAAGGAAATACAAGAGATTCAACTATAGATTCCCAACTATGACCCAAAATGAAAAGGTAGGGTTTGCCTCCATGGGTCCAAGCTAATGAGTCATCCTCCTGCCCATCCATCAGCACTCCCAGAAGATGTTATCAAGCTGGCCAAAGACATCAAGCCCGTGACTGAGATCCAGCAGAACGGCAATGACTTCGTCATCACCTCCAAAACTCCTGGCAAGTCCATCACCAACTCCTTCACCATCGGCAAAGAGGCCGACATCACCACCATGGATGGCAAGAAGCTCAAGGTAAGCAATTCCAATTTACCTGACTGTGGTGAATCTATACATATGAAAGCATTGATTGATTCACTGACATATTGTTAAATCGACAGGTTTCATCTTTGAATTGAAGTCCAGTAATGCTTGGTAGTTTAAAGTTCTGTCTTATGGATGTTCTGTCTTATGAGGGAGGGGGGTCAAGACGATCGTCTTGTATCTGCAGTTGGTGTACGTCTTGTTCAGTCTTCCAAGTTTCTTAGCTCATCTGTCCTCACTCGTTATTGCTACACATGACTGATCACCTCTCTCTTCTCTGGCCCCTACAGTGCATTGTCAGACTGGAGGGAGGGAAGCTGATGTGCAACACAGATAAATTCACACACATCCAGGAGCTCAAAGGAGGAGAGATGGTTGAGGTAATTTGACCTAATGTTGGTAACACTGAAAAATAACACACTACACATCTGTCAGTACAGTGTGTCAAATATAAGCATATACAGTTGTGACATATGGGGCACAGGTCAAACAAGCTGGCTATTTCTACCTTGTGTGGTTTTATTTGTATATGAGTGACCTGACCACAGTAACTAAACACTTTTCACTACCTCCCACATTTCAGACGCTGACAGTGGGCTCTACGTCACTCATCAGGAGGAGCAAAAAGTTGTGAACCTGGAATGGTAGCAGGCAGGGGGCAGTCCTTGGCTATTTAAATAAACTTGCTTGACGTAAAACGTGTGGTTTATTACGTGTGCTGTGAATCATCTAATAAACACTGAACACTGATTGGATAATAGAAACTACCGGTCAAAAGTCTTAGAACACCTACTCATTCAAGGGTTTTTCTTTATTTTCACTATTTTCTACATTGTAGAATAATAGTGAAGACATCAAAACTATGAAATAACACATATAGAATCATGTAGTAACCAAAAAAGTGTTAAACAAATACAAATATATTTTATTTTGAGATTCTTCAAATAGCCACCCTTTGCGATATTACTGCACGGTTGGAACTAGAAGCACAAGCATTTCGCTACATTCGCATTAACATCTGCTAACCATGTGTATGTGACCAATAACATTTTATTTTATATGCCTTGATGACAGCTTTGCACACTCTTGGCATTCTCTCAACCAGCTTCAACTGGATTGCTTTTCCAACAGTCTTGAAGGAGTTTCCGCATATGCTGAGCACTTGTTGGCTGCTTTTCCTTCACTCTGCAGTCCAACTCATCCCAAATCATCCCAATGTGGTTGAGGTCTGGGGATTGTGGAGGCCAGGTCATCTGATTCAGCACTTCATCTCTCTCTTTCTTGGTAAAATAGCCCCTACACAGTTTTCAACATTGTCCTGTTGAAAACCAAATGATTGTTCCACTAAGCACAAACCAGATGGGATGGTTTATCGCTGCAGAATGCTGTGGTAGCCATGCTGGTTTAGTGTGCCTTTGAATTGTAAATAAATCACAGACAGTGTCACTAGCAAACACCCCCAAACCATAACACCTCTTCCTCCATGCTTTCCGGTGGGAAATACCCATGCGGAGATCATCCGTACACCCACACTGCATCCCACAAAGACACACTGGTTGGAACCAAAAATCTCTAATTTGGACTTCAGACCAAAGGACACATTTCGAGCGGTCTAATGTCCATTGCTGGTGTTTCTTGGCCCAAGCAAGTCTCTTCTTCTTATTGGTGTCCTTTAGTAGTGGTTTCTTTGCAGCAATTCGACCATGAAGGCCTGGTTCACGCAGTCTCCTCTGAACAGTTGATGTTGAGATGTGTCTGTTACTTGAACTCTGTGAAGAATTTATTTGGGCTGCAATTTCTGAGGCTGATAACTCTAATGAACTTATCCTCTGCAGCAGAGGTAACTCTGGATCTTCCGTTCCTGTGGCGGTCCACATGAGAGCAAGTTTCATCATCGCGCTTGATGGATTTTGATACTGCACTTAAAGAAACTTCAAGAAAATGTTCCGTATTAACTGACCTTCATGTCTTAAAGTAATGATGGACTGTCGTTTCTCTTTGCTTATTTGAGCTGTTCTTGCCATAATATGGATTTGGTCTTTTACCAAATTAGGGCTATCTTCTGTATACCCCCCTACCTTGTCACAACACAAATGATTGGCTCAAACGCTTTAAGGAAAGAAATTCCACAAATTAACTTTTAAGAAGGCACACCTGTTAATAGATATGCATTCCAGGTGACGACCTCATGAAGCTGGTTGAGAGAATGCCAAGAGTGTGCAAAGCTGTCATCAAGGCAAACGGTGGCTATTTGAAGAATATCAAATATCAAATATATTTTGATTTGATTAACACTTTTTTGGTTACTACAAGATTCCATAGGTGTTTTTTCATAGTTTTCATGTCTTCACTAATATTCTACAATGTAGAAAATAGTAAAAATAAAGAAAAAGCCTTGAATGAGTAGTTGTTCTAAAACTTTTGACCGGTAGTGTAGATTTCACATATGATTCAAAATACACAGTCTATAATTTCACAATGCCCTTTCAAGTCGGGTACATAAACTCATTTCACATTGTGAAACAAACCACTGAATCGCTAATACATAATTTACATTGAAGATGTACAAAAACCTGTATCCTGATTGAAATGAATGTATGTACAGGCGCTAACCTACGGATTTCACATTACTGGGAATACAGATATGCATCTGTTGGTCACAGACCTTTAAAAACAAGGTAGGGGCATGGATCAGAAAACTAGTCAGTATCTGGTGTGACCACCATTTTCCATAAATGTTGTCACACTCCTTTTCAATGGCTGTGCGAAGTTGGTGGATATTGCCGGAAACTGGAACACGCTGTAATATATGTCAATCCAGAACATGCTCAAAAGGTGACATGTCTGGTGAGTATGCAGGGCATGCTCAGCTTCCAGGGATTGTGTACAGATCCTTGCGACATGAGGCCATGGATTATCATGCTGAAACATGAGGTGATGGCAGCGGATGAATGGCACGACAATGGGCCTCAGGATCTTGTCACGGTATCTCTGTGCATTCAAATTGTCATCAATAAAATGCCATTGTGTTCGTTGTCTGTATGCCTGCCAATACCATAACCTCAATGCCACCAATTTCACGCTCCTTCAAAACTTGAGAGAAATAAGCTTTTTGTGTGTATGGAACATTTCTGGGATCTTTTATTTCAGCTCATGAAACATGGGACCAACAACTTACATGTTGCATTTATATTTTTGTCCACTATACGGATTTTTTTGTTTGTTGCTGAAACCTTCCTCAGCATACATGGTCATTACTAAATACACAGGTGGCCACAGGTGTTCAGACTGATGGGCAATATTGGCCAATAAAATCAAAGCAGGGGATTCTCAACTGAGTATGACTTCAGGACAAGCTGATCTTTCCATTGAGCTGCTCCAGTGGGCTTGCTCCGGGAAGTACGCCGGATGGCCCCACTGGGCACAGATGTCAATTCAACGTCTATTCCACATCGGTTCAACGTCATTTCATTGAAACGATGTGGAAACAATGTTGAAGGGGTCTGAATACTTCATGAATGCACTGTACCTAGTATCAGGCATAATTACACGTGGCCATTGACCAATTTTATAAAATGACTGCAAAATAGAGTTGGTGATTGAAATAATTAATACTGGGGTGTATTCATTACGTCTTTCAATGGAAACCGGTTACCGTTTTAAGAACCAAAAGGATGCAAACAGTGCAAACAGAACAAAATGGGGATGGACCTCCCTGAATTTGTCCAATACAAACTCTTGTTTTCGATGCAAAATGTCTTCCGTTTAAAGTAAACGGTTTCTTTTGCAAATCTTTTTGCAACAGACAAAATTATTTGCAACAGAATCAACGTAAGGAATAAACCCCAGCTGTCAATGACGTTTGACTGGCCATCTTCCATTTTGTGCTTCCGATCTTCCCCCTTTTGCACATTAGTTTGACTAATCTACAACGGCTTATCATTTACTGTATGTGATTGTGAAGGAGAATGAATGGGCACAAGCCAAGGTAGAGAGACTGCTAGGGAACCACCTGCTTGAACAACCGAGCTTCCCCCCACTAAGGCTGTGTTTAGACAGGCAGCCCAATGCTGACATTTTTCCTTCCTTTCAATTAAGGCCTAGATAACCAGGTGAGGGAGTTCCTTACTAATAACTTACCTTAATTCATCAATCAGGTACAGGGGGAGCGAAAAGGCCCCCCGTGGAATGAGTGCCGTGCACTAATTGGTCTTTTGACCAATCACATTAGATCTTTTTCAATGCTGATCTGATTGGTCAAGAGACCAATTAGTGAAAGAAAAGAAAGATCAGAATTGGGCTGCCTGTCTAAATGTAGCTTAAGGTGTGGTGAAGGACAACAACCACTAACAGGAGAATGCAAGAGGCCGGTAAGTAATGCAAGTAAACTGAGTTATTAGCAAAACATTCTCAGCCAGGTTTTGGACTGATAAATTATATGTAGAATAAAAAGTGTAACCATTCAGTAGTACTCCATTTGCACAACACTGAAACCATGAAGGGCAACTAGTTCAACCGCGCTGGAACAGACATGATTTTCATCTTATGCAAAATCCCATATTATACAGTATATTATGGAATGAGCAGAGTTTTTTTTTTTTCTACCCAAAATCACAAATGCATGAAAAGTATTATTTTGTTCCCCACTTTAGAAACCATGCACTTTTTACAAGTTATTCCAGTAAAACAGACCTGATAAACAATGTTTAAAATAAATGTACAAACATTTAGGGTGCACACCCACTAACAGTATCATAACAATAAAAACTTTGCAAAAAAGGGGATGGAGTATCCACAATTAAATACTTGACAGAACATGTACATAACTAAAAGAAAAGCTGTATTCTGATTCAAATGAATGTGTGCACTCATTCAAGTCAAGATGACAGACAATGCTTACACATCTGAAATTATTAGATGAGGCTCCTAAAGTCCAACTTTCACTAACAACCAACAAGGGAGTGAAATATCTAACACATTTTCAAAACCCATCAGACAGTTTTAATGGGACAGTTTGACACACATCAAAACCTCACATGCACTGGCCCAGCACACATAGGCTCGCTAGGCCTACACAAAACACTTCTTCAGTATCATGCCATTCACACATTTGTTTGTGCATGCCGCCACCTACCGTGCAGTAGTGGATCATGTTACAGATTGATACGAAAAATGCATATTGAACAGAAATGCACCACCAACCAACCCTACACATACAGTACCAGTCAAAAGTTTGAACACACCTACTCATTCAAGGGTTTTTCTTTATTTTTACTATTTTCTACTTTGTAAAATAATAGTGAAGACATCAAACTATGAAATAACACATATTTACATTTACATTTAAGTCATTTAGCAGATGCTCTTATCCAGAGCGACTTACAAATTGGTGCATTCACCTTATGATATCCAGTGGAACAACCACTTTACAATAGTGCATCTAACTCTTTAAGGGGGGGGGGTTAGAAGGATTACTTTATCCTATCCTAGGTATTCCTTGAAGAGGTGGGGTTTCAGGTGTCTCCGGAAGGTGGTGATTGACTCCGCTGACCTGGCGTCGTGAGGGAGTTTGTTCCACCATTGGGGTGCCAGAGCAGCGAACAGTTTTGACTGGGCTGAGCGGGAACTGTACTTCCTCAGAGGTAGGGAGGCGAGCAGGCCAGAGGTGGATGAACGCAGTGCCCTTGTTTGGGTGTAGGGCCTGATCAGAGCCTGAAGGTACGGAGGTGCCGTTCCCCTCACAGCTCCGTAGGCAAGCACCATGGTCTTGTAGCGGATGCGAGCTTCAACTGGAAGCCAGTGGAGAGAGCGGAGGAGCGGGGTGACGTGAGAGAACTTGGGAAGGTTGAACACCAGACGGGCTGCGGCGTTCTGGATGAGTTGTAGGGGTTTAATGGCACAGGCAGGGAGCCCAGCCAACAGCGAGTTGCAGTAATCCAGACGGGAGATGACAAGTGCCTGGATTAGGACCTGCGCCGCTTCCTGTGTGAGGCAGGGTCGTACTCTGCGAATGTTGTAGAGCATGAACCTACAGGAACGGGTCACCGCCTTGATGTTGGTTGAGAACGACAGGGTGTTGTCCAGGATCACGCCAAGGTTCTTAGCACTCTGGGAGGAGGACACAATGGAGTTGTCAACCGTGATGGCGAGATCATGGAACGGGCAGTCCTTCCCCGGGAGGAAGAGCAGCTCCGTCTTGCCGAGGAGTCATATGGAGTCATGTAGTAACCAAAAAAGGTGTTAAACAAATCAAAATATATTTGAGATTCTTCAAAGTAGCCACCCTTTGCCTTGACGATAGCTTTGCACCCTCTTGGCACGCTTGACAGCTCACCCAGGTGGGAGAAACAAAATGATTAAGACAGGTATTCACCCGGCAGACTGTCAATCAAAATGCCCAAATTATCTTTCTTCTTCACCATCAAAATCACGATAGGCCTACAGCACATGTCAAAGTCATTCCCCGGTAGGGTCGGTGAGTGTCCTCAGGTTTTCGCTCCTCCCTTGTATTTGAACGATGAATTAAGGTCACTAATTAGTAAGAAACTCCCCTCGCCTGGTTGTGTAGGTCTTAATTGAAAGGGAACCAAAAACGATCAGACCCTCCATGGGATGAGTTTGAGACCCCTGGCATACAGGTTCATTCTAAAAAGGTGCATATTTGGGCAACAACCATGTGCAAAGATGGAGTCAGATTGGAAGCCTAATAAACAACCAGTTCATGTGTTCTTCTTCTTATTATTATTTGAGTATAAGGGTGGTTGGTATTCAATATGTTGCATTACCACCCCCAACTGGACTATAATATTAACATATAATTTTTTTTTAGCTATTATACAAACTAATCACCCTTCCAACTAACCCTACACTCATTTAAAAAAACTACCCCATTCCACTACTTTGACCCTATCTATGCCTGCACCATGCCAACAGCCTGGGAGGACAGGACACCACCACTCAACACACCCTGTAACTCTAATGAAAGTCAAATCTCGTATACCCAAATACTTCTCTGCCTCGTTCATGCATCGCCAAAGAAGGGTTTTTCTACTCTCTCCACCTATGGTAATCAAACAACGTGATTGGTCAATTGAACATTTAATCTACATATTGGTCAAGTTTTTGTAATTGATTGGCCGTGTTCCTCTGCCCAGACGCATGCCAGATCTTACAACGCCTGGATAGGTATTTTAAGTATCCGCTAACCACATATGTTATAGCAACCTGTCAGTCGATGACACAGTCGGGGACGTGGTACGCAACCATTGGTTGACGCATGAAACGTCTGAGCAGTAGAACGTGACCATTGACAACTCACATCATTTTTGTATTTGGTTCATACAGTTCAACAGAGGACTGTATCTGTGCGATTATGGCATATGTGACAGCATGAGCAGTCCCATTGAGGCTATCTCCATTTCAAAGGCTTCAATTTTCTTCTTCTTTTGTTTTGAAAAAAAGTGTAAACCTAATATTGGTTTACCGCCACCTGCAATGCCGGAGAACTGAACCAAATCTTGGGATTTATTTATTGCAGCCAATAGATGGCGACGATATAGTTTAAAGCCATTTACTAACCATGTGCATCCCAATTTGAAGAAGACAATGCTTTGATCACTGGCTGATCGCTCCCAACCCATAGGAATCCCCACCCAGTTGACTACTTTAAAATACCCGAAGCCCTCAAAGGCAATGTCCATGCTAAAATGTGTTATATACATCTAGAGTAATGTTTCTAACTCTTAATTGATTAGACTAGCACAAAGCGGCCATTTTGAAAGGTGTGTATATAAATGTTCTTTATCAGCCTTCTATAATTTGTCTACCCTAAGTGATGTGTTCATAGCTGTGGTGAGGGTGCTGCAGCACCCCCTGATGAATCAAAATTATTATAATAATAATATGTACCAGTCAAAAGTTTGGACACCTACTCATTCAAGGGTTTTTCTTTATTTTGACTATTTTCTATATTGTAGAAGGATAGTGAAGACATCGAAACTATGAAAAAACACATATGGAATCGGGTAGTAACCAAAAATATATTTGGGATTCTTCAAAGTAGCCACCCTTTGACAGCTTTGCACATACTTGGCATTCTCTTAACCAGCTTCATAAGGTAGTCACCTGAAATGCTTTTCCAACAGTCTTGAAGGAGTTCCCACATATGCTGAGCACTACCTTCAAACTCAGTGTCTCTTTGCTTGACATCATGTGAAAATCTAAAGAAATCAGCCAAGACCTCAGGAAAAAAAATTGTAGACCTCCACAAGTCTGGTTCATCCTTGGGAGCAATTTCCAAATGCCTGGAGGTACCACGTTCATCTGTACAAACAATAGTACGCAAGTATAAACACCATGGGACCACGCAGCCGTCATACCGCTCAGGAAGGAGACGCATTCTGTCTCCTAGAGATTAATGTACTTTGGTGCGAAAAGTGCAAATCAATCTCAGAACAACAGCAAAGGACCTTGTGAAGATGCTGGAGGAACCAGGTACAAAAGCATCTACAGTGGGGCAAAAAAGTATTTAGTCAGCCACCAATTGTGCAAGTTCTCCCACTTAAAAAGATGGGAGAGGCCTGTAATTTTCATCATAGGTACACTTCAACTATGACAGACAAAATGAGGGAAAAAAATCCAGAAAATCACATTGTAGGATTTTTTATGAATTTATTTGCAAATTATGGTGGAAAATAAGTATTTGGTCAATAACAAAAGATTATCTCAATACTTTGTTATATACCCTTTGTTGGCAATGACAGAGGTCAAACGTTTTCTGTAAGTCTTCACAAGGTTTTCACACACTGTTGCTGGTATTTTGCCCCACTGTATATCCACAGTAAAACATCTATATCGACATAACCTGAAAGGCCGCTCAGCAATGAAGAAGCCACTGCTCCAAAACCGCCATAAAAAAGCCAGACTACGGTTTGCAACTACACATGGGGACAAAGATCTTACTTTTTGGAGAAATATCCTCTGGTCTGATGAAACAAAAATAGAACTGTTTGGCCATAATGCACATCATTGTGTTTGGAGGAAAAAGGGGGAGGCTTGCAAGCTGAAGAACACCATCCCAACCGTGAGGCACAGGGGTGGCAGCATCATGTTGTGGGGGTGCTTTGCTGCAGGAGGGACTGGTGCACTTCACAAAACAGATGGCATCATGAGGAAGGAAAATTATGTGGATATATTGAAGCAACATCTCAAGACATCAGTCAGGAAGTTAAAGCTTGGTCGCAAATGGGTCTTCCAAATGGACAATGACCCCAAGCATACTTCCAAAGTTGTGGCAAAATGGCTTAAGGACAAAAAAGTCAAGGTATTGGAGTGGCCATCACAAAGCCCTGACCTCAATCCCATAGCAAATTTGAGGGCAGAACTGAAAAAGCGTGTGCGAGCAAGAAGGCCTACAAACCTGACTCACTTACACCAGCTCTGTCAACTTATTGTGGGAAGCTTGTGGAAGGCTACCCAAAACCCAAGTTAAAGAATTTAAAGGCAATGCTACCAAATACTAATTGAGTGTATGTAAACTTCTGACCCACTGGGAATGTGATGAAAGAAATAAAAGCTGAAATAAACCATTCTCTCTACTATTATTCTGACATTTCACATTCTTAAAATAAAGTGGTGATCCTAACTGACCTAAGACAGGGAATTTTTACTAGGATTAAATGTGAGGAATTGTGAAACTGAGTTTAAATGTATTTGGCTAAGACATATGTAAACTTCCGACTTCAACTGTAGGTCCTGGATGGCAGGAAACTTGGCCCCCGTGATGTACTGGGCCGTACGCACTACCCTCTGTAGTGCATTGCGGTTGGAGGCCGAGCAGTTTCCATACTAGGCAGTGATGCAACCAGTCAGGATGCTCTCGATGGTGCAGCTGTAAACCTTTTTGAGGATCTGAGGACCCATGCCAAAACTTTTCAGTCTCCTGAGGGGGAATAGGCTTTGTCGTGCCCTCTTCACAAATGTCTTGGTGTGCTTGGACCATGTTAGTTTGTTGGTGACGTGGACACCAAGGAACTTGAAGCTCTCAACCTGCTTCAATTACAGCCCCGTCGATGAGAATGGGGGCGTGCTCGGTCCTCCTCTTCCTGTAGTCCACAATCATCTAATTTGTCTTGATCACGTTGAGGGAGAGGTTGTTGTCCTGGCACGACTGCCCGCCTTCCGAAACTGTGGACAACGAATCCCATCATTAGGGAGGAGACATAAGTATCTCCTTATTATATCCATATCTCTACTGTAACCCTTATTCATGACTCCAATTCCATTGCATTACAATGAGCCATTGGACCTCCCCTTTAACCTTGTGAGGCAAATGACCCGACGCTTCCCAAATGCTCTGTCTAAACGCAAATATGTCTCGCATGCGATACAGTTTTGGAAACACTTGGAACATATTTTTCATACAATGCATTCAGAAGTATTCAGACCCCTTGACTTTTCCATTTTGTTACGTTACAGCCTTCGTGTTTAGCAAATGGTAGGCTTACCACATACAGTACCTATTTTTCAACATTTGGAAAATAATCCTTTTCAACGTCCTGGAGAAAGAAAAAAAAAAGTTCATTTTTTTGGTCTCACCTAGGGCGGCAGAACGGCAAGAACCGGCCCTGCGAGTAACCAGTTATGTTCAACACATTGCAATACATCAGGGTGTATATATCAAGCACACTGGTAAAACACTGGTGTTGCAGTAATGAACATTTACCAACAGATGGCATCAACGTGCCATTGTACACCCATAACAAAGGCTGGTCCATTTTTAGCCCAGTGGGCCTGCCTATCAAATGTAGGTCTTCAGCCTGTCGACATTGCATTATTTGGCTAAAAATAGGTAGTGTCATATGAGTCATCCTGATCTTGCAAGCTTACATTCTGTTTCACTACACGGATATCAGCATAACGAAACAGAATGGTTCGTACGAGGCTAAATAAAATGGGCTGGTGGCTTCGAAAAAAAAGTCTAAGGTCGATTTCCAGTCCCAGTCTGCCACTGCTGCATACCTCTCCAGATTACTGGAGACCAGGGGCCAACTCTAGTTAGCACAGGCACAAAGACAACACCCCACCTATTTCTACATTTTCTCTTAAAATCTGATTTTAAACCTAACCCTCAAAATCATCTTTTTGTTTTCATACATGTTTACGATATAGCCAATTTCAACTTGTTTTGGCTGTGTTATCTAGTGGAAACCTGTCACCTTTGTGCCAAAAATATCCATATTTTTTCCAGTAATTGTCTTCAAAGCTGATTCGTTCCATCACTCACAGCCGAAGATATGAACACTTAATATTCATCCAATGTCTGCCATGCTTCTGGATGACGTTGTTGATGCTCACGCTTGTTCCAGTGTGCACTAAGGTGTTATTGACTCTGTAAAGCAGATTGCAGCTACCCCGAAATGGAGTATGCGAATGTGAGTAGGTTACGTTGAAAACAACGGTCGGCCACGTTGGACGCTGTCTCCAGTTCATATATACCTCAGTGCTCGAAACACTTCCACACAACTCTCCCAAACCAGGCCTACCCCAAACATGCAAAACTCTAAATATGACCATTTTTTCCCTGGGTGTTTTTTTTAGATGGTCTAAATAATTTCAGCAGTGACCTTAGCTCTCGAACCCAAGGGTGCCCAAGTTGACTTCCAGCCAGTGCCTGTCTTGGGTTCTCAGTTGATGGTATGGAGGACAGCTGGATACATGTGAACTATCGACACTGTTTTAACATTTATAAGCATTATTAATTATCCCTAGTGATACGGTTTTGGAAAACCTCTGGAACTTAACTTTCATATACAGTGTATTTGAAAGTATTCAGACCCCTTGACTTTTTCTACATTTTGTTACGTTACAGCCTTATTCTAAAATGTATTTAAATCATTCCCCCGTCAATCTACACACAATACCCCATAATGACAAAGCAAAAACAGGTTGAGTGGTCAGAACGGCTGGGATCAACCATACTCCTCGGCCACAGAGTCCAGTGTGCGCTCTTAGCGAAATTGTCCATTCATAAATTCGGAGAATCTGACAATAGTCTGAATTTACAAATGCCCAGAGCGCACTCTGAGCACCTCTGGCACTCCAGGTTGAATTTACGAACACACCCTATGTGAGGTTTTGTGTTTATTTTATTGAACCTTTTTAACTAGGCAAGTCAGTTTAACAACAAACTCTTATTTACAATGACGACCAAACCCGGGCGACGCTGGGCCAAGTGTCGCTTTAATATGGGACTCCCAATCACGGCGGGATGTGATGCAGCCTGGATTCGAACCAGGGACTGCAGTGACGCCTCTTGCACTGAGATGCAGTGCCTAATCTTGCCTAATTAGCGGGCCGGCCGTGGTTACTCATCATTTAACATCTAAACACTCCTTGCCCAAAATGCCAGATGGCCACCCCTGGTGGGCAGGGCTAAAAGAATGGTATTTGAGCCTGCGCGCTGGCCTCCGTTTGCCGATAGATGAGACCACCTCGCTGCTTTTTGCTACAGCTAGAACAAGTCCTATAATTTACTGATATTAAGTTAGATTATAAATTTCAACCGTAATAACAATATTTTACAATGGCTAGGTACATGAGACCACCTAACCCATCACTCTTCATTAGAAACATCTCCGACGAATCCAGGTAGCTATGATCGAATCATTCGTGCGTGCGAGGTACAGCTACGTTAGCTAGGTGGCTAAACTGTTGTTTACTGATTTTAGCTAGCTAGCATTTACAATGAAAACTTGTAACTAAGTGTTGTCAGTTGCTAGTTGCCTTTAAGTTTGTCTATAGTGAGAAACATTAACTAGTTTAGTTATCCAACTAACGTTATCTGAAAAAGTTAGCTGATCTACTTATAGCTTTGATACAAAGCTTAGCAAGCTAACGTTAGCATGTCTGCTAGGCTGCACATGAGTTTGCACCAAATATAGTGGTTTGCACAAAAACAGGAGAGTTGTTTGAACCAACTGTGAATTACCTAATTTAGCTGGCCATCCATCTACCTGCCAGGTTGCCAGCAGTGGTGGAAAAATTACCCAGTTGTCATAGTAAAAGTAAATATACCTTAATAGAAAACGACTCAAGTCACCCAGTAAAATCCTAACGTTACTTGAGTAAGAGTAAAAAAACAAAAAATTGGTTTTAAATATACTTAAGTATCAAAAGTAAATGTCATTCCATAAATAGTAAGCAGTAAAAGTATAAATCATTTAAAATTCTTTATATTAAGAAAACCAGACGGCACGATTTAATAAAAAAATAAATAATTTACGGATAGGGGGGCACACAAACTCAGGCATAATTTACAAAGCATTTGTGTTTCGTGGGTCTGTCAGATCAGATGCAGTAGGGATGACCAAGGATTTTCTCTTTAGGTCCGCGAATTAGACCATTTTCCTGTCCTGCTAAGCATTCAAAATGTAACGAGTACTTTTGGGTGTCAGGGAAAATGTATGGAGTAAAAAATACATTTTCAAGAATGTAGTGAAGTAGAAGTCATATAAATATCAAAGTACAGATACCCCAAAAAACTACTTAAGTACTTTACATCACTGGTGTACTGTCTGTTTCTGCTCTTTTGCCAACTCCATATCATGGAACTGGCTGAACCAGTACCTGGGCTTAACTTGCATGCATGCCAAACATGACAATGAGTGACAGGAGTTGGCATGATGGCACAAACAGACTCGCACTCAGGCTACCATCTACCTGGCTTGTTGTGCATTAAATACCTCTTGTCCAATGTCACATTTTATACCCCCATTTCTATGGTAAGTATTAAGCCAATTGAGTTGAATCTGAAGGTTCTCTTATTGGCCACAGTTGCAGGTTTGCACTTTGAATCACACTGGTTTAATATTTGCCTAAAAGGGTTGTACTTTACTGGCCATTACATTAAATGTCCTGTCATTTCATAACACTTTAGGCCAGAGGAACTACGCCGTGAATTTGGTCGTTATGGGCCTATTGTAGATGTCTACATTCCACTTGACTTCTCTACACGGCGACCAAGAGGATTTGCTTACATTCAATATCCTTTATACTCACGTAATGTATTAATGAACATGTCTTTCATTCGGTGCATTATTATTATTCACACGTGGGGTCATATCGACAATGTCACACGTCTTGAGTTTGCCTACTGTTTTGAAGTAATTATTGTATATTTGTCATAAAAATAAGGCTATACTGGTTTATGGGAGGGGAACATTAACATTCAAACATAGTAAAATGTCTACAGACATTAATCAACATCTCTCCTAACTAAAATTGCTTCTGTTACCCTAGAAATGTTAAAGACGTACAGTTCTGGAGAAACCCCAACAAAGAATGTAAAGACTGGTGTAGAGTAGTTTCAAGCCAAAGGGACCATAATGATTTCAGGCAACACGAAATAGTGGGAAAAGAACACCGAGCAAAGTTAAAGCATGAAGATACAAGGAGGAGAAAAGAGGGCATGAAGGCTTCCATTTGTCTGCCAGAGAGAGGAAAATAAAAGGATGTATTGGGCGAAGACGAGCCGGAAATCTCAAGTTCTTCTGCCAAGCAGTTAGAGCGTTAAGGTCAAGCATGTTAAAGGTAACGAGCTTAATGTTTTGTATCCTACCAAATAGAACCCTTGCTCTTCACCTTCAAATATTTTGCTCTGTGTTCTCTCTGTACAAAAGGGCAAGAAAATCATATCATCTGTATAACTTTAATTGTATACAAGTTTAATGAAATAAGATTTCAATGTTGCATTTGTATAGCCTTTGTTCTCATTACCTCCCTGCAATTTGAACAGAAGTTTCAGCTATATATTTTTAATCTTTAAAAACATATAGTTTCAGCTATGTTTTTAAAGCTTCCAGCCTCTTTACTTAATTAAAATACATGTCTCCCCATTCCCACACCCCCTCCACAAGTAAAAGTAAAAAGCCTTAACAGTCTGTAGCACATTCGAGGACGTGCGAGATGCAGAGGATGCCCTCCACAACCTGGACCACAAGTGGGTGTGTGGTCGACAGATCGAGATCCAGTTTGCACAGGGTGACCGAAAAAGTAAGAATGGGTTTTATTTAGGTACCCTGTATGAGTGCACTATTTACTACCTACCAATCAATTCAACTTGAAGAATTTAAGTTTCACTGTCGGAACAGTTTACCCAAGAATCTAAGTAGGAAAGTCTAACTAGGCCTACATCACTTTTAGCGGTAATATCTTGACTCGAGTCTCTCAGACTAGAGAAATCATTGCCGACCTGCATGCAAAATTATTTTTAAAACCCTTGCTCAACTCCTTGTCCCCGTATTTAATTTGAATGACTTGTCCCTCCAGCCCCCAACCAGATGAAGACTAAGGAGAGCTCTCCTCGCAGAGGGTCCCGCAGCAGCTCCTTCTCCCGCTACGATGACTACGAACGCGGCGATGGCCGACGCAGACGCTCTCGCAGTCGCAGCTACGAAAGGCGCCGGTCGCGCAGCCCTTCCTGCGACCGCCGTCCTCGGAGGTCAGAGAGCCCTAGAGAGTGAGTTCCTCTGTGACACTGAAACTAAACCAATGTTTCACTTGTCAAGTAATCCTCCCAAGGGGCTTTCATTGCAGTCTGAAATGCCTTTGTATACAGACTGGTTCTTACTTTCACTTTTCTCTTTACAGCTCTCGATCAAATGGCAGGCACAGACGAAGCAGAAGCCATGAAAATGACAGGTAGACCAATATATACGACTCCTTATTCTGACTTACCTAACACGGCACAGTGCAATAAGATTGCATTTATACTGCATAGGCCTATGTGTTTTCAAAACACCATTTGTCAAGTCGGTGTATTCATTTGTGTGTTGACTGATTGTTCTGTTCATATCCCATCTTCCTTTTTTCTACCAGGTACAGGGGCCCTCCACGTGAACACCACAGGATGCACCACGCACCCCCGTCTCGTAACCGCTCCGCCTCCCGCTCCCCCTCTCATCCCAGATCCAGGCCCAAAGACACAAAGTCCCAGTCCAAATCCCCCAGCCCCGTCAAGGACTTCCACACCTCTACTGGCTCCCAGAAACAGGCCTGTCGACGCTCCTACTCGAGATCTGTGTCCCGATCTCGCTCCAGATCCTAGGACCCCACCACCCTCAAACCCTGTTAGTCTGTAGCTAAAGATGTTTTTGAATATGGTATCTAGTGAGTGGTTATTACACACCCCACCTCGGTTCATTAGTTGAGTTATCATGATATCTCTGGGCTGATACCAGTCAACAGAGCTGGTTGTCCCTACAGATGGATAGTAATTTTTTGTTAGTTCAGTTTCATTCACCTCTGAAGAAAATTGGTTGTTTTTAATTTACCTTCATATTGGTTTAATTCTATTATTTGAGAACCCAATGGAATTAAGTTCAGCGCATAAGAATTGGTCAACTATGAAATGTCAAGGTACTGCTTGTTTTGAGCTAACGGGTATTAACCTCTGGCTACAGAAGAAGTTGAGTGCAAAAACCCATTTATAAGAAAATAAGTTATGCATCTGGAGTTTGCAGTGATATCTAGCCATCAAGTTTACTGCTATTATTTTTGTACATTTGATGTAACTAAAGTCTGCATTTTTTTTTTAAATCAGTTTTTATTTTGTTTGTTCAAATCTTGCAGTAGTGTTTTCTCTGTGGATTAAACATGTTATGTTTTAACTTTTCTTAATCACTTGGCTTGTACAAAGATATCGCTCCCTTGAAAGTACGGGCGAGACACCGGACAGTTTGTTAGGTACACTTATCTATTACCGGGTCAGCCACCCCTAGCCAGAACCACCAAACCTTACAGTTGGCAGTTAGCATCTCCTGGCATCTGACAAATCCAGATTTGTCCGTCGGACTGCCAAATGGTGAAACGTGATTCATCACTCCAGAGAACGTTACACCATTTCAGCAGACACTTGGCATTGCGCATGGTGATCTTAGGCTTGTGTGTGGCTGCTCGGCCATGGAAACCCATTTCATGAAGCTCCCAACAAACAGTTGTTGTGCTGATGTTGCTTCCAGAGATTTTGGAACATAGGACAGATGTGCTTCAGCACCTCTAGACGTTTCCACTTCACAATAACATCACTTACAGGTGACCGGGTCAGCTCTAGCAGGGCAGAAATTTGATGAACTGACATGTTGGAAAGGTGGAATCCTTTGACGGTGCAACGTTGAAAGTCACAGAGCTCTGCAGTAAGGATATTCTACTGCTAGTGTTTGTCTATGGAGATTGCATGGATGTGTGCTCAATTTTATACACCGGTCAGCAACAGGTGTGGCTGAAATAAACAAATCCACTAATTTGAAGGGTTATCCACATACTTTTCTATATATAGTGTATTTACTAAGAATGTTACTAGTGATGGGCACCATTATGGAAAATCTAAGTTGCATTTTTCTAATTGATATCATTATCGGTTTGTATAAAATACATTGCAATTTGCAACTGAGTGAACGTTAACTTTTCTGTTCACTTCCACGGCTCTGAAGTCCAGACAACTGCTTGTGGATTGCCTTTTGGGCCAGGTGTGAATGTTCTAGCATAAACCTGCCCAACCAGCTTGAATACAATGGGAACTCACATCCACCCTGTTAAATTGTTACTGATCATTTAGGTCGAGGCCAGACTGATCCGTGGAGAACGAACACCAAATTAGAATGGATAAATGTTGGTCAATGCGCGCGGGTGGGGTGCTTAAATTAGTCCTATTTCACATATGTACAAGTGTATATTAATACGCATGTGTGAATTGGAAATTTGTTTTTTTGCATATCCTAACTCCCTCGAAACACCCCCCGGAGAGTGATGTATAAAATACCCTATTTTCTACAACTCATTTTAATTTTTTGCCTATGCAATGACTACCAGTGGTCAAACTGCATTTCTACACATTTTGTATTTTTAAAGCAAATCACCTGCTAATCTACATATTTTGCCTTGACTTACGCTTTTGGGGCCTTTCCCATCGGAAATAATATGGGTCGTGGGCCCCCTGGTCAGTATTAAGGCCCTGACTTCCACTGCTGTACAGACAGGCAAGTGCAAAGGCTATTTGTATATTGATGGAAAGTTACTAACCATGTTTCCATCCAGCTTTTATGCAAGTAAAGTATAAACAGGAAGTTTCAGTGTAATTTTATAAACGCCGACAGCTCATTTGTTTGTTCAACATGATGGGATCGTTTTGTGTCGGTAAAATAAATGATGCGGGAAACAGCGGTGTAAAATATATTTTTATTTCACCTTTATTTAACCAGGTAGGCTAGTTGAGAACAAGTTCTTATTTGCAACTGCGACCTGGCCAAGATAAAGCAAAGCAGTTCGACATACAACAACACAGTGTTACACATGGAATAAACAAACATACAGTCAATAATACAGTAGAAAAAGTGTATATACAGTCTGTGCAAATGAGGTAAGATAAGGGAGGTAAAGCAATAAATAGGCCATGGTGGCGAAGTAATTACAATATAGCAATTAAACACTGGAGTGATAGATGTGCAGAAGATGAATGTGCAAGTAGAGATACTGGGGTGCAAAGGAGCAAGATAAATAAATAAATACAGTATAGGGGATGAGGTAGATTGGATGGTTTAATTTACAGATGAGCTATGTACAGGTGCAGAGATCTGTGAGCTGCTCTGACAGCTGGTGCTTAACGCTAGTGAGGGAGGTAAGAGTCTCCAGCTTTAGTGATTTTTGCAGTTCGTTCCAGTCATTGGCAGCAGAGAACTGGAAGGAGAGGCGGCCAAAGGAAGAATTGGCTTTGGGGGTGACCAGAAAGATATACCTGCTGGAGTGCGTGCTACGGGTGGGTGCTGCTATGGTGACCAGTGAGCTGAGATAAGGTGGGGCTTTACCTAGCAGAGACTTGTAGATGACCTGGAGCCAGTGAGTTTGGCGACGAGTATGAAGCGAGGGCCAGCCAACGAGAGCGTACAGGTCGCAGTGGTGGGTAGTCTATGGGGCTTTGGTGACAAAACGGATGGCACTGTGATAGACTGCATCCAATTTGTTGAGTAGAGTGTTGGAGGCTATTTTGTAAATGACATCGCCAAAGTCGAGGATCGGTAGGATGGTCAGTTTTACGAGGGTATGTTTGGCAGCATGATTGAAAGATGCTTTGTTGCGAAATAGGAAGCCAATTCTAGATGTAATTTTGGATTGGAGATGTTTAATGTGAGTCAGTCTAACCAGACACCTAGGTATTTGTAGTGGTCCACATATTCTAAGTCAGAACCGTCCAGAGTAGTGATGCTGGACGGGCGGGCAGGTGCGGGCAGTGATCGGTTGAAGAGCATGCATTTAGTTTTACTAGCATTTAAGAGCAGGTGGAGGTCACGGAAGGAGAGTTGAAGCTCATTTGGAGGTTAGTTAACACAGTGTCCAAAGAAGGGCCAGAAGTATACAGAATGGTGTCGTCTGTGTAGAGGTGGATCAAAGAATCACCAGCAGCAAGAGCGACATTATTGATGTATACAGAGAAGAGAGTATATAACTCATATCGAAGTAAATTTGGAGTCACGTGATGATCCATGAGTGGTCCATATCATTAGGCAACAGATGAAATAAATGAACTTCAGCTTGATGCTGCTTTCCAATAAATATGGAGGATCTTATTCTGGTGACAAGATGATCGGTACTTGACTGCCGTTTGACAAGTAAAAATATTCTCACTCTCAACCATAAACTCATTATGTAGACTAGACGACGCACAAACCGTGCCAAGCCCAGTGTTGGCACATTTGCTATTGAACAAAACAGTTGACAAAACTATCAGTTGAGTTGAAAATGTACTGGAAACCCATTGAACTTTAGATTTGTATTCGGTGCATAATTTTTTAAAATGAAACTCTGACTTTAGCATCACATCTGGAGGAAACCTGGCACCATCCCTACGGTGAAGCATGGTGGTGGCAGCATCATGCTGTGGGGATGTTTTTCAGCGGCAGGGACTGGGAGACTTGTCAGGATCGAGGGAAAGATCAATGGAGCAAAGTACAGGGAGATCCTTGATGAAAACCTGCTCCAGAGTGCTCAAGACCTCGGACAGGGGCGAAGGTTCACCTCCTAACAGGACAACGACCCTAAGCACGCAGCCAAGACAACGCAGTAGTGGCTTGGGGACAAGTCTCTGAAAGTTCTTGAGTGGCCCAGCCAGAGCCCGGACTTGAACCCAATCTAACATCTCTGGAGATCTGAAAATAGCTGTGCAGCGACGCTCCCCATCCAACCTGACAGAGCTTGAGAGGATCTGCAGAGAATGTGAGAAACTCCCCAAATACAGGTGTGCCAAGCTTGTAGCATCATACTCAAAAAGATTCGAGGCTGTAATCTCTGCCAAAGGTGCTTTAACAAAGTACTGACAATTAGCAAAAATGTCTAAAAAACTGTTTTTGTTTTGTCATTATGGGGCATTGTGTGTAGATTGAGGGAAAAACAATTTAATATATTTTAGAATAAGGTTGTAATGTAACAAAATATGGACAAAGTCAAGGGGTCTGAATACATTCCAAATGCACTGTATGCATATTATGGACAGTATGTGGATAGAATATGTAATAATTCTGAAGAAAACGTAGGATAGAATATTATGTTCAGCAATAGTTGAATAGGACGGCGCCGGAGAACAAGGCTGACGTTTTACCTATTCCTAACCAATTGTGTGCATTTGTTATTTTATTTGCATTGTTTAACTTATTTTTTAAACTTATTTTGTACATAATGTAGCTGCTACCATCTCTTATGACCGAAAATAACTTCTGGGCATCAGAACTGCGATTACTCACCACGGACTGACAGAATCCTTTTTTTCTTTAACGAGTCTGACAAGCCCGACGTGAATGATGTACTGCTTTACCGGGAACAGGCCCAAATCCTCGTCATTTGCGTGAAGAGAAGGGAGAGAAAAAGGGTCCAGAGGGCGGGCTGCCTTCTGAGAATTCATAGACGATCGAATAAACCCCCACTTCCTTCCATTCTGCTAGCAAATGTGCAATCTTTGGAAAATAAAATCGATTACCTACGCGGAAGATTAAACTACCAACGGGACATTCAAAACTGTAATATCTTATACTTCACGGAGTCGAGGCTGAACGACGACATTATCAACATACAGCTGGCTGGTTATACGCTGTATCGGCAGGACAGAACAGCGGCGTCTGGTAAGACAAGGGGCGGCGGACTATGTATTTTAGTAATTAACAGCTGGTACACTATCTAAGGAAGTCTCGAGGTTTTGCTCGCCTATTGTAGAGTATCTCATGATAAGCTGTAGACCACACTGTCTACCTAGAGTTATCTGTATTTTTTGTATTCCGCCATAAGCAAACAGCTCACCCAGAGGCGGCACTCCTAGTAGCCGGGGAATTTAATGCAGGGAAACTTAAATCCGTCTTACCAAATTTCTATCAGCATGTTAAATGTGCAACCAGAGGCAAAAAATCTCTGGACCACCTTTACTCCACACACAGAGATGCATACAAAGATCTCCCTCCATTTGGCAAATCTGACAATAATTCTATCCTCTTGATTCCTGCTTACAAACAAAAAATTAAAGCAGGAAGCACCAGTGACTCGATCAATAAAACATTGGTCAGACGAAGCAGATGCTAAGCTACAGGACTGTTTTGCTAGCACAGACTGGAATGTGTTCCGGGATTCCTCCGATGGCACTGAGGAGTACACCACATCAGTCATTGGCTTCATCAATAAGTGCATTGATTATGTCGTCCCCACAGTGACCGTATGTACATACCCCAACCAGAAGCCATGGATTACAGGCAACATCCGCACTGAGCTAAAGGCTAGAGCTGCCGCTTTCAAGGAACGGGACTCTAACCCCGAAGCTTATAAGAAATCCCGCTATGCCCTCCGAACCATCAAACAGGCAAAGCATCAATACAGGACTAAGATCGTATCGTACTACACCAGCTCTGACGTTAGATGAATGTGGCAGGGCTTGTAAACCATTACAGACTACAAAGGGAAGCATAGCCGAGAGCTGCCCAGTGACACAAGCCTACCAGATGAGCTAAACTACTTTTATGCTTGCATCGAGGCAAATAACAAACATGCATGAGAGCACCAGCTGTTCCGGAAAACTGTGATCACGCTCTCCGCAGCCGATGTAAAACCTCTAAATAGGTCAACATTTTCAACCTCTCCAAGTCTGTAATACCAACATGTTTTAAGCAGACCACCATAGTCCGTGCCCAAGAACACTAAGGTAACCTGCCTAAATGACTACCGACCTGTAGCACTCACGTCCGTAGCCATGAAGGGCTTTGAAAGGCTGGTCATGGCTCACATCAACACCATTATCCCAGAAACCCTAGACCCACTGCAATTTGCATACCGCCCCAACAGATGATGCAATCTTTATTGTACTCCACACTGCCCTTGCCCACCTGGACAAAATAAACACCTATGTGAGAATGATATTCAATGACTGCAGCTCAGCGTTCCCTCTTTTACACTGCTACTCTGTTGTTATCATCTATGCATAGTCACTTTAATAACTCCACATGTACACATTACCTCAACTAACCGGTACCCCCTTGTGTAGTCTCGCTATTGTTATTTTACTGCTGCTCTTTAATTACTTGTTACTTTTATTTCTTATTCTTACTCATATATATATATATATATTTATTTTTTTAACTATTGTTGGTTAGGGCTTGTAAGTAAGCATTTCACTGTAATTGTATTCAGAGCATGTCACTAATAAAATTTGATTTGACTAGAATACAGTATATAAACTCAGCAAAAAAATCCCTTTTTCAGGACCATGTCTTTCAAAGATAATTCATAAAAATCCAAATAACTTCACTGACAAGTCGTGGTTTTGTCTCACCAGTGGTGATGGTCAGATTCGTGTTTATCATCGAAGGAATGAGCATTACACCGATGCCTGTACTCTGGAGCGGGATCGATTTGGAGGTGGAGGGTCCGTCATGGTCTGGGGCAGTGTGTCACAGCATCACCGGAACTTGCTGTCATTGCAGGCAATCTCAATGCTGTGCGTTACAGGGAAGACATCCTCCTCCCTCATGTTGTACCCTTCCTCCAGGCTCATCCTGACATGACCCTACAGCATGACAATGCCACCAGCCATACTGCTCGTTCTGTGCGTGATTTGATGCAAGACAGGAATGTTAGGGTTCTGCCAACACGGATCTCAATCCCGTCTGGGACCTGTTGGATCGGAGGGTGAGGGCTAGGGCCCTTCCCCCCAGAAATGTCCAGGAACTTGAAGGTGCCTTGTTGGTAGTGGGGTAACATCTCACAGCAAGAACTGGCAAATCTGGTGCAGTCCATGAGGAGATGCACTGCAGGGCTTAATGCAGCTGGTGGCCACACCAGATACCGACTGTTACTTTTGACCCCCTTTGTTCAGGGACACATTCTATTTCTGTAAGTCACATGTCTGTGGAACTTGTTCAGTTTGTGTCTCAGTTGTTGAATCTTATGTTCATACAAATATTTACGTTAAGTTTGCTAAAAATAAACGCAGTTGACAGTGAGGACGTTTCTTTTTTTACTGAGTTAACATGAATTGGGTACAACCTTATGTAAACAAAGTGACCAGTGTCTATGTACATAGGGCAGCAGCCTCTAAGGTGGAGGGTTGAGTCACCGGGTGGAAGCCGGCCTGTGACAGCGACCGAGTTCAGGCCAGGGTACTGGGTGGGGGCTGCCTTTGAGAGAGAGGTGTTTTTCAGTCTCTTGGTCCCAGCTTTGATGTACCTGTATTGATCTCACCTTCTGGATGATAGCGGGGTGAACAGCCTGAGGCAGCTGAGGTCCTTGAACTTCTTGGCCTTCCTGTGACACCGGGCGCTGTTGGGCAGACTGCACCACCCTCTAGTTAGCCCTGCGGTTGCAGATGGTGCAGTTGCTGTACCTGGCAGTGATACAGCCCGACAGGACGCTGTTGCACCTCCACCTCTGTCTGTGTGGGTGGACCATTTCAGATTGTCAGTGATGTGTATGCTGAGGAACTTGGAAGATTGCCCCCTTCTCCACTGCGGCCTCGATGTGAGTGTATTACATCCGCTGTCCATGATCAGCTCCTTTGTTTACGTTGAAGTTACTTTCCTGACACCACTCCGCCAAAGCCCTCACCCCCCCGTTGGATGTTTCATCGTTGGTAATCAGGCCTACTACTTGTCATCTGCCAACTTGATTGAGTTGGAGGCGTGCATGGCCACACAGGAAGTACGGGAGGGGGCTGAGCAGGCACCCCTGTGGGGCCCGTGTTGAGGATCAGCGTAGTGGGGGTGTTATTACCTACCTTCACCACCTGGGGGCAGCCCATCAGGAAGTCCAGGACCCAGTTGCACAGGGCGGGGTGCAGACCCAGGGCGTAATAAGCTTGGAGGGTACCAAGGCCTGTAAGGCTGAGCTGTAGGAAAAAATATATAGTCTTTCTTACATAGGTATTCCTCTTATCCAGATGGTATGCAAATTGCAGTGGATCTAGTGTGAAGAGATCCTTAACTATCCTGAAATAATTCAGAAAAAGACAGACACAAAGTAGGGGGGAAAGGGAAGGGATTTTATTTTTTGGGGTTTACTTTTTGATTAGACCAATTAAAACAGTGCTTTAGTTCCTTTTTTTTTTTTAAGTCAAATTGAATCAAGTCTGGACATGTGGCATAATTTCATATTCATTGGTGACAGTAAACAAATGGGACAAATTAAAAGCCAATTTGTTGAGAAACCCTTGAGTTTCAAATTTAGGACAAAGAGACTTATACATGTATGAATCATTATCAGAAACCAAAAGAACACATCTTTGTTCTTTAAAAAAAATGTCAGTGCATTTAAACACACAGATCAAAACGGCAGATGAAAACAGGTTGACAATAACATAGGGCCAAATTCAAGTATCTTCTGGCAGAAGAACAGCAGATAATTGAAGGTGGTTTTAAGACACACATTTTTGGTCAATGAATAACATTACCTAATCACAAAATATAAATCAATGTTGATCAACAACAGAATTTCGCAATGTTGGGTTAAAATGCAGGTACAATCAAGTCGAACAACTCAATTCAGGGCACGTTTTCCAGACAGATCATAAGTAGTCCTGGAAAAAAAAGAAATTCCAATGGAGACTATCCATTGAAATAGTGGTTTTAAGCCAGGTTTGGGGTCAATCTGTCTGGGAAACCAGCCCCCAGTGGCTGTATTCAGGCTGTAGCACACCTGGAAACTTAAAATGTAACAATTCACACATATCGAAGTCTCCTCAAAAGGTCAAATGTAAGCTAAGTTTTTTTTGCACAGCGCATTTTTTTGCCCTACACTGTGCACAATACAAAATAAAACATGTGGAAGATTAGACATTACACAGTGAAGGGGTATTGACAAATGCTATAGGCAGATTCTTTTTTACAAAAATATTCAGTATTTGAAGTCAAGACATGTCCTTAGCATGACTTATACATTCAGTGTTATTACTAAAAAATACTTTATAAAGCAGGTTTAAAAACACACTGCTAAATGTACATATGCTACAAGTATTTTTACACATTTCATTATTTACATGGCTCTTTTTCTTTAACTTATTTCAAGCTCGTGAGCTCCGTTTTGTCGTCTCTAAGATGGCCATTACAGTTCCCATTCTGCAAAGAAAATAAAAGACGGCCTCCCCTCAAATTAGAACCTAGAGGGAGATAGTCAATTAACCACCCACTGATAAAAGGGCCTCTCAGCCTGTAACTTATAAAAACTATTTTGATTGCAGTGCAAGAAGAGTAGGGTGCAGGAAGCAGTGAGTATCTGGAGATTGCTTCTGGAGACTTTAAATGTAAACAGATCCACACTGGCCTTGCGCCTAACGTCCTCTGTGCCACGTTATGCACTTCTCTCAACGTTGCACTTCCTCGTAAGAAACTGCCACACAGCAAACAGGGCCATGGCATAGGAGATCGAGGTTGTGAAACGTACAGTTCCACGTTCCTGTTGAATCTGGCCCTCCTCTGCATTGTTTACTGTGTGGGGTTTCAGTAGGAAATGAGATAGTTTGAAAGTGGCTAATAGCAGTACTGATTGCGTTGGAAAAAAAGTCACCCAGAGGACGAAATTCTCTGTGCCACGCAAGCCAACGTGGTTGATATGGCACTGGTAACCACGTCAGACATACAAGGGAGAGATGGTGAAAAAGAATTACAGCAAGAGACATTGGTTTGGTTAAGACAAAACTGACTCTGATTAATAACCACATCACAAATAGACAAAATAATTGTATGATAGAGCTGCAGGCCTTGGACCAGAACAACTGCCATAGTGCAGAGCGCACAGCGCAATAAAAAAGTACAGGAGTTGAACGTCCAAGGCCTGTGTGCCATGGCCTCTACACTTCAGTTTGAGGTTATACTTGTGACCTGTACTCACTACTACAGCGGATTCCCTCCTGAAAGATAGCTCTGGTTTCCCTGCAGAACAGCGGATTTTACATCCCCCCAAAACCAGAGGGAAAACAGTAAGTCAAAAAAAAAATGCTACTATTGTAAATTGTGCTTCAGGCAGCACTAGGTTGTCAGAGGTGAAATCCTTAATGATTAACAGAACTTAACGTGCCAAAGAATTACCGGTCCACAGAAATGGACTGTGAATGAGACTGCATTAACATGTTATGACTAACAGTATCCAACCCTACCGTTTGGGAAGAAAAGCCCACAGACTTGCTATAACGGCCAACAAAAAAACAACAAAACAAAAAAACAGAGCACGAATACGAAGGATATCCAGTTCATCGTTAGTGACAGAAACAGACTCCAATGAGAGCATTCTCCCCCACCAACAAGGCTGCAGCGCTGTAATACCTGTGGTTCTCAAAAAAAAGAAAGAAAAAGAAAGGGTGACAAACATCTGCAGAGATTTCCCTACAACATGCCTACCACCCTTCGAATACCTCAATCTAAAATAGCCAAAAGTATATTACAACGCTGGGGCGTTCAAGGCAGGTAGGAGCCTTCGTTCACACGTTGGCTTTGAAAGGTCAGGTTATGGGAGTCCATCTCTAGGCATGCACCTTGAGGAGGCTCTTCAGCTGGAAGGCCATCATCTCCCTGCTGTCACGAGTACCCATGGGGACCCAGTGGCTGGGGGGCTTGGGCAGCACGCTGGGGGAGGGTGGCTCGCTGAACTTGGCCCCTGCATAGCTCGGGCCGCCACACTGGGTGGCCAGAAGTGTGTTCAGGTGAGACACAGCGCCCTCCCAATTCTGATCGTAGGCATTGGCAAAACGGACAGAAGTGTTTTTCTTCTCAGCAGACGCGGCCAGCCGCGCCTCTGGAAACCAGGGGTAGGCTGCGCCCTTGCGGTGGCCATGTTGGTAAGGACCTCCCGCCGCCCCCGAGGATGCTACGGTTGTCACTCCATTCTGATCGCGGACAACTCTCTGCTTGGCCCGGCCCAGCTGATGGTTCTTCTTGGGCAATGGGCGCTCTGGGTGGGACACTGGAATGTTGTACCTCTCTCCACCTCCCATACTGTACTTTCCAGACTATGTGTCACCTGAAGGAGGAATACATTTAAATTAAGAAACAAAACAAAAACATTGAAGCAATTCATTTCTAACATTTACAATTTAGTTATCCAAAACTTACAAGTGGCTTGCTCAAGGGCATACAGATGTTTCACCTATTCAACACAGGGATTCGAACCAGCGGCAGTCCAACGCTCTTAATGCTAAGCTAACGTTACCTGCAGCCCAACAATTAAACATGACAATTGTCCCCTGTTGACAACATTGCTTTAACAATATGGTTAAAAAATATATATTATATATATATATATATGCGTAGTTCATATTTGAGACGGGAAAAATATAATGACGGGCAAAATATAATTAACAGACTGCTGGAACAAATGTGCATTACTGAAGTTACTTCAATGAGCTCAATTTGGCTACGTGCAAAAGATCAGCCCTTCCCCCACCCGACAGCAAAAACAGTGTAGCAGCCAATGCCTACCTCTTTGTTGTTAGAAAGTTGAATGTGCAGAGATGTTTCCTTCTTAATTTCTCCTTTCCAATTGGGCTCCAGGTCCTCGAAGTAGCCTTCGGTCTACTTCTCGCTGCACTTTTAGGTCCAGCAAGATCTGGAGTTGTCATGTGCCAATGAGCGTCGTTTTCCCGTGAAGCCGAGTAGAACATCAATTCACTTCAGCGCACGAAAATGCTCAAAGAAGCCGATCTAAACACATTTTTTTTTTTTTAGAAATACTTCGGGTAAATAGAACGACACTGCTCCAAGTATGTAAACTGTTGTTACAAATTGAAAATGGGGACAGTTTTCATGTAACAAACATGCATCTTCACAAAGCTAACTACATTCCACAAACTGTCTGGTAAAATTCATAAACTGGTAGCAACATAATGCATATTGGTTTACTGGAAAATAAAGCAGGTGGCTAACTAGCGTCCATGTTTAGCTATGTAAAGCCACCACGTAAACAGCGAATAATGCTTTCACTTGCATGGAAGACTGCGAACGTCGTCAACTAACGTTACGTTAGCTTGGTGTAGAAATCGAGCGATTGATGTTCAATCGATCGATGTTCACTTTAGCTGAATATTTTTTTTAAATACACCTAGATTAACCGTAATTTGTGCTTGTTAACATTACTAAAGTGAAATGTATTCAGGGTTCTTATTATCATTGTAAGTAAATAGCCGTCTATCTAGGTCACTTCTCTGGCAACAAAACAAAGAACGCCACTCATAAGTCATATGGCGTCACAAATTCTAGCTAAATTAACACCGGCTCTTACCGACTTCCTCAGGCTTAGTTGGTAAAAGCCCTTTGTCAGAGATTGTTGAATTGACGTCTGAACGCTCTGAATGTAGAAATTGCTATATCTAGAAATGTGTGTATATCTCTATTCCCTCTCGACTGTCTGATTTGCAACAAAATGGAAGCTGGGGCAGGTATATGTAGCTGCGCAAGCTGAGCTCTGACCAATCACAACAACTCTGTCACCGAAGGACCAATCGGAGAGGCGATTCACAGACGCATTCACGTCTGTTGCCAGACAGTTGACGCGAAAAGACAAACCTCCCACCCTTTGTTGAGGGTATTTCCATGAAGAAGTGGTAAAGCATCAAGAAAACCACCATTTAGATTCAAATAAAATAAAACAGATCGACATGTATGTGTCTTTCAAACCTGACATTCAATAGCCGCTGCTTCGGCAAAAGCTAATACTGGGGTTCCAAATGAACAATTGACAAAATATGTCATGATATGTAGACCTACATTACTAAATCATTTGAGTAGCCTACAATAACCAGGTTTCCATACAACCTTTTTGTGCTAAACTGTTGGCTAGAGTGCACGTGTCACGACCAGAGTGGGCACATTCGCTATGTAATGTAAAATGTGTTGTGACAAAACCATCAGTAGAGTTGGAAATGCGATGGAACCCCGTTTAAATATGTTTTATTCGGTACATGGGAATTGAACAGCAAAAGTAATTTGTGTGCACTACGTCATCACGCACAGTCTTTTATCAACAACAAGTTTGTGAGAGAATCTGTCAGAGATCAATTCCTTCTAAGATTATGATATGATTGGCTTCTCAATGGTTCAGTATTATGTAATCCAACTCAATAGCAGCCATGGCAATGTCTATTCCTGAATATAACAGCATTTCTTAATATATTTATAGTGGCTTGTATTTGTATTTTATTACGATATAATATGGTTTCTCACTTATTTGAAAAAAAGAAACAACATTTAACCGGATTTCCTGTAGTAGTGGGTGGGTGGTGATTCATGGGAAAGGAAGAGAGCAGCAGCAACAGGCTTTTGCAAGACTGGGCAAATGACTGTCATCAGTTACCTGCTAACAATGGGCCCACGTCTCAGTAATTTCTCAGATATTTGCTCAAGATAGTAAAAAAGTCCCCATAGCTTATTCCCTTTATATGTTGTTCTGTATTTTGGGTTCAGGATTATTGACCATAGATCATAAGGTGAAATACCTTTTATTTGATTGTGTTACACAAAGTTGCACTCTCAATAAACCCCACCCCTAACTGCGTCACTATGGTGGCCCATATGTATATATATTTTTTTTTGTTTTTGGGCTCTATAGTCAGCCACTGTCAAGATGTAGGTCTGTTATTAACAGTATTTTCTCACTCAGTATCTGTGTGTTTCATGTTGTCTCTGTTGTTTGATAAGATACTCAAATGACATGCCCCTAAACTTGACCTAATTTTACCATTGCAAATGTTACCTAACGTTAACTTGGCTGGGAACATAGAACAACAATAGTGCAAGTCCTAACATGTTACACTAGAAACCACAAAGCTCGGATTTATAAACCGTTTCCTGCCATCATACCACTAGGTGTCAATGTGCTGCATCCTCTCTGATAATATACTATCCATTTGTACACAGTGTCTGGTTCGTTTGGGGTAATTGCATTTGCCATTGTCATGGAGCTCTCTCCAAGCCGCCTGACAGTGGCGGTTTATTTCAGGACACGTAAGGAGATCTGCCCTGATTTTACACAATTATAGGAGGATATCTTCTGTTTCCAGTGACGAGAGCAGCACCTCAGACCAGACCTCAAACAACAAACCTTTATGAGGACAATAAATATGTCTCGCCTGTGTCTGATTTCAGCTTCCATGTTTTACATCAGAGCATGTTTATAATCTGTGGTAATAGTACAGTGATAACAGTATACACTGAGTCTGACTTATTATAGAACATACTGTTCTAGATTTTGAAGGCTGGGTTTACGTGTTAAATATTTATAGCAGGTCCAAGTCTACGGGATAAAACAATTGTATAATGGTTACAAGGGACGAATTCCAACTGTGCTCGACCAACGTCTAACACTCATCTGTGTATCTCACTGTAAAAGAGTGTTGTTGCAACATTTTGCCAGTCTATCAACCCGTATACCTTGAGTGAGTACCCAGTGTGTACTACACACCCCTGTGACAAGTCCTTGCAAAGGTTGGGCCTCCCCAGGCCAGAAGCTAAGTATGGAATTTAGGTCATTGGAAGGCTCATCTAGGTCACACAGGAGTATAGAGGAGGTACACGCAGGATGTCACATAATCCAAGTTGTCAAACTCTCCTGACATGGGAACACAAGCAATCCCTCTCACCCTATTTTGGGCAAGAGGTTGGGTGTGTTTGTGTAGAATTAATAATGACTACAAATATATTGTTTTGTGATACATACAAAGAGCTGAAAGGAAACCCAACAGGCTGTTGCAATTGCGTTTTACATTAGGTAATCTGTTGTAAGCAAATAACCAACTGTAACACAATGACTTTGACTTTGTTCCATTCATCTGAAAGGAGGGAATAGGACACGGTCAGACTACACTTTAAGTGAGGGGTCATATCCGTGCATTTTTTTCTCTCTTTAAGAGAGGTGGTGGGAGAGTGGGAGGAAATTTGATCTTGAGACATCACTCAGCAATATGGCCTTAAAAGTATGAAACCTGGCCTGAAGCTATTTCTCATTGAATGTATAAGGAGAAGATACTTTTTGTATTTGGTTCTGGGTTCGGAGACTAATGTTATTTAGCTTATTGTATAACATTTAAAATCATTCAATTAATAACCATAAAAGGTATAGTAGGTGCCAAATGCTGAGCTTGAGCACCTGTTGAGACAATGCCAGAAATGAAAAAGTGGAGGGGCTTAGCTGCCTGCTTGTAATCAGATTTCCTCCCTCTGCCCAGCCAAATTGGTCAGGTCACTGACAGGGCAGTGAAGAGGAGGATAGTATACTGCCTTTACATCAGACATGGTCGACTCTAGTGAGTGGGTCAATACCGGACCAGACCATCTTTTTCAGTCTAAATGTGTTCAATATATTGTATAACATGTGTGTTGTAAAGCTAAAATAGTAAAACATTAATTATTTCAGATTGCCTATGGGCAAATTAGCTCTTAGAACCTGAATAGAATATATTAACATGTTATTAATTTAATATCTCCTAATTGACAGTTTCTTAACTTTGATAGGCTAATAAAGTATTGTAATTTCCTTCCCTGTGGGATTTTAAAAATGTATTATTTCTTGGCAACAGTACGCAACAAACTTCTGCTCGCCTCAATCATGCCACTTCCCCTACAAACTTTTACCATTCTTGAGTTCCTCCAATTGGTATAGTAGTTCTTACAGATAGTTTTTCTTCACTAACTGGTTGTTAGTTAGTGTCGCCCCCTCTTGCTTTAAAAAAACATTACATCCTGGTTGTCTCATCGTGCATGACCATAATTTAGATGATGTTGTCATAGTAAAAACTCAGTGTCACTGTGAAAATTATTTCTGTATTGAGTAATATGCAGGAAATACAACTTTTGCACAACGAGGGAATCTTGACACAATCATGCCACAAGGGATGAGCATAAAGAACAGATCATATTCAATTGGGGTTTCGAGCTCTCAGTTGTATAAAAAGAAAATGGTACCATACTGAATAAAGGCTGCAGTACTTTAGAATCAGTGAAAAGTCTATTATTATCAACCCCTGTGGAGTAAACACAATATTTCATTGCACTTAACAGGCAATTTCTGCATCACTATTGGCTGGTTTGTGGCTAGCCAGAGGTCACAGTCTCTGTCTTTTCTGTTCTTTAACCTTGTTTCTTCACACATCCTGAACTCTCACAGTGAGTGCTCTGTCTCCTCCCTAGGCACCATTTGAACTTTTAATGCGCAAATGGGATTGACAAAAGGCAGAAAACATGAACATGTTAGTACTTCGGGGACTGCAAACGGTAGCGTTTACTGCATATTGGGGAAATTAATAAATGTATAAATATATTGGAGAAATGGAAAGGTGAGGTTGGAGAGATGGGGGGGTAGCCAACCTCTCCATTCATGAGTATTGTATGTGTTAGGAGGACATTATTTAAGACATTACAGAGCGATGGCCCGCCCTGAAATAAATCTCTTATGACCATTAATCATGGCCTGTACGACTTTAGAACCTGTAGAATTTGTAAATGTAAACATGGATAGTAAAATGTAATGCTCAGCTCCTAAATGTGTAATCTATCTCAGGTGACATAAATGTATGGCTTCCCTTTCTTTTTGACTTCATCCTTCCCCAAGCAGTTTCAGTATATTCTCATCGTAGACCAGTGTCTCACTCTCTCTCACTCATTCACTGACTGTTTCTGGTGAGTGGAGATAGGTGGAACTCACTGGCTGAGGTCATCAGTTTGGTCTATCTTCCTCCTACACCACAGCAGAACTAACAGAAAATAATCCACACCTGCCTTTATTCTTTTAGACTATGATGAGTCCATTCCCAACAATACAGAGTTACCGACCCTTTTTTTCAAATTTCCGCCTAAAATGACATACCCAAATCTAACTGCCTGTAGCTCAGGACCTGAAGCAAGGATATACATATTCTTGATACCATTTGAAAGGAAACACTTTGAAGTTTGTGGAAATGTGAAATTAATGTAGGAGAATATAACACATTAGATCTGGTAAAAGATAATACAAAGGAAAAAAACATGCATTTTTTTCCATCATCTTTGAAATGCAAGAGAAAGGCCACAATGTATTATTGCTGTTTAGGCACAATTTATGTTTTGGCCTATAGATGGCAGCAGTGTATGTGCAAAGTTTTAGACTGATCCAATGAACCATTGCATTTCTGTTCAAAATGTTCAAGTATCAAGTCTGCCCAAATGTGACTAATTGGTTTATGAATGTATTTTCAAGTTCATAACTGTACACTCTCCTCAACCAATAGCATGGTATTTGTTCACTGTAATAGCTACTGTAAATTGGACAGTGCAGTTAGATTAACAAGAATGTAAGCTTTCTGCTCATATCAGATATGTCCATGTCCTGGGAAATGTTCTTGTTACTTCCAACCTCATGCTAATCACATTAGTGCACTTTACCTCAACCATCCCGCGGGGGGGGGGGGGGACACCGATCATGTAGAGTTTAAAAAGTAGGAAAAATTTGCTAAATAAAAAAAGGAAATATTAACACAAAATAATCATAATGAGGCTATATACAAGGAATACCACTAACGAGTCAATGCGTAGGGATATGAGGTAGTTGGGGTAAATGAGGTGTGCGACCGTACTCTGAAAATATTCAGCCCTCTTCACTTTTTCCACATTTTATTACGTTAGTCTTATTCTAAAATGAAGAAAAAAAATACAATTTCCTCAATCTACACACAATACCCTACACTGACAAAGTGAAAACAGGTTTTAAAAAATACCTTATTTACACAAGTATTCAGACCCTTTGCTATGAGACTCGAAATTAAGCTCAGGTGAAACCTGTTTCCATTAATCATCCTTGAGATTTTTCTCCAACTTGACTGGTGTCCACCTGCGATAAATTTAATTGTTTGGACATGATTTGGGAAGGCACACACCTGTCTGTATAAGGTCCAACAGTTGACAGTGCATGTCAGAGCATAAACCAAGCTATGAGGTTGAAGAAATTGTCCATAGAGCGCCGAGACAGGATTGTGTCGAGGCACAGATCTGGGGAAGGGTACCAAAACATTTCTGCAGCATTGAAGGTCCCCAAGAACACAGTGGCCTCCATCATTCTTAAATGGAAAAAGTTTGGAACAACCAAGACTCTTCCTAGAGCTGGCCACCCGGCCAAACTGATCAATCGGGGGAGAAGGGACTTGGTTAGGTAGGTTTCTAAGAACCCGATGGTCACTCAGGGAGAACCTTCCAGAAGGACAACCATCTCTCAGCACTCCGCCAACCAGGCCTTTATGGTAGAGCGGCCAGATAGAAGACACTCCTCAGTAAAGCCTGCATGGAGTTTGCCAAAAAGCACCTAAAGACTCTCAGACCATGAGAAACAGAATTCTCTGGTCTGATGAAACCAAGATTTAACTATTTGGCCTGAATGCCAAGCGTCATATCTGGAGGAAACCTGGCACCATCCCTGCAGTGAAGCATGGTGGTGGTAGCATCATGCCGTGGGAATGTTTTTCAGCGTCAGGGACTGGGAGACTAGTCAGGATTGAGGAAAAGATGAACGGAGAAAAGTACAGAGGGATCCTTGATGAAAACCTGCTCCAGCGTGCTTAGGACCTCAGACTGGGGCAAAGATTCACATTCTCCAAGCACACAGACAAGATAACACAGGAGTGGCTTCGGGACAAGTCTCTGAATGTCCTTGAGTGACCCAGTCAGAACCTGGACTTGATCCCGATCAAACATCTCTGGAGAGACCTGAAAATTGCTGTGCAGTGACGCTCCAAATCCATTGAGTTTGAGATTATCTGCAGAGAAGAATGGGAGAAACTCCCCAAATACAGGTGTGCCAAGCTTTTAGGGTCATACCCAAGAAGATTTTAGGCTCTTATCGCTGCCAAAGGTGCTTCAACAAAGTACTGAGTAAAGTGTCTGAATACTTTTGTAAATGTGATATTTCATGTTTTTTATTTTTAAAACATTTGCAAAAAATGTCTAAGAACCTGTTTTTGCTTTGTCATTATGGAACATTGTGTGTAGATTGATGGGGGGAAAAAACGAATCAATTTTAGAATAAGGCTGTAACATAACAAAATGTGGAAAAAGTCAAGGGATGATGCTGTCGGATTTGGTACCTCGTTGCATGTTTTAAAGTGACTGTTTAGAATGTATATGTCTGTGTAAGTTTTGTTGCCTTGTTGCAGTGTCACAACTCAGTTGGCACAGTATGTTTCAACATTTGTGCTGACACTTATGCCAATGTCTCTGTGGACCAGTGGAGGCTGGTGGGAGGAGCTACAGGAGGACGGCTGGTATGGAATAAACAGAACGGAGTCAAACATGTGGTTTCCATATGTTTGATGTATTTGATACCGTTCCATTGATTCCATTCCAGCCATTACAATGAGCCCAAAAGGCAGAAGGCATGAACATGTTAGTACTTCAGGGACTGCAAACGGTCAGACATCAGTCTCTCTCGCTCTCTCTCCCTCACTCACTCTCACTCAAGTCACCGACTGGTTCTGGGGAGAGGAGTTAGATGGAACTCAGTGGCGCTGTAGCCGAGATCACCAGTTTGGTCTGTCTTCCTCCTACACCACAACAGAACTGACAGAAAAGCATCCACACAAGGTAAGCACCTGCCTTTATTCTTGTATTATTTTATACTACGATACAGTCCACCCCACACAGGGCAAAAACACTACCTTGTGGTTTCTGAGCATCATAGAGCAAATCATTATTTGCACAATATGTTTGAAACCTGTTATGAGGAAAATGCTGAACGTGAGAGCATGATTGTTAGGTTCTGAAGCACAAAGCATGCTCTCCTTAGGATTTTGCATGTATATAGATGTTAGATGATGCTGTCTGATGTTCAGTCTGTGACCCAGATCAGTCTGTGACCCAGATCAGTCTGTGACCCATATGTTCTGTTTTTAATAGCATTTATGAATTGGTACCTCATTGCATGTTTTAAAGTGACTGTTTAAAACATCAGTCTGTGAAAGTCTTCTTGCCTTGTGGCAGTGTCACAACTCAGTTGACACACTAGGTTTCAACATATTTTTGAAATGTCTCTGTGGTCATACTGTAAATCTAAGATATTACCCATGAGTCCTTACTCAGTAATAGGTATTGTGTACTTTGCATTACTTAAGATATGTATGAGTGGTCCAAGTACCTTCGAGGAACAGAAAAGTAGTCTACTGTGAACTGTCAATCAAAAAATATTTCAGGTCCACACAGAGAGAGGAAGCCTAAGGTGGTGTAATAAGCAGATTGCATATACTCGGCCGTCATCTCCCTCAAGCAGATTTAGAAATATTGTCACTAAAGTCAATAAGGGTCTCTGTAAAAAGTAATTTACTTCCTATTTCTCCAGCCCCCATATTCCGAAATGTACTTTCATAAAGCAGATATTTGTGATGGAAAAAATAATAATGATGATCATTCAGAACCTCATAAAATGAAAACAAAATGTAAGCAAAAAGTGGGGCACTGGTGCAATGCCGTAAAAAAGTGACCTATTTGTCTGGTTATGAATGTCCTATTTCTATAGACACAGCAGGGCCGTAACTAGAGTTCGAGTTTTAGCGAGGTTCTTTTTGAAAGTTGAAGCTCATTGACTGCATTTCTATACAATTTAAAAACTTTAAAAGGCTATTTGGAGAACAGAAAAAAAACGAACAAAAATTAACCCAACCATTATCACCTGCTGTAAGTTCAGTCACCTCGATATACGATATACAAAAAACACAAATCCAACATTTACTGAGAGCTAACTCTGCAAATAGCACTGCTGGGTGATTTAATGAGTCATAGTCAATCGATCAATAACATAATAATGTTCTTAGCAAAGGTGATCATTTTTAATGTACAATCTGTAGAAACTATGAGAATAGTTCATAACTTTTGTGAAACATCACAGCACAGTGTAAAAATATATGACAGCTAGAAATCAACTGGATGGTCTTCAAAGATAGATGGGAGGGTTAGAGGGTAGCTGAAAGCTGGGACGAAAAAAACTAAAGATAATTAATGTAAAATATACTGTCTGAAATGTATGTAGTATGTATAAACTGGAAGTGGAAGCATAAGTATTGTTGTCCATTAGTTTACTCCAAGTAGGGAAGGGTTAGGGGGGGAAAATGAATAAGGGAAAATATAAAACATATATTTAACATATACAAGGAGTACAAGGGTACAAAAACACAGTGGAAGGGTACAAAAACACAGTGGCCTCCATCAGTTTGGAACCACCAAGACTCTTCCTAGAGCAGTCCTCCCAGCCAAACTGAGCAAAAGCACCTATACACTATCCCCAAAGTCAGGGAGGTGACCAAGAACCTGATGGTCACTTTGACAGAGTTCCAGAGTACCTTTGTGGAGATGGGAGAATCTTTCAGAAAGACAACCATCTCTGCAGCGCTCCACCAATCTGGCCTTTATGATAGAGTGGCCAGACGGAAGCCACTCCTCAGTAAAAGACACGTGACAGCCCGCTTGGAGTTTGCCAAAAGGCACCTAAAGACTCTCAGACCATAAGAAACAAGATTCTCTGGTCTAATGAAACCAAGATTGAACTCTTTGGCCTGAATGCCAAGCGTCATGTACGGAGGAAACCTGGCCCACATTCCTACGGTGAAGCATGGTGACAGCATCATGCTGTGGGGATGTTTTTCAGCGGCAGGGAATGGGAGATTAGTCAGGATTGAGGGAAAGATGAACGGAGCAATGTACAGAGAGATCCTTGATGAAAATCTGCTCCAGAGCGCTCAGGACCTCAGACTGGGGTGAAGGTTCACCTTCCCACAAGTACAATGACCCAAATCACACAGCCAAGACAACGCAGGACTGGCTTCGGGACAAGTCTTTGAGTGGCCCAGCAGAGCCCGGACTTGAACCTGATCGAACATCTATGGAGACCTGAAAATAGCTGTGCAGCGACGCTCCCCATCCAACCTGACAGAGCTTGAGAGGATCTGCAGAGAAGAATGGGAGAAACTCCACAAATACAGATGTGCCAAGCTAGTAGCTTCATACCCAAGAAGAATTGAGGCTGTAATCGCTGCCAAAGGTGCTTCAACAAAGTACTGAGTAAAGGGTCTGAATACTTATGTAAATATGGTATTTCCAGTTTTTTATTTATTATACATTTGCAAAAACGTCTTAACCTGTTTTTCCTTTGTCATTATGGGGTATTGTGTGTAGATTGATGAAGGAAAAAAAACAACAATTTAATCCATTTTAGAAAAAGTCTAACGTAACAAAATATGGTTAAAGTCAAGGGGTCTGAATACTTTCCAAATGAACTGTATAGTTTATCTGGAAGCGCGTATTTACCAGTTGCGCACTTATTCTCCAAGAGTCAGTTTTTGTTTGACATGGCAGGAGTAGCGGGATGGTCAAGTTGACAAAATTGCCTTTCGGCCAGCATCTCGCAAACAGCGTTTTCTTCTTCGTGTGGCAATCTGGCAGACTAGATGCTGTATTGCATATTTCCATCTTTCGCAGGTCAGAGTGCAGATTGGACACTTAAAAGACACCACTATCTAACCCTGCACATACACACTATCCCCAAAACCCCCCATCTAACCCGGCACATATACACTATCCCCAAAACCCCCCATCTAACCCTGCACATATACACTATCCCCAAAACCCCCCATCTAACCCTGCACCTATACATTATCCCCAACCCCCCCCCATCTAACCCTGCACCTATACACTATCCCCAAACCCCCCCCCATCTAACCCTGCACCTATACACTATCCCCAAACCCCCCATCTAACCCTGCACCTATACACTATCCCCAAAACCCCCCATCTAACCCTGCACCTATACACTATCCCCAAACCCCCCCCCATCTAACCCTGCACCTATACACTATCCCCAAACCCCCCCCCATCTAACCCTGCACCTATACACTATCCCCAAACCCCCCATATAACCCTGCACCTATACACTATCCCGAAAACCCCCCATCTAACCCTGCACATATACACTATCCCCAAACCCCCCATCTAACCCTGCACCTATACACTATCCCCAAACCCCCCCCATCTAACCCTGCACCTATACACTATCCCGAAAACCCCCCATCTAACCCTGCACATATACACTATCCCCAAACCCCCCATCTAACCCTGCACCTATACACTATCCCCAAACCCCCCCCATCTAACCCTGCACCTATACACTATCCCGAAAACCCCCCATCTAACCCTGCACATATACACTATCCCCAAACCCCCCCATCTAACCCTGCACATATACACTATCCCCAAAACCCCCCATCTAACCCTGCACCTATACACTATCCCCAACCCCCCCCCCCCCATCTAACCCTGCACCTATACACTATCCCCAAACCCCCCCATCTAACCCTGCACCTATACACTATCCCCAACCCCCCCCCCCATCTAACCCTGCACCTATACACTATCCCCAACCCCCCCCATCTAACCCTGCACCTATACACTATCCCCAAACCCCCCCCCCCATCTAACCCTGCACCTATACACTATCCCCAACCCCCCCCATCTAACCCTGCACCTATACACTATCCCCAACCCCCCCCCCCCATCTAACCCTGCACCTATACACTATCCCCAACCCCCCCCACCCATCTAACCCTGCACCTATACACTATCCCCAAACCCCCCCATCTAACCCTGCACCTATACACTATCCCCAAACCCCCCCCCCCATCTAACCCTGCACCTATACACTATCCCCAAACCCCCCCCATCTAACCCTGCACCTATACACTATCCCCAAACCCCCCCCCATCTAACCCTGCACCTATACACTATCCCCAACCCCCCCCATCTAACCCTGCACCTATACACTATCCCGAAAACCCCCCATCTAACCCTGCACCTATACACTATCCCCAAACCCCCCCATCTAACCCTGCACCTATACACTATCCCCACCCCCCCCCCCATCTAACCCTGCACCTATACACTATCCCCAAACCCCCCCCATCTAAACCTGCACCTATACACTATCCCCAACCCCTCCCCCATCTAACCCTGCACCTATACACTATCCCCAACCCCCCCCCCCATCTAACTCTGCACCTATACACTATCCCCCCCCCCCCCCCATCTAACCCTGCACCTATACACTATCCCCAACCCCCCCCCCCATCTAACCCTGCACCTATACACTATCCCCAACCCCCCCCCCCCATCTAACCCTGCACCTATACACTATCCCCAAACCCCCCCCATCTAACCCTGCACCTATACACTATCCCCAACCCCCCCCCCCCCCCCCCCCATCTAACCCTGCACCTATACACTATCCCCAAACCCCCCCATCTAACCCTGCACCTATACACTATCCCCAAACCCCCCCCATCTAACCCTGCACCTATACACTATCCCCAACCCCCCCCCCCATCTAACCCTGCACCTATACACTATCCCCAAACCCCCCCATCTAACCCTGCACCTATACACTATCCCCAACCCCCCCCCATCTAACCCTGCACCTATACACTATCCCCAAACCCCCCCCATCTAACCCTGCACCTATACACTATCCCCAAACCCCCCCATCTAACCCTGCACCTATACACTATCCCCAACCCCCCCCCCCATCTAACCCTGCACCTATACACTATCCCCAACCCCCCCCCCCCATCTAACCCTGCACCTATACACTATCCCCAAACCCCCCATCTAACCCTGCACCTATACACTATCCCCAAAACCCCCCATCTAACCCTGCACCTATACACTATCCCCAAACCCCCCCCATCTAACCCTGCACCTATACACTATCCCCAAACCCCCCCCCCATCTAACCCTGCACCTATACACTATCCCCAACCCCCCCCCCCCCATCTAACCCTGCACCTATACACTATCCCGAAAACCCCCCATCTAACCCTGCACATATACACTATCCCCAAACCCCCCATCTAACCCTGCACCTATACACTATCCCCAAACCCCCCCCATCTAACCCTGCACCTATACACTATCCCCAAACCCCCCCCATCTAACCCTGCACCTATACACTATCCCCAAACCCCCCCCATCTAACCCTGCACCTATACACTATCCCCAAACCCCCCATCTAACCCTGCACCTATACACTATCCCCAAACCCCCCCATCTAACCCTGCACCTATACACTATCCCCAAACCCCCCCCATCTAACCCTGCACCTATACACTATCCCCAAACCCCCCCCCCATCTAACCCTGCACCTATACACTATCCCCAAACCCCCCATCTAACCCTGCACCTATACACTATCCCCAAACCCCCCCCATCTAACCCTGCACCTATACACTATCCCCAAACCCCCCCCATCTAACCCTGCACCTATACACTATCCCCAACCCCCCCCCCCCCCCCCATCTAACCCTACACCTATACACTATCCCCAAACCCCCCCCATCTAACCCTGCACCTATACACTATCCCCAACCCCCCCCCCCCCCATCTAACCCTACACCTATACACTATCCCCAAACCCCCCCATCTAACCCCGCACCTATACACTATCCCCAAACCCCCCCCATCTAACCCTGCACCTATACACTATCCCCAACCCCCACCCCCCCATCTAACCCCGCACCTATACACTATCCCCAACCCCCCCCCCCATCTAACCCTGCACGTATACACTATCCCCAAACCCCCCCATCTAACCCCGCACCTATACACTATCCCCAACTCCCCCCATCTAACCCTGCACCTATACACTATCCCCAAAATCCCCCATCTAACCCTGCACCTATACACTATCCCCAAACCCCCCCCCCCCCATCTAACCCTGTACCTATACACTATCCCAAACCCCCCACCCCCCCCCCATCTAACCCTGCACCTATACACTATCCCCAAACCCCCCCCATCTAACCCTGCACCTATACACTATCCCCAACCCCCCCCTCCCCATCTACGATCGTACACCAGGACATTGGCCTGGGAGGATGGAACCCCTTCTCTGAAAACCTCATGTAGATCTTCTGCTCTAAAATCTGCTGCTGCAACTACTAGATCCAACTTCATCAGCGCAGTGCAGTTGATCACCATGGCTATAAATGCAAGAAATCCAACCTTACTCATCCTCTCTGGATCCCTCTCTTCAGGCCTACTCACTGGCGGGCTCCCAGTCGAGTCACTCACCCTTGGGCTATCCTCTACTCTCTTCACTGCCACAGCATAGGAAACTTTCTGCCCCACTGTAACTCTGGCAATCTCAACCTGTCGCTCTTACACAGGGCACTTTGGATCACCTGCTGCATGGACACCCCCACAGTTGTCACACAGTGCCTTCTCTATCCCAACTGTACACTTCCTCTGACTATGTCCTCCTAAACATTTCTCACATCGTGGGAACTCCCTTCTACAACATGTCCGAATTCTTGGCACCTAAATCACTGTAGCGGGTTCGTAACATAGGCCCGCACAGAATAGCAAATATAACTTAACCTCTGTGTCAAAGCTCAACAAGACAGACAAGGTATTCTCAGTCTCGTCATTTCCACCGGGTCTCACCAAAAGACAGGTGTCACAAACACCAGGAATATTATTTTTCATTTGATCCACCTCTACAATCAATGTTACCCCACTGATCACTCCTTTTAGCGGTGCCCTGCTCCAGAGAACAAAGCACTACACAGGTTGCACCCGCTTCCTCTGGGCCGAGGATGCACAAAAAGAAAAAAATTCCACTCCTCAAAACTTTCACAGATCTAACCATTCCCAGTTTGTCCTTTACCCAGCTTGACACAACAGCCAAAAAGCAGGAATCCACTTTTTCCAAAAATCTCACTCCTACCGGATCAAAATAATCTCCGGCAGGATTCACAGAGCAAACGCTGGAAGTCTCTACCACACCTGTCGCCGCAGGTAGGCCCACTTCATCCTGGTCTGGCTCAACTTCAGAGTGCCAACTGACTTCATTTCGAGATCCTAAAGGTTCTCAAGGGAGCATGTAGGTTTGTATTCAGGAGACAAAGTGTGTACACAGGAAACAAATGATATATTCTGCACTTCTTCTGCATTGAGGAGTAGAGGGGTGTGCAGTGAGTTTGCACAATGTCAGCAGCATCTCTAGACTAGTTGCCTATTGAGCCGACTGCGAGCTGGGGTAGTTTGTTTCACTTCAGGGAGGCAAATCCAGGGGGGCGCAGGCAAACATTATTCCACTTGTTCCCATAGAGGCAAGCGCGGTTAGAACTCAGTCAGATCAAGAATACAAGCATTCTGAGCTTTGATCAACGCTGGGAGCAATATTTACATTTTGATCCGTAAAATCACTAGGAAATCAGCTCAAAGTTATTTCCATTTTGGAAATATGTTCCTAAGTATTCCCACGCATATATAGGGGAGACATACACCTTCCTAATATTGAATTTGGACCCACTTTTGCCCTCAGAATAGCCTCAATTCGTCGGGGCATGGACTCAGTGTCAAAAGCGTTCCACAAAGATGCTGGCCAAATGTGTCCCACAGTTGTGTCAAGTTGGCTGGATGTCCTTTGGGGGAACATTCTTGATACACACGGGAAACTGTTGAGCTCGAAAAACCCAGGAGCGTTGCAGTTCTTGACACACTCAAACCGGTGCGCCTGGCACCTACTACCATACTCAGTTCAAAGGCACTTAGAAATGTTGTCTTGCCCACTCACACTCTGAATGGCACTCAGTCTAAGTCATGGAAAGAGCAGGGGTTCCTAATGTTTTGTACACTCGGTGTATGCGATCATATCCCAATGTAATCAAGGTTTGAAATTATTTTATTTTTGTCAAATACTGTATCTATTTGGGCTACTTGAGGTCAATTTGTACAAATTATTTATAATTATGTTTCGGGACCCCCGACCATCCGCTCATGAAGAAAATCGGCCCATGGCTTAATGTAATTGGGGACCCTTGCTATAGTGCATAGAGAGGATGAGGATATGCTTTCCAAGCTTAGTCTGACTGTACTAGACCTTAATGACCGTGGCCTGGTGAGACCCAACTCAACACTGTCTTTCTAACCTAATGTACTTCCATCAACAGCTGGAAATGATGACCAGAGGCCATCTGCAAGGCTCTTTCCACCAAGCCCACTCATGTGGTTTACTATGAATCACATCGTTGTCTCCATTAATGATAAAAATGTATATATTTTTTCTCAGGAAGTCACCACCCAATTCATTCACTTCAAGTGAGAGCCTCAAGGTCGAAGTGAGAGATATCTAGAGGTAGCTTTATGTCTATTGATAATGTGTTTGTTTTTACCGTGCCTCTTGAGGTGGGCTAGAAGGGATGGATTTTTCTCTGCTGTAAATAGACAGAGTATTGTTTTGAGGTAATCAAACAGGTCCCCGTGTTTAAATGGTTATGTTTCCACAGAATGTCTGAAGCTTGTTTTTGGTGGATTTCATTTTCTTCTAATAGGAATATATTTGAACACACGGACCTGTTTCATCACCTCAAAACAATACTCTGTCAATTTACAGCAGAGAAAAAAATATCAACGATAATAAAAAATAGAACAATAATTGGTTTTGAATAAACACATTCACAAGCCATTTATTAGCATATTTTCGCCATAAAGAGACCCTGAAAGGATTCAGGAAGGTGGCAATTAGGAGGCAACTCCTTCTGACAACGCATTGGAGGAAAGGGTCAGAGGTTCCTCCCCTTGGACCGTCTCCTCAAATGCGTTTTGAGAAGGAAGCGGGGAACGGGAATGCGAAAAGGATGTACAATTTAAGATGCACCATTCAGGAAGTTCTGTTTAAGTAATCAGATAATGTCTCCATCCAGTGGTCATACTTGGTACTGTCTGATGACTTTCGACCCATCTGAATTTCTATGGGTACATACAGTATGAGAACAATGTTCATACATTTCCCCTCTGCACCTCTAAGTAGATCTCAGAGCTAACCCCTGACCTATAAGAGATGGATGGATGGGACAAGCCTGTAGGGGCCATGATGTCCGAAGACAATGGCAGCACCCCCACATCAGCTCTGGGTATGTATATTAGAATATTGTCATCATATTTTAAATAGAATAACTTATAATACAATAACTGCATCTCTTTAAATATTCTTTGATATTAAAAATAAATATTACATATGATGATGATGATGATTGGTAATGTGAGTTCACATTGGCTGCCATACAACATAAGCCAATCACTGATGTCTGAATTGTATTCCTGTGTCAACAGTCAACCAGTCGTGTGTGGACCGGAAGTACTATATGGTTCTGGTTGAGGCGGAGAAGACAGCCATCGGCTCCATCTGTTTCCTGGCCGGACCCTTCACTTTCCTGGAGAATGCGTTGGTCCTGGGTGTGATCGCCGCCACCGCCAACCTGCGACGGCGTCCCTCCTACCTCTTCATCGGCAGCCTGGCCCTGGCCGACGTCTTTGCCAGCTGCTTCTTCACCACCAGCTTCCTGGACTTCCACCTGTTCCACCGCCTTGATGGGCCCAACGCCTACCTCTTCAAGCTGGGCGGGGTGACGATGGCTTTCACCGGCTCGGTGGGTAGTCTTCTGTTGACTGCTCTGGACCGCTATCTGTGTATACATCAGGCGGCGAGTTATAAAGTGGTGTTAACGCGCCGCAGGGCCCTGTTTGCTCTCCTTGCCCTGTGGAGCACCACCATCCTCATCTCCTTCCTCGCTCTGATGGGCTGGAGGTGCCCCACAGGGCTCTGCCCGCCCTGCTCGCGCCTCTTCCCATACATCGACCACCGCTACCTGGCCTGCTGGGCCAGCTTCATCCTGGTGCTGCTGTCACTCATCCTGAGCGCCTACGCCCTGATCCTGTGGAGGGCCAATCGGCATGAGGCCTCCATGACGGGCCTCCAGGGAGCGCCTACCCGTGGTCAGGCCCGCATGCGGCTGGACATTCGGTTGGCACGTACCCTGGGCCTGATTCTGCTTATCATGGTGGGCTGTTGGCTGCCGACCCTCTCCTTCATGCTGGCAGATGTCTCGGTGCAGCTCACACACGTCCAGCAGAGGGCCTTTGCTTTCTGCAGCACCATGTGCCTGGTCAACTCAGCCGTCAACCCACTGCTGTATGCCCTGCGCTGCCGGGAGCTGAGGTTGGCACTGATGCGGCTGTTGGGGGGCCTGAGTGAGGGGCTGGGGTGCTGCCAGAGGCACGTAGGGGAAGACACGACCACTACCCTTCCCTTAGGCGACAGCAACAGCTGTAGCGCGCACTCCGAGAGTGAGGCGCCCAGACTCGTTAGCTGCCGACCGAACACAGTCTCAGAAATGGTTGGCAAGCAGCAGCTGGACATGACTGGAAAATGAGAAGGGTTGGGAGGCTTACTGTATATCAGGGATATAGCAGTGTTGTGAACTTGTGTTTCTTCTGTTGTGTTCATAGTGATAAGGAGGTAATGTCTCTAAAATGTACTGTGATAACAGGGACTAAAACAAAGATATCGACCATGTTACCATAAATTGTGCTGACCCACCTACAAGCCAAGTCACTCAGAGAAAATATTATTTTATTATTTGTCCAAGGGACATGATAGATTTAAAAAAAAAATTTTTTTTTACAAACCAGTAGAAATTGTGAAATATCCCAAATTAACACATTTGAGAAAACAACAGCATTGTTGGTGTTGGCAGTGTAAATGTAGATAGCTATATGTATCCTATGCTTGTTTTCGCTTGAGTGTTTGTCCTTTAGCGTCCAGAAGAGGATCCTGACGGGTTCCCATCTGCACATAAATACCTGTCCTGAATAGAGGCCCTGTGGATTGTAAACAATGTCCTCCACATGTGACTGCAAGCAGTGTCGAGATCCGAGGTGTAGGAAAGGCTGAGCCTGGGTGGGTCCAATCAGAAAAAAAGAAGAAGTCCACTCAGATTTTGTATTATTTATTTAAATATTTTTTTATGCTCTTTACTTGTCAGTGTTCCAAATGGAACATAGTGTTTGCATATTTAGGTAAAAAGACAATCAGAATTCATAACAAGCAGTACACTGGGTTAGTCAGATTTGATTAAATATAACGGAACAGATGACATGGAATGACATCACATGCCAAAAAGAACTAACTGAAAGCCACACCCCCAATGAGCAACGAATATGACTGCATTGAGGGATATGTCACTGTGCTTTTATGGCTATATGCACCATGCCACTACCTATTTCATTTGTTCATTTAGCAAACAAGACAGCTCATAATCCAGTGCCTTTATCACAGTCAACACACCTATATTTTAGCTTTAAAAATCCTACATTTTCTCTCAGCTTCATGGCAAAATGTGTAGAATAGCATGAGATGAGCTAAAAAAACTGCACACGTTCCTCTCTATCCTATGGCAAAATGTGTAGAATTGCAGGAAATTTGCTTTAAAACAGCAACATGCCAAAATGTGTAGAATAATATGAGATTAGCTATAAACTGCACATTTGTCTCTGTTCCATGGCAAAATGTCTAAAATAAAATTGGGGGCCAGGACAAATTTCTGCAGGCCCACCCAACAACAAATTTCTGGCTACGCCACTGGTCGAGATAAGTGGGGCACAGGTCAGAAAGATAATGTCACACAACACAGAGAATAGAACACTTTTTTCTATAGAACACTACAAATGGCAACTATAGTTCACAAGTCATTTTAGTAGATCAATCACAAAACAATCAAACACAAAGGTAGATGTTTTGTCTTGTAGATGGTCCAAGTAAAATCAAATCAAAATAACATTTTATTTGTCACATGCTTAAACAACAGGTGTAGACTAACAGTTTAATGCTTACTTACGGGTCCTTTTCCAACAATGCAGTTTATTTTTTAAATTTGTATTTATTTTATTGATACGAGAAATAAATACACAGTGAATAACAATAACGAGTTACAATTAGTCAATGTGCATGGGTACTAGTATTGTGTTATGTGTTTATAGTCCCACCTCCCTCAAGAGGACAATCCTTCTGAACACAAATGACAGCCTGGAGACAGGGAGCCTGCCATTTCAGGTCAGAGAACAGTGGAAAAAAAGGACAGACAGCATGGTTTATGTGAGGTGGTGAGATGGCAGAGACTAGATCGAGAGAGATACTGAGTCATTTCTGGGAAACAAGTAAGTACCTTACTGTGATTACTTCCGACCATTTTAATTGAAAATAAACAAAAATAGCTTCTTAGCAAAGAACAATTTCTCAAGGAAGACTTTTGCAACGACTGTCTGGGAGGGGTCTGAGTGGGGAGGGGAAAACTGAAAACTGGCTCTTATTGGCAGAGAGGTTTCAAACTCTCTTTCTTATAGATGGGTTGTCTGACAATGTCACAAATTATGCGCAGGCATTGATGTGGCCGGAACGACTGGGTGATCTTGCTCTCCGTAGCAGAAACGACTGGGTGATCTCGCTCTCCGTAGCAGAAACGACTAGGTGATCTTGCACTGCTTGTTTCAAGCAGACCACAATAGTCCTCTTGCCCAAGAACACCAAGGTAACCTACCTAAATGACTATCGCCCACGTAGCACTCACAGTTATAGCCATGAAATACGTTGAAAGGCTGGTTTGACTCACATCAACATCATCATCCCAGACACCTCCAATTCGCATACCCTCCCAACAGACCACAGATGACGCAATCTCTATTGCACTCCACACAACCCTCACCAACCTGGACAAAAGGAATACCTATGTAAGAATGCTGTTCATTGATTACAACTCAGCATTCAACACCATAGTCCCCTCCAAGCTCAGCATCAAGCTCTGGACCATGGGACGGAACATCTACCCCTGCAACTGGATCCTGGACTTCCTGACGGGCTGCCTTCAGGCAGCGAGGGTAGGCAACAACACATTTGCAACGCTGGCCATCAACACGGGGGCCCCTCAAGGGTGTGTGCTTAGTCCCCTCCTGTACTCCCTGTTCACCCACAACTGTGTGGTCGCACATGACTCCAACACCATCATCAAGTTTGCTGACGAAACGACGGTGGTAGGAATAATCAACAACTACGAGGCAGCCTTCAGTGAGAAGGTCAGAGACAACAACCTCTACCTCAACGTCAGCAAGATAAAGGAGCTAATCGTAGACTACAGGAAACAGAAGGGCAAGCACACCCCCATCCACATCGATGGGGCTGTAGTGGAGTGGGTCGAGAACGTTCAAGTTCCTCTGTGTTTACATCACTAAGGAATTAACATGGTCTAAACACACCTACACCGTTGTGAAGAAGGAACGACAGGGCCTCTCCCGCCTCAGGAGGCTGAAAAGATTTGGCATGGGCTCTCAGATCCTCAAAAAGTTCTACAGCTGCACCATTGATAGCATCTTGACTAGCTGCATCACCGCTTGGCACGGCAACTGCACTGCAAGGCACCGGACCGCAAGGCGCTACAGAGGGTGGTGAGTACGGCCCAGTACATCACTAGGGGCAAGCTCCCTGCCATTCAGGACCTCTATACCAGGAGGTGTCAGAGGAAAGCTCCAAAAATTGTCAAAGACTCCAGCCATCCAAGCCATAGACTGTTTTCTCTGCTACTGCATAGCAAGCGTTACCAGTGCACCAAGACTGGAACCAACAGGACCCTGAACATAAGACTGCTAAATAGCTAATCAAATGGCTACCCAAACTACCTGAATTTACCCTTTTTGAACTAACTATCTTGCACTGACACACACTGGACACTACCTATACACATACTTACACACACACACACACACACTAAATATGCCCACATACATAACATGCATACTGATACCATATACACACACACTCACCATAATATGCTGCTGCTACAGCTCAGTCTATTATCTATCCTGTTGCCTAGTCACTTTACCCATACCTATGTGTACATAGCTACCTCAATTTCCTGGTATCCCTGCACATCGACTCGGTACTGGTACTCCCGGTATATAGCCATGTTATTTGTACTTGTTATTCACTGTGTATTTATACCTTGTGTCACTATTTCTAGTAATTTTTAAAAATCTTTATCTTTAACGGGGCGGCAGGTAGTCTAGTGGATAGAGCACTGGGCCAGTAACTGAAAAGTTGCTAGATCAAACCCCCGAGCTGACAAGGTACAAATCTGTCGTTCTGCCCCTGAACAAGGCAGTTAATCCACTGTTCCCAGGCCGTCATTGAAAATAAGAATTTGTTCTCAACTGGCTTGCCTAGTTAAATAAAGGTTAAATAAAATAAATACAAATAAAAAAATAAACTGCATTGTTGGAAAAAGACCCTTAAGTAAGCATTTCACTGTTAGTCTACACCTGTTGTTTACAAAGCATGTGACAAAGAACATTTGATTTGAAGCACTGTTTAGTTATGATTATGAACAGTCAGATAGCTAGTAACAATGACAAGAAGCTGCCATGTGGGGAATCATAGGTGGCTCGTTTCAGCTAGTTGTATCTTGTTCTTGATACCATGTCTTGTTTTGCGGTGTTTTGACTTATTTCATGTCAATGTTAATATGGCTCAAATTCGCCAGCTAGCTAACCAACAACTGTAACAATGTATTTGAGAGAGAATAAGTACTCATTGTGCAAATGTATTTATGTTTTCAATAAACATTTGGTGACGAAATATAGTTTACCCCGTCTGTTTTGCCCCATAGTTGCACGTGTCGGTTTTGTTGCTAAACAACCAACCCATTTAATGGTCTATTAACTAATGTACTGCCTGGTGATGTCACCATGCAGGCAGGCCAAAACTGTGTTTTCAAACAGCTCTTACACTAAAAGGGCATTATCATAATTTTAACAATTCCAACCTCATAGTGTGGAAATATATATATAAAATACCCAGGGAAATCAAGTTTTTGACTGCACTGGGCCTTTAAGGCAAGGTGGCAGACAAGATGACCACAGAGAACAAATCCATGTCAATACATAAAGCACGACCGTCTCAGGTACTAGGGACCAGAAACACAATGGATAACTCACTAATGATTTGACTTCAATGTTTATGTGCAACCACACATGACATTTTACACTCTGAATAAAAATATGAGGATATATGAATCTAAAAGGACACATTCAATTGCTCTGCAGAAAAAGAACACAAAGCCTGTAGATCTACATTGTGCCAGGCCCAACTAACGCTTTGTGGGGGGTGAAGTGCTCAAATGTCAACTTGATTCATTTAGCTGAGAGCCTCCTCAACTGTGCATCACATGAATAAATGTGTCTGGTGTGAGCTGTGGTATCACCCCTTCTATCCACACACAGTGAGCTTGCAGCTACTACATATTGCCTCAGTGTCAGTGACCATTGAGGATCACTTAGACTGCGTGAACTTCTAATAGACAATGGTAGAGAGAAAAGCCATGGGGAGAGACCTTTAATGACATGATATGCTAACGTCCACCATGCAAAAAGAAGCCTCCCCTGTGCAGAGGGCTCTAGGCTACATGGTACACAACGCATTTCACCTGTAGTGTCACAATGGACTCAGTATGTAATTAAATGCATCACAATTAGCAAATGTTTAGGCTGTATTCTTGCAGAGACAGTGGCATATTAACCTATGAGGAGCCTTAGCCAAATCTATCAATTTGTGGTTCAAAGGTTTTCCCTGTGATATTCTTTGCAATATTGAAAAAACATGGATGAAATAATATGAAGGCAAAAAGCAAGAAGGGAGGTGAGACTGCAAAGTAACAAGAACTAATTAAATTGAGCATCTAGAGACAGCAAAAACAGACTGGCACTCAGGCTATCATGCGTAACCGTCACTCACTGTCATGTTTGGCTTGGCAATAAACAATGTAGTTGGAAAGAGCACCAACAGATCTGGTGCTCTTGCTTGAGTTGCTCAACAGTAATTTAAAAAGACATAATTGATGGGAAGTGAAGGGACATTTGAAATGCCTTTGGTTTTCATTGATGTATGTCAAGTGTAACGAGGGAATACAGTGTTTTGATTTAGTATTTATAAAGAACATGATAGACAACAGATAAACTGTGGCCTACCTGATAAAAGGAGCAGAAAAATCACTCTAGTCAACCGATTAGAAAACAATCGGGTGCTCTCGTTAACCTCAAATTTGAGTTAAACTGAAAACAGTCGTCATAAAAGAAAAGGGGTGGATGACAACAATAAACGTGTAAAGTAGTACATCATTGACCAAATGTACCACCCATGTATGTTGAATGGATAAAATCTAAAATAAAATCGAAATATCACAATTATGCTCTATACGAAACATTTTACCTGAATAATTTATTTTCCGAAATCTAAATTCTCCCTATTTTTGTAGAATGGTACGGTCGGCCCTTGTGACGTTTTAGAAATTCAGTCGATAGGCACCGCAGTTGGCTGGCTCACTATCCCGGTTTCGGCAAACCGTTGTTGTGAAGAGAGGGAAACGGAAAAGAGAAAGTAGACTACAGCATTTTTAGAAGATATTTTTCCTTTATCTATCGTACATCTTCGTTGTCTCTTTTGAGCAGGCACCATGGCGTGTGGAGCTACGTTAAAGCGCTCGATGGAGTTTGAGGCCCTACTCAGTCCTCAGTCTCCTAAGCGAAGAAGGTGCAATGCACTACCGGGGGCTCCAAGCACTCCGTCCCCTCAAAGGTGCAACCTCCGTCCGCCAGTTGACTGCCCATCATCACACTCGATGTCTCCCCCGGCTATGGGAGGAGAGCACAGGCTAACTCCAGGTAAGAAATGGTCAAAAGTTGGATTTAGCTGCATTTCAGGGGGGTGATATGGGGAGGGGTGTTAGGGTGGAGTGGAATGGGTGGTTCGCGAGAATGGGGGTTGGTGTATAACCTAACGTTAGCTAGTTAGGTACCTAACGTTACAGTAGCTAGCTTAACGTTTGCTCTGTAACGTAAACGCACTCAGCTAACCTAACGTTATAACTGGCTAACTAGTTAGTCGTTGACTAATGTATATTAAGGAATTAATTTGAATTGCCTGACATGTTAGCTAGCTAGAACCATTATCTATGACACAAAGCAAAAAAAAGGCATGTTTTGTTGTCAGCTTGCTAAAATAGCTAACGTAAGTTTGCTAAGCTAGCTGCATAACGACCCTAACCCAGCTAACCCAGTTAGTTAGCTAACGTAACGTTACATGTTTTCTTTGCATGGTCCACAATCAATGATTTGTTTCGTGTGACTAAAATAAAACATGCGAAGTTAGCAATGACCAGTTGAGTTTGCCTAACTAAATTAGGTACTTAGTGCTGTAAATTTAACCCACTTTATTCCATGAGCAGACTTCATTTTTATGTAGTAGAACGCTGCATTGAAACGTCCAAGCTTTTTCGTTTAGAAGTGTGGGAACGCAGGTTATTTTTTTTGTACCATCTCGCTTTTCCCTGGGCTGAGGGCATTGTTCTACTCCTTTATGCTCGCACCCATCCTGCCCACCCGCTTGAAAATGAGAGTTGAGCCAGTGTGGGGGCTGCAGGGGTGGCAAGATAATTTACCTGGATATCTCGACTGCAATCCAACAAAGCTCATTGAATGTGCCGTCACCTGGGTAGAGGCGAGCTATTTGACAGCATCTAATCTTCACAGCTGTCTAAACCCTAATTAAAACCCTGCTCCCACTTGGCACAATTTGAACCTATTTCTTTGTTGAGATGTGTGTGTATAATATGTTAACTGGAGGATTACAATGCTGGGTGCCCCATCTTTCATTTTGAACCCCATGTTCGTTTCATGCAGATTTTTTTTTTTTAGTTTGGTGCACACCAGTACATCTTTTTTTTTTTTTTTTTTTTTTTTCCTAGTCTCAAATTTAGCTGAGTATAACCCTAATTCAAGCCCTGCATCCTGCTGCAATTCAATGGATGGGCAGCACCTCCTGTCACAATAATAATTTCAATGACTCAAAAACCTAAGAGTGTAGGATGGACTGCCTCCTGGGCAGTCTGGTTAACTGGTTAACCCCCCTGGTTGGCTTTGTCTGGCCTCTCTTTTTAAATTGTTGACTGCTTTTCCTTCAGCCCCTAACCAAGGCAGTTGGTGGTTGCACCTTTTTTTACATATTTGCAGGGATGCCAACTTATTCATTGTTTTGATCTCTTCACCATTATACCCCGATGAAGACAGCTATTTCTGTCAACATGTTGGTTATAAAATCATTGCATCGGAGTTCCTGGTGTGCAGCTCTCCTTTTTATTTTTCAAGTGTTCTGCTCCGCTAGCCAGCACCTTGCCTAACGGGTGTTTCTTTCACCTCCAGATTGATCTCGAAATAGGTCATCCATGTGAATCGTGTAGATCCGTAAGGGGGGATGGGGGTGTTGACCATGTTTGCAGACTCAGTATATTACCCATTGAGCAATACAAGATCGGTTCAAACAGATCTTCCCCTGGTGTGATCACTACCTTCTCTCTCTCTCAAAATGACTGCGCACAGAATGCATCCCCACACGTCCTACAACTAGAATATCAGAGTACGATGCCAGATATGGCATATCAGAATGAGTGCTTCATCCAATATCACGTGTGGCAGCTGTGAGCAGTCAGCCGCATCCCTTAACCAGCCATTAGTCTACTCAGCTGCTTTTCTCCGTCTGTTCTTTCTGTGCATCTCTCTATCAGTTTTAAAATGTTATTTAGCTGGGGTGTGCAGGCAGTACTTTATTTTGTTACATTTGTTTAATTATTGGTGCGGCATGTCTTTTTAATTTTGCCTGTAACAAGCAGGCCCGTCTGAATAGGCTTCGCTGTCACGCAGCGTCAGAGTGCCACAGCCATAGAGGAAAAGCGGACCACAGTAACAGTCATGCTTGTGCCTTTATATCACTGGAAACCGCTCAAAAGTTATGCCCCATATTACCGAAGTTACCTCATCCCGCAACAAACTCTTGTTTTGTCATGTTACCTGGCTAGCTAGCTAACAACTTACATTGGCTATGCAAAAATGTGGATGGCACTGGAAAAAGGGATAAATAGCATTCAATGTGTTGGATTGAGTAGAGGTGTGAATGTCAGGGACATGTTTTTGTGCAGCACACGTGCTGAACATATAGAATGGGAACAGGTGTCCTTGGTATCGTGATGGTGGGGGGGGGCGCAAACCCTGTGGTATCGTGATGGTGGGGGGGCGCAAACTCTGTGGTATCATGATACTACTATTGTGATACCAGGCCAAGTATCACATTATTAGTAAAATGTTGCTATTGTGACAACCCCACTCTGAAAATTGGCACATTTTTCTTGCATTTTACAAACTCTCATCTTCACCTTTTTGGTACATCACCAGTTTGTATCCCTGTATTTGTCCAACATTCCTATCTTCAGAATATTCCATGAAACTGATCTCCCATGGCCACCGGCTTCCTGCGCCCCACCTGTGGTTTTTATTTTTATTTAACCTTTATTTAACTAGGCAAGTCAGTTAAGAACAAATTCTTATTTACAATGACGGCTTACCCCGGCCAAACCTCGGACGGCGCTGGGCCAATTGTGCGCCGCCCTCATAGCCGGATGTGATACAGCATAGATTTGAACCAGGGGACTGTAGTGTTGCCTCTTGCCCTGAGATGCAGTGCCTTAGACCGCTGTACCACTCGGGAGTTGGTATTCTTCATGGCACCCATTGACCTTTTGAAAGGGGTGAGCGCTCTCCTGGAATGTTCCTAATTGAATGCCCACAGAGTGAATACCTAACATTCCCCAACCACCTTTGTCCTCTGATAATGTTACTCCAAAACGACAATGATATCAAAAAAGGTGAGCGGATATTAGGAGGTAGCTTAGAAATCTTCTGTCCTTGAGATATTTGTGCTTGGCATGAACTGTGGGTTCCCACAAAAGCTTTGACTTGTTGATAGTGGAAGTGAAATGGGAACCGTGTGACTGGCGTCCCAGTTCTGGACAAGCCAAACAAAGACAGTTGGCCTGGTCCTGTCTAGTCTAGCCCCTCGCACCAAATCAGATTGTGCAACTGACATGTAGGCTAGTCCTAAGCCTGTTTGTTTGGACAAGGACTTGTTTCATAGCTACATTTTCTCTCTTTTGTAAAGGAGAAGCTGTGTATCCAGGGTTTATCTGCCAGTGAAATCATTGGGGGCTCCACCTAAGCATTTTTTCGGGACGCTTAAGTCCAAACAGGGTGTATTCATTTTCTGGATGGGGAATAACGCTTTCTGTGTAAAATTAAACAACTGAAACCAGATATAAAGTATGTAGATATCTTTTGAGAACTAACAATCACTGAAATAAAATCTAGGAGTGAATTGAAAATTCTATAACAATACATTTATTCAGTTTATGTTTGAGCAAAATTAAAACTGCATAGGCCATGGCAAAAGGCAGGAAAATAGCTTTAAAAAGGCAATTCCCTCATCTCAATGGCAGAATGTGTGGAATCATAGGAAATTTGCTTTAAGGGGGACTCTAGAATTCACAAATTTGGCTGTGCCAACAGACCCACCACAGCCCCCACCTAAGCCCCTCTTTGATCCAGAAAAAACCCTGATCCATCACAAGATAAGGCTAATGGCACTTTTGATGCACGAAGCAGAAAATCTAGTAACGTCACAAGGGTGTTGGCAGGTTTACACGCATGCAGGTTTCAACAGCTGAAGAAGCTCGTGTAATGGGCAGATGGAGGAAGAGGTGTTTGTCTGCCTTCCTGTGTGCAATGCACACAATCTCCTTCTGCAATTTAGCCCCTTTCTCTTGATTAGTTGGGTCTTCTTTCACCACTTTAATGGCTTTTGTATGTACAGGCCAGCTATCCTCCTCAATGTACACTGGCATTTTACTCAGTATCCGCCTCGCTTGCTGAATTGCATACTGCAGAGGGGAAAGGAATGTAAGATGTTGGTGTGTCTGCAGACATTGGTTTGCCAGTGAAGGCAGTTTCTTCTGTCCAGCCCCCCCCTGCATATTTATTGGCATTCCCTACAAGCCGGTCGAGTTTTCTTTGTTGTAGTTCCCAGGGCACATGGACGGGTTCTCCTCCTCCCTCTTCAGCCCACTTGATTGGAATAATTAACTGATCTACGAGACTTTAATGAGGACCAGTCAACCTTTTTCATTCAGGATGCAGAGTATTAAAACTGTCACCTGTGATAAAGTGAATGGCGCTATGGTAGAAGGTTTAAGAGTAGTGGCTGCTGCAATCTGGTAAATAGTGTCAACAACTGTCAGGGAAGTTGTCTGTACAATCTGATTTCTGCTATTTAGGGAGAGCCTAGATCTATTTCAAAAACAAAAAAGCCTGCTTTAAATCTTGGATTTTTAACTAGCTCATCCATGTTTTTTTTAAAACATGAAGTCTTTGTCAATCCAATGCCGTACTGGTAGAGAGTGAATTCCTTGACTCCTTCCATGTCGACTCCCATTTCTTTGCTCAAATATTTTTTTATTGAACCCGCATAAGAATGGTGTATATGGACGGTTGAGCAGTTCCAGATGTAGGAAGATGTTCTATAACTTGGCCTCTAATCTGTAGGTATCTGAAGAAGTTACTTTTGGGTAGATTACAGGTTTCCCTTAGCAAATCAAAGGAGGCAAAGGTCCCTTCTATATATAGATCCCCTATGGTATTGATCCCTAGCTCTCCCCATCGCTCAGTCGTTATCAAGGTAAGCGGGGAAAAGGAGAGATTCCTCACTATAGGTAGGCCAATATCATTCCTGCTAAGGTAAAAAATAAAATTGCTTCTGGATACAGACTGTGGTATGTATAATATGATTATTACTATAAAGTGACATCTCCAAATTGATGGGACATAACCACAGCACCAATAAAGGGGTGGCAATCCTCACGCTCCATACTAACTGAGCAGCCAAAACGTAACAGCACAGAGGTTAGCGGCCCAATAGTTAAATATAACATTTGGAAGAGTCAGTCGGTAGGCCGTCATTGTAAATAAGATTTTGTTCTTAGCTGACTTGGCTAGTTTTATAAAGGTAAAACCAAGGTGTTTAAAAGAAAAAAACATCTATGTTTTTTTATAATAGAGTCCAGTTGTTCATTAACCTCTCTGGGATATGTGGGACGCTAGGGTACCGCATGGCCAACATCCAGTGAAAATGCAGAGCTCCAAGTTCAAATAAATTAGTATAAAAATTTCACTTTCATGAAATCACACATGCAATACACCAAATTAAAGCTACACTTGTTGTGAATCCAGCCAACGTGTCAGATTTCAAAAAGGCTTTACGACGAAAGCACACCAAAATGATTATGTTAGGTCAGTACATAGCCACAGAAAAACACGGCCATTTTTCCAGTCAAAGAGAGGAGTCACAAAAAGCATAAATAGAGATTAAATTAGTCACTAACCTTTGATCTTCATCAGATGACACTCATAGGACTTCATGTTATACAATACATGTATGTTTTGTTCAATAAAGTTCATATTTATATCCAAAAATCTTAGTTTACATTGGCGTGTTTATGTTCAGTAATATTTTGCCTCCAAAACATCCGGTGATTTTTGCATTGAGCCACATCAATTTACAGAAATACTCATTATAAATGTTGATGAAAATACAAGTGTTATGCATGGAACTTTAGATACACTTCTCCTTAAATACAAAGGAGCGTTGTTTGGTAACTACTATTACTAGATAGGAAAACATTTCTGAAGAGCGCACTTAAATGGAAGATGTTCTAACCAAGAGGGGTTTTGCAACTGACTGGGCATTAGTTTGCTCTTGTTCCAATTGGTTCTATGTCACGAGACGGTACCAAACAGGTTAATCAAATAAAAAATAACAAATACTGGATTGTGGTTCTGTTACATAGAGAATGTCATCTGCATATAGAGGAATCTTATTTACAACGTCTTTAGTATTATAGCCTTGTTTTGTTGTGAGATCTGACCTCTTGAGCAGGGTTCAATGGCTATAGCAAAAAGCAGAGGCGACAGCGCACAACCTTGTCTTGTCCCTCTAAAGGTTAAATCAGGGCGACTGATTGGTTTGTTGATTATTCTTGCACATGGGGTTCCTATATAGAAGCTGGCTCCATTTATTTATTTTATTTTTATGAACGTGTCTCCAATATTACATTTCTGTAGAACCACAAATAGGACCACTCAACTTGGTCAAAGGCTTTGTCAGCGTTTAGATGTAACGGCAAGGTCAACGTTGGGTAACCTGAGAATACATAATGTCGAAGAGGTGCCTGAGATTGAAGAATGAGTTTCTGTCGGGGATAATGCCGGTCTGGTCCGACTGGACCAATTTGCCTACTAAAGTGCTAAGCCTGTTAGCCAGAGTTTTTGCAAAGATCTTCTGGTCTGTATTGAGGTGAGATATTGGACTGGATGACCCTGCTTCTTCTGGATCTTTACCCTTTTTATTTATAACTGTAATAACTGCCACATTTCAAGTAGGTAGGAGAGCTCCATCCTCATTGGCCTGAACAAGTAGTTTGTACAGGTAGGGAGAGAATGTTGCTTAATGTTTTATGGATTCCCTGGTGAATTCTATCTGGGCCTGGGGTCTTGTCGCTTTTTAGAGATTTAATTCTTACTCGAATTTCTCAGATTTCCTTATTCTGGAAGTTAGAATATTCCTGGTTCAGGGCAGGGAGATTAGTCTTTCCAAAAGTTTTGCATGATTAAAGGGTTAGGATCTGCTTTAGTTGTGTCTATATAGTCTCTTGTAAAACTTACGGAATCTGTCATTGATGTCCTTGGGAGAAGAGCTTAATTCCCTATTTACACATTTTAACTTTGAATCATTCAGTCACTCTGTTTTTCAAAGTCGTCTGGCCAATAATTTGTTTTCTTGGTATATAGAGAAAAGATTAAACAACTTTAGCTGACATCCAAATTTTGTATATTCGAATTGTAAAGCGCTTATTTTGTTTTTTTTTCCCATAGATGGATGACTAGTATTCTCCCTGTTCTCATGACTGGCCTGTGAGGATAAGGTTACAATGGATCACAGTTCTACGGAGATCTCTCCCTCCCGCAGAGGGGGAGGGATTGTTGTTGCGGGGGGGGGGTTGTTTATGATGCCTCATGCCCATTTGATCTCTTAAGGCAGCAGACCAATCCTTTGTCCTGTTAGTGTTTGGGACTGGAATGTCTGTGTGGGCCTTATGGAGAATCTACCTCAGAACTGTAACATGCAATAAATGGACTTTGGGACATTTTATATTTCATCAGCCAAAATGGTGTTAACAATGATAGATGGTATGTGAAAATTAATGTCGTTTTTATGTTAAATGATGACGTTATGACGGAGACATTGTAACTTTAAGAGTTTTCATAATACAGTTGAAGTCGGAAGTTTACATACACTTAGGTTGGAGTCATTAAAACTAGTTTTTCAACCAGTTAACAAACTGTAGTTTTGGCAAGTCGGTTAGGACATCTACTTTGTGCATGACACAAATAATTCACTGTCTGTAGAAAAAATTACAAGTGAAATAAACTATCATAATTCCAGTGGGTCAGAAGTTTACATACACTAAGTTGACTGTGCCTTTAAACGGCTTGGAAAATTACAGAAAATGATGTCATGGCTTTAGAAGCTTCTGATAGGCTTATTGGCATCATTGGAGTCAATTGGAGGTGTACCTGTGGGTGTATTTCAAGGCCTACCTTCAAACTCAGTGCCTCTTTGCTTGTAGTCATGGGGAAATCAAAAGAAATCAGCCAAGACCTCAGAAAAAGAATTGTAGGCCTCCAAGTCTGGTTCATCATTGGGAGCACATTCCAAAGGCCTGGAGGTACCACGTTCATCTGTACAAACAATAGTAAGCTAGTATGAACACCATGGGACAACGCAGCCGTCATACCGCTCAGGAAGGAGACTCGTTCTGTCTCCTAGAGATGAACGTACTTTGGTGCAAAAAGTGCAAATCCAGCAAAGGACCTTGTGAAGATGCTGGAGGAAACGGGTAAAAAACATCTGTTTCCACAGTAAAACAAGTCCTATATCGACATAACCTGAAAGGCCGCTCAGCAAGGAAGAAGCCGCTGCTCCAAAACCGCCAAAAAAGCCAGACTACAGTTTGCAACTGCACATGGGGACAAATATCGTACTTTTTGGAGAAATGTCCTCTGGTCTGATGAAACAAAAATATAACTGTTTGGCCATATTGACCATTATGTTTGGAGGAAAAAGGGGGACGCTTGCAAGCCAAAGAACACCATCCCAAACGTGAAACACGGGGGTGGCAGCATCATGTTGTGAGGGTGCATTGCTGCAGGAGGGACTGGTGCACTTCACAAAATGGATGGCATCATGAGGCAGGAAAATTGTGGATATATTGAAGCAACATCTCAAGACATCAGTCAGAAAGTTTAAACTTGGTCGCAAATGGGTCTTCCAAATGGACAATGACCCCCAGCATACTTCCAAAGTTGTGGCAAAATGGCTTAACTTCTTCGGGGTCGCCCCCCCTTCTCAATTTCTGCCTAAAGACATACCCTAATCTAACTGCCTGTAGCTCAGGCCCAGAAGCAAGGGTATGCATATTCTTGGTATCATTTGAAAGGAAACACTCTGAATTTTGTGGAAATGTGAATTGAATGTAGGAGAATATAACACAACAGATCTGGTAGAAGAAAATGCAAGGAAATAAACACATGCCCTTGTTGTAGTCCTTCACAGCAGCTGGAATGGGAACATTTTGTGGTTCATGCCCCGCTACCGTCCTTCACACGCCTGACGACGTGATCACCACTGAAGGACTTGTGGATAGTTGTGCACATGACTAGAGGTCGACCGATTTATGATTTTTCAACGCTGATACCGATACCGATTTTAATCGGCCGATTTTAAAATAATTAATTAATAATAATAATTAAAAATATATATATATTTGTAATAATGACAATTACAACAATACTGAATGAACACTTATTTTAACTTAATACATCAAAATCAATTTAGCTTCAAATAAATAATGAAACATGTTCAATTTGGTTTAAATAATGCAAGAACAAAGTGTTGGAGAAGAAAGTAAAAGTGCAATATGTGCCATGTAAGAAAGCTAACGTTTAAGTTCCTTGCTCAGAACATGAGAACATATGAAAGCTGGTGGTTCCTTTTAGCATGAGTCTTCAATATTCCCAGGTAAGAAGTTTTAGGTTGTAGTTATTATAGGACTATTTCTCTCTATACGATTTGTATTTCATATACCTTTTGACTATTGGATGTTCTTATAGGCACTTTAGTATTGCCAGTGTAACAGTATGTATAGCTTCCATCCCTCTCCTCGCCGCTACCTGGGCTCGAACCAGGAACACATCGACAACAGCCACCCTCGAAGCAGCGTGACCCATGCAGAGCAAGGGGAACAATTACTCCAAGTCTCAGAGCGAGTGACGTTTGAAACGCTATTAGCGCGCACCCCGCTAACTATCTAGCCATTTCACATCGGTTACACCAGCCTAATCTTGGGAGTTGATAGGCTTGAATTCATAAACAGCAGAGCTGCTGGCAAAACGCACGAAAGTGCTGTTTGAATGAATGCTTACGAGCCTGCTGGTGCCCACCATTGCTCAGTCAAACTGCTCGATCAAATCATAGACTTAATTATAATATAATAACACACAGAAATATGAGCCTTAGGTCATTAATATGGTCGAATCCGGAAACTATCATCTCGAAAACAAAACATTTATTCTTTCAGTGAAATACTGAATCGTTCCGTATTTTATCTAACGGGTGGCATCCATCAGTCTAAATATTTCTGTTACATTGCACAACCTTCAATGTTATATCATGATTACGTAAAATTCTGGCAAATGTTCGCAATGAGCCAGGCGGCCCAAATTGTTGCATATACCCTGACTCTGCGTGCAATGAACGCAAGAGAAGTGACACAATTTCACCTGGTTAATATTGCCTGCTAACCTGGATTTCTTTTAGCTAAATATGCAGGTTTAAAAATATATACTTCTGTGTATTGATTTTAAGAAAGGCATTGATGTTTATGGTTAGGTACACGTTGGAGCAACGACAGTCCTTTTTCGCGAATGCGCACTGCATCGATTATATGCAACGCAGGACACGCTAGATAAACTAGTAATATCATCAACCATGTGTAGTTATAACTAGTGATTGTTTTTTATAAGATAAGTTTAATGCTAGCTAGCAACTTAGCTTGGCTTCTTACTGCATTCACGTAACAGGCGGGCTCCTCGTGAGGCAGGTGGTTAGAGCGTTGGACTAGTTAACCGTAAGAGTGAATCCCTGAGCTGACAAGATAAAAAAAAATCTGTCGTTCTGCCCCTGAACAAGGCAGTTAGCCTAGGAACGGTGGGTTGTCATTGAAAATAAGAATGTGTTCTTAACTGACTTGCCTAGTTAAATAAAGGTATATAAAAAATTGGCGTCAAATTACAGATTTCCGTTTTTTATTTTGAAAACTTGAAATCGGCCCTAATTAATCGGCCATTCCGATTTAATCGGTCGACCTCTACACATGACCACCTCTCTGGTATCCATCCACTTTACAAACAGCAGGCCATCTTCACGAATCCATTGCATGGTCAGCCCGCTTAGGCATGTCGTTCACCTTTGTTTTTGGAAAGCCCACTCTGTTGGTCCAAATGGTGCCACAAGCCCACACATTCTACTTCCTCAGCTCTGTAAACAGGGTAGGGCTTGTGTAGAAGTTGTCCACAAACAGTTTGTTGCCCTTCCCCAGCTGTTGAAAAGTCAATATCTCCATAATGGAATCATAACTCAGTCCATTACCGGTAGCAAAACTGTTTTCCCCCTCATAAACAAAAGTAGAAGTGTAGGCACACACAGAATCAGCCAAAACAAACAGTTTGTAACCCCATTTGGTTGGATTGTTACGCATGTATTGTTTGATGCTGATTCTAGCCTTAGAGGCTACCATCTTCTCATCGATGGACAGGTTCTGGGCAGGCTGAAAATAGGTCTTGCCGGCCTCAACGATGCTGGGGTAGAGGTTTGATTTTGCAGAGCCTATCAAACCTTGCTGTGCCTCTTGTCATTCTTCCCATCAACTTCTGGGTCACTGATGTGAAGCGCCCGTGAGATAGTCAAACCTTTTAGAAGACATGACAGTGGTGGGGAAAGGCAGTTGATAGAGAGCTGACGTTTTCCAGTAGTCAGCGTTTTCAACTTCACCAGCCCCATGTAAATGACCAGTGAAAGAAAGCAGAAAAGGTCTGACATGGAAATGGGCTTCCATGCCTCTTTCTTTCCTGCCTGCTTCTTAGCATCATACTTATTGGTGTTCGCCACCAGGGAATCAACAACTGATGAGGTGAAAAACAGTTGAAAAAGTTGAAGGGGGCTGTACTTTGCGGTCATGTCTAGTTGAGGTCCTGGCTGCCTTTTTGGTCTAAAAACTGGTGGAAGTGGTTCCACATCATCTTACAACACAGAGTGCCAACGACCCTCTGGCCCTCTGTCTGCAGGTTTCTCTCTTCCCCACCTCCGCTTCTTTGTCACTGACTTCAAACCTCTAGATGGCAGGGTAGGTGTGGGGCCAGAGACAGCAGGGGTCCGGCTGGATGAACAAGCTTCAGAGGGGGATGGACACCTAGACATTGGTGGCGCATAATCAGAACCACTGCCACTGTGGGGGGAAAAATTGTTTCAGTAAGAATACTTTCACGTATGAGCCCTGTATCAACACATAAAATAAACAGATGTATTATATAGAGTACAGGGAACATAATCACTATGGTGAAGTGCTGTTCCACTCCATGATTATTTATATACACTGCTCAAAAAAATAAAGGGAACACCTAAACAACACAATGTAACTCCAAGTCAATCACACTTCTGTGAAATCAAACTGTCCACTTAGGAAGCAACACTGATTGACAATAAATTTCACATGCTGTTGTGCAAATGGAATAGACAAAAGGTGGAAATTATAGGCAATTAGCAAGACACCCCCAAAAAAGGAGTGATTCTGCAGGTGGTGACCACAGACCACTTCTCAGTTCCTATGCTTCCTGGCTGATGTTTTGGTCACTTGAATGCTGGCGGTGCTCTCACTCTAGTGGTAGCATGAGACGGAGTCTACAACCCACACAAGTGGCTCAGGTAGTGCAGTTCATTCAGGATGGCACATCAATGCGAGCTGTGGCAAAAAGGTTTGCTGTGTCTGTCAGCGTAGTGTCCAGAGCATGGAGGCGCTACCAGGAGACAGGCCAGTACATCAGGAGACGTGGAGGAGGCCGTAGGAGGGCAACAACCCAGCAGCAGGACCGCTACCTCCGCCTTTGTGCAAGGAGGTGCACTGCCAGAGCCCTGCAAAATGACCTCCAGCAGGCCACAAATAGCATGTGAAATTTATTGTCAATCAGTGTTGCTTACTATGTGGACAGTTTGATTTCACAGAAGTGTGATTGACTTGGAGTTACATTGTGTTGTTTAGTGTTCCCTTTATTTTTTTGAGCAGTGTATATCCAAAATGTCCATTTTATTTGGCGCGTTTGATCCAGAAAAACACCGGTTCCAACTTGTGAAATGTGAATACAAAATATCTCAAGGTTACCTGTAAACTTTGCCAAAACATTTCAAACTACTTTTGTAATACAACTTTAGGTATTTTTTAACATAAATAATCGATAAAATTGAAGACGGGATGATCTGTGTTCAATACAGGATTAAAACAAACTGTAGCTAGCTTTCTGGTCACGTACCTCTAACAAACAGGAAGGACACTTCAAGTGACCCTCGTTCAAGATGGCCGTACTTCTTCATTACACAAAGGAAAAAACCTCAACCAATTTCTATAGACTGTCGACATCCAGTGGAAGCGGTAGGAACTGCAAGCAGGTGCCTTAGAAATCCGGATTCCCAATGAAAACCCATTGAAAAAAGTGACCTAAAAAAAAAAAAAAAAATCTATGGTTTGTCCTCGGGGTTTCGCCTGCTAAATAAGTTCTGTTATACTCACAGACATGATTCAAACAGTTTTAGAAACTTCAGTGTTTTCTATCCAAATCTACTAATAATATGCATATCTTATCTTCTGGGGATGAGTAGCTGGCAGTTTAATTTGGGCATGCTTTTCATCCAAAATTCCAAATGCTGCGCCCTACCCTAGAGAAGTTAATGGTTACCTGATTAATTTAATCACTTAATTATAAACAGTTAATTATTCAACAAATAACAATTATCACATTAATACCAATGTCACGACACCGTCCAATAAGTTGACTCCCATTTCTGAGTAACAAGATTTGGAGTCGACTCCTAAGATTCAGTATTTTTGGAACGGAGGAGACTGATCTAGTTGCCGTACTTCTGCGAGCACACACACACACCTTTCCTAGCGAGGGACACAGTATAGGCAGGTCGACCACCAGGCAGGCAGACAGAACCTTGCACTAGGCCCATCTATTGGCAATCAAAAGCTGCATCTCGCAATGGAACTCTGTCTTGCATTTCTTGTCTTGCAATGGCTCGCAACTTCAGTAAAGTAGGGCCTATCATCAATGAATAGGCTAGAATATTCTACACACGACTGAACACGTTCACATCCCTACTTGTGGTACGTGTGCTGTATTGTCATGACGGACTGCATCAGCTCAGATGTCTTCAGTGGGTCACTGAGTTGGGGTATGTTGGATTTAAATATATGTGCAGAATTCTTAAGAATACCTTCCAGGTTCTTACCTTGTGCAATAACATGAAGCTGGTTTGTGTTTTGAAGAATACTGCAACCTGACCTACTTCTCTGTGCTAATGTTCAGCACAGCGTGAGCCTAGCTAGTCTAGTCTAGTACTCGTCGCCAGAATTTTCCTTCAATTCATTATACCCCAACTTCCCGGCAGTTAGTAAGCCCTGTGGCCAGTTCCCACCCATAGCCATGCTCTAGTAGCAACCAATGATGTCTCTATACTTTAACAGGGTCTTTGCTACATCAACTTGGCCTGACCCACAATACAGCCTGCTTCCTGGCGGCTTTGCAGTCCGTAAGTCCCCTCACTATACTTCAGCAATGGAGGGTGAAATGAGTCAGACTTTTTTTATTATTTTTTTCACCGCCAACCGTTGTCCCCCACGTCCAACTTATCTGGCCAATCTCTTTCCTTATACACTGTTTTTGTTTGTTCTCCCTAAGCCTTTTAGCTGAGGCTTTTCCCTCTCGCAGGAAGTCTCTGTGATTGATTGCTTTGGCCTGGCCGTGACAGGGTCATTGTTGCTAGGCAACACCCTAAGATTGATATTCTGGTGGTTGGCAGTGCTGGCCTGGCTGGCAGTGACTGGCAGCAGGAGAGGGATTTCACTTGTCACTCAAAAGGTTACCCTGGAGCTCTGAGATCATTCAGCACAGACACCCAAGTCCAGATGTGCCCTGATTCGGAAAAGGATGTCTCTTGTCAACTTAATGCGTTTGATCAAATCAGGTGGAGAAATTAAGGAGATCCAGTATGGCATCCCAGCCAAATAAATAGTGGCGGTACGCCATACTGGTAAAACATCGCCTATTACAATAATTAAAACAATGTCATGAAAACGAGGCTATTACACCATTATTTAACATTAGCCACCTGCATGTCAGAGGCATGAACAATGAGAAAATGTACTTTATTAAAATAGGTGGTATAGCCTACGCTCAAATTCAATGTGGTTCGATGAGAACACTGACATTTTGCCACGCCAGAGATGAATGGCTGACGCCCGGACAGCAGTGGATGCATGAATTCTGGCCTAATGACAATCGACAAAATGTCATTACACTCGGTGTTTTGCCTAACATGTCTATTTCCATTCACTGTTTGGATGTTGGAAATATGTTGCAAGTAGATGAATGTGTGTGTGTGGGTAGCCTTGTAAAGGAGCCCTTTTTGAAGTGGTTTGTTTGACAATCAGATGAAAATATCAACATGTTGTTTATGCTACAATAACAGGTCATACATCTCAAAAGCTAAATGATGAATCTTTACATCGAGGCCCACAGAGATCGGTTAGTTACATAGAATCCCAATATTAATTCAATGATTTTAATTTTGTGCACTAAAAGGAAGTCCCGTACTGGGAGGAACTGAAATATACTTTCACCCATGTATCAAATGGAGTGTCTCAATGTAGCCTACAGGAATGGAGATACCGGTGACTTTTGCTGTCATGGCACCGACATAAAGAATCAAACCTTTTGACTACTTAATGTTAGGGAGTGACTTATGACTTGGGCTTAAGCCTCATTGTAGGTAAGCTATTTAGATAAACAATGCGACGCTCAAGCTAATAGCTCATTGCACCAATCTGTTTGGGGTAGCATTGGCAGACAATCTGACACAGTGGCCTTTCAACTAGTCCGTTCATGCAGCATCGTGAAACATTTTGAGTCACGCCTCAACTGAACTTTTCAAGGGGGAAGTCATCCAGGTCTAGTCTAGCCCCCTTCATATACTCCTGTCTCTGGGATAAGTACAGCTTTTAAGTTAGGAAAGTTTAGCAGTGGCTAAATAAACAAAGCCTGTCAGATTAGAGCTGCATTAACACAGGAAGGATTCAGCTCATCAACCCCTCTGCTGCTTTTATCATGTACTCTGCTAATTTGAAGCTTCCAGCTTGATAATACAGAGCTAGCCATGTGACTGGCAATCTCACTCTCAAAATGACATCTGAAAATGGCTAGTTTTCAATGAATCTTGCCTAGATTCAGTTCTCTTGTTGCCTCTACAGAGTGCATTGGACACATTCGATATGTCCCTCCCCACTGACTACTGCTTATGATGCATTTTGAGGAGGTGAGGAAAAATGAATTGAGAACGTGCCCATCTAGGCTGGCTAGCTGGCTTCCCCCGCAGAACAGCTCATGGAGACGTGCGTGTTTTTTTAATTTTATTTAACCTTTATTTAACTTGGCAAGTCAGTTAAGAACAAATTCCTATTTACAAAACCCACTGTTCCTAGACAGTCTAACTGCCTTGTTCAGGGGCAGAACAACATCTTGTCAGCTCGGGGATTCGATCTAGCAACCTTTCGGTTACTGGCCCAACGCTCTAACCAATAGGTTACCTGCCGCCCCCACACCTCATGTTTGCTCTTACCTTGATATGGCTGTTGCTTTCTCAACCCAAGATAAACGAGGCAGGCCTCCCTAGAGTGGTGCACACAGGCCCTTTGCCCTTTGAGGCAGAATAAGGAATAAGAATAAGTCCTCCTTTCACACTCTGGCTATCAACACTTTTTCCCCAATATATTTTTTAGCTTTACACCCAATCTGTGAAATTTCAGTTTAGTACCAGGTTGATGGGTTTACTTGTCTTTGTATGTTTGCTAATGCTTTTATTGAACATGGCCTAGTCAAAAACCTTGCAAGTAAGGTGCCAGATCTTAGTGAATCTGATTTCGAAAAGGTTTCCAGTGGGATATGGACTCATTGCCAAGAAAAGTCTTCACCAATTAGGGGCTAGCTACTTCCCTCCAGGGTTGTTTGCTGAATACTGGAATTGGCCCTGAACTGAAGTCAAAAGGCTTTAGGTGCAGTCCCACTGCTTAGGCTAATAAGAATGGGTACCACCACTGCCTGAGCACATGTAGGGCCTAGCTCTGCCCACAGATCTCTAGGCTCGTCCCAAGGCTTAGCGGTGTTGCCAACAACCGGATGCATCCGGTTTTCAAAGCGAATGCTAATTTAACCTAGCTTCCTTTTCCGTTGAGAACCGGATGTGGGAACTCCGCTCTGGTGTTTTGTCTTTTACGCCTGCTACGTTAGATTACCTCACCCCAAATAGCACCCTAATCCCTTTTTAAAGCCTAGTGCCCTACCTTTGACCAGGGCTCTACATGGAGAATAGGGTGCCATTAGGGATGCAGCCTGGCTGAAGCCCAGCTCTGCAGTGATCAAAGACCTTGGAGGATGAAACCCAACCCAGTTTCTCTGGGAAGGAGGCTGTAGCATGTCAGACCGGTGCCCTGTTTCACACTCCTTCCTGCCCTCTGCATTGCAGTCAGATGTCACCCAGATCTATCTAAATAAATCACTCTGCTATTCAGGTAGTTTTCTTGCTGTGTTATTGCCAGACATGCTGGTACAAGACAACCAATCTACCATTTTTGTCTTGTTTGTGAGAGGCCAACTAAGCCATGAAGACCTGTTAAGCCTGACTGTCTCCTAGTCAGCTATGGATGAATCACAATTCCTGAAAGATTTGAAGGAAGAAGTGAAACAAACTCCTTCGCCCCTTCTCGCCATTCACGGGATCTCAGAAGGGGTGGTTTCTTTTTGAGGAAGTGTATGTGTGTGCACGCAAGTGTGCTGTGGGGGGTTGACACAGCTGGTGCGTGTTTGTCGCTGACGTTAGTCTCGCCCAGCTTTTAAAGCGCTCCTTCCTGTTAGTGTGGTTATTTTTGTTGTTTTGAAAACCACATCAGCTGAACACTGCAGCTCACAGGTTGTGTGCATAGCTGTGGGCCTTCATTGAGGCTTGAGGAAAATATTCTATCATTGAACACTACACCTACTAGGCTTATAGCATGACTAGCTTGTAGTGATCAACAACATGCAATTTCGGAACACATTCAGCTTCTGAAAATGCCTATTCTTAGCTATCTGACATGGCTGGTTTGCTATGATCAGAGACCATCTAAAAAGAAACCGGTCACCTTTTTATGTTTGGGTATTCAAGGCAGGCTGTGGCTATTTGTCTTCTAAAATCAACTAGACGGGCACCATCTTCATATTGGTGCTCTAGGCTTTATTTGTCCTCTGAGTGCTGGTTGTTCCCGGCCCTGTTTATGACCGTGTCCCCTGTGTTCTGTCCCCTCTACAGAGCAGATCTTCCAGAACATCCGTCAGGAGTACAGCCGCTACCAGCGGCGACGGCAGCTGGAGGGGGCCTTCAACCAGAGTGAGGTTGCCTGTAGCTCCACCGATGCCCCCAGTTCCTCCCTCACCGGCCCCAGCTCCCCACCAGGTGAGATGGAGGGACGTGTGTGTACACACACGGGGGGGTTTGATGGTGTGCGAGGTGGGCCAACTGAGTCACCTGCCAAACCCCGTCACCACTCATATGGTGTTCAGTGTGAGCATGCAGTGGTAATACAAACCCCAAACATTTCAGCCTCCATAGACGTTACATAATGATGCTTGGAGTCGGTATATGTTTTTATAGCTCCCATTGGCTCAAGTATAGCTAGTCAGTGCCCTCTCCTTAAGAACAAATTCTTATTTACATGACTGCTTACCCCGGCCAAACCCTCCCCTAACCCGGACAACACTGGGCCAATTGTGCGCCGCCCTATGGGACTCCCGATCACGGCCGGTTGTGATACAGCCCAGGATCGAACCAGGATCAGTAGTCCCGCCTCTAGCACTGCAATGCAGTGCCTTAGACTGTTGCGCTACTCGGGAGACCATTTATTTGAATGTGAATATCTGTCACTCCGTTCTAGTAATTATACTTCTCTCCTAGTTCTGAGACTATTGCCTGGAATTGAGCTTTTAAAAGCTTTGGTCAGAAATTCAGAATGGGTCAAAGTACACTTAAAATCCCAGGGCATGAATCATTCAGCCTTCCCCTGGATCCAGCTCCAAGCTCAGGAGACTTGGCGACGGGGCCTCGTTAGTGCCACTTTTTTGTGCCTTTTTTTAACCGTGGCACACCTTGATGGGATATTAAATTCTGCGGCACACCTAAAATAGCCCTATTTTATTTAGCGGTAATGACCTCATATCATCTGACTCATTCCGCAAACAATCTATTTTCTGTGACAATAATTAAAAGAAAGAAAAAGATTGCATCTGGCTTCTCAGCTGCGCTATCGTCTGAGACCGGCCATCTGGACAGCTGATGAAACTCAAGAGTTTCTGTCTGTAGTAAAGCCCTTTTGTGGGTTAAAACTCAATCTGATTGGCTGGTCCTGGCTCCCCAGTGGGTGGGCCTATGCCCACCCATAGCTGCACCCCTGCCCAGTCATGTGAACACCTGAGTTCAGGGCACGCAGCACATCGGTTGGGAACCACTGGTCTATGCTGCTGCTGAGTCTAAGGCAACAAACGGCAATAAATATATTATTGCGCAGACATCTGTTCCTAGAGAGGACATTGTGAACTCTGACCTGTAGTGTATGTATAGATGGCATGGGCAATGTCAGCCTACATAAAATGTCACTGTGTGTCCCAGGTGCCTCGAGGAAGGACCAGCCGTCGTTCACACTGAGGCAGGTGAGCTACCTGTGCGAGCGCTTGCTCAAAGACCACGAGGAGAAGATCCGGGAGGAGTATGAACAGATCCTCAACACAAAACTTGCAGGTACAGACAGTACATGGCATATCACCATCCTTAAACTTCAAGTCAAATGGGCTTTTCACATTACTGAGCCAAGCCGAAACATGCTGCGCTGGCATGGTTATGCATCCACTGTAGATGATGGGAACTATGTAAAAAGTTGTGAAAATGTCAGCTAGCACAGTGGTTCGGGTCAGCACGATAGTGTGAAAATGGCTTTAGTTTGTTCGGTCTCACGAAAGTCTTTAATGTTTTCACACCCTTTAGCACTAGCAATGAAGAAAGACTTCTACAAATGGCACCCTGTGTGCAATAGGAGAGGCCGATTTGCTGCTTCCCCCGAATACCTTTTAATGCCTTTTATTTAATGTCCTGCTGATTGTTCTTGTTTAATTAGGGGCTGCTCTTGGCAGATATGGATTTATGTACTAGACACTACTAGCCAGGACTGCTAATGTTTCTAGAATATACAGCTGCTCTGACTGGAGTGATTAATATGATCAACCTTTTTAGCTGATGTTTAGTGAAGGCTGAATCACCAAGTATTATTTTTTGCATCACATGTATCAACACATGTTGGGGTCCTATCTGGTACTTGAATCTGCACATTCACAGTTTTGTACTAATCCATTGGCCTTTTAATCGTCTGTTGCAGAACAATATGAATCTTTTGTGAAATTCACACAAGACCAGATCATGCGAAGATACGGCGCCAGGCCTGCTAGTTGTAAGTACCAGTTTCAGTGTTCACATTCTGTCCATACACCTTTTTGCTTTTGAAGAGTAAACAAAGCAATCCCTACAGCCACATAAAAGAATAGATTTTTGAGTTTTAATGCATTATCTTGTCATCTCATTTCTGTCTTCATGCTGTTTTCATCCATTATTCAATCCCTCTGTTTCAGATGTCTCTTGAATTCCCCCATCGATGAGGTACCAGCTTTTCTCACAAGATGGCTGCTCTTCTACTGCCCCTTCCTCCACTAGATTTGTGATTTTTATTTCCCCTTTTTTTCATGCTATTTGGGTACCATGGTTTATCAACATTTTTAATCCAAAACTGATTTCTATAAAATGCTAATGAATCGGAATAAAATGTAAAGATTCAATTATATGCTAGCTCTCTGGATTTTTTTTGACTAAAGCAGATTTTTTGTTCTCCCCAGCGCTGTAGTGGCTATTCTCTGATCCTTCTGTATTATAACCTGCCAGCACTGCCCCTCTGTAGCAGCTGTATTACTAAAGCCCCCTGGCCTCTCATCCACCCAGTTTATTTTTTATCTTTTCCAACTCTAACTGAGGATGTGGATTTCTTTTGAAATTAAAAGTTCTGTGATTTAAAACGGTTTCCCTCAATTACTTTTTTGTTATGAATGTTGAACAAACTGTTATAACCAACTGTTTTGGTCTTTTTTTAAATTCTAAAGTAAATGCATGACAAAGTTAGTCTTTTGTCAAAGGAAGGTTCATTTGTGCAGTACATGTGCTTTAAGGTTGCATAGCCCCCTTGAATTCAGTACATTTAAGACTGTTACAGTGCATTCGGTAAAGAACTCAGACCCTTTTTCCACATTTTGTTACTTTACAGCCTTATTCTGAAATTGATGACATTTGCATTTTTCCTCATCAGTCTACACAATACCCCATAATGACCAAGCGAAAACAGGTTTTTAGAAAAAAAAAGATAGTTATTTACATAAGTATTAAGATCTTTTGCTATGAGACTCAATTGTGCTCAGGTGCATCCTGTTTTCCATTGATAATCCTTGATGTTTCTACAACTTGATTGGAGTCCACCTGTGGTAAATTCAATTGATTGGACATGATTTGGAAAGGCACACACCTGTCTAAATAAGGTCGGACAGTTGACCCTGAATGTCAGAGCAAAACCCAAGACATGAGCTTGATGGAATTGTCCATAGAGCTCCAAGACAGGATTGTGTTGAGAAACAGATCTGGTGAAGGGTGCTAAAACAGTTCTGCAGCATTCAAGGTCCCCAAGAACACAGTGGCCTCCATTCCTAAATGGAAGAAGTTTGGAACCACCAAGACTTCCTAGAGCTGGCCATGCACCCAAACTGAGCAATCGGGGGAGAAGGGCCTTGGTCAGGGAGGTGACCAAGAACCCAATGGTCACTCTGACAGAGCTCAAGAGTTCCTCTGTGGAGATGGGAGAACCTTCCAGAAGGACAACCATCTCTGCGGCACTCCACTAATCAGGCCTTTATGGGAGAGGCCAGACAGAAGCCTCTCCTCAGTAAAAGGCACATGACGGCCCGCTTGGAGTTTGCTAAAAGGCACCTAAAAGACTCCGACCATGAGAAACATTCTCTGGTCTGATGAAACCAAGATTGAACTCTTTGGCCTGAATGGCAAGTGTCACGTCTGGTGGAAACCAGGCACTGCTCCTCATACATTTACATTTTAGTCATTTAGCAGACGCTCTTATCCAGAGCGACTTACAGTAGAGTGCATACATTTTATTACATTTTACATACTGAGACAAGGATATCCCTACCGGCCAAACCCTCCCTAACCCGGACGACGCTATGCCAATTGTGCGTCGCCCCACGGACCTCCCGGTTGCGGCCGGCTGCGACAGAGCCTGGGTGCGAACCCAGCCCAGCCTGGGCGCGAACCCAGAGACTCTGGTGGCGCAGCTAGCACTGCGATGCAGTGCCCTAGACCACTGCGCCACCCGGGAGACCGGGTGGCTCATCTGGCCAATACCATCCCTACGGTGAAACATGGTGGTGGCAGCATCATGCTGTGGGGATGTTTTTCAGCGAGTGGGAGACCTGTCCGGATCGAGGGGAAAGATGAACGGCTTCCTTGATGAAGTTCCTTGATTGAAAACCTGCTCCAGTGTGCTCAGGACCTCAGACTGGGGTGAAGGTTCGCCTTCCAACAGGACAACGACCCTAAGCACACAGCCAAGACAATGCAGGAGTGACTTCGGGACAAGACTCTGAATGTCCTGGCCCAGCCAGAGCCCGGACTTGAACCCAATCGAACATGGCTGGAGAGACCAGAAAATAGCTGTGCAGCTCACCATCCAACCTTACAGAGCTTGAGAAGAATGGGAGATTCCTCAAATATAGGTGTGCCAAGCTTGTAACGTCATACCCAAGAAGACTTGAGGCTGTAATCACTGCCAAATGTGCTTCAACAAAGTACTGAGTAAATGGTCTGAATACTTATGTAAAGGTGATTTAAATATTTATTTTTATTAATTTACCAGAAAATCTAATGTTTTTTTTTCTTTGTCATTATGGGGTATTGTGTGTAGCTGGAGGGGGGGGGGCAATTTAATCAATTTGACGATAAGACTGTCATGTAACAAAGTAGAGAAAGTCATGGTCTGAATTCTTTCCGAATGCTCTGTATACTAGAGTTATCAGGTTGCGGTTAACTTTTGTGACAATTCCAAAATGTCTAATTTAACATTACTTCCTACCCCCATGGGCACTTATGAAGATCTGAGAGGATTGGTGTATATGTGAAAATCAACATGCGGCCCAATAAATTCAGTACATGTAAAACTTGTTTGTTGAGGCGGGTCATTATTATGGGTTTTCTTTTGTAATGGTATCTTACACCCTCTACTGGTACAACTCGTATTGTGCAGAAATAGCATTGATGGGATGCTTGACAGTACAGCAGGCCTTTCCTTCGGAATAATTGAAATATGTGGACACCAGAATCGTTGATTGTCTGTGTTCCACGAAACAATGATGCGTATCACACTTTTAATCATCAGTTGTTGATGGACATTATGCAGGTAAACTGCCTAGTTAAATAAGGTTTAAATATATATATATATGGGGATCTCCAGCCAAAGCCCATGACGACATCACCGATATCAGGTGTTACCGGAAGCGCAGGTGAGTTGTTGCTAAATGCCTGCGAAGTTTGCGCTACATTCAACTTTTTAGATTTGCTTTTCAAGTAGGGACGCTTCAGAGGTTTGTTTGGAAAAAGGAAGTTCCGCTGCAGGAAAAGCTAAGCGAGGTCTATAATTATCTCAAGTCATTTATCAGAATAGACCGTCATTTTCCCAATGTGCAGTAGTGAGGATTTTACCCGCTTGGAATGTCCGGACTGTTTTAGAATTGCGTGAAAATATAAAAACAAAAGTATTTGAGAACTTCTACAATTTATGTATTTTAAGATGCTAGTGGAAACGTTGAGTTGAATCATTTTCACGGCAGCTCTTTCAATCAGTACGTAAGTTACTTCTAAACTTTATAAATACCATTGCATTCTATATAGGCCTACAGAGTAAAGACGCTGTTATTATGGAAAATGTACAGACCAACTTCTGTACTGAATGGGACATGATCATGTGTGTGGGTTAAGTTTACATAGGCTCATGGTTCATATGCAGGGAAACTGAAGGAAAAAGAAAAGAAAAATCCATATAGTCGAAAAGGGGTTTAGGGAAATTAACGTGTATTGCCGTGCTTGAAATTGTATTGCCCGCGCTTGTATTTATTTCATTCAAATTTACCCTAGACTCCAAAGTAGCCCAATATATCAGCCATTGATGTGTTAGGCCAGGGTTACCTAATGGGCCGTTCAAATTTATATCCCCCTTAAGTTTTCGGAGAAAATAAATATATCTAGGCCTATATATAGTAAAAAAAATTTTTTTGAAAACCCATGTATTCACACACATAGAGAGGCATATGTGATTGTATCTCAATGTAATCAAGGTTTTAAGTAGTTTTTGCCAAATTCTATATTTGTTTGGGATTCATGCGGTACATTTTCTGGCCCCCGAAAGCATCCGCTCTGTGTGCCCGAAAGAGTTGCGTAACTACTCTAATTGTCCCGAGAGACAACAATTTTATACTTCAAAGCTGAACTTTACATGTTTATCACTGTATCAAATACCTCACTAATGTGTCGTTAACCCTTTTAGCTACTCAACCCGTAATTCAGAAGCCAATATCTCACCCTTAGTTTTGTTAATCCCATTTAACACAACACACACTCTAACAAATCAGTGTAATCCTGACCTTTATGGTTTTAGTCCAAATAAATCCTCCGTAGTTTCCCAGACACCGATTTAAGTCAAATCTAATCAGTGTCTAGGAAACCAGCCCTCATTGTATGTCTATCGACACATACTGAAAAGACATTGACATACTTTCATAGGGAATGCATGATCTAAAATGGAGAAATGTAGCATGTTCTTCCTGTCAATTCATTTGACTCATCCACTCTATTTGTCTAGGCTACAATCTGAGGAGTGATGGACATAGACATTGAAGAGCAGGACCCCCTCGCTGTAGACCCTGTTGACCGAGATGGGAGACGGATGGGGGATAGGGGAGGTGATGATGACGGGAATAGGAAGGTTGGATGCTGCGAGAGGTTCCATCGCTCCATCTCCAAGTGGATGCTTCCGGAAGAACTCCACGAACAGTACCGGGAGCGAGCCAACTGCTGCCCCCCTCCCATCTTCATCATCCTCATCAGCATCGGAGAGGTGAGGGTTGATACGCATCATACTAATGGCAGCACAGCGCTGACAACAAGTAGCCTCTATAGCATCTGCATACGTTATGATGATTGTGTTGTTATACCTGGGTGAATTTTCAATTTCAGGAAATGCTCTGGACGTAGTATTTAAAGAGAGAGGTGCAGCTGAAATTGTACCTCCACCATGGTTCATTGGACAAAGCCTATGGGGAAAATAAATGTTTATTTAAAAAAAATAAACACTGAAAATAAGGTCTGGGTAAACACAGGCTTAGGAGATCTGATACGTTTTGCTCTATGAGATAATCTTCGTCCGCTAACGCCACTTTTGTGTGTATTTTGAAGCATATAAAGCACAAAGGCTTTCTAATTAATAAAGGTCATGTTAACTGACTGATATCTCATTAGAACAAAACGTATAAACTCTCCTAAGCCTGTGTTAACCTCCGACCTTATTTTCAATGTGTATGTCCAAAACCCTATTCTTTCCCCATTAATTTCCCCAATAGGAATGGCTGAACAAACCCGAGGTAACAGATTTCTGTTTTTTAGGACTACAAGCTGGCGAGCTCTATTAAATGGCTCAACATTGGTATTTGTGTATTCAAACTCTGAGTTTGGATGTGGCTAAGGTCTGAACTGTAGAGCTCTTGTACCTGACATTCCTCTCTCTCCTTCTGCTGTGGGAAGTCTCGGCCAGCTTATCCATCTCAATGTCTGAATTCATCCAAGATTCTTAGAGCAATCCCTAGACCTATGCATCGGCTCAATGAAAATAGAGTTTGAGCACAATTGACATTGGGACCAGGGTTTAAGGAATGTGTTTTTAATCATACTCAACCGTACACTGTGTCCATGACATTTCACTGCTATTTTAGTAGTATGGTGAGCTTGTTATGGCAGAATCATTGAGATGTGGGTTTTTATGTTAAAGGGAGTGGAAAAATGTGCCATGTCAATGCAGTTTTTTTAAGGAATTTGTCTAGGGTTCTCTCTGCTCTTCTCATTAACTTTGTTGCCATTGTGTGTTATCAGTCTGAAATATGTTTGTATGCTGCTGTAATGGTCTGCTCTGCCCACACTGGAACACTTTATGAAAGGCTGACTAATGGCTACATTTAAAACAACTGTTTAGCCTTTCAGGACCCCTCCTGTCAGTATGTAACTAGTCACTGATCTACCCTGTGTTTGTCTGGACAGTTAGCAGTGTTTATCTACTATGCGGTGTGGAAGCCCCAGAAGCAGTGGGTCACCCTGGGCGAGGGCATCTGGAACAGCCCTCTCTCCTACAAGTCTGACCGGCGGGAGGAGGCGTGGCGCTTCGTCTCCTACATGTTTGTCCACGCTGGGTAAGGGTCACTTCACCTCACACAGATGCCCAAGCCCATTGGAGATTCTCCATTGACCAAACTTTTTAGTCAATCAAATTTATTTATAAAGCCCTTCTTACATCAGCTGATGTCACTAAGTGCTGGACAGAAACCCAGCCTAAAAGCACGAACTGCAAGCAATGCAGGTGTAGAAGCACGGTGGCTAGGAAAAACTCCCTAGAAAGGCCAGAACCTAGGAAGAAACCTAGAGAGGAACCAGGCTATGAGGGGTGGCCAGTCCTCTTCTGGCTGTGCCGGGTGGAGATTATAACAGAACATGGCCAAGATGTTCAAATGTTCATAGATGACCAGCAGGGTCAAATAATAATAATCACAGTGGTTGTCGAGAGTGCAACAGGTCAGCACCTCAGGAGTAAATGTCAGTTGGCTTTTCATAGCCGATCATTCAGAGTATCTCTATCGCTCCTGCTGTCTCTAGAGAGTTGAAAACAGCATTTCTGGAACAGGTAGCACGTCCGGTGAACAGGTCAGGGTTCCATAGCCGCAGGCAGAACAGTTGAAACTGGAGCAGCAGCACGGCCAGGTGGACTGGGGACAGCAAAGAGTCATCAGGCCAGGTAGTCCTGAGGCATGGTCCTAGGGCTCAGGTCCTCCGAAAGAGAGAATTAGAGAGAGCGTACTTAAATTAGCACAGGAACACCGGATAAGGAAGGAGAAGTACTCCAGATATAACAGACTGACCCTAGCCCCCCGACACATAAACTACTGCAGCATAAATACTGGAGGCTGAGACAGGAGGTGTCGAGGGACACTGTGACCCCGTACGACGATACCCCCGGACAGGGCCAAACAGGAAGGATATAGCCCCACCCACTTTGCCAAAGCACAGCCCCCACACCACTAGAGGGATCTTCAACCACCAACTTACCATCCTGAGACCAGGCCGAGTATAGCCCACAAAGATCTCTGCCACGGCACAACCCAAGGGGGGGCGCCAACCCGGACAGGAAGATCACGTCAGTGACTCAACCCACTCAAGTGACACACCCCTCCTAGGGATGGCATGGAAGAGCACCAGTAAGCCAGTGACTCAGCCCCTGAAATAGGGTTAGAGGCAGAGAATCCCAGTGGAGAGAGGGTAACCAGCCAGACAGAGACAGCAAGGGCGGTTCGTTGCTTCAGTGCCTTTCCGTTCACATTCCCACTCCTGGGCCAGACTACACTCAATCATAGGACCTACTGAGGAGATGAGTCTTCAATAACGACAAAGGTTGAGACCGAGTCTGCGTCTCTCACATGGGTAGGCAGACCATTCCATAAAAATGGAGCTCTATAGGAGAAAGCCCTGCCTCCAGCTGTTTGCTTAGAAATTCTAGGGACAGTAAGGAGGCCTGCGTCTTGTGACCGTACAGTACGTGTAGGTATGTACGGCAGGACCAAATCGGAAAGATAGGTAGGAGCAAGCCCATGTAATGCTTTGTAGGTTAGCAGTAAAACCTTGAAATCAGCCCTTGCCTTGACGGGAAGCCAGTGTAGTAGAGAGGCTAGCACTGGAGTAATATGATAAAAAATGTTGGTTCTAGTCAAGATTTTAGCAGCCGTGTTTAGCACTAACTGAAGTTTATTTAGTGCTCTATCCAGGTAGCCGGAAAGTAGAGCATTGCACTAATCTAACCTAGAAGTGACAAAAGCATGGATACATTTTTCTGCATCATTTTTGGACAAAGTTTCTGATTTTTTAAATGTTACGTAGATGGAAAAAAGCTGTCCTTGAAACAGTCTTGACATGTTCATCAAAAGAGAGATCAGGGTCCAGAGTAACTCCGAGGTCCTTCACAGTTTTATTTGAGACGACTGTACAACCATCAAGATTAATTGTCAGATTCAACAGCAGAACTTTCTTTCTTGGGACCTAGAACAAGCATTTCTGTTTTGTCTGAGTTTAAAAGTAGAACATTTGCAGCCATCCACTTCCTTATGTCTGAAACACAGGCTTCCAGGGAGGGCAATTTTGGGGCTTCACCATGTTTCATTGAAATGTACAGCTGTGTGTCATCCTCATTGCAGTGAAAGTTAACATTATGTTTCCGAATGACATCACCAAGAGGTAAAATATATAGTGAAAACAATAATGGTCCTAAAACGGAGCCTTGACAGATAAGATCTAAACCAGGCCAGAACTTGTCCGTGTAGACCAATTTGGGTTTCCAATCTCTCCAAAAGAATGTGGTGATCGATCGTATCAAAAGCAGCACTGAGGTCTAGGAGCACGAGGACAGATGCAGAGCCTCAGTCTGACGTCATTAAAAGGTAATTTACCACCTTCACAAGTGCAGTCTCAGTGCTATGATGGGGTCTAAAACCAGACTGAAGCGTTTCGTATACATTGTTTGTCTTCAGGAAGGCAGTGAGTTGCCATGCAAGAGCTTTTTCAAAAAATTGAGAAGAATGGGAGATTCGATATAGGCCGATTTTTTTTTTATATATATATATATATATATAAAAATATATATATATTAAAAAAAAAATATATTTTCTAGGTCAAGGTTTGACTTTTTCAAGAGAGGCTTTATTACAGCCACTTTTAGTGAGTTTGGTACACATCCGGTTTATTATGTTCAACATAGGCGGGCCAAGCACAGGAAGCAGCTCTTTCAGTAGTTTAGTTGGAATAGGGTCCGGTATGCAGCTTGACGGTTTAGAGGCCATGATTATTTTCATCAGTGTGTCAAGAGAGTGTCTCTTGATCCTACGTCCTGGCAGAGTTGTGCAGACTCAGGACAACTGAGCTTTGGAGGAATACGCAGATTTAAAGAGGAGTCCGTAATTTGCTTTCATGATCTTTTCCTCAAAGAAGTTCATGAATTTATCACTGCTGAAGTGAAAGCCATCCTCTCTTGGGGAATGCTGCTTTTTAGTTAGCTTTGCTTTACAGTATCAAATTGTTTTGGGGGATTGTTCTTATTTTCCTCAATTAAGTTGGAAAAATAGGATGATCAAGCAGCAGTGAGGGCTCTTCGATACTGCACGGTACTGTCTTTGCAAGCTAGTCGGAAGACTTCCAGTTTGGTGTAGCGCCATTTCCGTTGCAATTTTCTGGAAGCTTGCTTCAGAGCTCGGGTATTTTCTGTATACCAGGGAGCTAGTTTCTTATGACAAATGTTTTTTTGTTTTTAGGGGTGCGGGGGTTCATTGACTATAACTGCCTTGGAAGTGAGGGATCTAACATTAGGTAGCCCTATTTTGAGATGTGAGTTATCACAATCTCTTTCAATAATGGCAGGAATGGAGGAGGTCTTTATTCTAGTGAGATTGCTAAGGCGAACACCGCCATGTTTAGTTTTGCCCAACCTAGGTCGAGGCACAGACACAGTCTCAATGGGGATAGCTGAGCTGACTACACTGACTATGCTAGTGGCAGACTCCACTATGCTGGCAGGCTGGCTAACAGCCTGCTGCCTGGCCTGCACCCTATCTCATTGTGGAGCTAGGGGAGTTAGAGCCCTGTCTATGTTCGTAGATAAGATGAGAGCACCCCTCCAGCTAGGATGGAGTCCTTCACTCCTCAACAGGCCAGGCTTGGTCCTGTTTGTGGGTGAGTCCCAGAAAGTGGGCCAATTATCTACAAATTCTATCTTTTGGGAGGGACAGAAAACAGTTTTCAACAAGCGATTGAGTTGTGAGACTCTGCTGTAGAGCTCATCACTCCCCCTAACTGGGAGGGGGCCAGAGACAATTACTCGATGCCAACACATCTTTCTAGCTGATTTACACGCTGAAGCTATGTTGCGCTTGGTGACTTCTGACTGTTTCATCCTAACATCGTTGGTGCCGACGTGGATAAGGAAGGAAACCGGAGGAAAACAAAGTGGAGCGTGCTTTTCAGGTCACGCGCCTCTATCAAAGAGTACACTTCTCTCTACCCTCGTTCTGAACAGTTTCTCAAAGGAAAACCCTCAACCAATTTCTAAAGACTGTTGACATCCAGTGGAAGCGATAGGAACTGCAAGAAAGTCCCTTACAAATCTGGATTCCCAATGAAAACCCATTGAAAAGAGAGTGACCTCAAAAAAAAAAATCTGAATGGTTTGTCCTTGGGGTTTCGCCTGCCAAATAAGTTCTGTTATACTCACAGACATGATTCAAACAGTTTTCTATCCAAATCTATTAATAATATGCATATCTTAGCTTCTGGGCCTGAGTAGCAGGCAGTTTACTTTGGACACGCTTTTCATCCGGACGTGTAAATACTGCCCCCTATCCCAAAGAAGTTAATGTTACTACTTAGCTTTGGCTGGTGGAGGTCCTGACGAACCACATCCAGATAAAGCGTCCATAGTGAAAAAGTTGAATGAAAAAAAAGTTGAGCAAGGGAAAAACTAAAAATATAAACGGTAATTAAAAAGTAAAAACCGTGAAGTTGGCAGGTAGCAAAGTAAGGTTAGCAACAAAACGCACAGCAGCACGTAAAGAAGTCCAGGCTTAATCCACAGGAGGCTGCTGAGGGGAGGACGGCTCATAATAATGGTTGAAACAGAGTGAATGGAATGGCAACAAAAATTATACCATTCCACTGATTCTGCTGCAGCCATTACCACAAGCTCGTCCTCCCCAATTAAGGTGCTACCAACTTCCTGTGGCTTAATCTGGCTCCCAAGAAACCATCCCAAAGAGTAGAGCATTGCAGATCATTCTTCTTGCCACATCTCCCTGAAATGATTCACTCTCTCCCCTATCATCTGTTTATACAACACATGGACACTTGCTAAAGCAGTTCTGGGTTCTCCGGAGTTTGAGGTCACGATTCAATCCAAGTGAAAGGCTTTTAAAGGCAATTTCCCAAATGTTCACAGAGATTGCATTCACTGTAAACGCTGTGGATGTCGACTCAAGCAAAAATTTTCTTTTAATAAAGGGTCAATTGCAGTGTGCGCGTTGTTTATGTGTTTCTTTGAATCCTGGCCTGAGTCTTTCCACAGGTTCTGATTCATGGGTAAGACATTCACTTGCCTATCCACTCCCACACTTGCGGCGCCATGGGGTAGCAAGACGGTGCTGAAGCCCCTTCTAGAATTGGCCTATGTTTTAAATTCTCAGTGTGTATATATATATATAATATAACGTCGACATATTTCTCTCTCTCAAAATCCTGTTCTCACGAACGAGCTCCAACTGCTCCGCAAGCTGGCATAGCCTACATAACGCTGTGCCTCCTCATTGGTTCAGCCAGAATCTCATGAATTTGAGTGGTTGAAAAATCCTGTTGCTTGAGATACTGTATCTTTGGACTATGTAAAAGTTGCTTATAGCTAGCTATACGCTATGAAAGTCCTGCCTACAGTGCCTTTTTCCTATTTCGTTGCATTACAACCTGTAATTTAAATATATTTTTATTTGGATTTCATGTAATGGACATACACAAAATGTTACAAAAATAAATATATATATATATACACTGCTCAAAAAAATAAAGGGAACACTTAAACAACACAATGTAACTCCAAGTCAATCACACTTCTGTGAAATCAAACTGTCCACTTAGGAAGCAACACTGATTGACAATAAATGTCACATGCTGTTGTGCAAATGGAATAGACAAAAGGTGGAAATTATAGGCAATTAGCAAGACACCCCCAATAAAGGAGTGATTCTGCAGGTGGTGACCACAGACCACTTCTCAGTTCCTATGCTTCCTGGCTGATGTTTTGGTCACTTTTGAATGCTGGCGGTGCGCTCACTCTAGTGGTAGCATGAGACGGAGTCTACAACCAACACAAGTGGCTCAGGTAGTGCAGCTCATCCAGGATGGCACATCAATGCGAGCTGTGGCAAGAAGGTTTGCTGTGTCTGTCAGCGTAGTGTCCAGAGCATGGAGGCGCTACCAGGAGACAGGCCAGTACATCAGGAGACGTGGAGGAGGCCGTAGGAGGGCAACAACCCAGCAGCAGGACCGCTACCTCCGCCTTTGTGCAAGGAGGAGCACTACCAGAGCCCTGCAAAATGACCTCCAGCAGGCCACAAATGTGCATGTGTCAGCATATGGTCTCACAAGGGCTCTGAGGATCTCATCTCGGTACCTAATGGCAGTCAGGCTACCTCTGGCGAGCACATGGAGGGCTGTGCGGCCCCACAAAGAAATGCCACCCCACACCATGACTGACCCACCGCCAAACCGGTCATGCTGGAGGATGGTGCAGGCAGCAGAACGTTCTCCACGGCGTCTCCAGACTCTGTCACGTCTGTCACATGTGCTCAGTGTGAACCTGCTCTCATCTGTGAAGAGCACAGGGCGCCAAAGGCGAATTTGCCAATATTGGTGTTCTCTGGCAAATGCCAAACGTCCTGCATGGTGTTGGGCTGTAAGCACAACCCCCACCTGCGGACGTCGGGCCCTCATACCACTCTCATGGAGTCTGTTTCTGACCGTTTGAGCAGACACATGCACATTTGTGGCCTGCTGGAGGTCATTTTGCAGGGCTCTGGTAGTGCTCCTCCTTGCACAAAGGCGGAGGTAGCGGTCCTGCTGCTGGGTTGTTGCCCTCCTACGGCCTCCTCCACGTCTCCTGATGTACTGGCCTGTCTCCTGGTAGCGCCTCCATGCTCTGGACACTGACAGACACAGCAAACCTTCTTGCCACAGCTCGCATTGATGTGCCATCCTGGATGAGCTGCACTACCTGAGCCACTTGTGTGGGTTGTAGACTCCGTCTCATGCTACCACTAGAGTGAGAGCACCGCCAGCATTCAAAAGTGACCAAAACATCAGCCAGGAAGCATAGGAACTGAGAAGTGGTCTGTGGTCACCACCTGCAGAATCACTCCTTTATTGGGGGTGTCTTGCTAATTGCCTATAATTTCCACCTTTTGTCTATTCCATTTGCACAACAGCATGTGAAATTTATTGTCAATCAGTGTTGCTTCCTAAGTGGACAGTTTGATTTCACAGAAGTGTGATTGACTTGGAGTTACATTGTGTTGTTTAAGTGTTCCCTTTATTTTTTTGAGCAGTGTATATATATATATATATATATAAAAACGGAAAAGTGGTGCGTGCATACAGTTAAAGTCGGAAGTTTACATAAACTTAGGTTGGAGTCATTAAAACTTGTTTTTCAACCACTCCACACATTTCTTGTTAACAAACTATAGTTTTGGCAAGTCGGTTAGGACATCTACTTCGTGCATGACACGGAACCCAAACCGGCTGCGCGCGCGCCATCGTGCGCTATCGTGCATACATTTATTTTGTCCCCCTACAGCAAACGCGATCACGACACGCAGGTTAAAATATCAAAACAAACTCTGAAACAATGACATAAATTTGGGGACAGGTCGAAAAGCATTAAACATATGGCAATTTAGCTAGTTAGCTTGCACTTGCTAGCTAATTTGTCCTATTTAGCTAGCTAATTTGTCCTGGGATATAAACATTGAGTTATTTTACCTGAAATACACAAGGTCCTCTACTCCGACAATTAATCCACAGATAAAACGGCCAACCGAATCGTTTCTAGTCATCTCTCCTCCTTCCAGGCTTTTTCATCTTTGAACTTATATGGTGATCAGCATCTAAACTTTCATAGTATTACCACGACTACTGGCAAAACAGTTCGTCGTTCAATCACCCACGTGGGTATAACCAATGAGAAGATGGCACGTGGGTACCTGCTTCTATAAACCAATGAGGAGATGGGAGAGGCAGGACTTTCAGCGCAATCTGCGTCAGAAATAGAAAGGAGTTCTATTTTAGCCCTTGGCGTCGCAGACGCTCGTTGGCACGCAGGCAGTGTGAGTGCAATAATTGAATAACATGGATTTCTAAATTTATTTTGCGACGTGTCACATGCTGACCAGACCGGACAAGTCATTTTTCCAACAATTGTTTACAGACAGATTATTTCACTTATAATTCACTGTATCACAATTCCAGTGGGTCAGAAGTATACATACACTAACTTGACTGTGCCTTTAAACAGCTTGGAAATTCCAGAAAATGATGACATGGCTTTAGAAGCTTCTGATAGGCTAATTGGCATCATTCGAGTCAATTGGGGATGTACCTGTGGATGTATTTCAAGGCCTAACTTCAAACTCAGTGCCTCTTTGCTTGACATCATGGGAAAATCAAAAGAAATCAGCCAAGACCTCAGGAAAAAAAATTGTAGACCTCCACAAGTCTGGTTCATCCTTGGGAGCAATTTCCAAACGCCTGGAGGTACCACGTTCATCTGTACAAACAATAGTACGCAAGTGCAAATCAATCCCAGAACAACAGCAAAGGACCTTGTGAAGATGCTGGAGGAAACAGGTACAAAAGTATCTATATCCACAGTAAAACGAGTCCTATATCGACATAACCTGAATGGCCGCTCGGCAAGGAAGAAGCCACTACTCCAAAACTGCCATAAAAAAACAGACTAAAGTTTGCAACTGCACATGGGGACAAAGATCGTACTTTTTGGAGAAATGTCCTCTGGTCTGATGAAACAAAAATGGAACTGTTTGGCCATAATGACCATCGTTATGTTTGGAGGAAAAAGGGGGAGGCTTGCAAGCCCGAAGAACACCATCCCAAACATGAAGCACGGGGGTGGCAGCTTGAAGTAGCTGGAGCAGTTTTGCCTTGAGGAATGGGCAAAAATCCCAGTGGCTAGATGTGCCAGGCTTATAGAGACATACCCCAAGAGACTTGCAGATGTAATTGCTGCGAAGGGTGGCTTTATAAAGTATTGACTTTGGGGGGGTGAATAGTTATGCACGCTCAAGTTGTCCGTTTTTTTTGTCTTATTTCTTGTTTGTTTCACAAGAAAAAATATTTTGCATCTTCAAAGTGGTAGCCATGTTGTGTAAATCAAATGATACAAACCCCCCCCCCCCAAAATAAATTTTAATTCCATGTTATAAGGCAATAAAATAGGAAAAATGCAAAGGGGGTGAATCCTTTCGCATGCCACTGTACTTCCGGGTGCATGACCTGTACTGTTTTTGAATGGGCTTCAATCTTATTTGATCAAATTCATGAAAATGTGGTAATTTAAGATATGTACAATTTTATGTTCATGGCTTAATTTACTTCTCTACCTGATGTCTTTCATGAAGGTTTTGGATTGCATTTTTTTCTCATATTTGGAAACCTTTAAAAGGCATTGGGCAAAGGTTAATAAAGTAAATCTCCTAATATAATTTAGCAACTTAAAATGACCCCATTTTCATGAATTTGATGATATTAGCTTGATGTCCATTCAAAATTGTTGCCCTGGAGTTGAATATGTTAGCTAGTTAGTTTGCCAGTGGGCTAAATTATGCTGTGGAATTTACCCCATAAGGAGTTTTTACCAGAAATAATTTAAGAGGATCTTCTCAGGTAAAATAATGTTTTGAGGATGTGTTGAAATGTACTTTGCTTGCAAACATGGGAACAGGACGGGACCAAAGTTGTGGAAAGCTGAACTTTATCCATATACTCCACGATATCTCGTCAATTTTGACCAATCAAAGCTGACTATTGCTTCTAGCCCCTGCTGGATTGGCTATTGATGCTTGCTTTCTAGTTTTTCTAGCAGCCACATGAGGGTGACGCTACCGTGGCTATCCGATTTAACGCTGATAGTGGAAATCCGCCTTGAGGCAATTAGCTACTACTAGCTTGAAAATATTGAATGCTAGAATGCACAGTTGTTTTCACTTTGGTTGGCAAGTTTACCAGCTGACACTTCTGCTTCTGATATAATTTTTGTGGCTTCAATGATTTATGAACTTCTCTGACACTGGCCCCAGTGTACAGGTATCCTGGGGCAAAGAGGCTACTATTATCGACATAGTATCTAACTAGCTTGGATTTTAGCTAGTGTGTGCGTGCGCGTACTTCGTAGATTGCAAGAACCCCTTTGCAATGACCAATCTACCCCAGTGAAAAATTCCTGGCGCCACCACTGTACTCCCAAGTCTCAACTCCCATGTCTCCATCTCCCCTCTGTCTTCCTCCCCCACAGCGTGGAGCACATCCTGGGCAACCTGGTGATGCAGCTACTGCTGGGCATCCCGCTGGAGCTGGTCCACAAAGGCTTTGAAGTGGGCATGGTCTACATGGCAGGCGTCCTAGCAGGTGGGCATCCACATACACCCCCCTTTTCCATTGACACAGTCAATTAGACACAGTTGTCTTCAAAGGTTTGTTACGACTGAATAAAGTTGCTTTTTAAGTTGACTCTGTTTTGGTTAGTGACATGAATAGTATAGCATATGATTGGTTAACCAACACAATGTGCGCGACAGGTTGCCTTAGTTAATATTAGCTCGCTTGTTACATACCACCTCCGGATTTTTCCTGCTCATGACTGCACAATGCTAGCAACTCACAGGCACAGAGCTGTGTAGATGGTATTCACGTTTCACACTTAAGTCTCTGAAATTCTTTCGCTTCTCAAAAGTTCGATTTTTCCTGTTTGGGTTTCATAGCTGAAATGTCTGTAATGCTATAGATGACCTTCTCATGCATGTTTTCTTCAGGCTCTCTGGCCAGCTCCATATTTGATCCTCTCAGTGCTCTGGTAGGGGCCTCTGGGGGGGTATATGCCCTCATAGGTGGATACTTCATGAATGCTGTTGTGGTGAGTTCTGGCAAACTGCTGATTCTACTATTTCTGCAGATTTATTTTCTCTCTCTCATTATTTCCCTGTTCCTTCCTCTTGTGTTACACCCTGACCTACAGAACTTCAGAGAGATGATTCCTCTCCTTGGAGTGTTTCGTATTGGAGTGATTGTGATTATTGGTAGGTCTCTTCTCAGATCCACTCGTATTGTTTTCCCACCAGTGCCTCAAGGTTTACTGTTCCAGCAGCGCCCACGCCTCTGTGGTTGTATTTCAGTAACTAAACGTTCAATGTTTTCTTTCTCAAGTCGGGACAGATGTCGGATTCGCCCTTTACAGAAGGTTTCTTACTCACGAAGTTGGCTTGAAGGTAAGACATCTTTTTTTCCCCCGCATGCCCTTTCTCTTCTTAAAATGCCTGGCATTGAAATATTTTCCACAAACAGATAAGTATTGTTTCAGCAGAGAGCAATGCTTTTTTAGAACAGTCTTTAGTTCACAGCTGGAGAGGCTCTTAAGTGAAGTCCAACCCTAGACCAATATAACAGTGAGTAGATCTGGCTTTTATCAGTGTATGTAAATAGAAAACTAGAGACAAAAAAACTGAGGTGGCAGTACCACCCAGCTGCATTATACGGGTTACAGTTACACAGGGCTGACTAATCTCTAAACCAGATTGCCCTCTACACACACTGTGTCACACACACAACCTGTCTGTTCCCCCTGAATTATTGCACCCATACCATTCCTGTCACTAGACTGAGTGTGATCCTTGATTCTGTTCTCTCTGCTTTAGGAGAAGCTGAGAGCACGATAAGGGTTGCAGCTGTTTGTCTTTCCAGCAGCCTAACTGACTGGCCTATAGGCTACTAATCTATCACCTGCTTCCCCTCTCTCATCTTGCATTTATTTCCTGTTTTCTTGGTCTTCGTGAGAAGTGCAGTTCCATATTCACTGGCTGCTTTTAAACTGGTCCTGCTAGTTTTACTGGCTGTCCACCCTTTGCATACTAACCACAGTGACAGGGCAGAGGGCACTAATTGTAAGGCTGCAGCACAGCATGTCTTTGTTGGTTTGAAGGGAAAACGCGACTGAAATGAGACTCCTCCCTGGTCTCCCCCAGGTCTCGTTTGTGGCGCACATCGGAGGAGGGGTGGCTGGGATGACCATTGGCTACGTGTTCTTCAGCGCCTACAACCAGAAGCTCCTGAAGGACCCGCGCTTCTGGCTCTGCATAGTCGGCTACGTCGTCTTCCTCTTGTTCGCTGTGCTCTTCAACATCTTCCTTTCCCCTGCATAATTTCACACTACACGAATGAATGTGTTTTGAATAACGGAAATAGGGCATTTCAGGGACTTGGAAGGTTATCCCAAAAATGTAAACCTCTACTGCAGGAGAGAAGAGATTTAAATGGAAAGAGGGACCCCCTGTTGCTGAAGTGTAGTATTACACACAGCACACATTCTCTTTGTTACATGTTTTTTTTTAGTGATGTTGATAATGATTTCTAGGTTTTGTACTGAACTCAATATATCTCAGTTTGTTGGTGTTACAGGTCTTTTTTTCATATGATGTTTGTCCTGATTGGTCAGTGAGGTAGGACATTATTTCCCCAAGCAGGTCCTTTCCTCAAAGTTTTAGATTGGCCTACAAGTGTGTCTTTTGTGTATTTTCAAGCCATCAGGAGCAGTGTGACATCTGTTGGTGACTGGAGTGTCAATTCATAAACAAGCAATGACAATGGCCCAATGCCAGGTTATTGTTTCACTTCCCTGTTGACAGGATGAGACGCTGTCTGCCAATAGTACATATCAATGTAAATCTGCTCACACATCCTTGGCTAAGCCTCTTTCAATGATAATTTATTGAACGCATCTTTTTAATTTGTTTTTCTCTTTTGCTACTTGCCAGCAGTTTGTAATTCATCAGTCTGTTAGTCCATTGGGTGTTTTAGGATGTTTGTGTACAGTGGAACAGTAGAGGGCAGCACTTTCCATTGTATATTAGGCATTTTCTATATCATTTCAATTGTACCAGTGTGTATTAGTCTACATAACCTTTTAGTATAATGAAAAGGCCTCAACTTAAGGCCATCTGGATGGCATATTTTTACTGAAGATATCTTCAAATGTTTTTTCCTACATTTATTTGTGGTGATATTTGTTAGTTGGCATCTGAAACCAAATGGTGGTTCAACAAATCTCTAAGAAACCCAATACATACTTTAGATATTTAATTATGTAATTACAACTTTACCATGTACTTTCTAAGTAAATCTTAGGTAGACAGCATAACATTCCAATTGTAAATGACTTGTTTTGTATTTGAACCTCTTTTTATTTTTATCACCAGACTTGATATTGTATCTTTCCATCACTTTTACATTAAATAAATATTTTACATACATTTCCAAAATCCCTTCAGATCATATATCTGTGTGTTGACAAAGCCATGCATAATCCAATCTCTGAAAATGATTAGATAATGAGTTTTTGTTGTTGTGTAAACTCTATTTGGTGTTATATGACTAACACGTTAATCTTGGCAAAACAATCTTAATTCATCTGGGATTCAGCAAGCCAGACATGGGGGTTAGTGAATGGGTATGGAGCAGGATATTTGCTTGGCTGATGTCTGACCTGAACCAGGGTGCCAAGCAGCCTCGCTTCTATGGCTCTCATTAGCTGACAGTGGCTTAAAAAAAAAAGACAATTGATCGTACCCCAATGACAGCCACCACTCTAGCCAGTTTATGTGGAACATTCCATAGTTCCAGACTCGGAACATCAATACAGTGCCATTTATTTAATTGTGTGCTAGTTAGTGCTTGCTTGTTGCTTTGTGGACACTTAAGCCATTGGGTAAGAGGGGTAATGAAGCTTCAGAAAGTACTGATAAATTAGTAATGGCCAAGTTGTCATTGCAAATAAATATTGGTTCTTAAATTCACCAAACTGATTGAATCTAGGCTAAATAAAATCCTCAAACAAGGTTCACCTAATGTGAATCCCTGACTATAAATGTGTTTGAATCAGACTAATTTGGAAAGTGACTCAATCCCCCTAGTGTTGCCAAATGATTTGACTTGTATTCTAAAGAGAGACGATTTCAGGGCAGTACACAGTGTTCTCAGGTGAATGGTATAGTCAGTCTATATTGGGTACCAGACTGTTTGGGATTGAACAATGTTAGCTCCTGTATTAAAGTAGAGTAAAGCAGAACCAGACTGGCACACAGTCTACTCAACCCCAAATCCTGGGTGGATTATTGCTAAGGTTTTGTACTGAGAACCAATATTTCCACATTTTCCCTTTGTGCAGGTCATTAGTTAGAGCATGACAATCTGGTGTACTCATCATGGGGAGATACTAGTAGAAAATGTCTGGATTTGGGCCAGTAGATATATGTAATTGATTATTCTGCCAAATGTAACATGAATGAGTGGCAGGTGCTTTGGAAAGCTATAAAGTGTTTGAGATAGACATTAGGGAATGCATTTGAAAGAATGTCTGTGTTTGAGTACTCTGATAAATGATTTTGAGTACGCCATATTAGGTTTAAATGAAACAGGTTTGAAGGGGGAAAAATCCTGTATGCTATTGGTTGTTCCAATTACTGGTTGTTCTGAAAACAAAACATAATGTATTTTCATTGCACTTGATACACCACAAACTATAAACAGAGTTTGAAATTGTGGCAGTGCGCATACATTTAACCTGCTAAATATACTGAACAAAAATGGGAGGCAGGCCCAGCCAATCAGAATGGGTTTTTCCCCACAAAAGGGCTTAATTACAAATGTAAATACTCCTGTCTCATCAGCTTTCCGGGTGGCTGGTATCAGACAATCCCGTAGGTGAAGAAGCCGGATGAGGGGTCCGAGGCTGGCGTGGTTACAAGTGGTCTGCGGTTGTGAGGCTGGTTGGACGTAATGCCAAATTCTCTAAAGCGAAGTTGAGGCGGCTTATTTCAGAGAAATTAACATCAAATTCTCTGGCAACAGCTTTGGTGGACAGTCCTGCTGTCAGCATGCCAAAACTTGAGACATCTGTGGCATTGTGTTGTGTGACAAAACTGCAAATTTTAGAGCTGCCTTTTATTGTCCCCAGCACAAGGTGCACCTCATGCTGTTTAATCAGTTTCTTGATATGCCACACCTGTCAGGTGGATGGATTATCTTGGCAAAGGAAAAATGCTCACAAACAAGGATGTAAAAAAAAGTGTGCACAAAATGTGAGAGAAATAAGCTTTTTGTGCGTACGGAAACGTTGAAATCTTTTATTTCAGCTCATGAAAGATGGGACCAACACTTTACATGTTGCATTTATATTTTTGTTCAGTATAGTTACATTTTGTAAATTTAGTGTACAGGAATTTGATTATTAGTAATAGAATATAAACCTTGTATCGAGTACTCACGCCCATCCCTAATAGACATCAATTGCACATCACACAGATTGGCCAACTCCAATTGGTGTTAGTCTACGAGTTGATAGACAAAATAACAGACCTACTGTAGGCCAACATGTAACTGCACTGTGCATTGACCAAAGTCGATTATCAAAATCTCATTGACATCTATTCCTTTGGAAATAATGATAGTATGATCTGGTTAAAGGAAAACCACAAAGAAAGTTGTGTTTTTTGATCATGACATGAGACTATATGTAGGCTAATACGTACAATGATCATAACTGCATTTCAATTTGTAACTGCTTTATAAACACTGTTTTGTAACTGTTTTCGGGTTGAGTTACAGGACCCAGATTATGCCAACTCCTGGACAAAAAAAACTGATTGCAAGTTTTGAATAAGCAGTTGAAGTCGGAAGTTTACATACACCTTAGCCAAATACATTTAAACTCAGTTTTCACAATTCCTGACATTTAATCCTAGTAAAAATTCCCTGTCTTAGGTCAGGGAATTTAGATCACCACTTTATTTTAAGAATGTGAAATGTCAGAATAATAGTAGAGAGAATGATTTATTTCAGCTTTTAATTCTTTCATCACATTCCCAGTAGGTCGGAAGTTTACATACACTCAATTAGTATTTGGTAGCGTTTCCTTTAAATTGTTTAACTTGGGTCAAACGTTTCGGGTAGCCTTCCACAAGCTTCCCACAATAAGTTGGGTGAATTTTGGCCCATTCCTCCTAACAGAGCTGGTGTAACTGAGTCAGGTTTGTAGGCCTCCTTGCTCGCACAAGCCTTTTCAGTTCTGCCCACACATTTTCTATAGGATTGAGGTCAGGACTTTGTGATGGCCACTCCAATACCTTGACTTTGTTGTCCTTAAGCCATTTTGCCACAACTTTGGAAGTATGCTTGGTGTCATTGTCCATTTGGAAGACCCATTTGCGACCAAGCTTTAACTTCCTGACTGATGAACTTGTTGCTTCAAAATATCCACATAATTTTCCTTCCTCATAATGCCATCTATTTTGTGAAGTGCACCAGTCCCTCCTGCAGCAAAGCACCCCCACAACATGATGCCACCCGATGTCACAGGAAGGCCAAAAAGATCATCAAGGACAACAACCACCCGAGCCACTGCCTGTTCACCCCGATATCATCCAGAAGGAGAGGTCAGTACAGGTGCATCAAAGCGGGGACCGAGAGACTTATAAACAGCTTCTATCTCAAGGCCATCAGACTGTTAAACAGCCACCACTAACATTGAGTGGCTGCTGCCAACATACTGACTCAACTCTAGCCACTTTAATAATGGAAAAATTTATGTAATCAATTTTTCACTAGCCACTTTATATAATGCTTACATACCCTACATTGCTCATCTCATATGTATATACTGTACGCTAAACCATCTACTGCATCTTGCCATCTTGATGTAATGTATCACTAGCCACTTTTAACAATGCCACTGTATATAATGTTTTCATACCCTACATTGCTCATCTCATATGTATATACTGTACTCTATACCATCTACTGCATCTTGCCTATGCTGTTTGGGCATCACTCATATATTTTTATGTACATATTCGTATTCATTCCTTTACAATTGTGTGTATAAGGTAGTTGTTGTGAAATTGTTAGGTTATACTACTTGTTAGATATTACTGCATGGTCGGAACTAGAAGCACAAGCATTTCGCTACAGTCGCATTAACATCTGCTAACCATGTGTATGTGACAAATAAATTAGATTTGATGATGCTGCCACCCCCGTGCTTCACGGTTGGAATGGTGTTCTTCGGCTTGCAAGCATCCCCCCTTTTCCTCCAAACATAACAATAATTATGGCCAAAAGTTATATTTTTGTTTCATCAGACCAGAGGACATTTCTCCAAAAAGTACGATCTTTGTCCCCATGTGCAGTTGCAAACCGTAGTCTGGCTTTTTTATGGCGGTTTTGGAGCAGTGGCTTCTTCCTTGCTGAGTGGCCTTTCAGGTTATGTCGATATAGGACTCGTTTTACTGTGGATAGAGATACTTTTGAACCTGTTTCCTCCAGCATCTTCACAAAGTCCTTTGCTGTTGTTCTGGGATTTATTTGCACTTTTCGCACCAAAGTATGTTCATATCTAGGAGACAGAACACATCTCCTTCTTGAGTGGTATGATGACTGCGTGGTCCCATGGTGTTTATACTTGCGTACTATTGTTTGTACAGATGAACGTGGTACCTTCAGGCCTTTGGAAATTACTCCCAATGATGAACCAGACTTGTGGAGGGCTACAATGTTTTTTCTGAGGTCTTGGCTGATTTCTTTGATTTTCCCATGATGTCAAGCAAAGAGGTACTGAGTTTGAAGGTAGGCCTTGAAATACATCCACAGGTACACCTCCAATTGACTCAAATGATGTCAATTAGCCTATCAGAAGCTTCTAAAGCCATGACATCTTTTCTGGAATTTCCCAAACCGTTTAAAGGCACAGTGAACTTAGTGTATGTAAACTTCTGACCCACTGGAATTGTGATACAGTGAATTATAAGTGAAATAATCTGTCTGTAAACAATTGTTGAAAAAATTACTTGTGTCATGCACAAAGTAGATGTCCTAACCGACTATCCAAAACTATAGTTTGTTAACAAGAAGTTTGTGGAGTGGTTGAAACACTTAGGTTGGAGTCACTAAAACTTGTTTATGTAAACTTCCGACTTCAACTGTACCCTTAACATCTGTGGTAATTAGGTTTGAGCTCATTTCGAAATTGAGGCAGTCAATTTAGAAGTAAACTGAAATTCCAATTGAATAATTGAAAAAGGGAATCTATTTTCTGAAAAGGAGAAGCTATTTATGTCAGAAGTTGTAAAATGTTTGGATTTTTAAATTCATATCACTTCCTGAATTGACTGACTTCAATTGCCACAAGCCAGAGTAATTGATTTCTTGTAAATGGATAAAAATATTGTCAACTGCCAGAGACAACTTAATTACAGAGGGGAAGCACCAGAGTATGAAATCGGACATGACCCATTGATTGCATTACAAGAGTAAAAAAAACCCGATAGATCTGAAAGAGTTGTGGCACAGTGTGTCATAGCGTTATGTTGTTTGGGGGATACCAGAACCAGTAACTGATTTCAAAAGAAACTCCCATCACATTGCCTATATATACCATGATCACCAAACATCTCTCATGGGGGCTATGGAGTCTCCAACAACAGCCTATAGAATCTTCAGACGGTAGACAAGAGTGAACCTAATAAGTTAGCCATCTGTCCAGTACAACAACTTTCCATGCTTCGCTCTTAGATCCCTGGCTATGCATTCAAGCCATACTAGACTGTTCAAATTTAAGTTCAGCTAGTCCTTTAGGAGAAGCCAAATATATTTTTAACAAAGTAATTTTTGGGGACTAATTCCACTGTTTCTTTTTAATTAAGGACATATTACTTAACTAACCTATAACCCTGAATCAATAAATGGCAAGCATGAATAGGCTGAAACAATTGCTGTGTGGCTATGATTTATCTTGTACTGTATTGGTAGAACTCTGATTATTGATTTTATCATCTCGCTGACTGACCAGAATCTGGCACTGGCAGCTGTCTCAACTGTTCAGTCGTACGTAGTGTACTGTCCCTATTGCTGACACTGACAACCCTGGTAACATTCGGGTCACAGAGGTTCAGGTGATGCGCATCGACAGATGTGGAGGGGGCACAAACGATTTTTTTTTAAAGCTTTTGTGGCCTCATCGCGGCTGGTTGACCCGCAGGGATTTAAATCACCGGCAGTCTGTCCATGCTGCTGCAAGGTAAATGGAAATGACTCTCATTGATTTCTCTCATTGTTTATAAGTTAAATCACCGAGGGTAATGCCTTTATTTTTGGTAAAACAGGACTACTGAACGGAGCAAGAGGAAAATAATAAACATGATGCTAACCGACTGCTTGCTTATTCGTACATTTTGATATGCTTTACAAATATGTGATGCTCCATATTCATGATACATTTAAAATCTGTCTTCGATGTACATTTCCCTTTTTTTCCTGATAAAGGTAGGTTGCAATTCATTTTTTGTATGTCAATGACTTAACCATGTTTAGTTTTAATTATATTTATTGATATGAAAGGACTGATGCATTATTTTAATTGGTAAAGCAACCTTTGTGGGATTAAAATAGTCTGCAGAATAATATATTTTTCATAGAGTATTTGTTAATGAAATACAGATTTTAAAACAAACTGCATAGAAAATAACATTTACATTTAGTTTTTAAGATGTATTGTTGAAAATACTAATGTCAGGAATTTAGTTGCTAATTGTTAAACACCAAATTGTGACTTGAAAGTTGGCTGTATGGTTTATATATAGATATTAATATGAATAAATGTCTTATTTCACAACAACAAAAAATCCTTGGTTTTAGGTAAACCCTAAATGCTTTTGCTCATTATTGGGGAGGAATGTCCCTTTATGTCCAATTAGAATTTCTAAGCAATATTTCTGTCCATTGAGGGGCCTTAGGCTCAAGAGCCATCCCAAAAGGCAAAAGTTCCATATAGCCTCTAACATGACAAAATTATAAAATTGCCTCCATCCTCTCTCTGCCCCTGCCTTGCCTCCTACTGACAGACACAACGATGCCCGTGTAAAGATGGGGGATTGGAATTTTCTAGGGGGGATATTGGAGGAGGTGCATATCCACTCCACTATGGTGGGAAAGATCTGGCTCACCATCCTATTCATCTTCCGAATGCTGGTGCTGGGTGTGGCGGCCGAGGACGTGTGGAACGATGAGCAGGCCGATTTCATCTGCAATACGGAGCAGCCCGGGTGCCGGAACGTCTGCTACGACCTGGCTTTCCCCATCTCCCTCATCCGCTTCTGGGTCCTTCAGGTCATCTTTGTCTCATCGCCCTCGCTGGTGTACATGGGCCATGCTCTCTACCGCCTCCGAGCCCTGGAGAAGGAGCGGCAGAAAAAGAAGGTCCTGCTGCGTCGCGAGCTGGAGCTGGTGGACGTGGAGATGGTGGCGGCTCGGAAAACGATTGAGCGAGAGGTGAGGCAGCTGGAGCAAGGCAAGCTCAACAAGGCTCCGCTGTCGGGGTCCCTGCTGCGCACCTACGTGGCCCACATCATTACCCGCTCCGCCGTGGAGGTAGGCTTTATAACGGGCCAGTACATCCTCTATGGCTTCCAGCTCTCCCCTCTCTTCAAGTGCGAGCGTGAGCCTTGCCCCAACGCGGTGGACTGCTTCGTCTCCCGGCCCACAGAGAAGAGTGTCTTCATGGTCTTTATGCAATGCATCGCTGTAGTCTCCCTTTTCCTAAACATCTTGGAGATCATGCACCTGGGCTACAAGAAGGTCAAGAAGGGCATCCTGGACTACTATCCACACCTGCAAGACGAGCTTGACGACTTCTACTCAAGCAAAGCCAAGAAAGACTCCGTGGTGCATCAGACATGCATTGCTTCCTCCGGCTGCAAGCCCACCATGGCCTCCGCGCCCAGTGGCTACAACCTCCTACTGGAGCGGGCCCAGGACGGTCACACCTACCCTTCCCTTATCAACCCATCTGCCTTCCTCCCTGTTCAGGGTGAACTGGCTGGTAAACAGAGTGTGGAAGAACTAAAAAATGCTGCACATAGCCTGACGGAGCACAACTCCAACTCCAATAACACCAGCAGTGACAGCCGCTCACCGCCCTGCGACTCAGTGACCCCGCCAAAGCAGGAGGAGCCAGAGGAGTCGGCAGACTCTCCCATGCGCCCAAGGAACGCATCTCACGCTTCCTCCTGCCCAACATTGCTAGTAGGTGCCGGAAGAAAAACATGGAGGGTCAACGCTCCCTCAAATTGTTCCACAGTGGTGGAGGGCAAAGGCTCAGACACAGATTCTTATGGGGGTGCTAAGGCCAGTGGTGGGTACCAAGCCCGGACTGCATCGAAATCAGAACCCAAAATGCATTCCTCCACCCCAGACTCACTGGAGGACTCAAGTTCAGGGTCACAGCATAGTCCGAGACCACCCTCTTCCAATCGCCGACCATCATCCACAAGCAACGCAAGCAGTAGGCGAGCCCCCACAGATTTACAAGTTTGAACGCTAAGAGTAAAACCTAATATTTTGTCCCTCAGACAAGAAAACTTCAGTTCAAACAAGATCAAAAGAACATGACACGAGTTGTGACATTGTGCGAACTGCTTTGGAGGTGGATCTGTTGCAGTAGTCCAGTAAAATGTATAGCTGTCTTATAAGATGGCACCTCTTTGTTTCTGTACTGTTGATCTCTACGTGGTAGTTTATTTTTGTATTCACCAGCTTCAAAGCCTCTGTCATACTTTGTGATGACGCAAGACATCGATCAAACATTGGGTGTGGGGATTTGCTATTGGGAATATTGACCTGCTTTTGAAAGTGTTGCGGCTAAGACAGGAAAAACAACAGTATAGATCACACAGCAGTGACACCGTTGAATGCTTTCTGTGTGTTTCGGTCCATTTTAAACACCATTGTTTAGAGAGATACCATGAAAATGTCTTAGTGCTAGAACTATGGCTGCGTTTAGACAGGCAGTCCAATTCAGAATTTTGATTCATTAAATTGGTCTTTTGAACAATCAAATCAGCTCTGAAAAAGATCTGATTGGTCAAAAGACCAATTAGTGGGAAAATATCAGAATTGGGTTGCCTGTCTAAAACTCAGCCAAACAGCTTATTGACCACTGAAAATAGAGTATGTAGTCTAAATAATGTATATTGCATAAAAGCTTCTATCTAGATTTTTATTTTGCATTAACTATGTCCATACTATCATCGTAAAACCATGTATGATGGTTACAATGGCCCTCCACGTTCTTTTAGGCACAGCTTTTCTGTTAAGGGTTGTGGGGTATTTCAGTTTCTTATGCATTTCAAGTAAACGCCAGCAGAGCCTCTGTGCACACAGTACAAAAGTGATATCATGATGTAAGATTTCTATATTGTAACAAATATGAGAACGTGATTAAAAAGAAAAAGACCATTATGTTACCGTTTGTTTACTCGAGACAAAGCATTGGTATGCAGTAGGCTGAAGTACACTGAAAACAGAAAAAGGGGGTTCGCTTTTATGAGAGGGAGGAGACAATCATAAGGGATAAAAGCTATTATATTTCAAATATACAAAATAAGTTAAATATTTAAACAGAGTATAAAGAAAATAAAAAACAGGTGTATAAACTCCTTGCCTCCCGTTGTTGGTTTCGACTTGCCATAGAAATTGTAGTTTCTAACAAAATGACTTCAATAAAGCCAAGTCACTTTTTATTCGGCAGCTCCATCTTCTTGCGTAGGCTCATAGCGTTGAAGCTAAGGAAATGTGTAAAAACAGAGATTCGAATAATTCATTAGTTATGAAAAGTTCAAGTCTACCATGTATAGATCAACATACTCAATGAAAAATAATCATAGGCAGGCCTACCCTGTTCTTGAGGTCTTTGTTCTCCTCGGCCAGCAGCTCACACCTCTGCCTCATGTCTCTTAGCTCCTGCTGGAGTGCCTCAGTGTCTGCAGACTCCTGGCCAGCCACACCCAAGTGCTGCTTGAGGAAACTGGATCTTGTTAAAGAAATTACAGTGTGCTGAGGAGGAATTAAATTCATTCTCAGCCTCGTTGTCATTGAAAATGTGTTATTTTAATATTTTTGAAAAGCATCCCATCACGATCTGTGCCAGTCTACACTTGTTTTGTCTGAGTGAGCAATTCAGGTTGCTAGACACTAAAGGCAACAGAAAGGTCAGATTCTGAATGGGGGGGTCTCTGTTTCATCACCTTCCAAAAACATAGTTATGCATGTCTACATCATGTAGGAAATATTAATTACAAAAACATTTTGTAAAAGGATACTCAAGTGCATTGTTGGGTTTCTCCGTCTCTTCATACAATGCCACCAGCACTGCAATAAGGCACAAGCCGTTTTCGTAATTTGCATAGGTCAAATAAGATTAACTATTAAAGTTAATGAAATATTCTAAATAAACACACCACTGGTGAGGCTGTCAAGGACACCAGCCTTCTCCAGGTATCTCCGAAACTGCTCTCGTTTGGACTCTGAAGCCTGTGGACACATTGGGATTGAGACAAATGATACTCCCAATTTATTCAGGGTTCAGTAACTAGCTAGTTCATCCATGATGCTGCTGGATGTTTGCTGGCACCATTTTGCCAAAGAAAGGGAAGGAACAAGGCCCTGTGCATTCATACCTCCCTTGATGTAATAATCACTGCTAATAATACATAATTGACAGGTGGAAGCAAGGGCTCCACACCTGTCCAGTCATGGCTTTCACCTGTCCAGTCATTTCTAATCAATGATTCCATCAAGGAATCTATATCTTAATGGAACTAGAATGCTTTACAAATATGCGATGCTCCATATTCATAAATTTAAAATCTGTCTTTGATGTACATTTCCCTTTCTTTCCTGATAAAGGTAGGTTGCAATTCATTTTTTGTATGTCAATGACTTAACCATGTTTAGTTTTAATTATATTTATTGATATGAAAGGACTGATGCATTATTTTAATTGGTAAAGCAACCTTTGTGGGATTAAAATAGTCTGCGGAATAATATATTTTTCATAGAGTATTTGATTGCAAGAAAGATTATAGCCTTCCTTATTGTATTGAGAAAAACAACTCATCCAAATTGAGTATTGTACCTTGGTAATAAACGAACTAGCTACAGCCATAAACGAACTGGCTGGCCAGCCAGTAACGGACTAAACTCCATGGTTAAATTGGTTTCTGATGAACTTCACCTGAGTGTAGCCGAGGACAGGCTCTGTGGAAACTAGCTCAGACTACAGCGATTCGCCCAAGGTCAATACTTTAAATTATAAAACTTGTACCCATGTTTGCATGCCTTTGTTTGCTGAAATCCATACTTTTCAATAGACGTTAATCAAATACAACCACCGACTTTTCTCACTGCTCTAAGATGGCAACTAATCGCAAATGCGCATGTGCCAATTGAATCTCAACAAGGAAACAGTCGGTGGTGGTATCAATATGAAGATAAGCTAATACTGCTTCGTCAATAGAAAAACCCGTCACAAGGTAGGCGACTTCATGGAGATGTCGGTTAGAAAAGCGCATGCGTAGAAACACGTAATCGGGTCGAAAGGTCGTCTCGCGCCGAGCTGCGCATGTGCAATCCGTCAAACCAAAAGGTACTCCTTCGATATAAAGTTGTTTTTGACAAATTCAAAACGTGTCAGTTTGTCACTAATGAAATTGGAGTAATAACATGTTCAACTACTTAAGACATTGGCTCGAATCTAGGTTGTGCCTTCAGATTTAAAAAATGACCTACTAAGGAAAATATTTTTACTTATCTCATTGCCTTCTCAAACCCCGGCCTGGTCTGTTCCGTCTGTTTCGCAAGCTTTCTCGGAAGTCTCGCGATGTTGCGCCTCGGTTTGGAAACTGACTATACCTGTGGTATTAGATTAGTTTATTGAAAAAGTATGATTTCAGCAAACAAAGGGCACGCAACTACAGAGGACAAACATAGGTACAATGTGGGCGTTTCATAATTTAAATTTTTTAAAGTAATTGACCTTGAGCGAATCGATGTAGTTGGGACTACATTCCACAAAGCCTAAGCCTGGTCTCGGCTCCACTCAGTTGAAGTTCATCAGAAAATTCCTTCACCATAGTTGGCTCCTCTACCTATCCAGCTAACTAGCAAATGTGTAACGCGCTAAATTAGCTCGCTAACGCGTTATAACGTTATCTGGGAAAACTTTAAGCTCTCCTGGTTGTGGAAACCATGCCATTTTTCTATTGTTACTCACGCCAATGTAAAACATGATATGTAGTCCACTTACTCTGTAGTGTGCCATTATGAAATTAACGTTAAACCTTGGCTTTACTGCTAACTGACGTTCTTACGACTCTCAACGCCTGCAGCAAGTTTCCTTGGTAGCCTTGAAGTCAATACAAGCACGCTCGTGCTTAGAGCATGCGCAGTATAGTTTATTTAAATACTTTCTGTACGGTCTTTTTCTGCCCTCTGCTGGTGATTTTGTAGGCTTCACACAGACAGTTTTACACTTTATATTTTGATTGATGGAAAACAATACTGGAATGACATTGATTGTATAATTTTACTATGAATCACAGGGATACATTCCATCGTGAGTTGACCCCCCCCCCAGTCAAAACTAAATAAATCAATCAAAACTATACATTTCCAGCCAAAATAACTCCAGCTGAAAGATCACAAAATAAGTATGTGCCCTAGCAGAGATACTGTATATAATGACAAGATGCTCTTATCTCCGCACTAACTATCGGGAAGGCATACGGTCTGCTTATCGGTCTCATTTGAGGCATAAATTAATAAATTCGGTCTGCTTTTCGCTGTATTCCCGCAGGGACAGATTTTGACGGGAGTGGACCCTCTCGCTTCGTTTCGTCCTCTCTGGCACTAGTCTACTTGGTCAGCTGACTGCAAAACATCTGACAAGGGAAGAACCAGTCTCGACAGATTGACACCCTGGTTAACCAACTACTATTCGCATCCTATGTACATCGTCCAATTAGATTCAGAGGTTGGTTGAAGAGCAGGGTTTTCGGCGAAAGGGAAACATAGGCTACCCGAAGATCTAAAGGAGAATATTACAACACACTCTCAAGGATTTGCAAGTAACATTGGCATTATTGATGCATTTAAACTGTATTTTACGTTTTATCGGCGGTGTAGAAGGATTTGTCGGTAAAAGCAGGACTGCGTAAAACTAATAGGGTGCGGGGGGGATTGGGGGAAGCGAGCGTCGTCGGGTCAAAATGTCGATTCAGTACGAAGTGGAACCGCTGGCAGACAGCTACGGGGTAGCGGACTCGTTTCCCAAAGATTTTGGCTATGGAGAAGAGGAGGCCGACATCGAGGATAGCCCAACTCCATCTGACAGCAAACCTAGAATTCTGTTGATGGGTTTGCGAAGAAGTGGCAAGTCGTCAATACAGAAGGTAGGAACGATTTCGGCGGACATGATTCATCTGTCTTTACATAACGCCTTATTTTAGTTCAATCAGCAACTATAGCTATCATTGCCAGTTATTGAGATGGCTTGCTAACATTGCCACAACTTCTAAGCATTCCTGAGGTTAATATAGTAACATGCATCCACTCTGAACGTCAGACCGTACTTCTATGTCAAAGACCAGTTGTCATCCTGGTCTGGATAGCAAGTTACTGCTACATGACAAGCAAGCAAACACGTTAGTATAGCTAGCATCTACAGAGATGGTCTGGTTTAAAAACTCCATGGTGTTGCATTCTTTCTAGGCAGTGGTGTAAACATATTTGGTTTCTAAAGTAGTTTTTTGTGGTATCTGTACTTTACTATTTATATTTTGGATTACTTTTACTACATTCCTAAAAAACATGAATGTACTTTTTACTCTATACATTTTCCCTGACACCCAAAAGTACTCGTTACATTTTGCATGGCTAACAGGACAGGAAAATGGTCCAATTCACGCACTTACCAAGTGAACATCCCTGGTCACCCCTTATTGCATCTGATCTGGCGGACTCACTAAACACAAATGCTTCGTTTGTAAATGTTGTCTGAGTGTTGGCGTGTGTCCCTGGCTATCTGTAAATCAAAAATGGTGCAGTCTGGTTTGTTTAATATAGGGAATTTTTAATTATTTTTACTTTCAATACTTAAGTATATTTTAGCAATTACATTTACTTTTTATACATACGTATATTTAAAACAAAAATACTTTTTCTCATTTTACTGGGTGACTTTCACTTTTTAACGTTAGTTGAGTAATTTTCTATTAAGGTATCTTAACTTTTACTCAAGTATGACGTTTGGGTACTTTTTCCACCACTGTTTCTAGGGAGGTTCAGCCAACTATTTCAATTGATGTGAGCTGAACCAACTAGCTAGCTCAGTGGCTAACGAGTGCAAACAATATACAATTAATTCAACCGTATTTATGTAAAAGAAACGTTTGCTAGGTAACTTGTTAATCATTTATCAGGTGAAAGCGTGTTTCTTGCACAGCACTCGTGTGTGTGTGTGTGTGTGTGTGTGCGCGATCACTGTCTGCCTGTCTAAAATCCCTTCTCTGGCGTTCCAAATTTTGGCAGACACTCATTCAACATTATATTGCTAAACCACCTCACTCATGACGGGGGAAATGGCAAGACACAGCATCAATAAAACAGTCGCTTTCAAACTAAGGATTGTGTGGCTAATTGAGGTAAATAAGTAATTCTGCTCATAGATTATGCATGTATGAACTACACATTGACACATCCAGCCCAAGGTGGAAGGTTTAAATAAAATTATTTTACTCGTCAAAGTACTGGAGCATGTCTTTTTAACGGCGCCAAACTATTTAGTTACATGGCTTATTTGTGTTCTTCTCATATATTTGAATTCATAGACTATAGTTGTGCAGTGCTACACTGTTGTTGAAGGCACATCTAAATCCATGACCCTAAGTGCTAAGCCGAAGAGTACTTTCTTCCCTTTAGCCTCTTGCTAGTCCAGAAACATGTGCTTTGGCTTTTTCCTCTAGTAGTAGTGACCCTAGGTACTTGACGGAATAACAAATTCTCAAAATGGAGTATCTTGGTATTTTGAGAAGGAAGCAGTAGGTCTAGGTGTTGTCATTTTGTCTTAACAGCACTATGTCTAATTTCCTGTTTCAGGTGGTATTCCACAAAATGTCTCCCAACGAGACGCTGTTCCTGGAGAGCACCAACAAGATCTACAAGGACGACATCTCCAGTAGCTCGTTTGTCAACTTCCAGATCTGGGACTTCCCGGGTCAAGTGGACTTCTTCGACCCTACCTTTGACTACGAGATGATCTTCAGAGGCACGGGGGCTTTGATATTCGTCATTGACGCACAGGTGAAAAGATTGAGTGGAAACATGTATTAAAAACACAATGGTTGACTTACTTACTGACATGTTGAACCATAATTGACTTACTGACATGTTGAACAACATAATTGACAAATGTCTGATCTCCTAGAATTACTAGAAAGGGAAAAAGCCCTTCAGATCACAGCATTTTAACAGAATACTCATGTCATGGGTAATGTCTGAACCTGTTCTATGGTCTTTAAAATAAATGTATTCAAACTGAGTGAACTGTATAGTTTATCAACTTAATTTGTGTTTATAGAGAAGTGGATGATATAAGCGTATTCTAGATTACTTCTACTCTGCAGCACAGAATAAGCTTCTAATGTTGAAACGTTAAGTGACCCACCACTTCAAAGACAATTGATTGTCACAGACGTTTTCCCAAGACGGTGCACATTTTTATCCTAACTGCTGGAACAAAGGGATCTTAACCGTTATCTAAATCAAAGCTAATTTAATCAGGTAGGCCACAGTTTATCTCAATTTAATGATCACGTTGAAAGGAGTTCTCAGAGTCACTACATTTCTATCTTTTCAACAGAATAGGAAATTGAGCGTTTCTCATTGTACTTGTCCAAGTAGTCCCTCCCTGTTTCACTCCGTTCTTCCTTTTGGTGCCTAATGAACTAGGGGTGTGAAAGTTAAAACGTTTAAACGAAATTGGGATCCTTAACGTTAAGAAAAATCCCTAACCGAAAAACAATATATTACATTTTTGACTTAGATGGGGAAAGTAAACGGCTTAGTAGGTCAGGTTCTGCAACAACTAGGAGGGTTGAAGCGCGAGGATCAACTTCTCAGCTGTTTTGGTGCCCTGGCTACCTCGCTGTGAACAGCATGTGAAGTGAACCCGTGCACATGTGCATGTACTGTGAGTGACTGTGAGAGCGAAGTGTTGCATCTCGCTCAATATCCTGGCCTATTCGTTGATGGTAGGCCCTGCTTTACTGAAGTTGCGAGACATTGCAAGCTCAGAAATTGAGATACAGCATTCCATTGCGAGAGACCGCTTTTAATTGCTGATAGATAGGCCAAGTGCACGGTTTTGACTGTCTGTCTGTCGGCTGACCTGCCTATATTATGCCCTTCACTCCGTCCCACACTAGCACACTATGAAAGATGCAAGTGTTTGTATTTTCGGAAGTACGGCAACTAATCAGCCTCCTCCGTTCCAAAAATACTGAATCTTAGGAGTGGATTCGTAGCTGAATCGAATCTTGACACTCAGAAATGGGAGTCGACGTGGAAGGAGTCAAGGAATAAATTATTTTGGAGTCGACTAACCACTACTACGTCATCACGTTAACAGTTCGTAAAAAGGCAAGCGACAGCAGTGAAGTCCTGTATGGCAACACTTTGAGAAGGAAATGCAAACTTTGCATGGTGGAATTGAGGTAGAGTTATATATTTTTTTGTGTTAACGGACCCCCCCCCCCCCCCTCCCAATTTTTATTTTTTGCAGTTGAAACATTAAGAAAAATTGTCCATTTGTCACATCCCTATGACCCGGAACAGGACACCGTGTATTCATTCCTGGTGTTTTTTCTCAACCTTAAAGGGATAATCCACCCTAAACCACTAATTCCTATGATTATCAGTCTTGAATAACAATATTTTTTGTGAACAAATGTTTAATTTTGTCGTTGCTACCAACCTTACAATGTGAAAATTGTTGTGGAAATCTGCGGCGCAAGTCAACTACAAAACCCACAATGCAATACTCTCTCTGGGCTGGCTAGGTAGCTAGCTAACATAGCTACACACAATAATAACAAAGTCAATATCAGCATGTGAAGTAGCTTGCTGTAAAATTGCCTAAATTGTAAATTGCCTACTATTTAGCAGTCTCTCACAGAGTTCGCCTCTCCCCAGAGCGAGTACAGAGTACGTTGCTATAGCAATAACGGCCTTTTCCCACATTTCCAACGGGCACACAGGGCACATTGCAATATAGTACTTGAAGGAGAAACTGACTTGAATAAATTTGGTTCACTGTTTAGATTGAGTACATCTAAGCGAAAAACAGTATATACTTTGTTATGACGATTTAAATGGATGTATTTGTTCTAGACAAGTATGCCCATACCATCTATTGGCTGATTTGGTGATCTGGAGTGCAGGTAGGCCTAATTGTTTTAAAAGCTTTGTGAAATGTCATAGTGTGTTATCCCATATCTCCAGTGACGAGAACCATGTAGCTATGACGCGTTCCTACACGATTTCCTGATTTCAGACGGACCACTTAGAAGTTAAATCACTGGGGGGGAATTGTTATTTTACCCACTGATAGAACATAGGCTTTCACCAAATTGAAAGGAGTTTCATGATTCTTATTTCTGGGGTGGATTATCCCATTAATGCTGTCAATTATCTGTGAGGTGTAACTAGGTTGTAACGACGTAACGTGTCCTAAGTGTTGTATGTCCGACAAACCTACTGTATCATTTTGCCAGTTTATTTAGATTTTCCAGCTGAGTAAATTTGAGGAAGTGTTTGTACAAGCCACTGTACTGAGGCAGAATGGCACTCCATATCTCACTAACGTTCAGTATCTCTCAGTGCAGATGCAGAATTCGCAGGGAAATAAATTGGCAGGCTTGCTCAACACGTCATTTTTGCAGTGGGACTTTGAGATTTTGCAATGTGAAGCATTATGATGGTTATGTTAATCTTCGATTGCTTTAATCTCAAAAGTAGCCTAATTCTCCAGGAATTCTGTCTAACCCCCCCCCACCACGGGGACTGTAACAAGTAGGATGTCGGGGATTGCAATTTGGTATAGGGGATTGCGTTATGCATGTTGGATAGTATGGTCATGGAAATGTGCATGCAGGCAGCAAGATGCATGTAGTCTACTTTTTAGGCACACTTGTACACTACTTTTGTTTTAAGCCACCTTTTCTAAGGCTCTATGTCTCTCTGTGTGTCTCGGTCTGTCTCTGTTTGTGCGTGTGTTCTTCTTTTTCTCTTCTTTCTGCCCAGGATGACTATGTGGAGGCGTTGGGCAGACTCCACCTCACCGTGTCGCGGGCCTACAGGGTCAACCCCGAGATTAACTTTGAGGTGTTCATCCACAAAGTGGACGGCCTCTCCGACGACCACAAGATCGAGACCCAGAGAGACATCCACCAGAGAGCCAACGACGACCTGGCAGACGCCAGCCTAGAGAAGCTTCACCTCAGGTAGATCCACAGATACTCACCCTTTAAAAGGGATAGTTCAAAAAAAATCTTACCATCCCTTTAATCCTCCCCTTTTTGAGTTTACAGTATGCCAAGGGAAAAGCATTGAAACCCTACAGAAAGAGCAGCTACACTAAATTAATTAGCCTTCTCAGCTTATTGCCTTGCTATTGTGGGTTAGTATTCTATTGTTGGCCTAATTCTCCTTTTCTACTGTTCAAACCAGCAATGACCTCATGGGAGTTCAGTCCATGTGCATTTGACTAAAATGCTAGCAGTTTTAGTATTGGTCAGCCATCTTTTTCGCGCAGCAAGCTAGTCATCTGTGCTGCCAAGTCATTTCTTGTGACCTCTGTCACTTTATTTTCTAGGTTTTGGAATCTGACTGAATCAGATCGCACTTGCGATTCCATATTGATACAGTGAAAGTAGCTTCCGGTAGTCTCATGTTAGTGTCAGCCTAGCTGTTATAACACGCCTCTCTCTATTTGCATGAGAAGGTTGGCCAGTAAGATTGGGTTCTCAGAAATAACTTGCCTTACACAGCACATGGATGAACATATTTCCCACGATGTGACTGTGAGTTGGGGCAATAACATATGAATGACAAGCACACTTGTCAGTGTGTGTGGGCCTGGAACATAGGGGTTTGCTTGTATACTTCCAGTGCATGGTTGTCATGCTCCACCCCGGCCTCTTAACAAACAAACACCACAGCAAGTGTGCATGGTGCAAACTGTCTATGTTAGAGGACCAGAAGGATTCCATGTAGCCTATATATCATGTACCGTTATGCTCATACTGCCTTCAATGTTCGCTATTTTCTCTTTTGAAGTTGAAACTTTAGCCTCAAATTTGAACTCTGCTGAAATGGTTGTTTTCGATGGGGATATCATCACATGCCCTGATGATCATTTCCCAGATACAGGCCTAGGGCCTTTATACATTAATGATACTGAGCCTAGCAAGTTGTTTTTTGAACCGACAAACCGGTTCCAACACGCTCTGCAGATTTTCAGTACTTGGTTTTTCAATCGGCTGTCTGCTTTTCCTTTCTTGAGATGTAGGCCTATTTTATGAAAGGTGAGATTGCTGTTGGTGCACGCCAGACAGTTGGATCAATGGTGGATTTATAGTGAAGCTGGGAGGAGGGATGTTGTGTTGTGTTCTGTTCTCTGCACTGCACTGCAAAGACGTCTCTGTGCGAAGTCTGTAGTCACATCCACTGGCCTCTCTTCTTTAGGACCTTTGGTTCTGTTGGTTAGAACTGCAGTCCTTGAAGTTTCCCAATTTTGTATTTGGAACTATCACTATACTATCACTACTATTATTTATAGAATTCCTTAAAATGTTACGCTACCTTAATGCTTTTTAATACATTGCTAATATTTTTGTTTCTGCAGTTGGACGGTCCCAAATTGTACCATCATGGTCATTTATTAGGCTATAGCTTATCCTTGTGTGTTTTAAAGCTGAGAAATGCTTTCAGTTTCTAATGTTCCCTACTGTTTTGGGACATGATCCAGTCTCACTTTGTGTTTTTACTTGAACTACAGAGCACGAGGAACTAAGTTATCAAATTAGTCCTAACCTGTGCAAACCTATAGCTAACTTCCCTTTTATATGTCTTTCAGTTTCTATTTGACAAGTATCTATGACCACTCAATATTCGAGGCCTTCAGTAAAGTGGTCCAGAAGCTTATCCCACAGCTGCCAACACTGGAAAACCTTCTAAACATCTTTATATCTGTAAGTACCAAATTCCCTCTTGATTTAGTTCTTGCTGTTTGATTTGAAGGCATTTTTTGCATTTCTTTCATTCATTTGACCTGGGTCGGATTCATTAGTGCACACCATAACAAAACATTTTGCAACGGAAACTAATGTTTGTCATTGGACAAGTTCAGCAAGTCCCTCCCTGCTCGTTGGCTGTACCTGTACCTGTTTGTTTTTTCCCCCTGCACTTTTATTTCTATGGCTGATCAAAACTTGTTTCCTCATGGCTCCCTCTTGTCCCTCTGCAGCAATATGTGTGGAACGTCGAGTCGCAATAAAATCCCAGTATCGAACCGCAATACATATAGAATCGTGAGAATTGCAATACATATAGAATCGTGAGAATTGCAATACATATCGTATCGGCACCAAAGTATTATGACAATATTGTATCAGGAGTAGGGCTGTTGCGGTGATCGTATTACCGCCACACCGGCAGTCATGAGTCCTGACCGCAGTCAAATTCCACGTGACCGTTGAGTCACGGTAATCTGCTCTTTTGCACTGTGGACATGCGTTGGTAGTACCCAACTCGCTAACTACCATCAGGTCCTAATGGCCTGGTACTCAGGGCTCCATATCCCCTCTAACTAACCACTCTGACATCAATGCAAATACCATCGAAAATCACAACAAACACTTTTCATCAAAACGGTATCATGCTCAGATCACTGTGATGATCAATGTGAAGAAAGAAGTCCAACAGCAGGTTGAAACTGAGTGGAAAACATGGTCGTTGTGGATGTTGTTTCAAAGCCTAACACCACGAAGTGGACAGCGCTTTCTAAGGTGATGATTCATTCAAATTGCCGTTATACGATACATAGCCTACTGCATATTACGCATGGGGGAAAAAACGGATTTAAGATGTCTTTGGTACACAATTGGTCTAGCCTATACTCTAGTAATGACCTTGTTGAGTGTGGACTGTATTATTATGCATACTGGATGGACTGGTTACCTTTATGCTACGTTCCAAACTCTCTATCCGTGAGTCTGGGAGAGAACGTATAGGTCTAGGCGACGCTGTTGGTTCGTTGATTGTGCAGGGCGGCTTACAGAGTTGGCCTACAATTTATAGTGCATTTGTATAGCCTAGCAATAGGGAATTGTTTTATATTTTCCAAATCAATAGGTTGACACATTACCTTTAGCTACAGAATATCTCACCACTGTGCGTTTCCATCTCTCCTCTCACTCGGTTTCCCATTTAAGCACTGGGTAGCTGCAGTAACAAGGTTGGAGAGCCTGTGGCATATAGAGGCTGCATGCTCCTCAAACAGTGGTTGATGCATGGTGTGAAATAACCAGAGTTGCCGACCCGGCATAATTGAAAAACAAACTGGCGGGAAAGCGGCCTCCATTCGCTATTCAAGTGCATCCCCTGTTCCTGCCCATTTGATAATGGATCATCATGCAGCCTATATATGTTTTGATTTCTAAGACATTCTAAGGTTTATATACATTCACCACTAAAGTTGCCAAATAACTCTGAATCTACCGTATAAGACCTGTTTCAAATGATCACTTTTACGCTCAACATAGCCACTTCATATGCGTACTCACTTTGGAATGGGAAAAATATCCTTTCTGTTTTATTCAACTAAGTTCAATTATATTCTTCTTGGTATTAAATCATATAAAATAATGTTACTGGACTTATAAGCATAACTTGTCTACTAAATGAACAAGCCTACAGCCTATGGCATGGCACATAGCCAGATAACGTACAGTAGACCAATTCATATTCAGTAGACCAACTCATATTCTGTTCTTCTGAAATACATTTTCTTCATATCATAATGTTTCTTTAGACCTGCATAATATAAATAATGGATTTATTGTGAGGGTGTACATTCAATTGATTTATTATGCTTTTTAAAACGTAGATGTTCCAAAGGCTTCGCATCAGCGGCTTGTATGCGTGCAGGCCTGGAGATGCTAAACATGTTTCTGTTAATTAACGGTCAATTACCGCGGGACCGGAAGTCTTTTGCATGACAATAACCGTCTGACAAAATGTCATAACGGCCACAGCCCTTACCATGAGGTCCCTGGCAATTCCCAGCCCTGCCTTAGCAGAAATGGTCTCTGGTGTGACTCAGTGTGACGTGTCGTCATCATCATCATCGTCAGCCCTGATGACTCTTTCATGCAATGCTTTTATAGTTGTTGTATAATACCGACCTTCCAGACACCAAAGTCTCTTCAATCCCGGTCAAAATACATGTACGCTAAGCCACCGCAGTTTTGCATTGGTAAATAAATGATATCCTTTTTTTAACTTAGGAGCTCAATAATTCATTTGGAAACCCTTGAAACCGTTGCTGTTGACATGACCTGAAAGATGGCTCTGAGAGATTTCTGCCACGCTACCTTTTAGGAGTACCAAATGGCCACTGATGCCGTTTCTCTGCCCCTCCTCCTTCCTCCATCTCCCTTCCTCCCCTATACCTCTCCTCCCCTCATCTCCCTTCCTCCCCTATACCTCTCATCCCCTCATCTCCCTTTTCCCCCTATACCTCTCATCCCCTCATCTCCCTTTATCCCCTCCTTCCGTCCTCAGAACTCGGGCATAGAGAAGGCCTTTCTGTTTGACGTGGTCAGTAAGATCTACATCGCCACAGACAGCAGTCCGGTGGACATGCAGTCTTATGAGCTGTGCTGCGACATGATCGACGTGGTTATAGATGTCTCCTGCATCTATGGGTTCGTCCCCTTTTTAACTGAATTCCTGTCAGAAATGTGTAGTTTACAGCTGTGTGTTTTGTGGTCATTTTTTTGACAACACTTTACTACAAGCTGACAAGTATAAAATCATACTTTTACAACTTGTTATAAGCATGTATGAGGCATTTAATGTCTTATTATAAAGTTTGATATGTTAGGTCTCTGTATCAAACACGTTTTCAATTTGAATAAGTTCCTTACACTGACTGTTCTATATTGTGTGTGTTATTCCAGTCTGAAGGAGGACGGCAGTGGTAGTGCCTACGACAAGGAGTCCATGGCTATCATCAAGCTGAACAACACCACAGTCCTCTACCTGAAAGAGGTCACCAAGTTCCTGGCGTTGGTCTGCATCCTCCGGGAGGAGAGCTTTGAGCGCAAAGGCAAGCCATCCACCCCAGCATTTCCTCATTACTGCATTGAGCTGTCTCTCAATAGCTGCTTACCCATTATCGTTCAATCCAGTGTGACTTCACTCCCACAAGCGCAAAATGCAGACAGATGTCAATGGAAGAGTGGCACCGTCTTATTTAAGGAAGTAATCATGTCTTGAGTCAATTGAATTTCAAGCTTCTCAGGCGATAGCACTCATTTGAACTGGTTTAGTTATTCTTTGCCATTGTTTTTGTAAATGTTCTTCACACTGGGCGTTATTGGTTTATCTTGATAGGGGTGATACTTTATTCACGTTTTCTTCTTTGTTTCAACAGCACATGACTCATGGAGTAATCGACTGAGTGATATTCAAAGTCTCTCAAGGTCACGGAATTGAAAATAGATTCATACCTTTTTCTTATTGACACGTATCTCTCCCCAGGCTTGATAGACTACAACTTCCACTGTTTCCGGAAGGCCATCCACGAGGTGTTTGAGGTGGGCGTTTCCACACCGTGGACGGGCTCCCAGGCGGCCGGCACGCCCTGCACCAAGGCTGTGACACTCAACGGCACGCCCCGGAGCACTGTCTAAACACAGACAGACAGACCGACGGAGAGATGATAGGAAAGACAGAAAGATCTAAAATGAAGATGGGGAGGGATCGTGCGGAGAAGACTAATGGATTGGGGTTTTCAGTAAACCAATCATATCTCTCGCACCCAGATCCTAAAAATCACAGGAAGAGGACTAGAGCTAAAAATTCAAATGAAGAGTCAGGGCTGAACCCGAAGCTCAGAGGGTAAGGAGGACTGCGAGCTTACAAAGCTAGGATGGAAGGGAAACTAAATGCAGAGATACCAGGAACATTCATACATTTTGTGGGAATACAAGGCATTGTTTTCCGCTGTTCGGCACGAAAACAGCGACATGAAAGTCCAACTGGACTGGTATACACAAGCAAAAGCGTATTTGGCATTTGGGAACTTTCAGTGAGATTAGGCCTCACGTGCTGCAAGTCCCAAGAGCCCTGAGGAAGCTTGGTAATATCGCTGTCTGTTTTAGCTGCTGGTTCATCCATGTGAAGAAGTACTTTAAAAATAGAAAAAATGAAACCTTGAGTAACCCTCGATAAGGACAAGAAACTGCAAAGGCTGTGTGGGGATCAGTATAGTTGTGTAACCCTGTGCAGACTTATGGGTCGAAGTCTCTAAGAAATGCTTGGTGTTTATCCAAAACGCACATAGTAACACTTTCCCAAGGCCTTACTTAGATTGAGCTTGCCTGTTGCAAACTTTCTCTCACTACTCACTTGCCTGTATGCTGCCCAAGACTTTGCTTCTGGTTTCACTAATTCTGAAGAAAACAGGGTTCCTCAGAGTGCAAAAGGGATTGTAGTGTCCACATTTTTCTGCTTCTGCTCTGCGTGTGTGTGTCCGTAAAAGAGGATAGTTGGTGTTCATGGATTCATGACTCCCCCATCATGTTGATTTGCCAGTGTAGGCCCTATGCTCAAAGTTGTTGAAGTGTCATACTGTATAATGCTATGCCATGTTGGAAAACTGAGCTAAAAAATAAAACTGTTACCAGTGGTTTGTTCAGTGATGCTTTGCTGTCTTGCCAAGGCATGACCATGAATAAAATAGTTGGCAAGACGGCACAAACAGATCTAGGACTAGTCTAACTAGGAAAGGTCTCTGATGGGATCTGTACATTCCGGTTGTGTGGCATATAGTGACATATCATTTTAATGATGGTTATGATAATGATAAACAGAATGGTGGCAATTAAATGCCGGTCACCACTTCTTCAAACCTTGCCTTACGTGATTAGTCGATTCATTCACTCATTCCCCATCGCGCCGTCTGGCGCATATAGGACAGAAACGACTTTGGAAATCTTCTCCACTGCTTTAGCTCTACTGATGTTGGTCAGCATTTCGGTGTCTGTTAGGTCAGTCTCAGAGTCACAAGGAGTTGGGCCATTGCTTCTTGTTGTCTGAGGAGGTTGGGGTTTAATGCATTAGGCCAACAGATGTGGAGTGTCCTTCGCAAACAAGTTGTGTGGAAGGTGAATTGTTTGTTCAGGTCCAGATCAGTCACTTTCCAGCACTCTGTACCATATAGAACAACACTGGTGGATTTAGAATTTGGTCTTTGTGCTGTTATCTTCACTTAAAAATTTGTTGGAACTTTGTGAAGGTTTCACTTTAGCTGAGGGTTCTGTGCAAGGACTTTGTCAGTTTTATCACAGCAATCCACACGCAAAACAAGAGCCGCAGCATGAAGCCAATAGAAAGACCCATTCCAAGCATGTATGCAATAATGTGTCGTCAAGCTAAATTATTCTCAACATAACATTGCTCATTGTATTTCACTGTGGGTAAGGGAGACCAGGTCTAACAATGAAAAAATGACCAAATTGCGTTATTCTGCCCTGAATGCAAGAAAGGTGTTTTTTTGCCTGTTTGTTTTGTTCATTAGAGTTTTGCAAATAGTAGACATTTGGGACTATAGTAAATCCACTGTTGTCAGTTCTGCCAAAGTTTTTATCATTCACATGAAATAAACACTTGCACATCAAAAGCAAATGTTTCTGGTTTTACTTAATGTTTTAGGACATTAGGTACACTATCGTTCAAAAGTTTGGGATCACTTAGAAATGTCCTTGTTTTTGAAAGAAAAGTAACTTTTTTTTGTCCATTTAAACAACATCAAATTGATCAGAAATACAGTGTAGACATTGTTAATGTTGTAAATGACTATTGTGGCTGGAAATGGTAGATTTCTTTTAATAAAAAAAATTGTTTTTTTAATGGAATATCTACATAGGAGTAGAGACCCATTTATCAGCAACCATCACTCCTGTGTTCCAATGGCATGTTGTGGTAGCCTTTTAAAATTATAAACTTGGATTTGCTAATTGATCATTAGAAAACCCTTTTGCAATTATGTTAGCACAGCTAAGAACTGTTATGCTGATTTTAAAGAAGTAATAAAACTGGCCTTTAGAATAGTTGAGTATTTGGAGCATCAGCATTTGTGGGTTCGATTACAGGCTCAAAATGGCCAGAAACAAATAACTTTCTTCTGAAACTCGTCAGTCTATTCTTGTTCTGAGAAATGAAGGCTATTCCGTGTGAGAAATTGCCAAGATACTGAAGATCTCGTACAACGCTGTGTACTACTCCCTTCACAGAACAGTGCAAACTGCCTCTAACCAGAATATAAATAGGAATGGGAGGTCCCGGTGCACAACTGAGCAAGAGGTCAAGTACGTTAGTGTCTCGTTTGAAAAACAGACGACCTCACAAGTCCTCAATTGGCAGCTTCATTAAGTAGTACCCGCAAAACACCAGTCTCAACGTCAACAGTGAAGAGGTGACACCGGGATGCTGGCCTTTTTACGCAGAGTTGCAAAGAAAAAGCCATATCTCAGACTGGCCAATAAAAGATTAAGATGGGCCAAAGAACACAGACACTGAACAGAGGAAGATTGGAAAAAACATGTTATGGGCAGACGAAGTTTGAGGTGTTCAGATCACAAATAAGAACATTCGTGAGGCGCAGAAAAAAATGAAAAGATGCTGGAGGAGTGCTCGACGCCATCTGTCAAGCATGGTGGAGGTAATGTGATGGTCTGGGTGTGCTTTGGTGGTGGTAACGTGGGAGATTTATACAGGTTAAAAGGGATCTTGAAGAAGGAAGGCTATCACTCCATTTTGCAACGCCATGCCATGCCCTGTGGACGGCGCTTATTTGGTGTCAATTTCCTCCTACAACAGGACAATGACCCAAAGCACAGCTCCAAACTATGCAAGAACTATTTAGGGAAGAAGCAGTCAGGTGGTGTTCTGTCTATAATGGAGTGGCCAGCACAGTAACCGGATCTCAACCCTATTGAGCTGTTGTGGGAGCAGCTTGACCGTATGGTACGTAGGAAGTGCCCATCAAGCCAATCCAACTTGTGGGAGGTGATTCAGGAAGCATGGGGTGAAATCTCTTCAGATTACCACAACAAATTGAGAACTAGAATGCCAAAGGTCTGCAAGGCTGTAATTGCCGCAAATCATTATTTATAACCTTGTCAACGTCTTGACTATATTTCCTATTCATTTTGCAAATTATTTCATGTATGTTTTCATGGAAAACAAGGACATTTCTAAGTGACCCCAAACTTTTGAATGGTAGTGTATTTGGCAGACTAGGGCACAATGATGTATCATGAAATCTGGTGCAGTATCATAGGCTCATGTGCCGTCTTGCCAAATCTCCAGGCTCTTTTGACCTGGAAATGAACGCTAGATGGTGCCAAGTGACTGTTCAAATTTTTTTCATTGTGTATTGCAATTCACAGTTGTTTGCCAAACTACCTGAATAATTTCACTATGCATTTCAGGGATGACTACATTGGCTATGATCGACTCGATGCAAATGTTTTTAACCCTAGCCACAACCACAGGGATCGAACCAGAAACACTTGGAGGAGAGATGACTGAGAGCGGTCTCAACTGGTTCGCTGTGGAAGAACTTGCTCCGAACCGAGAGAGATGGAGAACAATGGCCTTCGTCAATGGCCTATGCTGAAGGTAAAGTATATAAATCCGACAACCACGTTTTTCAAAAAACAACACAACACCATAACATGCCTAAAAACATCTGGTGTTTGATGTGTATACTTTCCATATGTAATAACATAGGCTAATCAAATCGTAGGCTAAACGCATAGGCCTACATTTTCAACAATGCTATTATTTGAAACCTTAGCCCAGAAATGGCGCATTTTGTTGAGTTTGCTGTGGTTCAACATTGTGTGGTCTTTTTAATAAATGTACCAAACCATAAACCCCCACTGGTTTACTGTGTACAAATATCAGTTGAATGGCTCCACTACGAAAGTGCCTTGCCAGTTAAAATAAGCCTCACAGCCACTGACGACCCATTATGTGCAGAGGTAGGAGAGGCAACTAAACACCCTTTCCCCACAATTTAGATGCAATAATACACTGACAGCTTTTTTATCCACTTCATTAAGCCTCTAATTTCTTATAAAAATCCTGCATTAATCTTGGCGACGGCTTCCCCGCGGTTCTTTAAACTCTCCTCCAACCTTCCCGCGTTGGTTTGATGGCTCCTCAAATAGGCTCTAATTTAAGATAAATAATGCATTCCCACTGTAGTAACAATGCCAAGGACTCTAAAATGTCACTGTGACATACTGGAATCATACATTAACAATCAAAATATAAGGTCTCTCACCCTACATCCCAAACCATTCTGCCACCTCTGGTCTCTTGGCCATCCCACCCCTACGGAAGGGCAGGTCCCGCTCAGTTAAAGCTCTTTTCTGTCCTGGCACCACAATGGTGGAACCAGCTGTTCCCTAAAGGTAGGACAGCAGAGTCCCTACCCATCTTCAGAAAACATCTGAAACCCTCTCTATTCAAAGCGTGTCCTAAAGAATCCCACAACACCCCCTGACTTTGCTGATAGCAATTTTATTGAGGAAAAATGTACTTACTATGACTGAGATATGTGGTTGTTCCACCTAGCTCTCTTAATATGAATGCATTAACTGTAAGTCACTCTGGATAAGAGGGTCTGCTAAATGACTATAATGTAAATGTCTCAAATTGTAGACGAATCACATTCTCTGATAGGCCGCCTGTCAGCCAGATGTTATGTGAATACTTAAGGTATTGCTCTGCAGTTTTAAGATGTATTTATTATTATTATTATAAGATGAGATAAGTTTGACCTTTGGTATGGTGTGAATAAAGTACTTGAGGTCCTGGCTTATTATGCTGAAGTTGAAGTCAATGTTTATGGGCTCTACTGCCAACATTGGTCATAAACCTGAAGTCATTGTGATGTGATGATGGTACACTATATACTGTACAGTGCATTCGGAAAGTATTCAGACCCCTTGACTTTTTCCACATTTTGTTACGTTACAGCCTTATTCCAAAATGGATTAAATAGTTTTCCCCCCCCTCATCAATCTACACGCAATACCCCATAATGACAAAGCAAAAACAGGTTTTAATTATTTTTTTGCAAATGTATTAAAAATATAAAACCTGAAATATCACACTTACATTAATATTCAGACCCTTTACTCTGTACTTTGTTGAAGCACCTTTGGCAGCGATTACAGCCTCGAGTCTTCTTGGGTATGACACTACAAGTTTGGCACACCTGTATTTGGGGAGTTTCTCCCATTCTTCTCTGCAGATCCTCTCAAGCTCTGTCAGGTTGGATGGGTAGCATCGCTGCACAGTTATTTTCAGGTCTCTCCAGAGATGTTTGATCAGGTTCAAGTCTGGACTCTGGCTGGGCCAGGACATTCAGAGTCTTGTCCCGAAGCCACTCCTGCGTTGTCTTGGCTGTGTGCTTAGGGTCGTTGTCCTGTTGGAAGGTGAACCTTCACCCCAGTCTGAGGTCCTGGAGCAGGTTTTCATCAGTGATCTCTCTGTACTTTTCTCTGTTCATCTTTCCCTCAACCCTGACTAGTCTCCCAGCCCCTGCTGCTGAAAAACATCCCCACAGCATGATGCTGCAACCACAATGCTTCACCGTAGGGATGGTGCCGGGTTCCCTCCAAACGTGACGCTTGGCTTTCAGGCCAAAGAGTTCAATCTTGGCTTCATCAGACCAGAGAATCTTGTTTCTTATGGTCAGAGTCTTTCGGTGCCTTTTGGCAAACTCCCAACTCCAAGAGGGTTGTCACGTGCCTTTTACTGAGGAGTGTCTTCCGTCTGGCCACTCTACCATAAAGGCCTGATTTGGTGGAGTGCTGCAGAGATGGTTGTCCTTCTGGAAGTTTCTCCCATCTACACAGAGGAACTCTGGAGCTCTGTCAGAGAGACCATTAAATACCACCTTCCTGACCAAGGCCCTTCTCCCCCGATTTCTCAGTTTGGCTGGGCAGACAGCTCTAGGACGAGTCTTGGTAGTTCCAAACTTACATTTAAGAATGATGGAGGCCATTGTGTTCTTGGGGGCCTTCAATGCTACAGAAATGTTTTGGTACCCTTCCCCAGATCTGTGCCTAGACACAATCCTATCTCGGAGCTCTACCGACAATTCCTTTGACCTCATGGCTTGGTTTTTGCTGAGACATGCACTGTCAACTGTGGGACCTTATATAGACAGGTGTGTGCCTTTCCAAATCATATCCAATCAATTGAATTTACCACAGGTGGACTCCAATCAAGTTGTAGAAACATCAAGGATGATCAATGGAAACAGGATTCACCTGAGCTCAATTTGAAATCTCATAGCAAAGGGTCTGAGTACTTATGTAAATAAGGTATTTCTGTTATAATTTTTTTAAATAAATTAGCAAAAATGTCTAAACCTGTTTTCTCTTTGTCATTATGGGGTATTGTGTGTAGATTGATTTTAAATCCATTTTAGAATAAGGCTGTAACGTAACAAAATCTGGAAAAAGTCAAGGGGTCTGAATACTTCCTGAATTCGTACATAGGCCTACATAGGCCTATGTTGATATGTACCAGCTAAGCTCTCCAGTCTATTAGCAAAACAAAATATAGTGATGAAAGGCACAGCAACAGATCTTTATTAATGACAAACCTTTACTGTCCAACATAATGTGGATTATATTCAAATCAATCACATTTAAAACCTTTTCAGGCAGGCTGACGTGACTGCCGTAAACATTGGCGTTTCATACTCCAGAATCCCCGTAGCACTTCCATTCAGTCTCTAGATGGCAGTAGTGTCTACGTTTTCCTCTTCCTGAGTCACTAATATCCCATCCTCACCCACACTCTCACAGTGGTGGGCAACATGCAAAGGAAATGTTAACATCACAGACTTGCACAATGAGAGAGCGAGAGTAGCTTTGATGTACGTCTGTAATTTGGCACTATAGCAGCTCCTGAAATTGCCTTGTTTTATCAAAACAGACGCTTGTCTTCTCCTCGCCATCTAATAAGGAAACTCACCCAATAATGAAATTAAACCAGCAGAACATACTTTTGCCTGTCTGTGATGTCTCACACTCGTGCGTTCACTCGCAATGTAATGGAACGTCGAGTTGAACCTTTATCTTATGTGCGTGCGCTGTCGTTGTAGCGACGATGCAGTCGGTGAAACCCTTAACAAAGCGCTCTCTTTTTGATCTGTGTGTTAGTATTAGACGTGATGAGGAGGAAATGAAGTCACCCCTGGTAGGCATGTTGGAATCTCTGACAAATGTGAAAGTAGTTAATTGATTTCTTTCCATTGTAAGGCAACACATCCTCACAGTGTGTACTGTAGTATTCAAGCACATTAGGATTAATTCATTAGGATTGTATGGTTTTAAAATCAGGAGTCACTTTTTATATTAGATCAGCCTTATATCAGAGTAATTACAATTCAAGAACATTATGTAACAAAACTAGTAAGTATATGGAATAACATTTGTACTCATTTGAAAGTAGAAGTCGACTTGGTACATGATTCCCCTGTTCTCCTATATATAGATACCCTGAAATGATGCCACTGCAACTCAGTGTTGTCATGTTCAGTAGCCTTGAAACATGGGTCTCAGTGGAGGGGCAGGAGCACCTATATCTGGGCCCTGACTGTCAAACCCCCTTGCCTTATTTCCTCTCCCCTTCCACCCTCTGACCCTGCACTGGAGGGGGAAAAGAGGAGAGACAGAGGGAGGGAGAGGGAGGTAGAGGCAGCCGTCTCCTGTATTTCCGTGGCTGGTCAGCCAGTAGACCATGTAGTGCAGGGCCAGTCAGACAACAGCCAGCTAATGGGCAGTAGCAGAGCAGCCACAGTGACAAAAGGAGCGGTGACAGATGCCATTATCTCAGCCTCATGCAGATACAACTGGATGCAGGCACAGGCCGGGAGACAGACAGACAGGCAGCCCTGTGTTTGTGTGTGTGTGGAGGGAGTGAAGTGGTGTCTGTGTGTGTGGAGGGAGTGAAGTGGTGTGTGTGTGTGTGTGTGTGGAGGGGATAGTGTGTGTGTTTACACATGCACTAGTGTGTGAGAGCGAGTACGTGGGTGGATGCATGTCTGCGTGTGCAAAGTTAATGAAACAGCCTAGAGAAGCACTAGATTATCACTGGGACTAGACTTGCCTGTTCACACTCGTCTGAGCACCTCCATACTCCTCCAAGTGTGTGTGTGTGTGCGACTGACTGTGAGTGCGTGTGCTTGAGTATGCATGACCAGTGTAGTTACCGCTAGACATTTGGATCACTCACCCAGTTCTCGCTCAGTATTCAGGGGGATCGTGAAAACTATATTGCATCCTCTCCGAATTTCATCTGGTGTTGGGTTTATAACATATGCAGTTTCCACTTCACCAAGGATGTCCTGGTCATTTGGAGAACCAAAATGGGGCACGTACGGGGGATATAGCAGCATATTTAACAGGCTTGGCAGAGGGAGAGAGAGTCGTTATGCAGCGTTTTGGGGGTATAACAAATTTGTGCTTGCTCTGCTCAGTGTGGTGTGGTGATATGGGACAGTGATATAGATTGTGGAGATGGATGTTGACAGTGGAATGTCAGCCCTCCAGTCATTTGCTAGACTGAGACCGAACACTTTTGGATTGGAGTTTCCGGACCTTAGCAGGAGAGGGGGAAAGATGGACGGAGAGGGAAAGAGAGGGCAAGAAAGGGAAAGAGAGGGCGAGAACGGGAAAGCGAGGCAGACAGACAGATTGTGGTCTATGATGAAGGTGTCTGCGGTGATACTTTTCCTCCCATCGTCTTTGAATCTCCACAGGTGAATGAGAAATCCAGTTACTTGTGAGGAAGCAGATCTTTGCAGTAGGCCTCTCTTTACTCATTACTGTCACTACGGCATTTCAGCCTCAACCACCACTGACGCTTGCGCACACACTACACACACATACGCACACAAACACACACACAGCCTCTACCCCCCCTCCCGCTGAGTGTCTGACACCGTTGCTGCCAGACTAATCAGGGCACTACTGTACCCCCTCCAGCCCTGCATTCTAAATTCTCTCTCTCTCGCTCTCTCTCTCTAATCAGTGTGACTGGAAACAGACCTTCAGTATGACGTCATGCCTTGCTTAGATGTCAGTGATCAGCCTCATTGGAGATGTATGTGGCTGTGTGTTTTTGTGTTTCGTTAAAGGAGGACAAACTATCACGTCAGACTAATGTACCTGCTTTCTGTTGTGGAACCTTCTGTTGGGAATACTGGTGTCTAAAGTCAAGGTTAAAAATGAGGGGAAACTCTATGGTCTCCCTCTCTCACACAGAAACGCAGAAAAACCATGTTCAAATCCAGATTAAGAAGGCGATATCTATTAAAGGATGGAGTCAGTGCAGTCATGGTGAGGCCTTTTTCTAAGACAGGCCAGTATGTGAGCATATGAGACATAGGAGTCGTATGCTGCTGGGTCTTCTCAGGAAGAGGAGCGCATTACAGGGAAACCGTAATGAGAACCATGGAGCCCTGATATATATGTATATATACATACACACACACACACACACACACACACACACACACACACACACACACACACACACACACACACACACACACACTTGTGCATGCAGAAGCGTGCACACACACACACACACACACACACACACACAGTCACTCACTTGTGCATGCAGAAGCGTGCGCACACACACACACACACACAGTCACTCACTTGTGCATGCAGAAGCGTGTATGCACTCTCACACACACACACACACACACACACACACACACCCTTCTATGGCACTGTGAAGCAGCAGCATGGACATCCAGCAGAGCGATGTCCTGATGCTGTGTGAAGTGCAGTCTCTCCATGGTAACTACTGGAGCCGTGTATTCAAATGGCACTGCAAGACACCACCCCCACCACATCCCATACTTAGTCTCTATCCCTGGGTCTCTGCCTTCTCTATTTAGCTCTAAAGCTAACTCTCTTGTTGTACTGACGAGCTTCTTATAGTCTGGTAGTATACTTAGTATTCTCCTCTGAAGCGATCTGTCTTCTTTATTCTTCTTTATTTAAGAGAGTGTGTGTGTGTGTGTGTGTGTGTGTGTGTGTGTGTGTGTGTGTGTGTGTGTGTGTGTGTGTGTGTGTGTGTGTGTGTGTGTGTGTGTGTGTGTGTGTGTGTGTGTGTGTTTGCCCCTCAGAGCCTTCCAGGGGCAACACACTGAGAGAGTGCAAGTGAGAAGTGAGTGTGACGGATTGCATCCTGCCGCCGTGTGTGTGCGCGCGTGTGTTTGCGCGCGTGTGTGTGCGTGCGCATGAAAACGAGAGCAGCTACATGTAACCAGCCGTGGGACAGAGGAAGATGACGGTAGAGGAGTGGAGCGGGACGTGAATGTGGATGGAGAGGTGCTGATACGTAACACCGTAGAGTACCCGAGGAGAGAGAAGGAGAGAGACCAATAGGAAGCAAGGCTGAGAGAGGAGGTCTAGGGCATGGGGACGCAGACAAGAGCCCAGCCTGCATACATTGCATCCACTGCTCCTTATACAGTATCTGGAGCCAGGCAAGCAACACACAGGAACACATTAACCCAAGATCCACCTGCACATGCTAATGGTATGGCCCTGAAATTTGTGCAGAGCATTGGAGTATAGGCCCTTTGAGCTGTGCACCCACTCTCAATGCACACACATATGCATGCACAAACCCCGACACGCACGTACACACACACACACACGGATGGATTCACATGTGCGCACACTTGGACGCGCGCACACAGACACAGTAACAGTGGGAGATGGGCCTGGAGGTCCTGGGTGTTCTGCAGCTTGGATCCACACCAGTGGTTTCCCCTCACTGCACTATTGTTATTTAAATGTGGGAGAGCGATCAGTGAGCATTAATGGCACCCTCAACACTGCAGAGGCAATTCTCCTCCAGTTCCCTCCTCTCCTTTCTCTCACACATGGCTCGTGGGCACACCTTGAGGGGCATATGAATACCAAATATCCCCGGCATTCGCAATACAACACATTTCCTAGTTTTTCTGCACATTTTGGCATATTAGTCAGCAATACTCCAATTTGAGGTTTAGTAACAGCAAATAGTGTATTTGTCATCACTGCACGTCAGCAATAATTTGGGCATGGAGGTAGAACCCATACTTACAGGGAGTATCGATGTATCTGGGCTTGTTGTTGTCAGAAGTAGGTGGGTTTTAGGTTGTTTTCAAAGCTCTGTGTTATTTGATGGAAATTTAGTGTCAGGCCTGCCCCGACCTTGTCTGTCATTCAGAGTTTGACGTTCCTGAAGCCCTCGTGATGTTTACTCTGTCACGGACAATCAGAGCACGGCTTTAACACCTGTGGTGATGGGATCGTTTTAGCTGCGTATGAAAAAAAATCCCCAACTCAACAGTAAATAGAATGAGACTGGACAAGCACCCCTGGCAATTGCCCCTTAGTCCTTACCTGTTTTATTTTTTTTTGTAAACCAACTAGGACGATTGTCACAAAATTCAACACATTCTTTCCCTTTTCTAGTTCTCTGGTGTGTCCTAATGCTTTATTTTAAGAATGCGTAAATAGTTATTTTTCATCCCTAAATGAGATATTTCATGTTTTGATGTTTGATATAGAGGCTTCCTGATGTTAGTGGTCAAGCAATTAATAACATGTCTTGTGGGCTCAGTATTGGGACACATAACACCAGCTATATTCAAGTCAAAAATTCGATGTAAGAACGACAAGTTAAACCGCACAGAGGACAGGTAATGGGGACATTTCATTGCATACCCTGAAGTGTTGTGTATTTGGTGAGCAATTTACATATCCGTTTTGTCCCACAATTAGCTAGACAATGAAATCCTCTGTCACATTTTTATTTTAAACAAGAGAATGAAAGCACATATAAATCACGTGAGTTAATAAACTTGCGGAAGACATGTTAAATAGAATAGGGGCACAATGCACATTTTAAACAGTCCACCTTCTTCGGACAGACTGACATTTTATTTAGCACAAAATATTTCCTTCCAATTTAAGAATGATAAATGTAACCAAATTGCAGAGCAACCTTTTTTCTTCTTCTTTGAAATGCAATTTAAATTGAATGAATGTGTTACTTTGCAGATGTATTTAAATGGAATAGAGAACAGGGCAAATGTGGTGCATGTTCACTAAACTCAGCCACCTTAAGTTGGGAGCATGGTTGACTCATAGGGCTACGGGTGTAGGTGTGTGTGCTAACACATGCCATTTCTATGTGTTTGTTTGAGTGTGCATTTATTTGTGAGTGTGTGTGTGTCTTTATCTGGGTGTGTGTTTGTATGTTTGTCTGAGTTTGTTTGTGTGTGTGTGTGTGTGTGTGTATGCGTGTCTTTCTCTGTGTATTTGAGTGGACGTTTGTTTCTGTGTGTGTGTGGGTTCAAGCCTGTACACACACACACCACAGTAGGTGTTGTCAGAAATGATCCCATTTTCATTACTCACCCGTTCAAAGAAGGAGGTGAGGCCCTGCCTTGCTGCAGTGATAAATGCATTACCCCAATAAACCCTGTCTCCACAGAGGTGCTGAGTAGGGAGACACACACAAACACCGTTGTGATGAAGAGAGCGAGAGGGTCATAGAGAGAGAGAGAGAAAGAAAGCGAGAGGAATGAAGGGAGTGAAGAGACGATCAGATGAGAAAAGAAGATGAATGACAACGAAGAAGTGATGAAGAGGGAGGAGGAGGAGGAGAGGGAGAGGGAGGAGAGAGAAAAACAGCACCGAGAGTGAAGGAAAAAGGAGAAGTGAAAGAAAAGTAACAGATGTCAGAGAGGAAAGAGAAGGGACCGGGAACGATAGACACAAGAGGAAGAGAGACAGACAGACGCCGAGGAGGGAGGGAGGAAGCGAACGATCGAAGGTGGGAGGGAGGGGTTAAGAGACAGAAGGTTAGGGGTAGAGGAGGGCTAATGCAGGATTTGTGGCACTGGGTGTGTGGATGGAGGGAAGAGGGAAAGCTCAGGGACCACTGATGTCCAGCTAACCCCTGCCTATGCCCCTCATTAGAACAGGGCCATGGCCCTGTCCCGAATAGTAATCCAGGGAGGAGGTGGAGATGGAGAGAGGGGAGGAGGAGAACAACGGTGTGTGTGTGTGGGTAAATAGATGTGTGTGCTTGCATACATGCACAAATGTGTGTGTGTGTGTGTCTTTGCTAACTGCGGATCGGCCTTTCTCCCTGCCCGGCCACCACCTCCGGTAATGAGGAGAGAGGAAACGGATCAGAACCTTTTAGAGGAAGTGGACCAGCGTTGCTTCAGTTAAACACACAAGGTCACGATTCTTCCTTACCATCAAATGACATCAGAGCGCCAAAGCCACACGCGTGCAAATTGAAACGGGCGGCGAGTTCATCAAAATCAAATCCAAACCTGAACCAACGCAACGACAGGGACTTTTCAACATAACCACCAGGTCTTCCCTCTCTTTTTCCACTCCGTAAGGAACAATGATTTGGGGATGGAGGGGTGGAGGGCATGCGGCATACAATTAAAAGGCGAAGCAGCGAGTCAAGGGGACTGACCCGGGTGGAGAAAGTGGTGTGTGTGTGTGCACCACATAATGAAAGGTTGAACTTTGCAGTTACCGGGGTGGCATACCAAATCAACTCACCGCTGGGAGAGGCAAGTAGAGAGGGGGGGAGAGGGAGGGAGGGAGGGACTTGGCTAGTGAGAGGGGAGGGAGAGTGGGACCGAGGGAGAGAGGGACTGAGTGGGAGGGAGAGGGACCGAGAGCAAGCAATGGAGGGAGGGAGAGCCAGAGCTCGTCGTAGCCACAGGGGCTGAGTGACAGAAATTAATAATTAGTGACAATGATTGACAGCGCTCCCTCCATCTGCGGCTCTCCGCTGCCTCGCAGGCGCTCGCCTCCGCCGGCGACCGGCGGGCACAATGAGTTCCAGAGGGATTCTGGGAGAAGCACATGATTGACAACTGCCTCCTGGAGAGAGGGGGAAAGGGAGCGTGGCGGGGCGGTGAGTTAGGGGGGAGGATAGAGGGGGCAGGGGGACAGAGTTAGGAGGAGGGAGAGGATGGGGTACTTTGGGAGAGGGGGTCAGAGATGGTCCCCACACCACACCATGATCCCTCCACCACACCCCGATCCCTCTACCACACCACGATCCCTCTACCACACCCCGATCCCTCTACCACACCACGATCCCTCCACCACACTATAATATTATGCAAAGCAAACAAATTTACTGCAGAGAGAGGGAGCGAGAGAGAGAGAGAGAGAGAGAGAGGGGGAAATAAACAGAAGAAAATGAGAAGTGTTCAAGTCATGGCTTCTGCGGTGAGGGGGAATAGCCCTCTAAATATCCATCACCTGTGAACTTGTCAGCCTTCTCTCCTCTGACACCCCTTCTCTGCTCTGTCACCCCTTCTCATTCTGTCTCCCCTTCTCTCCTCTGTCACCCCTTCTCATTCTGTCACCCCTTCTCATTCTGTCACCCCTTCTCATTCTGTCTCCCCTTCTCTCCTCTGTCACTCCTTCTCATTCTGTCTCCCCTTCTCTCCTCTGTCACTCCTTCTCATTCTGTCTCCCCTTCTCTCCTCTGTCACCCCTTCTCATTCTGTCACCCCTTCTCATTCTGTCTCCCCTTCTCTCCTCTGTCACCCCTTCTCATTCTGTCTCATTCCCTTCTTCAACCTGACCTGCCGTGCAGCTCTCCCAGCTGTCTGTCTTTCACTGTCAAAACTGACACCTTTTAATTGTACAACGATAGAATTCCACTATTGGCCTTTTACTGAAACACTATCAAGTTGTAGGCCTGAACAAAGGTGAAGTTTGCCCAATCTTCACATGCATTTTTTGATCAGAACATTTCCCCCCAAATCTCTTCTCCATCTCTCTGTCTCTGTCTCTCTCTCTCTCTAACTCCCTCCCTCTCTCTCTTTGCCCAGCGAGCGGACAGACACATTTCTCCCATGCCAGGCCAGCTTTAGCCCTCTTTGACATGGGCCTGGCTAATATGCTCTAGCACAGCAAGGCGGTCTCCAAGGCTCACAGCTACAACACTGTAACAAAGTACCGCCAAATGCCTCAGGGGCACAGGGAAGATTGTGCAGAGCAAAGGAAAATACAGTGGGGAAATGGTTCATATCACAAGACATTATTGATTTTCCCCCAAACAGCTTTGTTTTTCAGCATTTCTTCTGTGGTCGGCTGGGGGGTTTCCTAAGTCATGCCCTGGAAGTGAGTGCAGTAAGTTGTCTCATTTTTCAGGGTAGTCCGACTGTTATTTCACAAATTGTTACGTTGAAATGGATTTGGAAAGGATTCTTTGAGGGACTCGGATGTTGTATGACTTCAGATTGAGCATGGACTGTTTGATAAGGGAGTACATGTTTTTGAAAGGAGCCACGGAGGAGGATTGTGTTGTTTTTGTGGTGTACCTCGATGTGTGTGTGTGTTTTTCAGAAGCGCCACAGGATAGTCTGACCAGTCACACACCTGGCAGGCTGTTTCAGGTCGATTAGTACTGGAAGATAGTGGGGGGGGGGGGGGGGGGGGGTTAATATAGCATTATTGGTCATCTCCTTCACCCCTTATATACCCTTAAGGGTCTCTCATCCCTCCCAACTCACCAGCTGAGCCACACAACTTTGTTTCTTTCCCTTTTCCTGGACTAGCTCACACACACACACACACACACACACACACACACACACACACACACACAAACAACCCCCCACCCTCCCTCCCACACATAGACACCAATAAACAGACGTGGGGGCACACGTGGAGTTGTAGACTTGACAGCTGGTTACTGCAGGGCCCGGCAGGTGTGGTGTGTGTGGCCCCAGAGGGCCCCTGACTCATGGGCAGAGAGGTGTGTCCTGGGCTGACTAGCCTGGAGTTTACTTCACCTCCACTACACTGATTGATTGGAACAGGCCTGGACACACAGGCTCCCATCGCCTTTGGACATCCAACCCAGCTTTTCCTACCGCCAACCCTCTAACATTATATATTCATCTATTTGTCTCTCTGTCTCTGTCTCTCTCTCTCTCTGTCTCTCTCTCTCTCTCTCTCTCTCTCTCTCTCTCTCTCTCTCTCTCTCTCTCTCTCTCTCTCTCTCTCTCACTCACTCACTCACTCACTCACTCACTCACTCACTCACTCACTCACTCACTCACTCACTCACTCACTCACTCACTCACTCACTCACTCACTCACTCACTCACTCACTCACTCACTCACTCACTCACTCACTCACTCACTCACTCACACTCTCTCTCTCTCTCTCTCTCACACACACACACACACATTCTTTTTGTTTTTGTCCAAACTCTCCAACTTAGAAAGTTGACTAGTATAGGTGATTCACAGAAGAGCTTGGGTAAAAAGTTGAATTATTGTGGTGTATGAATTAAATAGTACGATAGGCCCTTTGCTCCACTAGTGGCTAAAAGGAACAAGTCACGTGTGAGAGGCGGGTGTTTAGTGTATGTTCATTCTGGTAATTGGTAATGGAAGTAATGATAGTGACATCAAACATAATGATATGTTTTAGTCTGGGTCAGGAACTGTGTTAGAAAAATGCTCTGTGCGAGATCAGATCAAAATATCCCTATTTTCACTGATTAATTTATGAATACTAAGTGATGATGTACAGATGAGAGGATGACTGTGATGAGGTTCTTACCCTGACACACTATCTCCATATACCTCTCTATTTCTCTCCTTCTCGCTCTGTATCATCCCTCTCTTTCTCTCTCTCTACTTCCCTCTCTCCGTGTCTCTCTCCCTACTTCTCCCCTTCTCTTTAGCTTTTTTTCTCCTTCTCTTTCTCTCTGTCGCCGTCTCTTTCTCACCCCTCCCTCTCTGTCTCCCTCTCTTTCTCTCCCCCTATTTCTCCCTTTCTTTCTCTCCCCCTCTCTCTCTCTCTCTCTCTCTCTCTCTCTCTCTCTTTCTCTGTCTCCCTCTCTTTCTCTCTGTCTCCCACTTTCTCTCTGTCTCCCTTTCTTTCTCTCCCCCTCTCTCTTTCTCTCTCTCCCCCTTTCCCTCTTTCTCTGTCTTCCCCTTCTCTCTCTTTCTCTGTCTCCTTTTCTTTCTCTCCACCTCTCTCTTTCTCCTTGTCTCCCTCTCTTTCTCTCCCCCCTCTCTCTTTTTCTCTGTCTCCCCTCTCTCTTTTTCTCGGTCTCCCCCCTCTCTCTTTTTCTCGGTCTCCCCCCTCTCTCTTTCTCTCGGTCTCCCCCCTCTCTCTTTCTCTCGGTATCCCCCCTCTCTCTTTCTCCCCCCTCTCTCTTTCTCTCTGTCTCCTTCTCTTTCTCTCTGTGTCCCTCTCTCTCTCTCTGTCTGTCTCTCACCGCCACCGGAACAAGCCTGTTCTTGGTCAGTGTCGGCTTGGAGTCCGAGCTCGGTGCGGTCTTGAAAGGCGCCGCGCCACACACACCTGGCCCGCCGGCTGCCTCTTTGGTCTGCGTCACCTTTTGTCAGCGCCATGTTAATGAAGCCTCCACACACACTGGGGCGCCTTTTAATGAGCGCGGCATTTGATCGCAATAGACACCCGACCCTGGCTTCAGCCGCGTTGTTTTATTTCTGGACACCACCGTTGTATGTGTGTTCTGAGGAGGCTAGGATGAGTAGGAGGGAGGGGGCAGGTCAGCTGATGAGAGATTGTTTATTGAAAAAAGGGGTGTTTGTCATCAATTTTTTTCTTTCTTTCTCCCTTTTTCTTTTTTTGCACCCAAGTCAGACGTGCATCATGGCTCTCTCCCTTTTCAAGCAGGGAGATGAAAGGGGCCCCGCGCAGGGCTTCCAACAAAAGTGCCAGCGATCACAAACAAACCTTCAAATGAAACACATCAAAGCCGCTGCCCCAATTGTTAGCCTCTCGTATCCGAGGAAAATTGGCTCATTAAGGGCAAAAAATGACATTGTTTACATTAGCCGGGGCCCTGATTAGATCCCGCCATGTTTGTTGTGTTGTGTTGTCCGCCTTCGCCCCGCTGCCGCTTACCAACAGACCACTTCAGCCCCAACGCAGCACAATCACTCCTTTGAAGGCTTTCTTTATTTCTCCGGCGAAAAAAAAAAGAGAGTGGGACGAGAAACACACAACACACAATCACCATCGCAAACACACACAGATGGATGTGATAGCTGTGGCTTTTTTCCTCTCCTCCTCGTTTCTCTCTCTCTTTAGAACTAATTAGGTTGCCTGTGGAAATAGAGCCGATTGGAGAGGACAGTTGGGTCCGTGATGAGACTGTTTGTGGCGTAATTGTGCTGATAAAGAGCAGGGTGTTGTTGGAGGGAAAAGAAAATAAAAGAAATGCTTGACAATGAAAGGGACCCGGGCTCTTTTGGCGCCTACAGGCTCGGCTCCATCTCCTCAATGAAAATAACACCTTTTGTCGTCTTTTGAGTCTTTTGTAAGCGGAGATGATTTCTAATCTCTGCGTCGCATGTTTTTGGACCGGCCGACCAGGCGCTGTGTCATGAATTTGTTGCTGTGTAAGAGCCCTTCTGCTGTCATTCATCTCCCACTCAAGCTCTCTCTCTCTTTTTTCTCTCTTCAAGCCTTTCTCCAGCCCGGATCATTCCCTTATGGAACACATGCCGGGTAGAGCACGACCGTGATCAATGAAGAGCTATAATAAAATTCAATCTTTCAAAGCAGATTCATGATCAATTATGAGTTTCTTTACACTGAACTGAAGTCACCAGGGGAAAGTATTTGGAACTGAAAATTCAGGTGTAATTGATATGTTGCACAATAAAACTGCAAGAGCAACCAACAGTTTAATTATCTATGCTTTATTTACTTTTTTTGTACGCTGCACCTGCAATTTACTGGATGTGCACTACTTCCAAACAAATCGTACTTTGCTCAGTAAGTCCTGAGTCATAGTGGTGAAGATGAACAGACAGGGGTGGAACAAACTTAAAGATGAGGTGAGCGTCGCTAGCATCGTTGCATCGCTAACGACAGCCAGTGACCCTGGCCGTGCCCTCCGCTGGCCCTCAACTCTCCTCATTCCCCGGGCTCCCCCCGAGAGAGAGCCCTCTTTCCTCACACACTGATGACCTCTCCCAAACATAATAATAACCACTGAGAGATGTCCACTAGCCCCTCGGCCCCCAAACACCCAGCCCTCAGGTCACAGGGCACCAGCATTATTCAGACCGCTTCCTCCTGAACTCTGACTCCCTATTTACATATCTTCTGTTTTTTTCTCTCTCTCTCTCTCTTCCCTGTATCTCTCTTTTTCTCTCTTTTTCTCTCTTAGCGTCTTTCAGTCAATTCCTTTCCTTCCTCTTATTCTCTCTGTTTCTGTCTCTGTCTTTGTTTCTCTCACTTTCTCTCTCTCTCTCATTCCTCCCTTCCTTTTTCTCTCTCTTTGTCTTTTGCATTGTGGCAGTCAAGTCGAATCAACTTATAATTACCATTTAGAATAGTATGGAATCTGTCAGGGAGGGGGCCCGGAGTTTACCCAGTTGCCTATAGAATGGTTGAGCTGTTTGGTTTGTTTTGGAGCGGAATCTGAATTTCCTTGACTTTTGACCGCCTCGGTCTCCAGGGGGGAGCTGGGAGAGAAAGAAGGGCACGCAATGAGTTCCATTTTCCATTTAAGGACCCATATGGAAAATAAAAATTGGTAGCAGCAGGAAGGAGAGGGAGGAGAGGCGACGTTGCCGTTCTGGGGCAGCCGCCATTTGAATTCATGAGGTTGTGTTGTGTGTCTCTGCCCACGCTTCTTGATTGGAATATAAAGTTGTCCTTTCTTGAACTGTCTTCCTCTTTTATTTTCTCCTCTTAGAGTAGGGTATAACACGTTTAGATAATGTTTTTTTTCTGATTATAATTAGTTGAATTTAAGTAGTTTAAAACTATTTTAAGAAATCATGTTCTTGCATATTGTATTGTATACATTGTATACATGTCGTGAAATATAGTAAAATACACTGAGGGTACAAAACATTATGAACATGACATAGCCTGGCTAGATGAAAGCTATGCTCCCTTCAAGATCACTTTCACAGGTAAAATGCAAGCCGAGATCTACCCCTTAGATTTTTTTATTTTAAACATGACTCTCTCTCTTTCTCTGACAACCTCATCATAATAGTGTCACGTACCGTATAGCTCCCTGTCTCTCTGCTACTCCTCTATATCTCTATGGAGGAACGACAGTGAGAGGAGGGAGGAGCTGGTGCTGAGAGTAGGCGAGGGGGAGATGGGGGTGCGGCGAGGGGGGCAGGCCCAGTGGGGGACTACATTAGGAGGGTTTGTGTCCGGCTCGTGGGACAGGGGTCCAGTCCGTGACCTTGCGGATAATAACTGTCACAGAGGTCAGCGCTTCAGGTCCACGTCCCTGGGCTGCTCTTAGGAAGGACCGGGAAGAGAATAAAACCCCATCACTTCCTCTCTTTCTCTCTCTGTCTCCATCATCCCATCTTCCTCCGAGTGCCCTCCACCGCTCATGTCACCGCTATCAGTTTAAATAGTGCATTATGCAAAGCGGAGATGATTTAGCTGGGGGGTATGATAGGGAGAATTACTTGGTGGCGAGAGAAAAAGAAAGAGGGGATTTTTTTGGTAGAATGTAAGGGGAGTGGGTGAGAGGTTTTGGAGGGTTGGAGGAGTTTGGGGTGTAGAGGAGGGTTAATATAACTGACATGGGAGTCCTTCATTCTATCTAAGCTAGCCTCCAAGACAGGTAACTCACTTAGTGCATCGGCTCACTGAGATGGGCTGTTGAGAGGATCTTCACTTTGGTGTCTCTCTCAATATGAGCCGGAGGCGATACAGGGCCTGGGGGTCCCACTTTACCATGCAGAGGGGCCACCGGAGAGCCACAGCAATAAAGATGACTTAGGCAGGTGCAATATGGCCGGAGGGGAATTTGTGAAAAACAGATTTGGGGAATGAAATTGAAACTCAAGAATGATGATTTTCTTAAAATCAAAAACCCCAGGTTGACTTAGGAGAGTCATCCATATAAGATCTATGGTTATATCGTCTAGTTAAATGAATTTGGTTTTACCTGACTCAGAGAAAAAAGTTATTGCGGAATAAGATTTGGGGGGGGGGGGGGGGGGGGGTATGGTTCCCGATGTGCCAAATATTTCCTACGTATTTTTGATTTCCAATTCATGCCACAATATTCTCCAAAACAATCGACTTCTTAAAACATGCAGCCAAAAAAGCAGCTTTCACGGTTAGCTTCTAAAGTATTTCGAGACATGCTAATGGTGCTTTATAGTTAAGATATGAAAATGTGAATCTCTTTGTTTATCTCATATCTCAGTCATGTGGCTAATGATATGCACAAATTCATTTGGCATGCTTTGTTCTGTTTATTTATCTCTCCAACCTTACTGGAGGGACGACGCAATGTGACTGTTTAAAGCGGCAGATTGCGATTGTTTGAAAGGTGGCCATTTTGTCCGTCAAAGTGGCCATTGATTAGCCCAAGGCATCCCCCTGGGGTGAGTTAAATGGTTTCTGTGTATCGCTATTACAGAGGTTAACAATCATTTTTTCACTGAAATGAAGGGCACTGACCCTAATATGGGGCTACGTAGCGTCCATAATATGATGATAATTGGCCAGTGATGATGATCCTGCCCTCTCCCCCCACCACCAAAACTGTCAGTTAACAGTAATAGATTACCGATGCATAACTTACATTTATCTTTTCTGAAATGAGCCACGGAGAGTGTGTGTGTGTGTGTGTGCTTGGAGTAGTGGGGCTAGGATAAGACTTGAAATGATAATACTTCAAATCGTTTCCTCTCTCTGTCTCTATCCTGATATTTTCTTCTGCAGGATGCTCCTCTTCTTCACGTGCACGCTTCACTGGTGACTGTCGTAATTGCGGGTGCACAGGCACGATTTCCCCCGAGGGGTCCCCAAATTAAAAGAAGTCATCCCATCCCTCCCTCCAGCACCATCACTCCCTGCTCCAGGGACCCCATGCTTATTTGAATGGAACTTTATCTTTTTCTCTCTTCTTTGCTAAGCTTCGTGTCACTAATGAATAAATAAAACACAAGCGTGCAGTGGATTGACTTTCACGCCTGGGTGCTCCGGCTTTGATGAGATCTCCTCTTCTTATAGATAAGCTGGAGAGGAGAGGACAGTCATCTTTAGTCTTGCCCCACTGCTCTAGCTCACTTGATGCAGATAGAGGAGCTGTTGAGTGCTGCAGTCTATAGGACCAGACATGTCGCTAATATGTTTCTGCTGCTTTCTTGGACCTGGTATTGTTTGACAAATAGATTTGATAAAATAAGAGATATGTACTGTAGATGAATGAAGGTGAAACAAAAAATATGATATTCTGAGGCTGGTTTTCCTTCTATCTGGTTAAAATTCTGATAGAGGAAGTCACTTTCTAGTGGTCTCTCAGTTGTTCCTTTTGAGGATATAAAGCAGCTACTTTTCAAGGCCTGCTCTGTGATACTTACAGCAGCTTTTGATCATTTAAATTAGTGATAAATACCCATTGATTATTGAAGAATATCACTTCTGAATACATATTGAGCTGAGTTCAACTGTCTAACCCTTTCTATGATTTACAATGTAGCATGACTGATAATATAGTCTTTGTTACTAGCTTTAGAGTTAGAAAGGTAGCCGTGTGAGCGCTAACTGTGTGCTGTGCTGAGCTGAACAGGGCACAGGGATTGTGGCACTAATTAGCCCATAATGGCATCATAAATTATGGTCAAATCAAGGCCGGTCGTCGGGCAGACGTTTTAATGAAAAGTTGTAATGGGTCACCCCCAGACGCCTGAGGGGGGCTGGGGGTCCTCACTCATACCATGGCCATCCATCACCTAGCCTCTTGCAACAGTTACTGGTACTGTGCTAATGCGTTATCCACCAAACCAGAGAACCATGGCATAAACAACACTGGTATAGAGATACAGCAGCCTAGTGCTAGCCAGTATGGCCATGGGGACTGGACAGCAGACCTGTCGTTTGAGTGAGGGGTGTGTTGGTGCCCCTGGGTTCTGTCGTTTAATTTTAGAGGAGTATGGAGCATTCTCAAATCTATCTTAATATGGCCAATATCGTTAGAAGGGTGCTGTAATTGATGTTTAATTTGCTGGTTTGAAATCCCTGAAACACAATGTGGAGCATCCAAACTAGACTGGTCCCACATCTGTTTGTGCTGTCTTGCCATTTGTTGTGCATGACAATGACCATAGGAGTTGGCAAGATCGCACCAACAGATCTGGAACCGGGTTCTACAAATGCCAAATGTCTGGAGTTTGTTGTTTGCAAATACCAAGTGCTTATACATGCCCAGACATGTCATCCTTGGACATGTGATGCAATGAAGACCATGACTTTTCACTGACTTCTCTTTCCTTCTGAGAAATCCTTGATTAACAGGATGTCAATGCCTTGAAAGAGTGGTGAGATGAAATAGTTTTGGGACTTATTGATGTTTTTTTTGTCCCCCCATACACGACTCGATGGGTTCTTGCCGATCCTGCCAGACGTGCGGGTGAGAAGAGTCATTAATGAGGCTGCTGTGATTTACGTCCTCTGTAGATGGGCCACCCAAATTATCTGCCTTGCCATCGCTCTCATCAATCACCCACAACCAGAGGGCACTGCAGGCACACAGAGTGGGGCGCCGCATGGCGCGTGGGGTGGCACTGAAATGCACCGAGAGGGGTGTGTGTGTGTACGTGCATGCGTACGTGGGTATCTGTATCTGTGTGTGTACGCACAATCTGCGCATGTGTGAGTGGGGGGGGCTAATGACAAATGGCTGCTTTTATACATCGGAGAGGGATGAGTGATTTACTGACCACATTCCATTGGCTGAGCAGAGTGTTGTGGTTGGCAGCTTTCTACACAGTGTTGTAAACTCTGAGTGGGCTGGCAGCCGCTCCAAACCTCAGTAGGATAGCATAATGCGCACGGTTTAGATTCCATCGCACTGTTGCGTCAGAAAATAATCTACTCAAGCCAACAACACACAGGGAAATGAATCAGAATCATCGGTTCCGTTGACTTCATCCTAACCTCCTAGAATCTCATCCAAATCCTATTGAAAGACCATAGAGGAAATATTGGAATATACATACAGGGCTGTTCATCTGAGATACACTATATCTACACCCCTTCAAATTAGTGGATTCGGCTATTTCAGCCACACCCGTTGCTGACAGTTGTATAAAATCAAGCACACAGCTATGCAATCTCCATAGACAGACATTGGCAGTAGAATGGCCTTACTGAAGAGCTCAGTGACATGGCACCGTTATAGGATGCCACCTTTCCAACAAGTCGGTTCGTCAAATGTCTGCCCTGCTAGAGCTGCCACGGTCAACTGTAAGTGCTGTTATTGTGAAGTGGAGACATCTAGGAGCATCCAGTGAAGTCGTAGGCCACACAAGCTTACAGAACAGGATTGCCGAGTGCTGAAGCGCGTAGCGCGTACAAAGCATCTATCCTCGATTGCAACACTCCAAACTGCCTCTGGAAGCAACGTCTGCACAAGAACTGTTCGTCGGGAGCTTCATGAAATGGGTTTCCATGGCCGAGCAGCCATGCTTCGTCTGGAGTGGTGTAAAGCTTGCAGTCATTGGACTCTGGTGCAGTGGAAACAGTTCTCTGGAGTGATGAATCAAGCTTCACCATCTGGCAGTCCGATGGACGAATCTGGTTTTGGCGGATGCCAGGAGAACTCTGCCTGCCCGAATACATAGTGCCAACTGTAAAGTTTGATGGAGGAGGAACAATGGTCTGGGGCTGTGTTTCATGGTTTGTGCTAGGCCCCTTAGTTCCAGTGAAGGGAAATCTTAACGCTACAGCATATAATGACATTCTAGACAATTCTGTGCTTCCAACTTTGTGGCAACAGTTTGGGGAAGGCCCTTCCTCTTTCAGCATGACAATGCACCATGCAATAAAGCGAGGTCCATACAGAAATGGTTTGTTGAGATTGGTGTGGAAGAATTTGACTGCCCTGCACAGAGCCCTGACCTCAACCCCATCGAACACCTTTGGGATGAATTGGAACGCCGACTGCGAGCCAGCCCTAATCGCCCAACATCAGTGCCTGACCTCACTAATGCTCTTGTGGCTGAATTGACGCAAGTCCCCACAGCAATGTTCCAACATCTAGTGGAAAGGTTTCCCAGAAGAGTGGAGGCTGTTTTAACAGCAAAGGGGGGACCAACTCCATATTAATGCCCGTGATTTTGGAATGAGATGTTCGACGAGCAGGTGTCTACATACTTTTGGTAATGTAGTGTATGTTAATGAAAATGATAATTTCTGATATTATCATACATTAGCTGGTGTTATTTTACACCTTTAAAGCAATCAACATAGTGGTCAAAATATTAACCATAGAATCCTCTCTTCTCTGTAGCACTGTTGGTTTAGCAACTTGAAATATCACCTATTGGGGGAGACGAGGGAGAAAATGTGGGGGGGGGTTGCAGGATTAGCCTGGTTGTATAAGCAATTATTGGGGCAGGGTATGTAGCTAAGCACCCTAATATGTATCTAGAGGCGGCATTATTCAATTAAGGTGGCGGCTGGCAGTGCGCGGGGGACAGAGCACCGGTGACAGCGGCGGTGTCTTCTCCTTATGAAACAACCTATTTAAGCTAAATCAACTCCCACTTAAGAGCGGCGGTAATAAGCGCTGGTGCGACACTCGCCAGCCCGCAGGGGCCCATCCGTCATACTGTAATACGGAATCAGAATGAGTGATAACACCTTGCTAGGCCGCTATTCTCCTCGCTCCGAGCCGAGGTGTTGCTATACACACACAGAGACACACACATAGTGAAACAAAAATGAACACGCACACAAACAAACACATACATGTTTTGTTCTTCTATCCTCATGGGGACCTGAAGTTAATTTCCATAAAAAATCCTATTTTTCCAACCATTACCCTTACCATAACCCTAACATTGACCTTAATCCGTAACTCTGACCTAAACCATAAACAAATTCCTAACCCTAACCCCTTACCCTAATTCTACACCTAACCGTAACCCTAACCTTAAACCTAACCTTAAAATAGCCTTTGTCCTCATGGGGACATAGGAAATGTACCAACGAGAGATCATTTTCCTTGATTTACTGTCCTTGTGGGGACTTTGGGGGATTTTAGGTCTCCACAAGGATAGAAGAACCAACCAACATAGACACACGCACGCACGCACGCACGCACAGCCAGCCAGCTTTACAGACTCATTCTCTTATTCCTCCTCCTTTCCCACACACCTACCTACCTTTTTACCCAACAAGCTCTCACAGTCTCACTGCATAATTAGATTTTTTTTTGAAACTCTGGATTAGGGGGGCCTAGGGGTGGCTGGGGATTATGCCCATCTGCCAACCCTGCCCACAACACCCTAGCAAAAACCAAGCCTACTTAATGGTTATAGTGCTCACTGTTTCCCCTAGTGGTCGGTTTTGAGAAAGCATTCCCCGATGTCCTCAGGACGTCCAATGCTGAAGTCACTCTTGAGTAATCTGCCTGATCTACCGCCCAGCTCTGCATATGCACAGGGAAATTGTGGTTGGACGCAGTTGCATGCATATGCTTGAGATTGCATACAGATGTGCGACAGTGTGAATGAAGTGTTTGGGTGTGTGAGGTGTATCTTTCTGTGTGTATCTTTCTTTCTCCCTGTGTGTGTGTGTGTGTGTGTGTGTGTGTGTGTGTGTGTGTGTGTGTGTGTGTGTGTGTGTGTGTGTGTGTGTGTGTGTGTACTGTATGAGGGTTTCTCTGTAATGTCTGAAACTCCTTAACTCAGAAGACCAACTATTGTATCTGATGTGTCACTCCTACCAGGTCCTGTATCCACAGTCTTTACCCTGGTAATCATATAGACCTTATGTTTACTAAGATCAACACAGAACACAGACTCTCTCAAGCTCCACAACTAACAGAAACAAACGTATGAACAGATAAATTAATAGATAAAAACAGAAACGACAACAAAACATCTTTGATGAAAAAAGCGAAATGGAAAAAAAACTAAATGAGTGGCACGCCTGGAATGTTTGTCGGTTCTCCTTTCTTTCTTTCTTTCTTTCTTTCTTTCTTTCTTTCTTTCTTTCTTTCTTTCTTTCTTTCTTTCTTTCTTTCTTTCTTTCTTGTTTGTTTTTCTCCATCCCCCATCTCTCTCTCTCTCTCTCTCTCTCTCTCTCTCTCTCTCTCTCTCTCTCTCTCTGCTCATCAGTGTGGTGTGTGCTCGGTAATGACTCCCACTGTGGCAGGGCTCCTTTAAGGCTGGCGTCCCCCCCTCCACTCCCCTAACTATGCATTATTCATTCAAATCAAATGAGGGAACAACAGTAGCAGGAGACATGGTGCATGGCTCTTCCTCCAAAACTCCCTGAGGTGCCCCAGTCTGGTACCCATCGCCCCCCACTCCTCATCCCCAGCCCCATGGCAGATATTTAAGGGTGGACAGAGACAGAGGAGGCCCCAGCCCCACCACTGCGTTTGTTGGCACTCAGTCTTTTTTTGAGCTTGCACGTCCGTGATGACCTCTGTTGCTCTTTGTGGTCCTTGCTTTCTCTTGCTCGCCAACATTTTTTGAGGCTTTTGCTGTTATTTGGTGGGGGGGGGGGTGATCGGTTATCATTTCAGTAGCATTGCCATGCTATCAAAGGTTATGTGAGGTTTATATGTGTATGTTTTGTATTGTTTATAAAAGATCAAATTAAATCTTACTACAACAAAAACAAAAAGGCAGTTTTAGAAAGGCAGTTTAAAAATGAATGTGATTGTAAAGTGAGGTCCAAACTAGATTCTTGAGAAATAAATCAGAAGTCTGTACTTTGACCTTTTTGTAGCAGGCAAACGGTGTGTGTTGTGTTGTTGTTATTATTGTGAATACTGTCTTGAGTACTGTGAGTTACTGTACACTTTACAAGTCAGTATCATCTCTTTCATATGTGTACATTCCTCTCTGTCCTTCCCTTCTCCCTCCTTTGGTAAATGAGTATGATCTTAGCGGCCCCAGAGGAGCAGAGGAGGTTTCACACCCTCTCTGATGCTGCTCTAATATTTGCCTGAGCACAGGAGGTGGCTGATGGAGTTCCCTGATTCCATTACACTAGTATAGTGATTTCTGCTCTGCATTAGAAAAGTAGGACACAGAGATGAGCGAGAGAGTGTGTGAGAGAGAGAGATACCTGACCAAAAGTATGTGGATACCTGCTCGTCGAACATCTCATTCCAAAATCATGGGCATTAATATGGAGTTGGTCCCCCCCTTTGTTGCTATAACGGCTTCCACTCTTCTGCAGGGACTTGTTTCGTTTCACCCACAAGCGCATCAGTGAGTTCGGACACTGATGTTGGGTGATTAGCCTGGCTTGCAGTCGGCGTTCCAATTCATCCCAAGGGTGTTCGATGGGGTTGAGGTCAGGGCTCTGTGCAGGCCAGTCAAGCTCTTCCACACTGATCTCGACGAACCATTTCTTTATAGACCTCGCTTTGTGCACAGGGGCATTGTCGTGCTGAAAGAGGAAGGGCCTTCCCCAAACTGTTGCCACAAAGTTGGAAGCACAGAATTGTCTAGAATGTCATTGTATGCTGTAGCATTAAGATTTCCCTTCACTGGAACTAAGGGGCCTAGCCCGAAACATGAAAAACAGCCCCAGTGTCACGCCCTGACCTTAGAGAGCCTTTTTTATGTCTCTTTTTGGTTTGGTCAAGGTGTGATTTGGGTGGGCATTCTATGTCCTTTACTTCTAGGATTTTGTGTTTCTATGTGTTGGCCAGGTATGGCTCTCAATCAATTGTCTCTGATTGGGAATCATACTTAGGCAGCCCTTTTTCCCACCTGTGATTGTGGGTAGTTAACTTTGTTTGTGGCACTAATGCCCTGTAAGCTTCACGGTTGTTTCTTTCGTTTGTTGTTTTGTTGGCGACATTTTAAATAAAAAAGGAAAATGTACGCTAACCACGCTGCACTTTGGTCCACCTCCACCAAACTTTACAGTTGGTACTATGCATTGGGGCAGGTATTGTTCTCCTGGCATCCGCCAAACCCAGATTTGTCCATCGGACTGCCAGATGGAGAAGCTTGATTTATCACTCCAGAGAACGTGTTTCCACTGCTCGAGAGTCCAATAGCGGCGAGCTTTACATCACTCCAGCCGACGATTGGTATTGTGCATGGTGATCTTAGGCTTGTGTGCGGATGCTCAGCCATGAAAACTCCTGATGAACAGTTCTTGTGCTGACGTTGCTTCACCATGCAGTTTGGAACTCGGAGTGTTGCAACTGAGGACAGATGTGCTTTAGCACTCAGCGGCCCCATTCTATGAGCTTGTGTGGCCTACCACTTTGCGGCTGAGCCGTTGTTGCTCCTAGATGTTTCCACTTCACAGTAACAGCCCTTACAGTTAACTGGAGCGGCTCTAGCAGGGCAGAAATTTGACAAACTGACTTGTTGGAAAGGTGGCATCCTATGACGGTGCCACGTTGAAAGTCACTGAGCATTTTAGTAAGGTCATTCTACTGCCAATGTTTGTCTATGGAGATTGCATGGCTGTGTGCTCGATTTTATACACCTGTCTGCAACAGGTGTGGCTGAAATAGCCGAATCCACTAATTTGAAGGGGTGTCCACATACTTTTGTATATATACAGTGCCTTGCAAAAGTATTCACCCCCTTGGCGTTTTTCCTATTTTGTTGCATTACAACCTGCAATTTAAAATGATTTTGATTTTTTTGGGGGGATTTCATGTAATGGACATACACAAAATAGTCCAAATAGGTGAAGTGAAATGAAAAAAATAACTAAATAATAATAAAAAATGAAACACTGAAAAGTGGTGCGTGCATATGGATTCACCACCTTTGCTTTGAAGCCCCTAAATAAGATCTGGTGCAACCAATTACCTTCAGAAGTCACAGAATTAGTTAGATTGCACACCGGTGCACTTTATTTACGTGTCACATGATCTGTCACATGATCTCAGTATATATACACCTGTTCTGAAGGCCCCAGAGTCTGCAACACCACTAAGCAAGGGGCACCACCAAGCAAGCAGCACCATGAAGACCAAGCAGCTCTCCAAACAGGTCAGGGACAAAGTTGTGGAGAAGTACAGATCAGGGTTGGGTTATAAAAAAAATATCCAAAACTTTGAACATCCCACGGAGCACCATTTAAATCCATTATTAAAAAATGGAAAGAATATGGCACCACAATAAACCTGCCAAGAGAGGGCCGCCCACCAACACTCACTGACCAGGCAAGGAGGGCATTAATCAGAGGCAACAAAGAGACCAAAGATAACCCTGAAGGAGCTGCAAAGCTCCACAGCGGAGATTGGAGTATCTGTCCATAGGACCACTTTAAGCCGTACACTCCACAGAGCTGGGCTTTACAGAAGAGTGGACAGAAAAAAGCCATTGCTTAAAGAAAAAAATAAACACATTTGGTGTTTGCCAAAAGGGATGTGGGAGACTCCCCAAACATATGGAAGAAGGTAATCTGGTCAGGTGAGGCTATAATTGAGCTTTTTGCCCATCAAGGAAAATGCAATGTCTGGTACAACCCCAACACCTCTCATCACCCTGAGAACAACATCCCCACAGTGAAGCATGATGGTGGCAGCATCATGTTGTGGGGATGTTTTTCATTGGCAGGGACTGGGAAACTGGTCAGAATTGAAGGAATGATGGATGGCGCTAAATACAGGGAAATTCTTGAGGCAAACCTGTTTCAGTCTTCCAGAGATTTGAGACTGGGACGGAGGTTCACCTTCCAGTAAGACAATGACCCTAAGCATACTGCTAAAGCAACACTTGAGTGGTTTAGCGGAAACATTTAAATGTCTTGGAATGCCTAGTCAAAGCCCAGACCTCAATCCAATTGAGAATCTGTGGTATGATTTAAAGATTGCTGTACACCAGCAGGAACCCATCCAACTTGAATGAGCTGGAGCAGTTTTGCCTTGAAAAATGGGCAAGAATCCCAGTGGCTAGATGTGCCAAGCTTATAGAGACATACCCCAAGAGACTTGCAGCTGTAATTGCTGCAAAAGGTGGCTCTACAAAGTATTGATTTTGGGGGCGGGGGGGGTTAGGTGAATAGTTATACACGCTCAAGTTGTCTGTTTTTTTTGTCTTATTTCTTGTTTGTTTCACAATAAAAAATACTTTGCATCTTCAAAGTGGTAGGCATGTTGTGTACATCAAATGATACAAACCCCCTAAAAATCTATTTTAATTTCAGGTTATAAGGCAACAATATAGGAAAAATGCCAAGGGAGGTGAATACTTTCGCAAGGCACTGTAGTGTGTATATGAATATGTAATGGCATGCGTCCATACAGTGCTCTCTCTTTGAGGAATTCTGTTTTCTGAAGAAGAGGCCCACCAGAGATCTTTAGGATCTGACAGTTTATTGCACAGACCTTCATCACCGGGTCTTTCTTCATGGCCAATCCTGTTTCATGGTATATGCGTTTGTGTATTGAAATCTGACTTATGTAACCCACAAGGTTCTATGGTTCCTTGAGATAGGCTGTGGACTAGGTCCCGGTCACTCCCTAGCCACATCCATAGTCACCTCCTGTTTTTTCATGAAGAGGGAAGCCATGTTGTGGTCCGAATGTTTGTTAACTAGAAAACTGTTTATAGTCTAAAAGTCTAGTTCTCTCACTCCACACATGTGAGAACGTTAAGGTATATTGTATTGATTATTAAAATACGTTTTCTTTGTGTGGACTATTGATTTCCAAGAAATGTGGACGGCTGTTACTAAGGCCTACTTCCATATTTTGGGGTTTTCTCTATGGGCTCTTTTTCCTTGGATTATTACACAGACGTACAGCTGAACAGGTTAGATCAATCCTTATTATATTTCTTGCTGCTGGAATATTTAGATTTTTTCTCATTTTTGGTTTTCTTGCTGGATTTGGGGATTTTTCTATTAGCGACATTGCTAACTGACCGTTATACCGATGTAAAACATACCGTGTTTGATTGATGTTCAGTACCACGTAGTTCTGGTTAGGACACAGTAATATTATGTCCACATTGCTTTTTAACAATTTGTTAGAAGTTATGGACTGAATTGATCACCATCGCCATTTCAGAGACTCATCAGTTATACAATACAAAATCCTAATATTCCCTTTACTCCCGAAGCATCCCTTTCGGGAGAAAAAAAAAAAAAAAAACTTATCAGAAAGACTCCTCTCCTTCTCATATCCCTCCCAGGCAATAAATATGCCATGATGGTTTTATTATTGTACTCATTATTTGGGTGGTGGGAGTCTCATCACCTCCTCTAATCTGGGTCTAATGGCTCTGACCCACCCGGGACACAGGTGGTTGCCAGAACCACCCTGATTGGGTCCATTTATTAGGCCGGTCGCAGACGGTGCCGGCCCGACTTGTCATTACGTTCTGAGGTTCCATGGTTTCATTCCCTGGCCAATGAGGGGCTAATATGTGGATATTAGCCCGCTCCGCTCACGTCTCCCAATAGCCCTAGCTCTGTTCTCTTCTAATGGGTCAATTAGGCTAGGTTAATTCTGAATTGGACCCTCTGCAAATCACTGATTACCACCTACCCTCAACCACAACCCCCGTCTGACCGCAACTCCCCTCCAACCAGCGACCGCCATCCCTCCATTTATTATTCATCGCAATCAAGTGTGGTGGCTGGAGAAAGTTGCTTTTCTCTCCCTCTCTCCCTCTCCACCTCCCTCCCTTCATACCTCGCCTCTCCTCCTCTCTTTTATCCACCTCTCCTCTCCTCTTGGAAGAATTGCTTTTATTGAGTAACGGCAGGCAAACACTCCCCACTCCTGGATGCCAAGCTTCCAGCAGCCAGCCCTCCCACCCTATAGCCCTCCCCTTGTGGAAAATGAGGCAATTCTCTCATTGTAATAATGCACCTCTGTCATCTCCTCATTATCGGCATGATAAAAGATGAAATATTCACAGAGGCTGGCCTCCTAACCTGATCTGGGCTTGATATTGGGGCTTTGGAAAATGAGTTTTATCAGCTTTAATATACTCCTTGGCAGACTGACCCTTGAAATTAAACATTATTACAGAGCGGATATTTAAAAAACCGGGGCCACAAATTACATCAAAATGAAAATATTAAAGAACATTACGAATATATCAAGTGGCGCTCGGTGGCTTGGCGGCTCCATGCCCCCCCCCCCTTCTCTGCCTGCCACCATTGAGGAGCATTGCCGGTCGGGGCGGCGGTGGCGGCGGCGTTGTAAGTGTCACCGCGGCAACGTCGGGGCTGGAGAAATAATAACAATGCAGCCTGTCCCACCGTCATGTGTCTGCATAAACTAATTATCCTCCCGGCACTTCTCATCGCAAAGCTTTATTAGGAGAGAACAGCACTGGCGGAAGTGTCGCACTCAGTCAGAGTGCGTGTGTGTGTGTGTGTGTGTGTGTGTGTGTGTGTGTGTGTGTGTGTGTGTGTGTGTGTGTGTGTTTAAGAGTGTTGGATTGTTTCAGAGTGGGAGTGCATTTATGTGTGTGTGCAAGCATGCGTGTGTGTGTGTATGTGTTTTAAGAGTGGGAGAGCATTCATATGTGGGAGTGTATTTGTATGTCTGTGTGTGGGTGGGTGGGTATGTGTAGGATGGGTGGAATTGGCAGGCTTTTCCTGCCTCTTTCTCCTATCTAGTGGCTACAGGTTCACTGCATGTTTCACTGCAACACAATGGTCATTAGATAGATAATTGAAGCCAGTAGGCAGTCGGTCTCTCTCTCTCAGTAATCACTTTAAAAGTGAAGCCCAAATCCCAAAAATGGAGAGAAAACTGATCCAGTTCCCTGAAGTGTGTGGTGATTTGTCACTTTGTGATCGGGGATATGAGAAATGCAATAAAAAGCGGAGGAGATGTGATTTGAATAGATTTCAGAGGAAGTCACTCCTCAGGGGACCAGGATGAGTAAGCAGCCTCCCCGAGGACCGAATTAAAACTTTACTTTTGGTCACGGCACTCTCCTCACAGTGCTGTCGCTTATCGCCTGTGTGTGTGTGTGTGTGTGTGTGTGTGTGTGTGTGTGTGTGTGTGTGTGTGTGTGTGTGTGTGTGTGTGTGTGTGTGTGTGTGTGTGTGTGTGTGTGTGTGTGTGTGTGTGTGTGTGTGTGTGTGTGTGTGTGTGTGTGTGTTATTGCCTTTGTCAATATGTTTGTATGTATGTGTGTGTGTGTGTCCTGCGTGAATGGAAACCCAACCGCTGCCCCTCACCCTAAGGTTATGGGGGGAGACACAGCACAGCTCTTCTCCGGTCTCAGATGAGTATTCACAGCAGCACTTCTCTCTCTCAAAACCCGGTGCCGGGGCTTTGCATACTGAGGCGTTATGTGTGTGTGCTCCCCACACTCAATTCCCCCCAGAAACAAGAAACCGGGTAGACTCCAGTCCATGCACATGCATTTTTATTCCTAAGTGGGGATCCGCTCAGCCAAAGTCATGCAGCTGCATTACACCCCAAGATACATTTACGCTATCTGGTATTACGTTACCTATGTGTTGTGTAAATGTTGCTGGAAATTCTGAGGGTTAAGATGTATCTGTGACAGAAGGTCTTAAGGCATCTTTTCAGAGACATTTAATATTACATTGCCTATATGTTGTGTAACAGTTTAATAAATGTTGCTTGGAGGTTGAATCATCATCATGAGGGTTAACATGTATCTGTGACAGAGACAGAATGATCAGCCCAAGGAGAGAATGACTAGGGAACAATGGCTTCTTCCCTTCACTCTCTCTATCTCTCTATCTCTCTATCTCTCTACCTCTCTACCTCTCTACCTCTCTACCTCTCTCTCTCTCTCTCTCTCTCTCTCTCTCTCTCTCTCTCTCTCTCTCTCTCTCTCTCTCTCTCTCTCTCTCTCTCTCTCTCTCTCTCTCTCTCTCTCTCTCTCTCTCTCTCTATCTCTATCTATTCAATGGGGCTTTATTGGCATTGGAAACATATGTTCACATTTCCAAAGCAGGTGAATAAACAAACGTGAGAAGAAACTCATTTAACAATTAGAAATCATCAGTAAACATTGCACTCAAAAAGGTTTCAAAAAGATAAATACATTTCAAGTGTTATCTTATCAGTGTTTTAACAATGTGAAAATTGTTGTAGTACGAAAAGTGGGGGAAGATAAATAAACACACGTATTGGTGGTATTTCCAATGTTGTTTGTGTTCCACTGGTTGCCCTATTCTCATGGCAATGGCCCACAAATATTGCTGCTGTGATTGCAATTTATCAATGTCAGATTTGTTTTCAAAATCTTTGAGTCTGTGTGATCTGTGCGAAATATGTGTCTCTAATGTGGTCTGTCACACCCTGATCTGTTTCACCTGTCTTTGTGCTTGTCTCCACCCCCCTCCAGGTGTCGCCAATCTTCCCCATTATCCCCAGTGTATTTATACCTGTGATCTCTGTTTGTCTGTTGCCAGTTCGTTTTGTTTTGTGAAACCTACCAGCGGTTTTCCCCTTGCTCCTGTCTGTTCTAGTTCCTGTTTTCTAGTTTTTCCCTGTTTTGACCTTTCTGCCTGCCCTGACCCTGAGCCTGCCTGACGTTCTGTAACATGCCACACCACACTGTATTATTGACCCCTGCCTGCTCTGACCCTGAGACTGCCTGCCGTGCTGGACCTTTTTGAACCCTATCTGGATTACTGACCTCTGCCTGCCCTTGACCTGTTGTTTTGCCTGCCCCTGTACTAGGAATAAACTTTTGTTACTTCGACACTGTCTGCATCTGGGTATTACCTGAAACGTGATATGGTCATACATTTGGCAGGAGGTTAGGAAGTGCAGCTCAGTTTACACTAGAGATGAATGGCGGGAACCCAGTTACTGGGATTTACTGCCTAAAACCACTCCCTTTTCCCAGGACAAATAACTGCAAGAAATTATTTACATGAGCAGCATGGCGTGAAATGGAACTGTTATTAAATTGTATGCAATATACTGAATAGCCCTATATATAGATGTCTTAGCCTCCCTTTTTCTGTTAATGAATTCAATGGAGTATTAACCTTCACATTTAGCTAATTATGTCTCTTGCGCAATATGCACGCTCCTGTGTTCCGCTGGCCTCTCTCCTAAAAAAATGCTCCTTAGCTCTTGGAGTCCCATGCGGTAAAAGCTAGAATAGCTTGCTGGATTTTTTTTTTTAAGCATTTCTTATACCAATAGACTATTTGAAGAGGGACACAAGCGCTTGTTTGCTGAATGTTAAATACAGCAGGCAATAGAACTCACCGGTAGTTTGAAAGAAGAGCGAATGTGCGATGGTGGTAGGCTATAGAGTTATTTAATCGGACCCATAACCATTCAATCTTCGTGAAGAGAAGTGAAAGCATTCTGCAAGGATGACATTAGAATGATGAAGATAAGGACAATGAAACATTTTTCATTTAGCTCTTGACAGTGAGGAAGGAATGAAGTAACAATAGAAATAGAAAGTGGAGGTAGGCTAGTAATATTAGTGGAAATATTATGAATTTTATATATGCAGCAGTAGACTAATTATACAAATAGGCTCTATTATATTTAAATCAAATTCGCTAGCCTATACTTGTAACTTTGTAGGGCACACGTTCTGCACCAGAATCACATGTTCTCTCCCTGTTTTAACATGGTTTGACCAATGTGCCTAATTCCAGTCCATATAATACAATATAATACATTACAGTACAGTAATACAGTTTACACTCAAAAAGATTAGCCTACTGGAGCTGGTTTTATTTATTTAACTAAAAGAGCACATAGCTAAATACATCTATGGTTTTTATGTTTTTCTGTTGTGCATAATGTGCAGTAGCCTATATCATATATGTATTGGATAACGACACAATCATTTGGGCTATTTTGGACTTGGGCTCATTAAATGTCTTGAATGTAGAGCTCATAAAATGTATTTAATGTATGGCTCATCAGGCCCAGGTAGCATCAGGCTTGAATTTTCGATCACCTCATTTTGTGGACAGTGGGCACATATCCTGTCTTTTCTTGAGAGCCAGGTCTGCCTACGGTGGCCTTTCTCAAATGCAAGGGTATACTTGCTGAGTCTGTACATAGTCAAGGATTTTCTTAATCTGGGGTCAGTCACAGTGGTCAGGTATTCTGCCACTGTGTGCTCTCTGTTTAGGGCCAGATAGCATTCCAATTTGCTCCGTTTTTTGGTTGATTCTTTTCAGTGTGTCAAATAAATATATTTTTGCTGTCTCATAATTTGGTTTGGTCTAATTGTGTTGCTGGCCTGGGGCTCTGTGGGTTCTTTGTGTTTGTGAACAGAGCTCCAGAATCAGCTGGCTGAGGGTACTCATCCCTAGGTTAATCTCTCTGTAGGTGAGGACTTTGTAGGGGAAATTGTGGGCATCACTTCCTTTTAGGTGGTTGAAGAATGAACAGCTCTTGTCTGGATTTTGATAACTAGTGGGTATAGTCCTAATTCTCCTCTGCATCCATTGTTTGAAGTTTTGCATTGTACACAAAGTATATTTTAACTGGCGCCGGACGGGAAGGCTGCTGTTTTATGGGCTCCTAGCCAACTGTGCTATTTTATTAGTTTTTTTGCATTGTTTGTAACGTGTTATATACATAATCTCTTATGACCAAAAAGAGCTTCTGGACATCAGAACAGTGATTACTCATCTCGAACTGAACAAAGATTTTTTCTTTAATGAGTCCGACATGAAGGATAAAGTCGGGATGTCTTGTTAGGATTCGTAGGTGAGTGAGTAAATCGCCGCTACCGTTGGTTCTATTGGCCAACGTGCAATCACTGGAAAACAAACTGGATGATCTACGGTCGAGATTATCCTACAAACGGGACACTAAAAATTGAATGACGACACTGATAACATAGAGCTGGCTGGGTTTTCTGTGTATTGCCAGGACAGAATAGCTACGTGTGTACACTTGTTGTATTAGGCACATGTGACAAATACAATTTGATTTGATTTTAATTGGGTGTTTGTCCCATTTTGTGAATTGTTGGTAGTGAATGGACCCCAGACCTCACAACCATAGAGTGCAATGGGTTCTTCAACTAATTTAAGTATTTTTTGTCAGATCCTAATTGGGATGTCGAGTTTTATGTTCATTTTGATGGCATAGAAGGCCCTTCTTGCTTTGTCTCTTAGATCATTCACAGCCTTGTGGAAGTTACAGTACCTGTGGTGTTGATGTTTAGACCGAGGTAGGTATAATTATTTGTGTGCTCTAGGGAAACAGTGTCTAGATATAATTTGTATTTGTTGTCCTTTTTTTGGAACACTACTATTTGTGTCTTACTGAGATTCACTGTCATGGCCAAAGTCTGATAGAATCTGTGCAGAAGATCTAGGTGCTGTCGTAGGCCCTTCATGGTTGGGGACAGAAGCACCAGACCATCAGCAAACAGTAGTCACTGGATTTCCGAGTCCAGTAGGGTGAAGCCGGGTGCTGCAGACTGTTCTAGTGCCCCCGCCAATTCCTTAATATAAATATTGAAGAGGGTGGGGCTCAATCTGCCTCACCCCACGGCCCTGAGGAAAGACATCTGTGTGTTTATTACCAATTTTAACAGCACAGAGAATTTTCTAAATGATCATGTATATGTTTTTGCTCTTGGAACTTTTTTATATGGCCAAAAAGGTTGGAGAAGTGGTTTATCCATACATCTCCATTTTGGATAGGTAGCTCTTCGTGTTGTTTTTGGTTTAGTGTGTTCCAATTTTCCCAGAAGTGATTCGATTCTATGGGTTCTTCAATCACATTGAGCTGTTTTCTGAAATGCTGGTCCTTCTTTGTTCTTAGTGTATTTCTGTACTGTTTTAGTGTTTCCCCATAGTGAAGGTGTAAGGTTTTCTGGGTCTCTATGTTTTTGGTTGGATATGCATATGTTTCTCAATTCTTCATCAAATCATTTCTCATTGTTGTTAGTTTTCTTAGGTTTTCTGCTTGAATGTACATTTGATATATTACCTGATAGGTCAAATATACTGTTCATGCTTCCTACTAAGTTTACACCTTCACTATTGCGGGGAAACATTTTGTCCAGGAAGTTGTCTAAGAGGGATTGGATTTGTTGTTGGCTAATTGTTTTTTGCTAGGTTTCTCCTTCCATCTATAGCATTTCTTTACAGCATGCAGTTTGATCGGCTTCAATGCTTCATGGTTGGCTATTGCTCTGTTCAAGTAGATTGTGATTTTGCTGTGGTCTGATAGGGGTGTCAGTTGGCTGACTGTGAACGCCCTGAGAGACTCGGGGTTGAGGTCGGTGACAGAAGTAGTCTACAGTACCCACCGTAGACGTCCCGTCAAAGTCTACCATTGACTATGCACAGACCCAGCATGCGACAGAGCTGCAGGAGTTGTGATCCGTTTTTGGTTGTTTTGTCATAGTTGTATTCAGGGGGGCATATTGGGGAGGGAACGCTGTCACCTCCAGGTAGGTGTTTGTCCCCATGTGTGCTAAGAGTGTCAGGTTCTGGTTAATCTCCCCCTATAGGGTGCAGAAGCTGTCGTCATTAAAGTATGGCGATTCTATTGGGGGTATATAGGTAGCACACATGATACCATTCTTCTCTGTTGAGATCATTTCCCTATTCATTTCTAACCAGATGAAAAATGCTCCTGTTTTGATTAATTTAATAGAGTAGATTAGGTCTGATCTATATCAAATTAGCATACCTCTTGAGTCCCTTCCCTGTTTTACTCCTGGTAGTTTGGTGGATGGGATTACCAGCTCTCTGTAACCTAGTGGGCAACCAGTGTGTCCATCTCCTCTATTACATGTTTCTTGGAGAATAGCATTGTCTGTGTTCTTGCTCTTTAGGCCAAAGGCAGATGACCTTGAATATTTCAGCAAGAGATGGTAAAAGCTTTGTGCTCTCTCTCTCTCTCTCTCTCTCTCTCTCTCTCTCTCTCTCTCTCTCTCTCTCTCTCTCTCTCTCTCTCTCTCTCTCTCTCTCTCTCTCTCTCTCTCACGCTTTCTCTCTCTCTCTCACGCTTTCTCTCTCTCTCTCACGCTCTCTCTCTCTCTCTCTCTCTCTCTCTCTCTCCTCTCTCTCTCTCTCTCTCTCTCTCTCTCTCTCTCTCTCTCTCTCTCTCTCTCTCTCTCTCTCTCTCTCTCTCTCTCTCTCTCTCTCTCTCTCTCTCTCTCTCTCTCTCTCTCTCTCTCTCTCTCTCACTCACTCACTCACTCACTCACTCACTTGATTCACTCACTTGATTCACTATACTGATACACAGTATGTCTGATGGGTGGAGGGTCAAACACACAAACGTTAGGCAGTACACATGGATAAAGGTCCGGGGTGGTAGAGCCAGTGCAGCAAGGTTAGCCAGGCAGTATGTATCTGAACACCACAGTGGTAGGATTATGTGGTGTTTCATTACTGCTGTAGGTTTTACAGATCACCATCTTGTCACTGTTGACAATACAGGATAAAGGATCGCTATCACATTACAGGATAAAATACATTAACTGGGGTTATTCTTACATGACAGGGTGAACGGGGTCTTGGTCAGGTCTCGTTTTGCTACTCTCAGGGATATGGATGCTCCTAGCCCTTTCTTTTTTAATCTAGAGCGGTCGGTATCTCAGCGCAAACAAATGATTTGCCTTCGTCTCCTTGATGGGAGGGTGACCACGGACAATGGTAGAGATGCCCCGAAATGCTGTGGATTTTTCTATTCTTTTCTATTCTATTCTTTTCTATCCTCTACAGGGCGGAGGACTGTGACTCTGTGTGCACTTTTCTGGGCATGTATTGGGGGGGATTTCAACAAAGTGTTGTTTAAGGGTTCTCTTCCTGTGTCTTGTCAACATGCTATGCCTTAATTATTGCCAAAGAAGGGGGATTTGGCTCTTTTGAAAAACTGCCCGAGCTGTAGCATTGTTGGGGAGGACAGACTCGTGTCAATGGCTGGAGCGGAATTAGTGGAATGGTATCAAATACATCAAAAACATGGTTTTATGCCATTCAAATTCTCTCAGGTGCTCCAGAAGTGTATGAGAAGGCATCTTTAGGGCATCTTTAGGGTGAATTGGTCCAAAAGTGTAGCTCTGTGGGCAGGTCAGTGCCAGATAGGGACCACTCCACAGTTAATAGGGGGGTTTACAGTGGGGTAAGAATGGGCTAAATACTTTTATTTTAGGCTCAGAGGAGTTTCAGAAGAAGAACTGGGAGGGTGTAGTGAAGAAGGTGTGTGCCAGACTGTCTCGGTGGAATTGGTTGCTGCCCCAGCTTTCCTATAGGGGAAGGGTTCTGGTAGCCAACAACCTGTGGCGCAGACGGATAGTGATACAGCCACCAGGAGGTTTGAAACAGGAGCTTCAAAGGATGCTTTATTTATTTTGGTCAAGACAACACTGGATTCGAGCACCGGCATTGTACCTGCCACTGCATGAAGGTGGGCAGGGCCTAGTGGACATTGCCTCAATGGTCATGGCTTTCCGTCCGCAATCAGCTCCGAGACTGTTATATCATGATGGTCTTAGCTGGATGGACATCCCGGAAGGCCAGCACACCACTAGGGATGTGGCTGTTTGAAGAATCATTTTTCCATTTTACAGTCACAAAAATTGTCTTCAGCCAGCCTGTGCTTAAGCTTGGTGGGTGCAGGATGCACCAAGCTGTGGCACATGATGTAGAGCATGAGCAGATCTGTGGAGGAGCTGGGAGAGAGCGCGGGGATCCGATCATCTCGCCTGCTGAAGTAAGTAGTAACAGAGGTCTCTGAATCATTGCCAGCATCTGTGTTCAATAACACACACACAGACCAGTGGAAGGAGGGCCAAGATTACATAGTCCCTACTCTGAATGTCACCGCTGCTGCTGCGGGGGAGGTGCAGGAGGGTAAGGGGCTAATCCTGTATTTCACAGCTATGGGAAGAAAAGCGATGTACACAATATATGTGAAGGTGTAGCATACCAGATCAACGAGGTGTTCTGATTTGTTTGGACCAGGCGCTTCCACAAAAGGCTGCTGGTGGTCTCTATATAAACTGCCGATTGATAAACAGACAGCTGACCTCCAATGCAGGATAATACATGGGGCGATAGCCACCTACACTCATCTGATGCACTTGGATCCTACGTAGCGTTGGGGAGGGGTGTTCGTCTGTGTCTGAGTTGCTAGCTCATCTTCTTGTACAATGTCCCAGACTGGTGGGGCTGTTAACCAGCTGGTTTTCTGCCATGAGGGAGGTTTTGTCTACCTATCTGTTTGTTCTTGGATCGAAGTATAGTTTTTGGCTTAGGGGAGTGGTAGTCCTACTCAACTTCGTATCAGGAGCAGCCAAGCTAGCTATCTGGAAGACCAGGAAACATTGCATACAGGGACAGGGGTCTGTGGGTGTGGTGGGCATGCTCAGGGGGATGTTGGCTATTACAGTCTGGTGGGGAACCTTAGGCTCTTCGTTGGGACATAGGGTCTTCAGAGGGTGTTGTGCTCTGTCAATGAGGAGGGGGATTTGGAGTTGTGTTTTTAAGTCCTCTTTACGTTGTTTTCTCTTACGGGCTGGTCTTTTTTGGAGCATGACACCTGAGGGCTAAATGGTGATGTGATGTACTGTGGTGTGGGGTCTCGACCCAATAAAGGGGATTTTAAAATTCTCTCTCTCAATTCAATTCAATCCAATCCAAGGGGCTTTATTGGCATGGGAAACATATGTTAACATTGCCAACACAAGTGAAGTAGATAATATACAAAAATGAAATAAACAATACAAAAATGAACAGTAAACTACACTCACAGAAGTTCCAAAAGAATAAAGACATTACAAATGTCATGTTATGTATGTATACAGTGTTGTAACGATGTACAAATGGTTAAAGTCAAAAGGGAAAACAAGTATTTACAATGGTGTTTGTTCTTCACTGGTTGACCTTTTCTTGTGGCAACAGGTCACAAATCTTGCTGCTGTGATGACGCACTGTGGTGTTTCACCCAGTAGATATGGGAGTTTATCAAAATCGGGTTTGTTTTCGAATTCTTTGTGGATCTGTGTAATCTGAGGGAAATATGTGTCTCTAATATGGTCATACATTGGGCAGGAGGTTAGGAAGTGCAGCTCAGTTTCCACCTCATTTTGTGGGCAGTGTGCACATAGCCTGTCTTCTCTTGAGAGCCAGGTCTGCCTACGGCGGCCTTTCTCAATAGCAAGGCTATGCTCACTGAGTCTGTACATAGTCAAAGCTTTCCTTAAATTTGGTCAGTTACAGTGGTCAGGTATTCTGCCACTGTGTACTCTCTGTTTAGGGCCAAATAGCATTTTAGTTTGCTCAGTTTTTTTGTTAATTCTTTCCAATGTGTCAAGTAATTATCTTTTTGTTTTCTCATGATTTGGTTGGGTCTAATTGTGTTGCTGTCCTGGGGCTCTGTGGGGTTTGCTTGTGTTTGTGAACAGAGCCCCAGAATCAGCTGGCTGAGGGTACTCTTCCCTAGGTAAATCGCTCTGTAGGTGAGGACTTTGCTATGGAAGGTTTGGGAATCGCTTCCTTTTAGGTGATTGTAGAATTTAACGTCTCTTTTCTGGATTTTGATAATTTGCGGTTATCGGCCTATTTCTGCTCTACATGCATTATTTGGTGTTCTACGTTGTACACGAGGGATATTTTTGCAGAATTCGACATGCAGAGTCTCAATTTGGTGTTTGTCCCATTTTGTGAATTATTGGTTGGTGAGCTGACCCCAGACCTCACAACCATAAAGGGCAATGGGTTCTATAACTGATTCAAGTATTTTTTGCCAGATCCTAATTGGTATGTCAAATGTTATGTTCCTTTTGATGGCGTAGAATGCCCTTCTTGCCTTGTCTCTCAGATCGTTCACAGCTTTGTGGAAGTTACCTGTGGCGCTGATGTTTAGGCAAAGATATGTATAGTTTTTTGTGTGCTCTAGGACAAGGGTGTCTAGATGGAATTTGTATTTGTGGTCCTGGCAACTGGACCTTTTTTGGAACACCATTATTTTGGTCTTACTGGGATTTACTATCAGGCCCAGGTCTGGCAGAATCTGTGCAGAAGATCTAGGTGCTGCTGTAGGCCCTCCTTGGTTGGTGACAGAAGCACCAAATCATCAGCAAACAGTAGACATTTGACTTCAGATTCTAGTAGGGTGAGGCCGGGTGCTGCAGACTTTTCTAGTGCTCTCGCCAATTATTTTATATTTTTGTTGAAGAGGGTGGGGCTTATGATGCATCTCTGTCTCCCCCACGGCCCTGTGGGAAGAAATGTGTGTGTTTTTTGCCTATTTTAACCGCACACTTGTTGTGTACATGGATTTTATAATGTTGTATGTTTTTCCCCCAACACCACTTTCCATCAATTTGTATAACAGACCCTCATGCCAAAATGAGTTGCAGGCTTTTAAAAAAATCAACAAAGCATGAGAAGACTTTGCCTTTGTTTTGTTTTGTTTGTTTGTCAATTAGGGTGTGCAGAGTGAATACATCATATGTGTGTCATATATATGTGTGTCATATGATAATTTCTTTATTTTGTCCTGTAGTTCATTCAAGGTAATTGGAGAATCCATTGGGTTCTGGGAGTCTCAAATCAAATCAAATTTTATTTGTCACATACACATGGTTAGCAGATGTTAATGCGAGTGTAGCGAAATGCTTGTGCTTCTAGTTCCGACCATGCAGTAATATCTAACAAGTAATCTAATCTAATAATTTCACAACAACTACCTTATACACACAAGTGTAAAGGAATGAATAAGAATATGTACATAAAAATATATGAATGAGTGATGGCCGAGCGGCATAGGCAAGATGCAGTAGATGGTATAGAGTACAGTATATACATATGATATGAGTAATGTAGGGTATGTAAACATTATATAAAGTGGCATTGTTTAAAACCTCTTGGCAATAGGGGGTGCTATTTGCACTTTGTAATAATTTCGTTCCCAAATTAAACTGCCTCGTACTCAATTCTTGCTCGTACAATATGCATATTATTATTACTATTGGATAGAAAACACTCTCTAGTTTCTAAAACCGTTTGAATTATTTCTCTGAGTGAAACAGAACTCATTCTGCAGCACATTTCCTGTCAGGAAGTGAGATTTCTGAAATCGAGGTCCCTGTTCTAGGGTCAGTTTATAAGTCCCCATGTAAGCTATGGGGCTACATGCACTGCATACGCCTTCCTCTAGATGTCAGTAAGCGGTGAGAATTTGAATGGAGTGGATTGCACCATCTGGGGCTCTATATAAGCTCATGGAACGGAAGTACCGTTCTTTTCAACGGGGCGCCTGGCGCAAGAGGGACATCACAATGGCGTCCTGCAAAGCTTTCGTTTTAGCAGTTCTATATCTCCGGTCATGTTTTTATTCGTTATAGTTGTTAAAGACATCATAAGGTAGTTAATTTAAACCGACTTATAGCAGTTTATATCAGTTTATTGCGATTTTCTGGGATTTCTTTGTGACACGCTATCAGGAGTTGGACACCTTTCCGGCACATAGCTAACGTTAGCGGCTATTTCGACAGGAGAAGAGGACATCTTTCAACCAAAAGACGATTGTTCTGGAGAAAGGACACCTTGCCCAAGATTCTGATGGAAGCTCAGCAAATAGTAAGCAGTCTTTATGCTGTTAATTCGTATTTATGTTGACAAATGTCAAATAATAATTCCGCCATGAATTTCGGTGCGGTCTCGCTTTAGCGCACGCTGTATTGCGCAGTAACGTTAATTTTAAAAATCTAACACAGCGGTTGTATTAAGAACTAATGTATCTTTCATTTGCTGTCCAACATGTATTTTTTTAGTCAAGTTTATGATTACTTATCGATTAGAATAGGTGCCTCTCCAAGATGGCGCCGGACAGATTGCTTGAAGTTTTGGCCACTAATCACATTGTATAACCACGATTTGTGCCGCTAAATATGTACATTTTCGAACAAACCCTATATGCATTGTGTAATATCATGTTACAGGACTGTCATCTGATGAAGAATATCAAGGTTAGTCAAAAATTATATATCTTTTGCCTGTTTGTTACGATCGCTAACCTTTGCTGCTGGTAAATGGTGTTGTGTTTCTGGCTATTGTGGTAAGCTAATATAATGCTATATTGTGTTTTCGCTGTAAAACACTTAAAAAATCTGAAATATTGGCTGGATTCACAAGATCTGTGTCTTTCATTTGCTGTACGCTGTGTATTTTTAAGAAATGTTTTATGATGAGTAATTAGGTAATACACGTTGCTCTCTGTAGTTATTCTAGTCGCTTTGGTGAGAGTTGTGATGGTGGCTGCAATGGTAAACTATGATTTATACCTGAAATATGCACATTTTTCTAACAAAACATATGCTATACAATAAATATGTTATCAGACTGTCATCTGATGAAGTTGTTTCTTGGTTAGTGGCTATTTATATCTTTATTTGGTCGAATTTGTGATAGCTACTGATGGAGTAAAAAAATGGTGGAGTAAAAAAGTGGTGTCTTTTGCTAACGTGGTTAGCTAATAGATTTACATATTGTGTCTTCCCTGTAAAACATTTTAAAAATCAGAAATGATGGCTGGATTCACAAGATGTGTATCTTTCATCGGGTGTCTTGGACTTGTGATTTAATGATATTTAGATGCTAGTATTTACTTGTGACGCTATGCTAGGCTATGCTAGTCAGCTTTTTTACTGATGGGGGTGCTCCCGGATCCGGGTTTGGGAGGAATTAGAGGTTAAAGTGGCTAGTGATACATTTATTACATACATTTTTCCATTATTAAAGTGGCTAGAGTTGAGTCAGTATGTTGGAAGCAGCCACTCAATGTTAGTGAAGACTGTTTAACAGTCTGATGGCCTTGAGATAGAAGCTGTTTTTCAGTCTCTCGGTCCACGCTTTGATGCACCTGTACTGACCTCGTCTTCTGGATGATAGCGGGATGAACAGGCAGTGGCTCGGGTGGTTGTTGTCCTTGATGATCTTTTTTGCCTTCCTGTAACATTGGGTGGTGTAGGTGTCCTGGAGGGCAGGTAGTTTGCCCCCGGTGATGCGTTGTGCAGACCTCACTACCCTCTGGAGAGCCTTACGGTTGTGGGCGGAGCAGTTGCTGTACCAGGCGGTGATACAGCCCGACAGGATGCTCTCGATTGTGCATCTGTAAAAGTTTGTGAGTGTTTTTGTTGACAAGCCAAATTTCTTCAGCCTCCTGAGGTTGAATAGGCGCTACTGCGCCTTCTTCACCACACTGTCTGTGTGGGTGGACCATTTAAGTTTGTCCGTGATGTGTATGCTGAGGAACTTAAAACTTTCCACCCTCTCCACTACTGTCCTGTCGATGTGGATAGGGGGCTGCTCCCTTTGCTGTTTCCTGAAGTCCACGATCATCTCCTTTGTTTTGTTGACATTGAGTGTGAGGTTATTTTCTTGACACAACACTCCGAGGGCCCTCACCTCCTCCCTGTAGGCCGTCTCGTTGTTGTTGGTAATCAAGCCTACCACTGTAGTGTCGTCTGCAAACTTGATGATTGAGTTGGAGGCGTGCATGGCCAAGCAGTCATGGGTGATCAGGGAGTACAGGAGAGGGCTGAGAACGCACCCTTGTGGGGCCCCAGTGTTGAGGATCAGCGGGTTGGAGATGTTGTTACCTACCCTCACCACCTGGGGCGGCCCGTCAGGAAGTCCAGGACCCAGTTGCATAGGGCGGGGTCGAGACCCAGGGTCTCCAACTCACGTTGGCTGCAGTGAAGGAGAGTCCGCAGGTTTTGGTTGCGGGCCGTGTCAGTGGCACTGTATTGTCCTCAAAGCGAGCAAAGAAGTTGTTTAGTTTGTCTGGGAGCAAAACATCGTGGTCCGCGACAAGGCTGGTTTTTCTTTTGTAGTCCTTGATTGACTGTAGACCCTGCCACATACCTCTCATTTCTGAGCCGTTGAATTGCGACTCTACTTTGTCTCTATACTGACGCTTAGCTTGTTTGATTGCCTTGCAGAGGGAATAGCTACACTGTTTGTATTCGGTCGTGTTTCCGGTCACCTTGCCCTGATTAAAGCAGTGGTTCGCGCTTTCAGTTTTGTGCGAATGATGCCATCAATCCACGGTTTCTGGTTGGGGAATGTTTTAATAGACGCTGTGGGTACAACACCACCGATGCACTTGCTAATAAACTTGCTCACCGAATCAGCGTATTCATCAATGTTGTTGTTCGACGCTATGCGAACATATCCTAGTCCACGTGATCGAAGCAATCTTGAAGCGTGGAATCCGATTGGTCAGACCAGCTTTGAACAGACCTGAGCACAGGTGCTTCCTGTTTTAGTTTATGTCTATAGGCTGGGAGCAACAAAATGGAGTCGTGGTCAGCTTTTCCGAAAGGAGGGCGGGGGAGGGCCTTATATGCATCGCGAAAGTTAGAATAACAATGATCGAGGGTTTTGCCAGCCCGGATCACGCATTCGATATGCTGATAAAATTTAGGGAGCCTTGTTTTCAGATTGGCCTTGTTAAAATCCCCAGCTACAATAAATGCAGCCTCAGGATATGTGGTTTCCAGTTTACATAGAGTCAAATTAAGTTCATTCAGGGCCGTCGATGTGTCTGCTTGGGGGGGAATATACACGACTGTGATTCGAATTGAAGAGAAATCTCTTGGTAGATAATGCGGTCGGCATTTGATTGCGAGGAATTCTAAGTCAGGTGAAAAAAAAAGGACTTGAGTTCTTGTATGTTGTTATGATCACACCATGTCTCGTTAATCATAAGGCATACCCCCCCCCCCCCCCCCCCCGCCCTTCTTCTTACCAGAGAGATGCTTGTTGCTGTCGGTGCGATGCGTGAATAAACCAGCTGGCTGTACCGACTCCGATAGTGTGTCTCGAGTGAGCCATGTTTTTGTGAAACAAAGAACGTTACAGTCTCTGATGTCTCTCTGGAAGGCAATCCTTGCTCGGATTTCGTCTACCTTGTTGTCAAGAGACTGGACATTGGCAAGTAGTATGCTCGGGAGCGGTGCCCGTCTATGGAGCCTGACCAGAAGACCGCTCCGTCTGCCCCTTCTGCGGCGCCGTTGTTTTGAGTCACCTGCTGGGATCCGATCCATTGTCCTGGGTGTTGGGCCAAACAGAGGATCCGCTTCGGGAAAGTCGTATTCCTGGTCGTAATGTTGGTGAGTTGACGTTGCTCTTATATCCAATAGTTCCTCCCGACTGTATGTAATAAAACCTAAGATTTCCTGGGGTAACAATGTAAGAAATAACACATAAAAAAACAAAATACTGCATAGTTTCTTAGGAACGCGAAGCGAGGCGGCCATCTCTGTCGGCGCTGGATGTTCCAATCTAAAAAATAGATAGTTGTTGATTCTAAGATTTGTATTTGATCATGTATATGTTTTTGCTGTTTGTTCTTTGTTATAGAGACCAAAAGATTGGAGAAGTTTTGGATAGATAAGTTTTGGATAGATAGTTGTTGTTTGTTTAGTGTTTTCCAATTTTCACAGAAGTGGTTAGAGTCTATGGATTCTTCAATTACATTGAGCTGATTTCTGACATGCTGTTACTTCTTGTTCCGTAGTGTATTTCTATATTGTTTTAGTGACTCAATCATAGTGAAGGCGTAGACTCAGGTTTTCCTGGTCTCTTTGTTTTTGGTTGGACAGGTTTCTCAATTTCTTTTTTAGATTTTTGCATTCTTCATCAAACCATTTGTCATTGTTGTTCATTTTCTACGTCTCTCTGTCTCTCTCAATCTGTCTCTCTCTTTCTCTCTTTCAATCTCTCTCTCTCTATCAAAACTGATTGCCGGGGCTTTGCATACTGAGGCGTTATGTGTGTGTGCTCCCCACACTCAATTCCCCCCAGAAACAAGAAACCGGGTAGACTCCAGTCCATGCACATGCATTTTTATTCCTAAGTGGGGATCCGCTCAGCCAAAGTCATGCAGCTGCATTACACCCCAAGATACATTTACGCTATCTGGTATTACGTTACCTATGTGTTGTGTAAATGTTGTATAAATGTTGCTGGGAAATTAAATTATCATCATGAGGGTTAAGATGTATTTGTGACAGAGACAGAAGAGCATTTAAGCATCTATCCAGACACATAGCCTATCAAATGGCGTGTCCAGTCCGTCTTGTGACGCCTGAACGCATCATAGTGTTAATGATCAGCCCAAGGAGAGAATGATAACAGATAAGCTCAAGCAGGGGAATAAAATGAGGGAGAGGGAAGAAAAAAGAGGAAGGCAATAGAAGAAGAGAGGGAATAGACACCACAGGGGTTTGTTGTCTCTCTCTCTCTCTCTCTCCCTCTCTCTCTCTCTCTCTCTCTCTCTCTCTCTCTCTCTCTCTCTCTCTCTCTCTCTCTCTCTCTCATTCATTATGCTGATATACATATTATTTGCTTCCTGAGCAAGCCCCCTGCACCCCTCCCCCACCCTCTTTCGCAAATGCACGCTCGCTCACACACACACTCACACAGAAGTCTCCCCCACACACACGTATAGCGCAAGGTGGTGGTGCCATAAATAAAGCAAACGACAGAGCCTAGCAGCTGAGCAAGGTCAGCCGTGGCCCCTGAAGACAGCGCCGTGGGCGCTGCAGTGGGCTCTTGTTAGGCTTGCACACGGAGAGCTCATTAGGAGGGGCCCCTGAGGCCCCCTAGACACATACACACGCATATATAAACACAAACAACTACATACTGTATATACTGATCAGTCTGTTTACCAGTAATTACGAAGTTCTATTGACGAAGTTCTACACTGGATCTGTTTAGACTTGGTTCTATGTGATCTGCCCAGCTATACCTGCATCCATGACTTCTACCTCACCCTTTCAGTACTCAGCTTAAATGCTCAACCAGGTTAAAAGGTGTGTGCGTGTTTATGTTTGTTTGTCTGTATGCATATTATAGCATGTGTATGTGTGTGTGTGTGTGTGTGTGTGTGTGTGTGTGTGTGTGTGTGTGTGTGTGTGTGTGTGTGTGTGTGTGTGTGTGTGTGTGTGTGTGTTACAGTGTGTCTGTGTGTGTGTTTTTCTGTGTTACAGTGTGACTGTCTATCTCTCTGTGTGTACAACAGGGGCTCTGATCCTATCCTCAATGGTTCTGCAGCATTAATGGGGGATGTGCATCACACGTCCTGCATAGTGTCATTGGGTAAGCGTTTTCTTTTCACACAAAATATTTATTTGTGGTGTATGTTCCATAAATGCTGTCAGCCTACTATTTAAATCACTAGAAAATATGAAAATGCTCGGAATAAAACTAAAACAGTGTTTACAAGCAAAACCAGCCAAGATTACCTTTTGTACAACATAACTGATGTCTTAAAAACATTGTGGGTGGATGGCTGTCACTGTCCCTGTCCTGAGCATGTACTGTCCCTGGCCTGAGCATGTACTGTCCCTGGCCTGAGTATGTACTGTCCCTGGCCTGAGTATGTACTGTCCCTGGCCTGAGTATGTACTGTCCCTGGCCTGAGTATGTACTGTCCTTGGCCTGAGTATGTACTGTCCCTGGCTTGGCCTGAGCATTCCTCTGTGAGCATGTATTGTTTACGTTGGTGCTCAACAATCCTGAAAGGTGTTACTTCGACACACAGACACACACTCGCTGCTCTCAGTGTCAACGGGATGGCCCGGAGCTGTCTCTTTCTATCATTTACGTCCCCTGTTTAAAGGGAGACAGAGACAGTTGAGACAGAGAGAGAGAGACAGACTAGCAAATGATTCCGTGTACTTTACGGTAAAGCCTGGAAATATATACACCATACTATAGCAGTGGTTTTAGACTTTTAGTGTGTGTGTGCGTGCATGTGTGTGTGTGTGCGTGCGTGCGTGCGCTTGGCTCATGCCCAGGACACGCCTGAGAGACTTTCTGAGTCCTGCCCTCCTCCCTGTCTTGCACCACACCAGCAGACACATGCTGTGGCAAAGAGGAGAACTAGCTTCATATACTGTAATCTCAGTTCTATTACAGCCAATCGCAAGTGTTTGTCAGTGAATCTCAGGTGAGAATTATCTGCTGTGTCTGAGTGTCGTCACTTCAGTGATATAAAGCACCTTGACCTACACTTGCAAAATGACAGTGTTCGTGTTTAAAACATTTGATTAAGTTCAGTGCTCATGTACCAGAACGTGTTGTACAATGTTTTTCTTACGAATAGAAGATGCAACTCAACTTGGACTAGGTTACAGTTACAGTCAAAGCACTCAGAGCACACAGACTGCAATGACCAGCTCTCTCTCTCTCGTGTCGACTGCAACTGCTGTCTACGGCGCTGGGTGGGCTGCAGGATACCAGGATGTTCCTCTCTCTGTGTCTTCAGCACCTCTCACCCCGTCTTCTCTGTCCACTCTGGTCAAATCACTAGACTATATAAATACAATACATTTCTTATTGTCCTCCACCACCTCTATATACCTCCTCCATCCCTTCACCCCCTCCATTCCCCCCTCCACCCCTTCCTGTCCCCTTTGCCTCCTGCCCGGGCGGGGTGTCAGTCTGCCAGGCCCCAGGCCGTCAGACAGGCAGTGGGCTGTGACGGGCAGCTACTGTACCCCTTCCTCTCCCCGCAGTCTGGCGCCCACCGGGATCTCGTCCGGGGCCCAGCCTGCCAAAGTGACCTCCCCGGCAGCACAGAAATCCACCCCCGCCACCCCTCCGTCCCCACCTCCGTTTCTTTCCACCATCTCCAATCCAGTCCGATCCAAAACACCTGCTATTTGAACACATCGAAAATCTGTTTAATATGTTGAAATGTGACAGTACAGAAACTTTGGGGTAAATGCAATGCTGTGGTGGAGACCCACTGCCTCCCCACTGTTACCAGGGGAACCAGGAAACCAGTATCTCTTATTCACTGGAAAGACCACAGTAACGACTCATTAAGTCATACAATTTTATAACCATTGGCCAAACATTCAAATTGTTTGTCAGCAAGCCTGATATAATTTTTTCATAGAACTTTTGCTTATTTCAAATGACCTTAACCTTTGACAAACTTACATTTTCCTGGACCTTCTGTTTTGACAATAGGCATCCAATACATTACGTCAGAGGTAGCATTCATTCATATTCAATTTACTATACAATCTATAGCCTGCTGGGGCAGTGAAGAACCTTACATATCCATAACATTAGAGACCAATAGATCGAGCTGCTTCAGCATTTGGGAGAATACGTGAGCAATTATTAGAATGATGGAGACCATCTCATGTGGCGGAAAGACAACAACAGCCTCTCTCTTCTGTACCCAGAGTTCCAGTTCTAACTGGAGAGAGGAGAACCTCCCACTGCATCCCAGAGAAGGTGGTGACACTATTAGGGCGGAGGGCTGTGTGTGTGTGTGTGTGTGTGTGTGTGTGTGTGTGTGTGTGTGTGTGTGTGTGTGTGTGTGTGTGTGTGTGTGTGTGTGTGTGTGTGTGTGTGTGTGTGTGTGTGTGTGTGTGTGTGTGTGTGTGTACCGCTATCCCCCCTCCACACACTGTGCCTTATGTGTTTGTGTATGTGTGTTTGCGTACATGCATGTGTGCGTACTGTATGTTTTTGTGTGTGTATGCAGCCTATAGTGTTATCCCCCGCTCATTGCCCCGCCCTACCTCAACCCCTGTGAGATCCGACGGGGTCAGGGAATATGGAGAGAGGAACACAGGGAGGCCGCACTCCACAACTTGAAAAGAATTCTAATGAACCCACACAGTCGCACTGCCTATTCCCACGACAACAGGCCCCAAACAAATAGCTGCATTTGAAGTCGCCTCGTTTTATGACTTTGAAAGTGTGTGTGTGTGTGTGTGTGTGTCTGTTTGTGTGTGTATGTGTGTCTGTTTGTCTATGTGTGTGTGTGTGTCTGTTTTTGTTTGTAGTTTGATATTAGTGCTTGTTTATGTGTTCATCTACTCTAGAAATGTGGATGAAATTGACATGGGACCTGATGGGCTTAATGTCTACGGTATAGACATGTAATTATTATCCCGTATGACCAAATATTTTCTTTCTAAATATTATAAACAATATTTGTATGCACACAGGCTCACAGACGTGTAGGCTACAAAAATCATCCAGGAATTATACTCTAGTCTGTCCTATCATTTGTATGTTACCAAAGACCTATTCTGTCATGCAGATATCTGGGAGAGTGACCATGTGGTGACAGTGCACATTTCCCATTTACATTATAGTCATCTGGCATACGCTCTTATCCAGAGCCACTTACAATCAGTGCATTCAACTGAGGTAGGTAAAACAATCCCACTGCAAGTAAAACTTCAATCTGCATTAAGACAAGTACAACTCCAAAGTATTAGTGGACACACACTATCTTACCCTTGGGTACGACGAAGAAACAAACAATCTTCCTTTTCTCTCCCTCTTAGGGTAGACAAATCCCACTTAGCGTAAACTGAAAACTAAAAGGAGAAACTGTCTTGAGACTTAAAGGCTGAGGCTCAATGGCCAGTTACCAGTTAGGTGGCTCCCCCCCTCCCTCCCTCCTTACATTAATATTAATATCAATATTTAATACCCCCCCTCTATTTCCCTCTCTTTGACTACCTCAGGATGCATGTACAACAGCTCACGTGAACCGTCATGTCTTTTATTTTTCAGTCCAGTGCCTCGGCTTCGACAGAGCGTGGCAGGATGAACGCCGGCTGGCGTGCTCGGCTTGTCTCGTTCATCTCAGATGGCTGCGGCGGGTGAGAGTGACACTCCACAGAAGCAGCATGAGTCTCTCTGTGTAAACAGTAAATAATAAACAAGAGCTCTGATACTTTATTGACAGAATCACTTTAGGCAACTGGGACAGCATGAAATGCTTGTGGCGGTACTTTTTGTTGTCGTATCCACCTGGCTCCAGAGTATGCTCTCTATGTTTGAGTTACTGATACTGTAAGGGTGACAAAAAAAAAGATTTAATAATTTCTGATAAGTCATTGACCTGAGTATTTTATCTGCATAACTTAGATTATGGCGATACATTAATGACACTATTATCTGAACAATTAAATGAATTATTTTTGTTTAAAAATAGAGATGTGATTTTTGGCAAATTCCTAATAATCTGTATAGGCTAGTTTAGTGTAAAAACACATGCTCTGACTGTGCATGAGCATCCTCTTTCTTTGGAATAACTTTGAAATCAAATAACATCCTCTTGTGGGTTATTGTGGGAAAATAATTATGTTCCTCACATTAAATCTCACTAATGTGTCACAGGAAGTCCTTATTTAATAATAACACAAATCCCCGAGGGTGTTAAACCAGATTTGGAGCACATATCTACGCAGTGCTTCATTTAGAACAGATAGACTTGTATAAGAAAATGGAATTGCTTTAGTGCAACTTGGATATGAAACTGCTCTTATTTCTATCTAGGAGTTCTACTGAAATTATTTTGTTCTACCGAACTGATTTATCTGAAATTATCTTATGAATCACAATGATTTCTACATGAATGAATATTGTGCACTTACATATTCCAACTTCATCAAACATACTACACATGATTTTTAATCAAATTAAGTAAAAACAGTGCTGAAATACAATCAATGGGAAAAGAGGTGTTAATGTAACCTGATTCCGTTTCTCTGGATAATTTGCAACTTAAGTCTTAGGTGACAACATTTACAAATCCTTTAATTAACATGAAAATAGAGAGGGAGATATCGAATATTCAAGAAACCCGATATCACCATATTTGGCTTGAGGGCTTGTGAATTAAATCCATGGGATGCCAATGGTGCAGTACTGAAACGCATCTGTAGATGGCACTCAGAACCTAACCTGTAACAGCATGTGGATTTACAGTCCATTGTCAGAAAATGACTTCATAGGTCAGACAGAGAGAGAACTCAAGAACGTGTTTTACCGGGACATGTATTACACTTCTATCATTTCAGATTTAGTGTCAGACAGACTATGGAATGAAGCTGACTCTGAGCCCTTCCTCATCTTTAAGTAAGACGAACCTGCTAGAGAAGAAAGCTTGGATCAAAACAGATGAGCCAAAGCATAAAATATCACAGTGTAAAGAAAATATCACATTAGGTTGTACAAATGAAAACAGGACAGAAAGTATGTTTGAGTGGGACTGCCCGAAGAAAAGTGATTTTCACATTTCACTGCATTGACATATTCAAAGCCTTAAAGCTTGTAGCTTAAAATACACTGATTAAACAACCAGAGAGAAAAAATAATGCCACTTTATACTTGTTTGCTTTTCATCGAAACGTGAAGTGAAAGTTGATCCTTTAGACTTCGGCGTTCTGTCATTCTAAAATGGCGGAGGTTCATATCATATCCACTACGTTTCTTCTACTTTACTTGACTAAGTTGCGGAGGAGGACCAACATGGGTTTAGTAAACAAACCTCTGCGACGGCCTGTGTTATGCGATGAATCTCAGAACCATGCAAACCCTTCTGATGATCGGCCCTCTTTCACAACTGCTCGTTTTGCCAGTCTCAGCTGAGACAATAGTGGAGGAGAGGGAACAATGGCCTGCCATGGAGGGAGGGGAAAGGAGGGAGCTGGTGAAAGAGAGGCTGGGGCACACGGGACCGACAGCAGGAGAGAGGGAGAGCAGGGGAAGGTCAGTAGGGTCAGTGATCACGGGTGTGTGAGTGTGTGCCTCTCTCTCTCACCCCCCCACACACACACCCTGGGCAGACTGGGTCACGCCTGTCCCTTCACACTCGGCTGCTCCATTATTGACTGCCTGAACTGATACCCCAATAAGGGGACAGGGGTGGGCCGGGATGGTACCCCACTCCCACAGATGTCACTGAAACCAGGGATCCCAACCCTTCACCCCAAACTCCATCCCTCTCTCTCCCACACCGCCTCTGTTGACACACCGACTGCTGGTATTTTTGCACACACAATAGGCTCAGGCCTGAGCGCAAAAGACCATGGGCCGTAGGGAGGGGCGATACGACTCCAATCAATAAATGAGAAGTCATGCAAGTAGAACAGAATCAATACTCTTGGGGAGGCTTTACAGTGTGTGTCTATGTGTGAGAGTGTTCAACACCTGTTAACTTGTCTCTATATTGCTGTTGTCACTTTTTAAGCAATTGCCACCCCTCCCCGTTCTAGATTCCCTTCTAAAAGAGTGGTGATGTCATGAGTGCTTGACAGTGTGTTATGCATATTCAATGTTTCTCCCAGAAATGCATATACTTCCTCCAGACCCCACAACAAAACTACAACTATAAAAGTATGCTTTCAAACATACACTGAGTGCACAAAGCATGAGGAACACCTTCCTAATATTGAGTTGCACCGCCTTTTGCCACCAGAACAGCCTCAATTTGTCGTGGCATGGACTCTTCAAGTTGTCGAAAGCGTTCCACAGGGATGCTGGCCCATGTTGATTCAAACGCTTCACACAGTTGTGTCAAGTTGGCTGGATGTCCTTTGAGTGGTGGACCATTCTTGATACAAACGGAAACTGTTTAGTGTGAAAACCCCAGCAGCTTTGCAGTTCTTACCATACTCAAACCAGTCCACCTGGCACCTACTACCATACCCTGTTCACCCTCTAAATGGCACAAATACACAATCCATGTCACAAGGCTTAAAAATCCTTCTTTAACCTGTCTCCTCCCCTTCATCTACACTGATTGAAGTGAGATCAATAAGTGATCATAGCTTTCGCCTGGATTCACCTGGTCAGTCTATGTCATGGAAAGTGCAGGTGTTCCTAATGTTTTGTACACTCAGTATATGGTGCTATGTATGAAGAATAAAGAGTTCTCTATGTGACAATTGACCTAATAACATGACTATATTAGTGTAAAGTGTCCAACTCAGTCCTAATTTGAACACCGTAGCAGTACAAATACTATTAATCGTCACTGCACCCCCCCTTTTACCAGCACATCAATGACAATCTGCTTTTCCTCTTTTCAATAAGGAGCTACATTAATAAAAATGTATTTACAAGTCCCCAAAATGAATAGAGCAATTATTATTAGACATGGTAATTCTACAGAGAATGATCAAAAGCCAAGTCCTTCTCTGCTCAGTCAGGCTTCTCGGGGGCTAAAACAATGACAGGCCCTTCTTTTATTATTTCGTGGCCTGTTTAAAGATTTAGTGAGGCCTACAAATGACTACCTTTAATGACCAATTAACAGGAGTAAAGCTCTCGGAGCGACGCAAAACTCGGCCTGGCTCACGGATTTGCTAAAGTAAATAGGAGCTAGGCGGCAATGGTGAGGGAAGGCCATGTCTCGTTACCGGCTCTCACACACACACACACACACACTTCGCTCCAGTGCTTATTAAATCCAGGAAGAGCAGCTCTACCTAAATCTTGACAGACAGGTAGAGAGAGATGGAGGGACTGAAATAAAGACCAAGACAGAAGTAACAACAGGAGGAGAAAAATAGAGCAAATGATAGAAAGAGTTAGAGCTCTCCATATGGTAGTTATATATATTTTTGGGAACTTTTACCCCTTTTTCGTGATCTCCAATTGGTAGTTACAGTCTTGTTCCGTTGCTGCAACTCCCCTACGGACTCGGGAGAGGCGAAGGTCGAGAGCCATGCGTCCTCCGAAACACGACTCCGCCAAGCCGCACCGCTTTTTGACACACTGCACGCTTAACCCGGAAGCCAGCCGCACCACTGTGTCGGAGGAAAAACCATCCAGCTGGCGACCGAAGTCAGCTTGTTGGCGCCCGACCCGCCACAAGGAGTCGCTAGAGCACGATGTGACAAGGAAATCCTGTCTGGCCAAATCCTCCCCTAACCCAGATGACGCTGGGCCAATTGTGAGCTCATGGGTCTCCCTGTCACGGCCGGCTGTGACACAGCCTGGGATCGAACACGGCGCTGTAGTGACGTCTCAAGCCCCGCGATGCAGTGCCTTAGACTGCTGTCCCACTTGGGAGGCCTACATGGTAGTTTATTTTAAAAATGATAAACCCTCTTGAAAGTCTCCTCTTTAAAGCTCACGTTGGCAAGTGTTGCTGGATGGTGTTGAAGTGAGTGTAGATACGTTGAGTTGAGGTTATTAGCATTGCTCAATAATGTAGCTGCGGTGTAGGACACTGGGCTTTCTGAGCAGCTAATTTGGACCCATCTTGTCTGTGGGTTAGTACCCCAGCCCCCAGATGCATGGCAAGCCTCTGAATCGAGCCAAAACTAATGAATCACACACACACATACTCACAAACACACACTCACACATACTCACACACGCACACACGCACACACACACTTAGATGGAAATATACATGAACAGACATCCAAACATATTCATATTTTTATAAAGTACACTTTTTGCAAAATTGTCAATGTTTGGGTTTTGCATAAAACACTAGGAGTAATTGATTGTTTGATCCATCAGCAATCTAAGCTTAGACTCTGGCAGTTGTGCTTTGGAGAGCTTGGAATGATTACATCTGAGCAATATTGCCACTTCATCCACAGTTTCATCCACAGTTTCAGCTTATATACCCACACTGCACATCAGCTTCACACCCATATACATATCATTTCTAGACCGGGCATTCCAATTCATAGAGCCCTGTTCTGAGGGGCTGTCACTTCTAGAAATTATATTTCTATGGTCACACTTTTCTGTTTCTATTGAAATAATACACGCACTTCATAATTCTCTTCTATAACAGTGGCCTGTATTCACCTCACGTCACACAGTCAAAAAGCCTCTTCCTCTCATAGCTCTTTTCCACATTAGCAGATAAGAGAGTCATGCTGTATGCAAACCAGCATCATACAAAGCCTTTACGTCAGCATATACGAACTGCATACTGAACATGCTCACACTGTACATTGTGTGGCAAAGGGAGGGATCAGACAACGCAGGTTAATAAGACAGCATGTTGATTGTGTTCTCTTCCTCTTTTGTGTCTCATCGTTTGCATTATAAACCCTCGCCATAATTGAGCCACCGAGTGAAATTGAAACAGCCATTATTTGAGAGAGCGAGAGAAAGAAAGAAAGAAAGAAAGGAAGAAAGAAAGAGAGGAAGAAGAATGAAAGACAAAATAACTTTGAGTGAAAGTTACCCCATCAGGATTCTCATATTGTATCGGAAAAACAAAACAAACAAAAAAACAGGAGAATGAACACTCGTTTACTACAACGGATTGATGCCGGGGTATTCAGCATAATACAGAGACGCTATCGTGCACCCAAAGTAAGGTATTATGTAGAGATTTATTAGTGCATGTAAACATATTTGATCATTATGAAATGTGTAAGCATCAGACAGGTTTAGCGCCTGTGGGGAAGTTCCTAGCTGTACAAGGAAAGGGGGATGTGGGGAAGGAGAGGAGAGAGAAAGAATGAGAAACACATAGTGATGCTTTGTTTATGATGTGCCAGAGGAAGCTGGGTTCACTGTGAGTTGGTTATTGCGCTGCCGCCTGTTGTCTCTTTGGGTGTCTCTCCCAAGCATCTCTCTCTCTCTCTGTCTCTCTGACTTTCTGTCTGTCTGTCTGTCGGTCACTCTCTTTCTTTCTCTATCCCTCTCCTCTCTGTTCATCCCCTCTCTCTCTTTCTCTCTCTCTCAATTTCAATTCAATTCAATTTGTTTTATTTTCATGTACATATTGCCAAAGCGTACTTTGGAGATTAAGTGACATTTACAATGTTAACATAATTAAAATAATAATAATCAAGATTGTCAACGGGACAATCAGTAACAACAATAAAAAGAACCATACCATAGCAATAACAATGACATAGAGGACATGTGCAGGTTGGTTGGTCTGTCAGACACTGTGCCTCATTTTATGGCAGGCAGCAAAGTAGTGCGCTGCCAACCCACAGCTCTCTGCGTCCTCCCCCAACAGGACGGGTAGCCTATTCTCATCAGAAAAGTCTTTGAAACCTTGAATAAGAGTTTCACATTTGGGGAAATGACACTCTCTAATTGTTTTATATTTTTGACATTTTGTCAGGAACTACATCTGTGTCTCAGGTTCTGCTGTTGTGCAGTGGTTGCACAGCCTCTACAGGGAGACAGGTTTACCTGTGTCTACCCTTCTCAATGGCAAGGCTGTGCTCACTGAGCCTGTACTTTGTCAAGGTTTTTCTAAGGTTTTGATCAGTAACCATGGTCAAATAGTTAGCCACGGTGTACTGTCGATTTAGGGCCAGATAGAACTGCATTTTGCTTGGTGCTTGTGCTTCCCAATAGGTAATGTAGCTATGTTTTGACTGTGTTGTAATTTGGTTAATTCTGATTGATTGGATGTTCTGGTCTTGAAGCGTCAGTGTGTTAGTAGAACAGATTTGTGTACTCAGCCCCAGGACCAGCTGGATGAGGGGACTCTTTTCTTTGCTCAGCTCTTGGCGTTGCAGGGCTTGGTAATGATATGAGAGGGAGTCACTGTATTTCAGATGTTTCCAAAACTTAATTCCTATTTTTTAGTTTTTATTATTAGTGGATATTGGCTTAATTCTGCCCTGCATGCATTGTTTGTAGTTTTCCTCTGGACATGTAGGAGAATCTTACAGAACTCTGCATGCAGTGTTTCAATGGGGTGTTTGTGAAATCTTGTTTTGCAAGTGGACCCCACATCTCGCTGCCATAAAGTGCAATTGGTTCAATGACACATTCAATTAGGCTTAGCAAATAGTTTTTTAATGGCGTAGAATGCCCTGCGTGCTTTCTCTTTCAGTTAATTCACTGCCTCATTGTAGTGTGTGCAGTACTCTATATATTTTCTACCAATTGAGAACTTAGGTCTAATTCCCTGAGATCTGGATCTTCTCTGGAAAATCATTATTTTTGTATTTGTTGGCCCAGGTCTGGCAGTACTGCTCTAGCAGGTCCAGGCTCTGCTGTAGGCCATGTGCTGTGGGTGACAGCAGGCACAGGTCATTTAACCTCTGAATTGTGGAGACTAACGCACTCTCTCTGTCTCTCTCTCTCTGTCTCTCTCTCTCTGTCTCTCTCTCTCTCTCTCTCTCTCTCTCTCTCTCTCTCTCTCTCTCTCTCTCTCTCTCTCTAATCTCAGAGAAGGACGAATGCCAGCCAGCCTGGCCCACTCCATTCTCCCATCCACCTGCCATCCCAGCTCTAGCCCAATGAACCCCAGCAACAAATCAATGGGCGGGATGAACAAAAATCACCCTGTAGAGGTGACTTATAGAAAACAATTTGAACTGCACACACCTCTGCTTAAGGCCTCCGTGCCAGCATTTATGGTGCTGCTAACCTCACACCCCCTCGCAGTCAATTGAAATGAGATTACAGGTAGAGACGCAAGGCAGATCAGAACTGGCTGTCAAAGTAGAGCATCACTGTACGCTGGAGGACTACATGCTTGTGTAAATATATCCCTTGATGCTGTGAAAAACATTGCACCACCGTGGAGTAGTGTGTTTAGAAGAATATTCCAGAACTGCACTGAAAATGCCATATCAAAAGCTTCATATTATAGGCATTAGTACCCAACCTGATACCAGTACTGCACTTGATAATGCGATGAAGGGTAGGGATAACAATTAAATCGCTGAGTCACAAATTTACTCTGCCATGTAATAACATGACATGTGTGATAACTAATGAACAGGAGATGAACAGATGTTATAGTCACATACAACATAATAATTACCTAATATTACAGTAGTATTAAATGCATATCATCTCTAGCCTACCTCTCATCATACCAATGTATTGTGCTAGAGGCCTGTACAGTAGACGCATATAGAATGAGTCATAAGTGGTATACAATGTCTGTGCCTGTAGACCCCTTTCTGTGTTTGCAGACATTGCCGCACGAGGGTGATGTGCGCAAGTTGGTGGCAGAACATGGGGGAGTTCTTATAGAACGGCAGCAGAAAAAGCCTCTATTTACATGTTGCTTATGAGTGCATTTCACACTACTTTTAAATAATTAAATAATAATTGGATTTGAAATGGATTATCATTTTTGAATTGGATTTTAAGGCTCGCATGCATGTCCTGCTTAATATAATGTTTGTGTCATCATCGCAAATTACCTGCATTAAACTTGCATAAAAAACACTTCAACTTCAACCAGGAAAATGGCTCATTGGCTAGCTTTTGCTACAGTCTATGTCAATGAGCGTTAGCAATCTAGCTAACAACTGCTGCATCCAAAATAGTTATTTTGCAAAGATCACAACCAAATATAATCTAAGCGACTGTTCAAGCGTCGTGTACTGGAAAGAGGCCTATATGCCTCACCACTGAACTGGTACCCCAGTGGAATGTAATGACAGAGGCTATGGAGCCATGGAGCCGTGGTATATAGATGAGACCTTGGCCTCCTGGGGGGGTTGGTGCTGGGGCTCCATGGGCTGGGCCTGGTGAGATCCCCTGCCCCCCTGCCCCCTTCTTCCCCTCCCTATGCAGATCCATGGGTGTTTCAGTGCTTCTTTATTCTACTCAGGACTGCTCTCTGGTCATGCTAATTACTCCCAAGGTCAGAGCGTGCTTTGTGCTCGGCTAGCTCCCCTCGACGCCTCAACGCCACGTCTCCTGAATGGCATGTTTTGATCAGGCCTAATTTGATCAGTCAACATTTTCTGGGGCAGAGCAGACAGGGAAAGCTTTGCTGTGGCCCACTAGTTGGGGGGGGGGGGGGGGGGGGGGGTGGGGGGGGGGTGTCAGCATGATGGGTGTCAGGGTATGTCTCAGTGAATGTGCTTAAGGCTGTTATGTGTCTGCAGTGAAGTGTGTGTTTTTTTGTTTGAGGGGGTGTCAGTAAGGGTTTAGGATGGGAGGAATATTTGTCTTGGTACTGTATGACTATGTGAGTCTTAGGTTTACAGTTATATTGTTTCATGTAAGGGAAATATAGGGTAATATATTTGGATACAAGGGATCAATATAGATCAATATATTTTGTATGCCACGTACTATATGAAAGAGTACATAATATGTTGTGTTAGTGAAGTGAACAGTAGGCAGGGTCGTGGGTCAACTGAAATTCCAATTCCAATTGAAAAGCAATGTTGAAAATTGGAAGTTAGAAAAGTAGACTCCCTTCTGAGTGGGAGTAGGGCAGGTAGAGGTAGTAAAGTATTAGAATCCCCTATGAGCCTGTGCAGGTCCAGGTACAGTAGTAGAATCCCCTATGACTGTCAGCTAGAGTAGGGCAGAGTACAGATACAGGTCCAAGTACAGTAGGTATAGTTCCAGGCTGTGACGGTGTGACGTCTGTGACAGTGGCGCTGATGCGGCCCTCTGAGTGAGATTGATAGAGCCTGTGATCAGGGACGCTCTGGTCCCCCCATCGTCACGGAGAAGGTTCGCATCACAGTGCCGTCTCCTCCGCTTCCAGGATAAATGAACTGAGGTGGAATCCATCACTCCCCGAGAAGGAGAGAGACGGGAAAAAGAGAGCGAGAGAGAGGGGAAAGAAGTGTGTGAGAAAGAGAGGGACAGAGAGAGAGAGAGAGAGAGAGAGACGGGAGGGGGAGAGAGAATGAAAGAGAAAAGGAGCAAGTGATGGAGAGAAGGAAATATATATATATATATATATAGAGAGAGAGAGGACTGCTGTGGAGGCCTGCTGGGAGGTCAACCCCCCTTGCTCCCTGTCCATGTCACAGGTTAGGTGTTAGGGTGTGGGATTTTTTTGTGTTCTGGTGTCACACTGTGATTTGTCACAGTGAGCGATCTGATGCTCATGTGAATCCATCACAAGGAGGAGCTGTGGTGTGTGTGCGTGCCTGTGTGTGTATGCTTGTGAGCATCTGTGTGCGTGCCTGTGTGGGTGCGTTTGCGTGTGTGCGTATGCTTGGGTGTGTGTGTGTGTTTGTGGGAGAAGGTGCTATGACAGAAACACGAAACACTCCTCTCTGCGTGATCCCGTTCTGTACAGCCTCTTAATCATCCTGGAAAAAAATACTTTTTTAGGACCACTAATTTACGTTTTCTGGCGTCTGAGTCCCATCCCATTGCTCAAACCTTGAGGTCCCCCCACCTCTTTGTCACACTTTTCCGATGGGCCTCCACCATGACTACTTCTCCCTTCTCCCCTGCCTCGTCTCTTTCTCCCTGCTGATTTGATCCTGGCATAAATTAGACTTTGTCATGGCTGATTGGAAATAGGCACCTTATTGCATTAGGCCATGGCTTATTAAGCAAAGGCTCTTAAGACAGGCCTTGCTTAACTGGGTGACAGCTTCTCAATTAGGTCGTCTGTGAAACATCCTCCCTAAACGAATTGCCCCCGACCACAAGCCGGAGCATTAGGATTAGGAAACTTTTCCGTTTGACTTCTCCATATGTCCCTTCTCTGCGTTTGATGTGGGGATAGAGTCATGGAGTTCAGAGTACTTGTGTTTGGTGAAAGTTTAAATGTGTTTGTTTAGGCTTAGAGTTGTGAAGTATCAGTAAATATTCTGTCGATGTTTTAACTTGTATTTGGTGAAGGTTAAAATGTGTTTGTTTAGGCTTAGAGTTGTGAAGTATCAGTAAAGTATTATATCTACAGTTGAAGTCGGAAGTTTACATACACTTAGGTTGGAGTCATTAAAACACATTTTTTAAACACTACACACATTTCTTGTTAACAAACTATAGTTTTGGCAAGTCGGTTAGGACATCTACTTTGTGCATGACAGTGAAAATGACATGAAATTAAAGTAATTTTTCAAACAATTGTTTACAGACAGATTATTTCACTTATAATTCACTGTATCACAATTTCAGTGGGTCAGAAGTTTAAATACACTAAGTTGACTGTGCCATTAAACAGCTTGGAACATTCCAGAAAATTATGTCATGGCTTTAGAAGCTTCTGATAGGCTAATGGACATCATTTGAGTCAATTGGAGGTGTACCTGTGGATGTATTTCAAGGCCTACCTTCAAACTCAGTGCCTCTTTGCTTGACATCATGGGAAAATCAAAAGAAATCAGTCAAGACCTCAGATTTTTTTTTTAGACCTCCACAAGACTGGTTCATCCTTGGGAGCAATTTCTAAACGCCTGAAGGTACCACGTTCATCTGTACAAACAATAGTATGCAAGTATAAACACCATGGGGCCACGCAGCCGTCATACCGCTCAGGAAGGAGACTCGTTCTGTCTCTTAGAGATAAATGTACTTTGGATCGAAATGTGCAAATCAATCCCAGAACAACAGCGAAGGACCTTGTGAAGATGCTGGAGGAAACAGGTACAAAAGTATCTATATCCACAGTAAAACGAGTCCTATATCGACATAACCTGAAAGACCGCTCAGCAAGGAAGAAGCCACTGCTCCAAAACCACCATAAAAAAGCCAAAAATAGAATGGTTTGGCCATAATGACCATCGTTATGTTTGGAGGAAAAAGGGGGAGGCTTGCAAGCAAAAGAACACCATCCCAACCGTGAAGCACGGGGGTGGCAGCATCATGTTGTGGTGGTGCTTTGCTGCAGGAGGGACTGGTGCACTTCACAAAATAGATGGCATCATGAGGTAGGACAATTATGTGGATATATTGAAGCTACATCTCAAGACATCAGTCAGGAAGTTTAAGCTTGGTCGCAAATGGGTCTTCCAAGTGGACAATGACCCCAAGCATACTTCCAAAGTTGTGGCAAAATGGCTTAAGGACAACAAAGTCAAGGTATTGGAGTGGCCATCACAAAGCCCTGACCTCAATAGAACATTTGTGGGTAGAACTGAAAAAGTGTGTGCGAACAAGGAGGCCTACAAACCTGACTCAGTTACACCAGCTCTGTCAGGAGGAATGGGCCAAAATTCACCCAACTTATTGTGGGAATCTTGTGGAAGGCTACCTGAAACGTTTGACCCAAGTTAAGCAATTTAAGGGCAATGCTACCAAATACTAATTGAGTGTATGTAAACTTCTGAACCACTGGGAATGTGATGAAAGAAATAAAGCTGAAATAAATCATTCTCTCTACTATTATTCTGACATTTCACATTCTTAAAATAAAGTGGTGATCCTAACTGACCTAAGACAGGGAATCTTTACTAGAATTAAATGTCAGGAATTGTGAAAAACTGAGTTTAAATGTATTTGGCTAAGGTTTATGTGAACTTCTGATTTCAACTGTATGTATTGCTTCGGGGCCTATGTGTTAGAAACTTCGTTTTACCCTTATTACTAATTGCTCTAATGGGAAAAATAATGTTGTATAAATGTAATTGTATATCTAAATCTTTTTTCATATTGGGAGTAGCTTGTACTTGATTTAAGTGTTATGTACTCGGAATCTTAACATCAAAGGATAATTTCATTAAGAAGGACAGACTTCAAAACATTTCCCATTATTTTTCCTAACTGATTGTTTAATTCCTCCACTTCCTTAATAATTCCAACGTACTGTAGCTCTCGAGGACCCCGGTCGGTCTCTTGAGAGCCTGCGCCGTTTATGATTGTGTGATGTCGCGTTAAGGCAATAGTGTCATTATGCCGAGGTAATTTGTCGGAACCCAACAAAGAAACGGTGTAACTATTAATCACGGGGTGAATGCGAAAGAAAGTGTAATTATGTTCATTAAGCGACAAGGCACAAGGGCAATTATCTCAGATCAGCGTAGGCTGTCACAGGCGTGTCAGCGCGGTGATGGCGTAATAACTCACGACTTTCAACAGTTTATCTCTTAGGAGCGCATCACCACGTCCTGTATGGTCTAGTGGTTAGGGTGGAAACAGTCTGGTCCCGAGAAGGTCACGGGGCTAAACTCTCCACAGTGCCCACAGAGCTGCTGTGTCCTTGAAGGGAGCATTATGTGGACTACAGAGTTCCATTCAACTTTATGAATACATATGAATATTTATTATATGCAACCACTTAGTAATGATGAAATTAAATCTACGGCAAAAAGTAATGGAATGCATTTAGTAGAACTAATGAAATATCTTACAAATTATTTTGATTTCCAACCACTACTCCTGCAATGCTCCAGCCATTGCAGCATTGCAAAGAAAATTCAAATTCATTTCAACTACATTTTGCCTACTGTATCTGAAAATCTTCAAACCTTAAGGTATACTTCCTCCTTTATATTACGTTTATTTAACATCTATTTTACACGGGAGAAACACTTAGTACATAGAAAAAGCATACGTAGTACTTAGAATGATTACTGTCTGTTTCATTTCAGCATTTCACCAACTATTTTATTTCCAATTCAAAATAGGCCAATGAACATTGCAGGGGTATGATACCTTTTTACATTTACATTTGAGTTATTTAGGAGACGCTATTATCCAGAGTGACTTACAAGAGCAATTATGGTTAAGTGCCTTGCTCAAGGGCACATCGACAGATCTTTCACGTAGTCGGCTCAGGGATTCGAACCAGAAAACCTTTCGGTTACTGGCCCCACGCTCTTAACCGCTAGGCTACCTTCTGAAAAATACGCCTTGTCCTATACTTTGTCTACATATACCTGCCTGATGTGTAGGCATTGTAGGCATTGCCATATTGACTTCCCAGACAAAAGAAGGCTGAATCTATAAACTAAAATGTTGAACTTGAGCCTGGAGCACCATTCCGACAATCGTAGAAACAAAAAAATTGATAGACCAGGAAATACCATGGAGTTAATTAAGCTGATTGGCCCATCTGTCCAAAAGTAGACTTGACCTGCCAATCACTGCAGGATGTTTCTGCCGTACTCTCCTGTAACAAACTCTGGCATCGTCTTTTCTGCCCTGCTTGAAGCCAGGAGGAAGGATCAACATGACAGCTCTATGTGTGATTGGAGAGAACTCCAGCGTCTGTACTTGTCAATCAATCACCGGAGAGTTGAGAAATTCTGACCTCTGCATACAGCGGTGCTCCCTCAGAAGCTGCCGAGCGTGAAAATAATGGACGTTAAAGACCCCCACTATAATTACACCCACCTGCTATAGACACTTATTGAAAAGACATACAAGCCTCCAAATTCTCTGCAGACGCACCCCAATGAATATTTTCCTCTCCTCCTCTTTCTCTCTCTCTCTGCTTTATTGGCATGACGTAACAATGCGTACTTTAGAAAGTTAGTGATTAATTTACAATATTATCATAATTAAAATAATTATATTAATAAAGATTGTCAACTTGACAATCAGTAACAACAATAATAAAGGGTAAATATAACCATACAATGGACAATAACAATAACAATGGCATAGAGGACATATGCAGGTTGGTTGGTCTCTCTCTCTGTCTCTCTGTCTCTCTGTCTCTCTCTCTCTCTCTCTCTCTCTCTCTCTCTCTCTCTCTCTCTCTCTCTCTCTCTCTCTGTCTCTGTCTCTCTCTCTCTCTCTCTCTGTCTCCCTGTCTCTCTGTCTCTCTGTCTCTCTGTCTCTCTCTCTGTCTCTCTGTCTCTCTGTCTGTCTCTCTCTCTCTCTCTCTCTCTCTCTCTCTCTCTCTGTCTCTCTGTCTCTCTCTCTGTCTCTCTGTCTCTCTGTCTCTCTCTCTCTCTCTGTCTCTCTGTCTGTCTCTCTCTCTCTCTCTCTGTCTCTCTCTCTCTCTCTCTCTCTCTCTCTCTCTCTCTCTCTCTCTCTCTCTCTCTCTCAAAGAAAAGTAACTCCCAGGTCACTATGCTCTCGAGGAAAAGAAAACAAGCCAAGAAGAAGACCACAAATAATGTGGGTTTATCACCAGAAACCCTCCTGGATTAGTCACTGTCTTTGTGGCAGCCAGCCTCCTCAAGCTCCCCCTCTCTTTTTCTTTGGGGTTTTTCTTTGGGCACAGTTCTCTCTCTTTCTCTCTCTCAATCGCAAGCCTATTCGGAGCATGTTTGTTTTCTCACTCTCAATCTCTCTCTCCCTCTAATTTTCTCCCTCCCTCCCTCCCTCCCTCCCTCCCTCCCTCCCTCCCTCCCTCCCTCCCTCCCTCCCTCCCTCCCTCCCTCCCTCCCCTCCCTCCTCTCCCTCCTCTCCCTCTGTTTGTGTGTGTGTACACACATATATACAGGCGAGGTGTGTATAACCCCAGGTAAGCTCAATGAAGCAGCCGAGCTCTACTAGCCTCTGTGTCTGTGGGAGGCTGTGGCTCATCTCTCCCCCTGCATCCCTGTAGCTTTAATCTGCAACAAGACAATTTCATAATCACAGCCAAGGGGGCTTCTCTCCTCTCTTCCTCCTCTCCTCTTCTTCCTCCTCTCCTTCTCCCTCCTCTTCATCTCCCTCTCCTCTCCTTTTCCCTTTCTCTTTCCCCACGTGCAATCATTCACAGGCATGCACACTCCCACAGGAAGATTAGCATCCTGCGTGCTCGTCCTACATAATCACATCACAATGGAGCTAACACGCTAGCTGCCGCCTGCCACAACCCAACGCCATAGGGCACAATGGATCCCATCCTCCACACCAACTGACATCGGACAAAACGGACTTGAATTCCACCGCCACCCGCAATAGGCAGTCGGGAAATAGTAAATAGGGTCTGTATTTCCACACCATATCCACACCCATCCCCATGCTATCCCATAACTAAAGGGTATACAGTGGACCCAGTGTTGGTACTTGAGTATTCAACTAGACTAAAAGGTGGACGCATCCTAGAGAGTGTTTGGGAACGTTACTTTTAAAAGTAACTTGTTACGTTACAACGTTACTTCCACTAAAAGTAACTTGTTACGTTACAACGTTACTTACTGTGGAAAGTAATTCGTTACATTACTTTTGCGTGACCAAAAACAGAAAAACCTGAAGGTGCTTTAATGTGCCTTAACGATTGTTAAGGCACATTAAGCCTTGTCCGTAATCTATAAGTCTGGGCTTCACCAACTCAAGTAATAATTATAGATGCAATGTCTTGGATTTTTACTTCACCTTCTTTAACGGTATTTTCTTTGAAAACTGATAGATAACTTGCAAGCTCAACAAGCTCAACAACTTTGGGAGTGCAGACCCCCAGAAATCTGGTATTTTTAAAACTTTTACAGTTGAAAAGGGATCTCCCAAGTACAAATACAGTAAAGTACACACACTAAAGGGTAAAACAATTATGTTTTGAGACATAGACATAACTGCAAACTTCAAGGAGTAGGACATTCAAGGCATTGGTCTGATGGAAATTTGTGATGTCATCAGTCTCCCAATTACCTGAGAAACAATAGAGGAGCAAAAGAGGCCCAACCCCCCACTTGTGCTATGTCATGACATACCTGGACCACCTATTGGGATGTGCCTTTTGTTAGTGAATCAGGTGTTAAATGAGGTGAAAATGAGTTATTCTCCTGAAAAGGAGACTCGGGAGCCACTGCTAAATAGGTGAATAATACTTGTTCGTGCAGAAATGGGAAGAGCGCAAAGCGCTGCGAACATAGGGAAGAGGGATTACATTTTTTAAATTTGCGCCAACAAAGAAAAAGGGAAATAATATTGTAAAAGTAACAACCTGCTAATTTGAAAAAGTAACTAAGTAACTGATTATTTAAATTGAAAAACTAACGCGTTAATTTACTCGTTACCACAAAAAAGTCATCAGTTCTAACGATTTACTTTGTAACGTGTTCTCCCCAAAACTGTTCCTGAAGGCCTCCTTCATTTATTCTTATTGTCTTTGTCATCGTCACCATCATCATAATCTTTTATAATTTGTGCAATGAAAACCGTCAAAATCAAATCAAATTGTATTTGTCACATGCGCCGAATACAACATGTGTAGGCCTTACCGTGAAATGTTTAATTACAGGCCCTTAACCGACAATCCAGTTCAAGAAATAAAGTTAAGAAAATAGAGTTAAGAAAATATTTACTAAATAAACTAAACAAAAAAATTAAATGAAAAGTAGCACAGTACCGAGTCAATGTGCGGGGGTACAGGTTAGTCCAGGTAATTTGTACATGTAGGTAGGGGTAAAGTTAAATGAGGGTTAAAATGAATAAATAAAGTGACTGTGCATAGGTATTAAACAGCGAGTAGCAGCAGTGTTAAAACAAAGGGGTGGGTGGGGGGGTGCTTACTTACAAGCACTTAACAAACCATACAGTTTTAAGAAAAATACAAAAAAAACAAAGAAATAAAAGTAACAAATAATTAAAGAGCAGCAGTAACATAACAATAGCGAGGCTATATAAATAGTAAATAATTATAATGGCCTAACCCCAAGCCATGGGGGTAGAAGCTGTAAGCAATCTATGGTATTTTTGTATCTATTTTTAAAATGTATTTCTGTAATATTTTTTGACACCTTATCAGCATTTCAGGCAGACATGGATACTTCAAAACAAACGTTTGTCTCCAAACCATTCTCGGGAGCGCTGTCAATTACAGTAGACGTATTGTATTTTACAATTACCATATTGTAAAAGAGAAACAATCGCCTTACGACTCATTCTTATTGTTTGTAATAATGACTGAGCCGATTAGCGTTAGCATTGTTCAAATCAGAGGCACAAAACATCATTATGCTCCTCAATCTGTTGAAGTAATTAAAACCATTTCGGAGCATCATCTCATATAGCTGCTACTGATTCATTCAGATCTCAAAATGCAGCAGAGAAGTATAATATAATGCAACATTTATGTATTAGCTTTCAAAAGGCTTAAGTGTGGAGCTGCAACCGCTCTGGTAACAGAATGTCAAATAGGATCCACTGCTCCATTCCAATGCATTTTCTATAATACTATAATGGATAGGGAGGGTTTATACCGTATTAGTATCAAACTCCATCAGATTTAAGGCCTATAAATCCTGTTCTATATCCTCCAAGTTCGCTGTAACGTTTTCCGTCCGCTTAATTTCATTTCCCCTCAAAGTACCAAGCGACCACCGTTCTTTGGTGTCAGGTGAAATAATTTGCACATACTTTCCGCCTAAACTGAAATCCAACATGCTATTACATGCTTAGGCTCTATCATACAAACACACACAATCTGCCCTTTTTGCCTCTTCTGCTTGAGCTAGCTTTTCTGCACTATACTGTAGGTCCACTCTTTGAGCATACTGATACCACAAGAGGTTTATTCATTTGTGTAGAATAGCTCACTTTGAGGTAATCTATAACATACATTTACTCTCACTTGTGTGCCTTTCTGAATTTAGACAAATGGGATTCAATCAAATTTGATGTGCAGAAAGATTGCATAGGTCATGAAAATGCCTCCTTGCATCAAAATCTAAGTATTCATCAGTACAATTGTCATATCATTCAGATAACATAAAACATGCTCTAACATTTTGTAATAACAATGCCATTATATTGTATGTACTGTAAAATGCCCATCATCCTCCTCTTCTCCTCTCATCCTGCTCGGCTGTTTTGCCACCTCAGCACAAGTCCACACAGTAATCCCTCACAGAGCAAGACAATATGAGTGGCATAGGGGTAGGTTGCAGTCAGAGCAGACTGTGCATCCCAAATGGCACCCTATTTCCTATGTAGTGCACTACTTTTAACCGGGGCCCTGTGGGCTATATAGGGAATAAGATGTCATTTGGGATATAGCCAGTGCCTTGCATAAGATATTTCCTACTTCTATGTCGTGGTTCTCCCCCATCCTGTGGCTTATAGACAGTTCCTGAATGTATTCAGTATGTTGGTGATCATACAGCTAGCCTTAAAGCTACAGTCTGCGATTCAAAAAATGTAAAAACAGCAGCCCCACCACTTGTTTTGGTTCACAGCTGCGGGATGAGGCTGGGGAAATGTTACCCCTCTCAAATTCTCTTTAAACATATTTGAAAGCTATACATTGTACAGTATATCAATAATCCAAATGACCATTGAACAGATTCCCAGATCCCAGATTGTAGCTTTAAGACTCCACATGCTGGAGCTTATGCAGCCTGTTCACACACGGCGGCTTAAACACACAGGACATCATTAAAAACATCACAGTGCGATGATGCCCTCTACATGTAATCCACATACTGTACGTGTCCACGCTGCCTCCACCCAGTCTCCCCCTTAAGTCCAAAGAGGCTTGTTAATCCTCGCCTTCGAACAGGTAGACACAGAAATGTGTGTAGAGATGCACAAACACACACACGCACCGATGCATGCATACGCACACGCATACGAAAACACACATACCCGTGCAAACTCTTGTGAGCACAGACACACACACATACACACATATACCGTGCATAACTCAGACACATGCATCCGTCTAAACCCTCATGCCCTTGGTAGTGCTGGCAGCCTCAGGCTCCACTAACACAGACCTGGTCCATGGAGGTTCACTGGGTGTGCCTGCCATCACAGCATGTCAGAGAAAATTGGTATCAATATACTATATAGGAACACATAAAAGTGCAAAACGTGAATCAGAACAATAATTCTAAGAGAATGTAAGAGTTCAAAATGGTGCCGGAGAGGATGGCTGCTGTTTTATTGGCTGTTAACCAACCGTGCTATTTTGTTTGTTTTTTCGCATTGTTTATAACTTATTTTGTACATAATGTTGCTGCTACCGTCTCTTATGACCGAAAAGAGCTTCTGGAAATCAGAATTGAATTGAATTGGACGAAGAATTTTCCTTTAATGAGTCGGATGAGAGGGATTTACACCAAACACCCGAACAGGCCCTCATCCCCGTCATTCGCAGGAGAAAGAGACAGAGATTTTGCGAAAGGAGATCGGGGTGCCTTGTGAGGATCAGGCGACGAGTGGCTTATCTGCCTTGACTATCCATACTATTGTCAAATGTACAATCACTGGATAATAAATTGGACAAAGTAAAGCACGTATATCCTACCAACAGGACATTAAAAACAAGGGATATCCTTGTCCCATCGCGCACCAGCGACTCCTGTGGCAGGCCGGGCGCAGTGCGCGCTAACCAAGGTCGCCAGGTGCACGGTGTTTCCTCCGACACATTGGTGCGGCTGGCTTCCGGGTTGGATGCGCGCTGTGTTAAGAAGCAGTGCGGCTTGGTTGGGTTGTGTTTCGGAGGACGCATGGCTTTCGACCTTCGTCTCTCCCGAGCCCGTACGGGAGTTGTAGCGATGAGACAAGATAGTAATTACTAACAATTGGATACCACGAAAAAGGGGGTAAAAAAAAAAGAAAAAAGAAAAAAAAGAAAAGTGGTCTGATGAAGCAGATGCTAAGCTACAGGACTGTTTAGCTAGCACAGACTGGAATATGTTCCGGGATTCATCCAATGGCATTGAGGAGTAAACCACCTCAGTCATCGGCTTCATCAATAAGTGCATCGACGACGTTGTCCCAACAGTGACTGTACGTACATATCCCAACCAGAAGCAATGGATTACAGGCAACAGCCGCATCGAGCTAAAGGCTAGAGCTGCTGCTTTCAAGGAGTGGGAGACTAATTCGTACGCTTATAAGAAATCCCTCTATGCCCTCAGACGAACCATCAAACAAGCAAAGCGTCAATAGAGGATTAAGATTGAATCCTACTACACCGGCTCTGACGCTCATCGGATGTGGCAGGGCTTGCATACTATTACGGACTACAAAGGGAAACCCAGACACGAGCTACCTAGTGACGAGAGCCAACCAGACGAGCTAAATGCCTTTCATGCTCGCTTCGAGGCAAGTATCATGACGTTGGCCTAGGGGTAGGTTTATGACAGTCATAAATACCTATTTTCCCCCTTTTCCCTCTCCCTACTATAACTGATGTGACATAAAAAAAAAACTTGGTTAACATAGAGATTCTGGGAACATCAGAAGTGGGGGGAAATGAACTATATTCTGGTAATCCGACCAACTGAACATATGCGGTGGTACTTAAGGTATATTATGTCAGTTCGGTTGCCCTCTGACACATTCTTATCAATGATAGAATGACATAAACTCTACTGTGGAAAGTCTAAACGTCAGAGGTATCGGATTCACATGGAATTGTTGTTTAATTCAAATGTTTGAATATGAAATTATTTGTGAAGAGATTAAATGTAATTTTAGCTTCCAAATGAGAGATTTGGATTTTCATAAATTTGGGCTTCTGCTCAACTAGGGGCCCGCCCCTGTGAAGAGACATGGGTTATAAACTTTTCAGACACACCCCTCTCCCTCCACTATAAAAGCCATTGACAAAAATATAACTTCCTGTTCCGGGTACATTTAGGATGACGATCCGATGTCAGAATGGTTCAGATAATAACTACAGAACTAAGCCAACATCAGCATGGACTTTGGTTGCAAATGGTATGAACTTTGAACTCGTATTCACTACAGAAGTGATACCTCCTAGCCGTTGAGTTAGCAACAGCTGCTACAAACGCAGGTTAGGAAGGACAGTCAGAGTATCCCGTCTACTACACATCGACGCTACTCCAACGTATCCAGTGACCACCAGAGACATTCTTCAAAGGACAGAGGACTCGGTTTGGCAAGACGGTCTTCCATCTACCACCAACCTACTGAAGCGCAGCTCAGAGTATATAAATATTTATTGCATTTTCCTTTTCAAATGGGCGGTAATTTAGAATGCATAAGATACTGTATTTACGATAGCACAGCTTCGGCCCTGTTCCAGTCTCCCGCTCTTTCACTAAAACTCAGCCCCTTCCCTTTGTGTAACAAGCTGTCATATCTATTCCGCCCGCTAGGGACGTTTTTCTTTATGACGGCACTTTGTGACTTCCTGATGGGCTGCCCCCAGGTGGTAAGAGTAGGCAACAACACGTCTGCCACGCTGATCCTTAACACTTGGGCCCCTCAGGGGTGTGTACTTAGTTCCCTCCTGTATTCCCTGTTCACCCACGACTGCATGGCCAAACATGACTCCAACACCATCATTAAGTTGCTGACGACACAACAGTGGTACGGCCTATAGGGAGGAGGTCAGAGAACTGGCAGTGTGGTGCCAGGACAACAACCTCTCCCTCAATGTGAACAAGACAAAGGAGGTGATCGTGGACTACAGGAAAAGGCGGGCCAAACAGGCCCTCATTAACATCGACGGGGCTGTGGTGGAGCAGGTCGAGAGTTTCAAGTTCCTTGGTGTCCACATCACCAACGAACTGTCATGGTCCAAACATACCAAGACAGTCGTGAAGAGGGCACGACAAAACCTATTCCCCCTCAGGAGACTGAAAAGATTTGGCATGGGTCCTCAGATCCTCAAAAGGTTCTACAGCTGCACCATCGAGAGCATCCTGACCGGTTGCATCACTGCCTGGTATGGCATCTGCTTGGTTACCGACCACAAGGCACTACAGAGGGTAGTGCGTACGGCCCAGTACATCACCAGGGCCAAGCTTCCTTCCATCCAGGACCTCTATACTAGGCGGTGTCAGAGGAAGGCCCTAAAAATTGTCAGACTCCAGCCACCCTAGTCATAGACTGTTCTCTCTACTACTGCACGGCAAGCGGTACCGGAGCGCCAAGTCTAGGTCCAAGAGGCTTCTAAACAGCTTCTACCCCCAAGCCATAAGACTCCTGAACATGGCTACCCCAGACTATTTGCGTTACCCCCCTTCTTTTACACTGCATTATCTATGCATAGTCACTTTAATAACTCTACCTACATGTACATATTACCTCAATTACCTCGACTAACCGGTGCCGCCGCACATTGACTCTGTACAGGTACCCCCTGTATATACCTTCACTATTATTATTTTACTGCTGCTCTCTAATTATTTGTTACTTTCATTTCTTACTTTTTTTTTGAATTTTTCTTAAAACTGCATGGTTGGTTAAGGGCTTGTAAACATTTCATTGTAAGGTCTACATCTGTTGTATTTGCCGCATGTGACAAATAACATTGGAATTGATTTGATTTGAAGAGCGCTAAATCTGACCTCACCAAAAAGGGATTTCTTTTTGCAATTATCACATTTATCAGTCTTCATCCTCAACAGCTAGGTAGCGGTGCACTATGACATAAGAGAAGATATCATAGCAGGTTCTGAAGATGGAGATACACAGAGTAAGATCAAAAGAAAGGACGCTAGAGAGGATAAAGAGTAAATTGGAATGGAGGCCATGCTTTGGTAGTGTTGTGTTGTTGGCTGTCTAAACACTCTGTCCCTCTCTCTGTCCTCCCCTCTCCTTCTCTCCCTCCCTCTAGCACACCTCGCTTTCTTTCTGCCTTCTTTGTTTTTGCTCTCACCCCCCTCTCTCTCTCCCCCTCCCTCGCTTTCTCCATGTCAGCCCTCTGATTTATAGCTCTGTTTAACTGAAGGCCACACGTCTCTCCCAACGCCACTATTTGTTTAAACTCCACCTCACTTTTCCTTTTAGCCTCCTCTGAAGGCAACCAGGAACCAACCAAAATTCACCCCTGGGCCAGTCTTCACAACGTAGTGTGTTTTTAGGATGCTCAAAGCCAATACTGTGTATACCTGTGTGTGGCAGGAGTGTCGTGTTAACTCAAAAGTATGGTGTCCATATTAGTATTGCGTGGCTACTGTTCTGTCAAGAAGCTGGAAAGCTGGAGAGATGGTATAAGCCTGTGGTGGTGTAGTGTTGCTGGGAGGGGATTGAAGATGGAGAAAAATGACGTGCCACAAGGATGCCATTAATAATGCTCAGTGGCAAGGTTGTCTTGACAAGGGGAAAAATGGCTGCCGTCACAAAGCCTTTTTATCAGCCTAATTTCATAAGAGGATTTCTTGTCTCGAGCAGGGAGAAGTGGCTATTTTTCCTCTTCTTTATCTTGTAAACAGCCATTATGGTAGAGGTACCAGCCTGCGTCTAGCAGTAAGTGGATTTGAATTCGCAGGACCACCCCATATTTTTAAATCAGGAGAATGATATTGCATATGCTTGAACATGTCGGTCATAATTGTATGTGCCATAACATTGGCCAGCCTTGGGATTCTGAATATTGCACCAACACTTTGGGTTTGGATGGACTGCACTGCTCCCTTTATTGATGATTAATAAGCAGTTTATTGTGGATCACTTAGGCTGTAGGTTAGTATCTAAGGAATTCCAGCTGGAAATTTGCTAATCAGAGAGGGATATTCAGTTCCATCCAGGAGAAAAGCTACATGCTCGTATTGTAAATGCATAATTGCACTTTCTGAAAAGAGACCATATCGTCAAAGCCTTCAATATCTGAATAGGTTAAACCTCCTCTGAATGTTTTTGTCTCCGTTACTGTATTTGTACTCCTCTTGCCTCGTTCCCCATCTCTTCCTTTGTACTGGCTGGCACGAAGTAGGCTCCTGTTTACCCTGGTAAGCTGCCCATTGTTTCTGGTGGGAATTGCGTTTGCGAGGACCACAGGAACCACGTCGGCACAGGAGAGGCTGTCACGGCCTTGGAGGGGGCTTCCCTCCCATCGGAACATTCCGAAGGGACCCGGCGCCAGGGGTAAGGTGCTGTTCCCGGGAGATGAGGAGAGGGAATGGGCTTTCTCCTATAGAGCTCCATTTTTATGGAATGGTCTGCCAACCCACTCAAGTCACTGACGTGATCTTCCTGTCTGGGTTGGCGCCCCCCCTTGGGTTGTGCCGTGGCGGAGATCTTTATGGGCTATACCTGACCTTGTCTCAGGATGGTAAGTTCGTGGTTGAAGATATCCCTTTAGTGGTGTGGAGGCTGTGCTTTGGCAAAGTGGGAGGGGTTATATCCTGCCTGTTTGTCCCTGTCCGGGGGTATCGTTGGACGGGGCCACAGTGTCTCCCGACCCCTCCTGTCTCAGCCTCCAGTATTTATGCTGCAGTAGTTTATGTGTAGGGGGGCTAGGGTCAGTCTGTTATATCTGGAGTATTTCTCCTGTCTTATCCAGATTCCTGTGTGAATTTATGTATGCTCTCTCTAATTCTCTTTCTTTCTTTCTTTCTTTCTTTTTCTCTCTCTCGGAGGACCTGAGCTCTAGGACCATGCCTCAGGACTACCTAGCCTGATGACTCCTTGCTGTCCCCAGTCCACCTGGCCGTGCTGCTGCTTCAGTTTCAACTGTTCTGCCTGCGGCTATGGAACCCTGACCTGTTCACCGGATGTGCTACCTTGTCCCAGACCTGCTGTTTTCAACTCTCTAGAGACAGCAGGTGCGGTAGAGATACTCTGCATGATCGGCTATGAAAAGCAAATTGACATTTACTCCTGAGGTGCTGACCTGTTGCACCCTCGACAACCACTGTGATTATTATTATTTGATCCTGCTTGTCATCTATGAACATTTGAACATCTTGGCCATGTTCTGTTATAATCTCCACCCAGCACAGCCAGAAGAGGACTGGCCACCCCTCATAGCCTGGTTCCTCTCTAGGTTTCTTCCTAGGTTCTGGCCTTTCTAGGGAGTTTTTCCTAGCCACTGTGCTTCTACACCTGCATTGCTTGCTGTTTGTGGTTTTAGGCTGGGTTTCTATAGAGCACTTTGAGATATCAGCTGCTGTAAGTAGGGCTTTATAAATAAAGTTGATTTGATGATTTGATTTGAATGGGTATAAGGCAGGAAGGATGTGTGCTTCGGGCCGTTGTCCTGTTGGAAGGTGAACCTTCGCCCCGGTCTGAGGTCCTGAGCGCTCTGGAACAGGTTTTCATCAAGGATCTCTCTGTACTTTGCTCTGTCCATCTTTGCCTCGATCTTGACTAGTCTCCCAGTCCCTGCGGCTGAAAAACATCCCCACAGCATGATGCTGCCACAGCCATGCTTCACCTTAGGGATGGTGCCAGGTTTCCTCCAGATGAGACACTTGACTTCCATGCCAAAGGTCTTTAGGTGCCTTTTGACAAACTCCAAGCGGGCTGTCATGTGCCTTTTACTGAGGAGTGGCTTCCATCTGGCCACTCTACCATAAAGGCCAGATTGGTGGAGTGCTGCAGAGATGGTTGTCCTTCTGGAAGGTTCTCCCTTCTCCACAGAGGAACTCTGGAGCTCTGTCAGAGTGACCGTCGGGTTCTTTGTCACCTCACTGACCAAGGCCCTTCTCCCCAATTGCTGTTTGGCTGGGCGGTGGTTCCAAACTTCTTCCATTTAATAATGATGGAGGCCACTGTGTTCTTGGGGTCCTTCAATGCTGCAGAAATGTTTTGGTACACTTCCTCAGATCTGTGCCTCGACACAATCCTGTCATGGAGCTCTACATACAATTCCTTTGACCTCATGGCTTGGTTTTTGCTCTGACATGCACTGTCAACTGTGGGACCTTATATAGACAGGTGTGTGCCTTTCCAAATCATGTCCAATCAATTGAATTTACCACAGGTGGACTCCAATCAAGTTGTAGGAACATCTCAAGGATGATCAATGGAAACAGGATGCACCTGAGCTCAATTTCGAGTCTTATAGCAAAGGGTCTGAATACTTATGTATTAAGGTATTTAAAACATATATATTTATATACATTTGCAAACATTTCTAAAAACCTGTTTTTGTTTTGTCATTAGGTGGTATTGTGTGTAGATTGCTGAGGATTTTTAAGGCTTTAGCGCAACGTTTTTTAAGGCTGCAACGTAACAAAATGTGTAAAACGTCAAGGGGTCTGAATACTTTCCGAAGGCACTGTATATTAGCTCGTAAAAACACATTGAAACAGACCATAACTCCACAATTATTGGCTTAGCAAAAAAGAAAGGGGAGTTGGAGAGATGGAAAGGAGAAGAGAAAGAGATATAGGAAGAAGGAGAGAGTAGTTTTGTTTAAAAAGAGTGAACAAAAAAGCAAAGCTAAGGATTCCAATAATTTTTCTATGTAAAAAAAAACATTCCCTCTTTCCTACCCAATTCTAAAACAAAACATTTTGTAAATGACCTACAACTGGCCCACAGCTCCATGGAAAACTCAGCTAGCACTGGTCCTAGGCTTGGCCATGGGCTGGAGTAGCCGGCGTGCCCCAGCTCAGGTATGTTGGCGATGGGGATGTGGGATGCTGCCAGTCCTGGTTAGTCTCCTGGTTGGATGTGATGTGACAGCATGGAGACCTGGCGGGGCCTGGAGAGACCAGGAGACAGCTCTACTGCTGAGGGCCATAGAGAGAGAGACTGGACCTCTCACACAGGAGATGGAAGTGAGGCACAACAGCACTGAGTCACGGCTCAAGCCCGACTCGATGAACAACTGGTCAATCAGTGTTACTCCACTTTATTTCACAATTTTGTAAAACAGTCAGTAAGATGTTACCCAGTATTTGGGGGCTCATCTGGGATATTTGATAGCGTTGCATTAAATGAGCTATTCTCTGTGAAACACAGCACAGCAAAAATATTTTATAATCAAATGCAATTTCATGTTTTGATTAAGCTCTGCCGATAAAATTAAACAGCATAGACTCGACAACAACTCCAGCATTGGCAATGGCTGCGTTTACACAGGCACCCCGGTTCTGATATTTTTTCTACTAATTAGTGATTTGACCAATCACATCCAATCGTTGTATATCAGATCTCTTTCAAAGCTAATCTGATTGGCCAAAATACCAATTAGTGAAAAAAAATTCAGAATTGGGCTGCCTGCGTAAATGCAGTCATAGACTGCTAATATTTTTGCATTGATTGAACCAATGCACTGTCTAAGCACATACCTTACTCTTATATCTCTAAGATGCTAAACTAAACGCATTGTGCAGTTAGTGGGCATCCTCCATTTTGTTGGCAGTATAATACCACCAGTGGTCGGGTAATAGCAAGAGAAGGACTTTAAAGTTCAGTTCCGACGGTGGAGCCTAATGCCTTCTTAAGGTGAGCCATTTCGGCACGCACTCGCATTTGTATACGTCTGCGTATTTATCCTACGGAGGGAGGGAGGTGACCTTTCCATGTGGAGACACTGTCTGCATGGGAACACCGCTCGCTGCATTCTAATAGCCACCCTGGGCCACCGCGTCGCGCAGCCACATCTGCCCTGATATTTACCTAAATACACGGGTGAAATGTCTTTTTTACCAACATATTTACAGAGAAATTTCAGAGAAATTGTGGCCAGCTAAAATGAGAGAGAAAGAGAGAGAGAGTGTAGCCAGAGGGCATTAGAGTTCATACTCCCTTTCCCACTGTGGTCTTTGATTTGGTGTTGTCAAATGTTAACTAAATGTTTCTAAATTGGAGACAGAGGGCTGCCTCAAAATAGCATATACGATATAATATGGTACTTTCTCTGTTTCTCTATAAACAGTATTTTTCAAAAGAGGTCTAAGCTCTGGTCAAAGGTACTTTTGAAATAAACTACTGCTTTGGGAGACATTGAAAACAACATAACAAAAGGGCACAACCAGACACTGAATCTACCTTATAGAAATAATAGCCCCAGTAACACAGTGACTGCTGGCTCCTGGTGAGGGTTAAGGCAGAGGTCTGATCTCCAACATGGCCGCCTAGCTTCATGCTGCGATGTGGATCATTAGGAAAATGAAAGAGTAGAGTCTGCAGAGCCATTAGCCTGGGCAGCTGCTACCGGGCTATCGGCAGCGTGATTACTCTGCTCTGTCTCCTCTCCTACCTACCTACCTACCTACCTGCTGGTCAGCCCTCTCACCTTACCTGCCTCCAGCATACTAACTCGCTCCCCCACCCACCCACCCACCCACCCACCCACACACACACACACACACACACACACACACACACACACACACACACACACACACACACACACACACACACACACACACACACACACACACACACACACACACACACACACACACACACACACACACACACACACACACTGAGTCGCCCGCATGCACGGCCGGCACACACACATACACTCACAAACACAGCAACACACCACGAATGCATAAATTTGTCTAGACTTTCCCGCAAAAGTTGTGAATGTATCAAATTCTGACAACCGATTCTAGGCCAGTAAATCTATTCCTCAGGGTATCTGTGTATCTTTGAAAAAAAATACATATCTCTTTAGCGCCGCGATACCCCTGCTACCAGTTATTTTTCTTCCTTTTTTCACATATGTACTGTATACCCAATTGTCTACTCCGAGGCAAATGGCACACATGCATTTTAAAAGCACATCAAGCCCAGAAAGGTCGGGAAAATTACAGGATCAACGATTGATGTCAGGGGAACAAATTTGTGCGAGTTGTTTTTTTCTTCTCTTGGATTCAGCTGGAGAGTGTGTGTGTGTGTGTGTGTGTGTGTGTGTGTGTGTGTGTGTGTGTGTGTGTGTGTGTGTGTGTGTGTGTTTGTGTGTGTGTGTGTGTGTGTTTGTTGTCCCTCATTAGGATGATATAGGTGGGTCTCTACAACCGAGCCTACGTCATTCTCCTCATGCTTGGGATAACAATAGTTATAATAGATAACAATAATGAGAATTGTATTGAAACAACACTGGAGTAACATAACTGATGTCAATTCTGACTTTGATGATGCTTGAAAAAGGTATTTGTTAATTATTACAATCCAAAAATAGAATAATATTTCAGTGCTTTGAAGTGCTTTGAGAGACTAGTCAAGGACCATATCACCTCCACCCTACCTGACACCCTAGACCCACTCCAATTTTCTTACCGCCCCAATAGGTCCACAGATGACGCAATCGCCATCACACTGCACACTGCCCTAACTGATCTGGACAAGAGGAATACCTATGTAAGAATGCTGTTCATCGATTACAGCTCAGCATTTAACACCATAGTACCCTCCAAACTCGTCATCAAGCTCGAGACCCTGGGTCTCGACCTCGCCCTGTGCAACTGGGTCCTGGACTTCCTGACAGGCCGCCCCCATGTGGTGAGGGTAGGTAACAACATCTCCACCCCGCTGATCCTCAACACTGGGTCCCCACAAGGGTGCGTTCTCAGCCCTCTCCTGTACTCCCTGTTCACCCACAACTGCGTGGCCACGCACGCCTCCAACTCAATCATCAAGTTTGCAGACGACACTACAGTGGTAGGCTTGATTACCAACAACGACGAGATGGCCTACAGGGAGGAGGTGAGGGCCCTCGGAGTGTGGTGTCAGGAAAATAACCTCACACTCAATGTCAACAAAACAAAGGAGATGATCGTGGACTTCAGGAAACAGCAGAGGGAGCAGCCCCCTATCTACATTGATGGGACAGTAGTGGAGAGGTTGGAGATTTTTAAGTTCCTCGGCGTACACATCACGGACAAACTGAAATGGTCCACGCACACAGACAGCGTGGTGAAGAAGGCGCAGCAGCGCCTCTTCAACCTCAGGAGGCTGAAGAAATTCGGCTTGTCACCAAAATCACTCACAAACTTTTACAGATGCACAATCGAGAGCATCCTGTCGAGCTGTATCACCGCTTGGTTACGGCAGCTGCTCCGCCCACAACCGTAAGGCTCTCCAGAGGGTAGTGAGGTCTCCACAACGAATCACCGGGTGCAAACTACCTGCCCTCCAGGACACCTACACCACCCGATGTCACAGGTAGGCCAAAAAGATCATCAAGGACAACAACCACCCGAGCCACTGCCTGTTCACCCCGCCTTCATCCAGAAGGCGAGGTCAGTACAGGTGCATCAAAGCGGGGACCGAGAGACTGAAAAACAGCCATCAGACTGTTAAACAGCCATCACTATCATTGAGTGGCTGCTGCCAACATACTGTCTCAACTCCAGCCACTTTAATAATGGAAAAATGGATGTAATTAATTTATCACTAGCCACTTTATATAATGTTTACATACCCTACATTACTCATCTCATATGTATATACTGTACTCTATACCATCTACTACATCTTGCCATCTTGATGTAATTAAACGTATCACTAGCCACTTTTAACAATGCCACTTTATATGTTTTCATACCCTACATTACTCATCTCATATGTATATACTGTACTCTATACCATCTACTGCATCTTGCCTATGCCGTTCGGCCATCACTCATTCATATATTTTTATGTACATATTCTTATTCATTCCTTTACACTTGTGTGTATAAGGTAGTTGTTGTGAAATTGTTAGGTTATATTACTTGTTAGATATTACTGCATGGTCGGAACTAGAAGCACAAGCATTTCGTTACACTTGCATTAACATCTGCTAACCATGTGTATGTGACAAATACATTTGATTTGATTTGATTTATTGTTAAATACTTAACGGCTGCTCAATAAATTCATGTTCACCTGTAATTTAACTGGGGCTGCATACTGTACATACAGACTACAGCCCCCTTTAATTTTTCTCACTAAAGTTTTTCTAAAGACTACAAAGAAAGGACTTATTTAATTTTTTTATAGTCTCCCACCATTCTTTATTTTGCAACACAAACAAATTCACACTCTTCTGTTCCCTCATTAATTATGCAGTAAAGAAAAAAGCTGCAATGTACTGTAGGAAAGGGAGGAAGGTGAAAATGAGGAATTAAAATTTTCCCCTCATACAATGAATATTCATACCAGATCCATTTTATATGCTTTCGGGCGTTGTTTGTTCCAGTTTGGCGCAATCGCTTCCTATTCGCAAAGCTGTGAGGTACCAGGAAACCGACAAATCCGCTTTGGCGAGAAGGAGAAAGGTGTCTCTTTTGCAAGGTAGACAGATGCGAGGTGTCTGCGATGCTATTGTGGAGGATATTTAAAGTGTTGGTTTGATCTACCCCCCCACCCCACCCTGCACCATTCCCCGCTGTCTCCAGTCAAACACCTCCATAGTTTATTTGGTTACTTGTTTCCTGCCAGCCGTAGTGCCTGTGCTTGGCAGTGAGGCACTGACAGACATAGCGACGCACATCCAACTCAACGACCATTCTTGTACAAGTCGAACACGTTACAGCCGTCATTATTTCAACTCATGTCTACTCCTCATATCTAATAATATGTCAGATATCCGGAAATATATAGATAAAGATACCCCCAGATATTGACCCTTTTCGCCCAGTGTCTGAACACCAACCAAAATGTCACTACTCCAGAATGTCTTAAGGAGAGCACTTAGGGATAAATATTACAAAATTTGACTAAATGAAAAAAAAAAAGAAGAAAAAAAATAACTTAAAGTCTACCGCTCCTGGCCCACTGACTGTGAAGTCTCATCTTTTGGGCTTCATTTTGCTTTTCCTTCTCTGACAATTTGAGTGTTTCTGAAATTCTGTTGCCTCGTTCTAACGCGTACCACAATAATGGGTTCCGAGCAAGGAGATGCAAATTGGCACAGATTTATAAAAAAAATGCACCTTAAAGGGGGTTAGAAATGTCTGTTCGGAAGTCAAATTACCATTTTCCCCTCTCTCCTTGACTTCTTTCTTTTCTTTGTTAACCTCTCTTAAACTTCCTTCGCTGGTGGATGAGGTCAGGAGCGGGCCTTCATTTGCAGAAAGGAGGATTTTCTTTCACCCGTAGAAAATTGCCAGACATTTAAAGAACTTTTGGAGGGGTCAGGGACCTCTCCTTTAATTTGCCTTTATCTGTCTCTCCATGCTGCCTGACCCCAAGCCACATCGCCTTGTCGACGTCTGGCTGGCCTGCCTGTTTACTCCCTGTGTATTTGTCTACCTTGTCTCTCTCTCTCTCTCTGTCTCCCTCTCTTTCTCAAACAAATGAGATGGCTTTTTTCTCCCCAAGAACTTGACTTGACTTTTGAACTGTTTGGATAATTTCTCCTGTAGCACTTTACCTGTAACATGTTGTCTTTGGGTCATGTTCATCATAAAGGGTGTTTTGTTGGCTTTCATGGAAGTAACTGTGCTATCAATATATCTGAGATTTCAATGATACCAGTGAATGATATCATTTGCATCTCAAGAGAGGCGCTTACATTGTATGACATCACACTGTATAATGACTAAGCGAATGACAGATCTATGTGATGCAGGTAAAGTCTTTGTGATGCAGCCTTCTCTTCAACTGGAATATTAATGTCTCTTGTAGATTGTTGCCTTTCAACTGACCCACTTTATCCTGGTGTTTTGTGCCTCTTTGGTGTCTTGAAAAGCTTAAAGCCGCCACCGTTGCTACGGGACCACAACACCGTGGCACTGGTCATCCGTGAGTCATCGTGGCGTTTCATCAATGCCGTAGCATGAAGTGGCGTTATGAAGTGGCATGATGAGACGTTATTTTCCTTCTTGTATCTTCTAAGCCGCGTGAAGACTTTAAACCCTCTTCTCACATAAACAGTTGCAGTAATCCGTAACGGCGACTCGCAAGCAGGGGACCAGAACTAATGAAGACAACTGTTCAATTACCACCTCAATTAATACAAGTGCCTGAAAGCACAGATCGCAGAGCAGCTAGCAGCAGCGGCAAGATGATTTGGACCAGAAGAAGAGAGAGAAAACACAGAGCCATTGAATTCTCTCTCTTCCCTTTCGATCCCATTGGTTTAACAGCTATTGTCGTCTCGTCTTTAATATGGGGATGTGGGGATGTGTTGTGGTTATATGAGAGACGCCTGAGTGATACAGTATGCCTCATGGCTATGCCTGGGTCCCTTCCTACTGGGCATACACTGGTTG